>NC_081304.1:15774826-16399826 GCF_030435805.1 Mustela lutreola | reverse complement strand
TTAAAAAAAAAAAAAAAAAAAAAAAAAAACAAAACCTGAGAAAGTGTTTTGCTTGCCCAAGGAGCTCATGGTCCAGTTAAACAACAAAACAGGCATCCAAGGACTAAGCAGAGAACGACTGTCAAAGAGCCTAAGTTGGTGACTCACAAAGTATTGAGTTCCCAGGGACCTGCAGGAAGAGGAACTAGAAGGAAATGAGGTGTGACAGGGAAGATTTTTCTCGGGAGATGGGCTTTAAGTGAGACCCAGTTCTGATGCTCAGGCCCCGGGAGAGGAAGGTCGTGAACCGGTATCACCAACTCATTCAACAGACACTGACTGTGTGCCTGCTGTGTGTATGGCCTGGCTTGGGCCTTGGGGATTTACTGACCAGACAGCCATGGTCCCTGTCCTCATGGAGCTTACAATTTAGTGGGAAGACAGAGACATTAGATTGTGGTAATCATGTGACAGATAACCTCCAACTTTTTCTGAAACTAGTATCAGTTATGGTTCTATTGGGCTGTGAGTTACAAAGGCTAAAAGACAGTGGCTTAAAGGAAACAGAAGTACATTTTCCCTCCCACAGAGTTTCGGAGGCCACAGTCCAGGGCTTGTGTGACAGCCATTCTGCACCAAGTGCCCAGGACCCCAGCCTCCGTTTATCTGGTGGGATTGCAGCACGTGACCTCTGCTCATGGTCTAAGATGGCTGCTCTGTCTCTGCCACCACTTCTGAAGGAATAGTTTTGGAAGCACTTCTGAGCGTTCTCAGGAGCCTGCATGGCCTCTGTGGTGTTGGGCTTGTCTATCTGAAGAGACAAGGAACGCCTGTCCTCTTGGTGACTCTTTCCCTACTCTGCCTCATGCCTGTGGGGGCCTTCAGTCAGGCTAAGTCCTTGCCCCTCCTGGGTAGAAGTATGGGCAAAAGGTAACCTATTTCCACATTTTTCTTTGACTGGACTGACTTCCAGTATTTCAAACCAGGACTTGGCCCATGTATTTGTCTGTTTGGGTTGCTATGACAAAATACCATAGGCCAGTGACTTCAATGATAGATATTTATTTATCAATGTCTCGTAGGATGGAAGTCTGAGATCAGGGTGCCAGCATGACTGGGTTCTGGTGAGAACTCTCTTCCTGTCTTCCTGCTGTACCCTCACAGAGGAGAAAAAGCAGGGTGAGAAAGAGACACAGAGTGCTCCACAGTCACGACTTTACCAAAACATAATTATCAAAGGCCCCACCTCCAAATGCCTTCACTTTGAGGGTGGGAGGCTGGGACTTCAACTTATGAATTTGGGGGTGGGGGGGTCACAATTCTACCCCTTAACAGACTCAATGGGAATAGAACTGAGCCCACTGAAGTTGCTTCCACCACCCTGAGGGGTGGCCGGCTGTGGAGGGTGGCCCCTCAGGAGGTCGAATGAGGATTGGCGGGAAGAGAGGAAGGGGTGTGTGTCCCAGATCCTGAGCACATGGAAAGAGTGGTGCCACTTGGAGTCAGCAATGGTGCCATCCTGATGGGGTGATGGCCAGTGCTGGGACACGGGACAGCTGCTTTTGCAGAAGGGAGAAGATGACTGTATGTGCCCACAGGCCAGGCTTCCTGTGTCCTGGAGACCGGAAGGGTAAACACAGATCTCGGTGCAGGGTCCTCACCACCCCAAGGCTGTGGACAGTGCTGCAGAGGACATCAGAGAGGATGAGTGGCCTCACTGAAAGGGGGTGAACCGAGGCAGGGAACAGGGAGGAGATGTAGGGAAAGCTCTTGCTTACACCCTCCCTGCTCTGCCCCTTTCCTACTTCTCATCTAAAGGTACAGGGAGCCTGTCCTACCTCCCTGGGGAGAAAATGGGTAAGGCGACTAGGCACGAGATCGAAGGTGATTATGGAATGGGATCTGTTGTTGTCAAAGGCAAATTTTAGAGAGATGATACTAACGAGCATTATCAACTTAACGAACACCTGCTATGTGCTGGGCATTGTGCTAAGCACTTCACATCACATTTAAAAAAAATTATTTATTTGTTTGACAGAGAGAGATCACAAGTAGGCAGAGCAGTAGGCAGAGAGAGAAGGGGAAGGCAGGCTCCCCGCTGAGCAGGGAGCCCCACTCGGGGCTCCATCCCAGGACCCTGATATCATGACCTGAGCCGAAGGCAGAGGCTTAACCCACGGCACCCCCACATCACCCAGGCGCCCCCACATCACATTTTCTCATAGCAACCTAGGAGATAAGAGATAATATCCCCATTTAAAAATTTTAAAACATGACATAGAATAACAACAACAAACTTGACTCTTAAATCCCCCCTCTGGTCGAAGTCTGTAGCATGATATGATATTATTCATAGGTTGTCATTTTCATCAAATTGCTTCCTCAATTAGGGCTTAAAAAGCCTCCCAGAAGCTACTGGTCATTCCCAAACCTTTCTGCCAGTGTCTAAGGCCTTCCTCTCTTTGGCCCCCCACTCCTAAGACTCGCTGTAGCCCACTGATCTCTTTCCCTGTTGGCTCCCTAGCTCCTTTTGCTTCCTCCTCCTCTCCCACCCTGCCCCCACGACCTCCTGATCCATTTCATTCCTTCCTTCTGGTGTGTGCTCTTCTTTCTGCCTAAATGATTCCCACCCTTCAAGACAAAGGTCAGGCTGCCCCTGACCCACTCCCACCCCCGCAAGCTTTCTCCACTGGCAGCGAGAAATCTCTGTGCTAATTATCCACGGCCACAATTTAGTCTCCTTAACACAACTGCCAAATTGGAGCCGAAGCTATCAGAGCTAGAGGAGACCGTAGAGACTTCTAGTGGAGTGTAATCACCTGAGAGCAGTCTTGGGCATAGAGCCATCCCGTGTTAGGTTGGCATCCTCTAAAACCTCTTTGGTTGCTAGGGTTTTAAGGTACAATGTGCATTGGTGGAGATCGCCGGCGGTGCAATACCCGCCTCCCACCGCTAGATGGCAGAATTGCAGCGGCATGCTTCTGGACGGAGAGGGATTCCCAGCCTGGGTTGGAAGGAACCTGCCGAGGTCACTTGGTCCATCCGTGCCTTCAGGAAAACGAAGGTTTTATTCACTTTCGAAGGCCCTCAACTATTAGCTTGCTTTAGTAACCCCACAAAGTTTTGCAATGAGGGATCAAAGAGAGGGCACTGTTCTGGACCCGTTCAGCAAGCTCCCAAGTCACATCCATGCTCAGCGCCTTCAGCTCCACAGGCTGCAAAATGAGGACGATGAGCTCATCTTTAATCCCCTCCAGTTCTCTGCTTCCGGTCGTCTAGAACTCGACCGATTTCTTGCTATTTTCAGCTTTTGTCCACTTGCTCTGTTTTTCACTGCTATTGTGCATACACTTTTAGAACCCTTGCTGGTAGAAAGGATTCACTCAGAAAACCCATGGAGTGCACAGTAGTAGGTGCTTGGGAGATTAAAAAAAAAAAAAAGGAATAAAGTTACCATGGTCTTCCACTCCATAAGTTTACACTCTCCTGGAGGACAAACGAACTACGTGTGAAAAAGTTAAACCATGTCAAAAGACAAACTAGAAGAAAGGACACCAGGCAGTGTAAGTCTATCAGGGAGAGACCTGGGACCAGAGCGCTCGGAGTTCGCGGGGAGAAATAGGGAGGGTTTCATAGAAGAGGTGTGGCAAGCTTGGATGGGATAGAAATAGGTAAGAACCCAGAGAAAGATGCTAGACAAGAGGTGCCAGATGTCTCCTGCACCAACTAGAACTACAGTCTCTTGTCTTTTAGGATTTGGCATATTAAGAAAAAAAAAAAAGGATAAGAGGAAAGTGAGAAAAAGAACTGGAGAGAGCGGGATGAGAGGCAAGGAGAAGGGAAGACAGACAGAGGATGGAAGGGTGAACAGTGACCACACTCCGGAGCAAAGCACACCATTTCAGAGGTAGAGAAGGGACGTTAAAACAACCTAAAGGTAAGCTGGGAATGTACTTTCTTTTCTTCTCTCATCTGGTAGAAGCACAGAATTATGTATGTTTAGGGTTGGAAGGGAACTCTAGTCCAAACTCTTCATAAAACCCTTATAAAATGATTGCCCAGGAGCTCCTGGATGGCTTAGTTGTTGAAGTATCTGACTCTTGATTTTGGCTCAAGTCATGATTTCAGAGTTGTGAGATCGAGCCCCAAGGGAGGGTCCTCACTAGGCCTGGAGCCTACTTACAAATTCTCTCTCTGCCTCTGCCCCAGCCCCCTCTAAAAAAGTAAAAATAAAAAGAATTTAAAAATGAAATGATTGCCCATTGTTCACTTGAATACCTGCCATGAAATGAGACTCACCACCTCCCAGAGTAACTCACTCCATATGAGATAAACTCTAGCTGATATTCTTCATAATAGGAATCTGGTATTTACATTCCTGAGATTTCCATCGAGTGGTCCTGGATTCGTCTTCCAAAGTAACCCAGAAAATATGTAAGAACATTCCTCTTGATACAATTTGCCATTTCTTCTTTCCTCAACTGAATACCTGCCAGCAGGTGCTTTGTTCCAGGTCCAGATTCTTAGATCTGTTTAACGTGACCAGTAGATGTCTGACTTGTTCTACTGAGGGCTCAGCTCTCTCTTAGCAATGTACTTTCACACTTTAGAGTCTGAAAGTTAATCTCCCAGAAAAGATGGAACCGAGGTCAAAATTGACAGCACAAAGGACTGTGCGCTTCCTGTTCTTCTTGCTCGGAACATAAACAGCATATTTTCATTAATTCTAACATTCAAACAATTTCACTTCTTTTCGGACTTACATCTTCTTGGCTTTGCTCTCACAGCCCCACGCCACAACTTGACATTCACAACCAACCCCTGGCTGTCCCCCTTTCCACCTTTCTGGATAAGAACCTTGCAGAATTAACCTTTCCTCATCTCCAACAGTCTCTCCGGAGCCCCTTCCCCATCTGTTTCCTTAGTTAGTTGTTTGCGATTTGCTTTGGAACACCTTCCCTTCCTCTGGCGATAGGAAGAGAGATTCTTTTTTTTTTTTTTTTAAAGATTTTATTTATTTATTTATTTGACAGAGAGAGATCACAAGTAGGCAGAGAGGCAGGCAGAGAGAGAGGAGGAAGCAGGCACCCTGCTGAGCAGAGAGCCTGCTGTGGGACTCGATCCCAGGACCCCGAGATCATGACCTGAGCCGAAGGCAGTGGCTTAACCCACTGAGCCACCCAGGCTCCCCGGAACAGAGATTCTTAACCATAAGGACCCCTGTGGGCACACTCATGTTCTTTTTCCAGGAAGAAGATTTGTGCTTTACATCACATGGTCAAAGGGGTCAGAGACCCACCAGAGGTTAAGGACCGCTGTTTCAGAGCCTTCGTGGGATTTTGTTTATCTGTCTCCTGAATGTTTTGACATTGCTTCTGGTGTGGCCACAGTTCCTCTGGGGCTACCATGACCCCGCAGGATAGCTCATCCCCTTCTCACAGGACTCTCTTCACGTCCGCCTCTCTCCCTGACAACCCTGAGCCATCTTGGATTTAGAGAGCCCATTCCACCTTTTACTTCCTCTGCAGCCCCACTTGTAGCTGAATAAATGTTCCTAACATTCTAAGCTGGATCTGCATGAGTGTGCCCACCCCCCACTCCCCACCCCACCCCCAGCTGGAGCTCATTGAATTTCTGCAGTCACCTCTCCCTTCCTGTATCACAGCTTCTGTTGACAAAGGACGGTGAATCCCACCCAGCTCATCAATTTCTGGTCCTCCCCAAGAGCGTGGTGTGCACTTTCTACAAAAACATAGTCCTTTTGCATTTATATAAATCTTATATGGTGCGTCTGGCAACCCAGGGCCACAGTCAGTGTAGGCAAAGGGGGTTGGGGCTGTCGGTGTCTAGTTTTCTTGGTGGCACTGGAGACTTGGGTCCTAGCACCTGAGGATGGAAACAGCATCTGTGGCTGGGCTGGGCTGGGCTCAGGGCTGCCTCAGTCTTCCAGCCCTCAGGGCTTCAAAGGAGATTAGAAGGAGGACCCCCTGGGCCCTGCACCTTCTCCCATTCCCTCCCCACCCACACTCTGCTCTGCACTCAGCTCCGCTGTGCCTGACATGTTGTGAAGAAGCCAGGGTCAAATACCCAGTGTTAAAAGCCTGGTACCAGTTGGAATGTGAAGAGTTTCACAAACATTTACTTAATGCATTTTATTGCTGGTACTGCCACTTTCCATTTGACTTAGGATCTCGTCTTTGTGATGGTTTGCCAGCATCTCCTTTCTTATAATGGCAGCTGGCATTTTGCTAGGCCTTTGGGGTTTATGAAATGAAATAGAATAGGGGCACCTGGGTGGCTCAGTTGGGGAAACACCTGCCTTCAGCTCAGGTCATGATCCCAGGGTTCTGGGATGGAGCCCCGCGTCAGATTCCCTGCTCATTGGAGAGCCTGCTTCTCCCTCTGCTGCTCCCCTTGCTTGTGCTCTCCCTCTCTGTCAAATAAATAAATAAAATCTTAAAAAAAACAAAAAAAGAAATGGAATAGAATCTGGTCCTTGCCCTCGAGGAATATCAAGACTGATAGGTAAACTAAGACATGTGTTGTGCACAAATAAAAAAATATCAAGCAGAAGTCAAAGGCTTATAAGAGAAAGAGATACTAGCAAAGAGGTGGGGGAATTTGAAAAGGAGACACAGGCTGATTTCTGTTTAGGAGATCAGAGAAGGCTCTTGGGAGGGGGAGCTGGCATGGAAAGCATAGAGGCTGGGGGTGATTTTGATTCATACTTAGAAGCAGTAGAGCAGTGGTTGTAATATTGTCTCAGGGTCTCAGGAGCTGTGTGACCTCTGGCAAGTTTCTCATCCTCTCTGAGCCTCAATTTCCCAATTTACAAAATGGAGATAATAGTAGTACTGACCTCATTTGTTTATTTGGAGATGAATTAATGGACATGTTTTTTTTTTTTTTTTTTTTTTTTTTATTTTTTATTTTTTATAAACATATATTTTTTATATACATATATTTTTATCCCCAGGTCTGTGAATCACCAGGTTTACACACTTCACAGCACTCACCAAATCACATACCCTCCCCAATGTCCATAATCCCACCCCCTTCTCCCCAACCCCCTCCCCCCGGCAACCCTCAGTTTGTTTTGTTTTATTAGGAGATAAATTAATGAATGTTTATTAGGAGATGAATTAATGAATGAATACGTATAAAGCCCTTAAAACAGTATCTGTCACATACTAAGGACTCAGTAACTATTAATTCTGTAGGGGAGAAGGATAGTCTAGGCAGAGGGAACAGCTCTAGCAAAAGAAGGAAAATGAAAGAACTATTTTTCTTCTTTAAAACTTTAATTCCAGCATAGTTAACATACGGTGTCATATTAGGTTCTGGTGTCTGATGTAGTGATGTAATGCTTCACCTCCATACAGCACCCAGTACTCATCACAAGTGTACTCAGAAACTATTATTCTTACGGGAAACCCCCGAGGAATAAAAATACTCGGCAAACGAATGGAGAGGAGACACTGCCCATTATAATCGCAACTGCCTTTGTTGCACACCTACCTTGTGCTAACGCTCTTCTGTGCTTTGCATGCCATGCTCACTCACTCTCTCCAGCACTCTTCCGGGGGCAGGTGTGATGATCCCCACTTTACAAACAAGGAGACGGAGACTGGCAGAGACCAACTCCCATAAGGGCACATAGTGAACCACCAGAAGCTTCAGGAATTGGACCCACATCCACTTGTTAAACCTGGGTGAAGCCTGGGTTGAGTTTCCAGCCCTAGCCGCCCCCCCTCCCCCGCCTCCCCTTCCTTGGATCCCTCCTTCCCACCCCTGACATATATACAAACCTGCCAGACGTTTAAAATTTTTAAAAATTATTTATTTATTTATTTATTTATTTTCTGCCAGGCGGTTAAAAAAAAAAAACAAACCAGCATGCGACAAAATCCAAAATACCAAGGGGATTTGGAGTATAGAAGTGACTGGAGACCCATTCCAGGGAGCAGACCTCAGGAGAAATGGGGCATGCTACTTGAGGCTCCATTGGGGGAAGTGGAATCAGGGGACGCCTCCCTTGTGACCCTGTCCCTCTGGTCCTTCCTCTGTGGCATCTGGGGCATCTGGTTGAGTCTTGAAGGCTGCTGGGGGAGAGGCGGAACATGAGAAGAGCATTCCAGGGGAGATGGAGGAGGCAGGGAGTCACTATGTGATGTGATTTGCTGCTTCGGTGGATAGGTTACTAAATTTCTTTTTTCCTGCAGATTTGGTTTTTCTTTTTAAAGATTTTATTTATTTATTTGACAGACAGAGATCACAAGTAGGCACAGAGGCAGGCAGAGAGAAAGAGAGAGAGAGAGAGGGAAGCAGGCTTCCTGCGGAGCAGAGAGCCCGATGTGAGGCTCGATCCCAGGACCCTGAGATCATGACCCGAGCCGAAGGCAGCAGCCCAAACCACTGAGCCACCCAGGCACCCTCAGATTTGGTATTTTTGGAGTCGTCTCGATACATAATCACTCCAGCATTTTTTATTTGCTTTTTTTTTTTTCTATACTGATTCAAAAATACAATTAAAAAATTGCCACAGATTAACTGGGCTAAATGTCTTACAACCTGTGTAGCTTAGTTCACGTGCCTTTGACAATTTCATCACAAGCTCCTCTCTTATTTTCTGCCATGCTACAGTTAGTTTCTGAGGGACTTTGAGAGTTCTGTCCCCTTGCCTCAAAGGACATCCAGGGTCCCTGGCCAGAGTGTCCCAAATGTCCATTAGCAATCACCTTTCTATGGGGGTAGACATTGAATGGTTCTGGGGATGGTTTGTTAATGGGACGTTTGGGCACTAAAGTCAGAATGGCAGGTTTTGGAGTTGAGGATTACGGTTTATCCGTGAGTGGCCTCAGGCAAGAAAGTCCCTTTCTGTATCTCAGTGTCCTCATCTGAAAGATGGGGATTCAAAACAATCCCCATCTCTTACGGGGTTCTGTGAGGATTTTACAAGGTCATAAGCATGCAGCATTTAGCGCGGTGGCTGTCCCATAAGAACCCGTCAGTTACTGTAAGCTACAAAGTTGTCACCACTCCACCATCTCAGCTACGAAGTCGTCGGCACTCTGTCATCTCCACTTCTTCAGTGGATTGACCAGTAAGAACTCAAAGGCAATAGGAAACACATTGCATTTTGTGATCTGGGAAATGGAAAGCTCCAGAGACACAGGGCATTCATTCAGTAGGATGGTCCCAGGTGAAGGTGTCACCACATACAAAATCCCCAGAGCATTTAGAGGGTGGGGGGAGGGTGCAGAGTCCCCAGGGAAAGACCAAAGAAACAGGATCAGGAGGACAGGTGAATGGTAGTTGGAAGAAACTAGGTAGGGATAGGGAAATACAACCCATGGGGTGGTCACAGGTGTGGGCCCGAGAGGGGAGAAAATGCAGCAAGAGTGGTGGTGAGGTGGGTGCAGGGAGGGAGGGCCAGAGTGGTCCTGGAGAGCTCCTGCCCCGGGGTCCTCCGTGTGAGTGAAGGAGGCGTGGGTCTCCTCTTTTCCACCTTCCTTAGGCCTCCTGGCTTCCAGGCCAGGGCTGAAGACTGCAGGTCTTACTGAGCTGAAAATAGCCAGAGCCACGGGGAAGTGAGCTGTACTGCTGATCAGCTCAGAGTCATCCCGCTCTTTGTCATCCTTTCAGGGAAAACTTGAATCCCAGGGGCCCTCTGTTAGGCCCAGACCTTGGTCTAGTGCCCAGGTTTTTCCGGTGTGGCTGCCGTATCTCAGAAGTCAGCCGGGCATGGCTGGGGACTTCTTATAATAGTCAAGACAGGAAGTGGTCAGGACCTGGAAATAGAGCAGTTCTAGGCCCTGGAGGGTAGGAAAAGGGCTTTTTCTTGGGGTAGAGGGAAGGCTTTGTGTGCCTTCTTGGGCCCTAATTCATTTGCATAGACTTCCTGAACTTGATCTGGACTGCAGGGACCCTATGGATAACTTTTTCTTTGTGGACTTCCCAATTTTATTTCAGAAATGGGCAATATGTTTTATTCCAATAGGAATTTATTCCATTAACATAACAATGCCCACTTGAAACATTTTGGGCGTGTTTGCCATTCTATACCCACACTTAAAGGAAGGCAGACAACGGGTTGTAGAATAAGATCAACCTGTTTTTCAATCCAGCTTTGCCACTTAACTGGGTGCTTTTGGACAAATTCCTCCTTCTCTCTGAGCCTCCATTTTTTAACTGGTAAAATCAGGTTTTCCATGCCTATCTCCTGCTGACTAAATAAAGTACAAAAAATTCTTAGCATAGTATTTTACTTATAACAACCACAAAATAAATGGCAGCTGAAATAATAATAGTAATAATAATAATAGTAATAATAATTGCCTCTTTACCCCTCCAAACCTTAGTGTCTGCCTCTGTAAAAGGAGTTATTATGAGATTAAGGAAGATGATCAATTAAAGAAGGAGCTATATAAAAGAGGAGGGTATATATGTTTTATACTATACGTTATATATATGCCCAAGGTCTGCATGGATTAGAATAGGGCAGAGAACTTCACCCAGGAGTTGCAGAAGCTGGTCAGACCAGCAAGGACCCGCCCAGAGCCTATACTGCCCTCCCGCCTCAATTTGGGCTCAGGGCTCTTGTGACAGGCAGTGACAAAGAAGCCATGGGTGTCTTGACTTGTAGGCAGAATCTGAGGATTGACGGAGGAACCGACAGAAGTGAGTTGATCCTAAGGTGGAAAGATGAGCTCACATTTAGTGAATACTTACTTACATGCCAATGACTGTGCTAAGTGACGTACATGAGCTTTTTCACATCCCACACCCATTTTACAGATGGAGAAATGGAGGCTTAGTGACGTTAAATAAGTTGCCCACGGTTACTAAAGCACGGTGGAGTCAGCCTTCAGAGCCTGGCCACCAGACTATTGTGAGCTCAAGCCTTACATTTTTCTGTCTCTCAAGAAGTTGAGTCCAGGAGACGAGTCTGCAGTCCAGCCACAAGCTTGCGCTCACTGAAGCGAAGCCCCAGCGAGGGTGCCTGGGGATTTAGAGAGATACCAAAACAGGAATTGGGGGCCCGGAAGCCAAGCAGCAGCTCTGTTATCAGCACAAGGCGGTGCCCTGGCTTCAGCAGTGGCTGCGGAAAGGGCCGGAACTGGTTTGAGATGGAGCGTAAGCAGTTAGGTGATGCCCTCTGTGGACGTGGAGCTTGAATCCAGGCTTGGCCAAGGTGGCACCTTGTATGCCGAACTGGGCTGGAAATTCCTGGGGCTCTCACTTTTTTTCCTCATAGGGCTAGCTCTGGCCCACGTACGGATGCACTCCAGGACAGAGATGGATTGTCTCTGGCTTAGCTGGGCTCAAGCGCTGGGAGGCAGGGCCTGCTGTTCTTCGCTACTGCATGCTGAGAAGTACGGGGAACAGAGCCTGCCTCTGGTGTGTGCTGGTGAATGAATATAAAGCGCCAAGCCTGAGCTCCTCTCTCCCCAACCACCTTGATAAAATCTAGGAGTATTGTCTCAGATACGCTCCCCAGAGCCCAGAAATTCCAAGCTATACACTGCGGACACTGAAATACACTTTAGACACTGCGGACTCTGAAACGCCCATCTTCCTTCAAGTCCAAGGAACAGCTGGGTCATCTCTTTCTCAATGGACAGAAGGTCCCTTGCCAAATGTGTAGGAGGAGGTGATCCTGAGCCAATAATGCTACCCCACACTTACTCTCCTGAACAAGAAGAACGCATTTGTATTGACAGATCCATAGTCTCTCCACAAATAGTAACAATCATGATTATGTATTCCTCTGTGCTTTTCAGATTCCGAAGGGCTTTCATATCCATAGTCTCATAGAACTTCATCACCGTGTGTGTGTTGGGAAGGCTTGTCGAGTGGGATTGGCAATGAGGCAAAGCACAAGGACCAGATAGTTAGTTTTTGCAAAGACCGGAAATGATTACAGAGAGGATTTAGATTTCTTCAAGATCACGTAACTAGTAAGAGGTGGGGCAAGGGCCTGAATCCAAAGGCCTTCTGGCCCTTAGTACAAAGGGGAATGAAGCATGACCTTGAAGGCAAGAGGTTCAGAAAATGGTCACAAACCTGGTTCCTTCAATGTACCATGGTGACAATGAGGGATTGAATAGTAGTAGGGCTTCCCCAGGGGGTTAGATAACGGATGAGAGCATGGGGAAAGGATCCCTATTTTGGTGTCATCCTGGCCATGGTCAGGCAAGGGGCCAGATGACGTGATTTTTGCTTCTTAAGTGGGTCTTGGGGAGGATCTACAAGTCATGCATTGAATATGGCTCCCCTCTATCCGCTGGGGAGCCTGGCACTTGGGAAAATCACAGAATGGACACTCCGTGTCCCTCATCTTTGCTTGATTGCTATTTTATAAAAATTGGTTAAGAAATTAGTAGAAATTAATTAGTAGTTAAAATTACTTGCCAGGCAAGTAGAAAAAAAAAAAACAATAGAAGAGATTTTTTTATTTACTGAGGGCCTACGGGGGAATGTAAAGATAATTAACTACAGTCCCTACTTTCAAGGAGCTCATCGTTCAGTAGTGGTGGAAGAGATAAGGAGAATGAACTTCATAATCGCAGAACTTCTGCTTCTGACGATGACAGAGTAGTACGGGATTTGCTCTCCCACCGTAAATGAAAAAATGTAGACAAAATATTTGAGGAGCTGCTTTAGACCCTGAATGTAGGCAATAGAACTAAAATCACTGAGAGAAGGGAAACACATGAGGTGAGCCTTACCCCTGCCCAGATTTCTGCTTGGGGGAACTTTCTGGATGGCACTGCAAGAAAGTGGAGTCTAAGAAGTGCATGGTGATGTCATAGAGCTGAAGAGCACAGCTTCAAGTTGAAGGCTGTTGAGGGCGCTGTAATTTGTGGGGAAGGCTATTAGAGTGGAAGGAACGGCCCAGAGAGGTGCCCCCAGAAGTCTGCATGGGGTTCCCCAGGGTCTCTAGATGAGAACTGCACAGGCCCATGAAGAGGCTCCTTAAGCCTTAGCAGGGAGCAGCTGGGAGCCTAACAGAAAACACTAGAAGTTGCATGTGGCTTAGATAGATGGAGTTTCAGCTCAGTAGAGTGCAGAGACCTCACTGAACAACTCGGGTACTTAGAATCCAGGAAGTCCACACAGCTTAGGAGTAAGGACCATGTTCTAGGGGTGCCTGGGTGGCTCAGTAGGTTAAGCATCTGCCTTGGGCTCAGGTCATGATTCCAGGGTCCTGGGATCGAGCCCCACGTTGGGCTCCCCGGTCAGTGGAGAGAATGCTTCTCTCTCTACTCTTCCCTCTGCCCATCCCCTTCCTCCCTCTCTGCCTCTTAAAGAAATAAAATATTTTTTTTTTGAAAAAAGAGCATGTTCTGCATTAAAAAATAAAAAAGACTAGTCCTGAAAAGGAATAAAACCACGATCGGTTAGATCGAGATCATCTGGCAGTAATTTAAGTGCCTAATGGAACAACACTTCCCTCTCCAAGGGAAGACAACATAAACTCTAAAATGAATAATCTACAATGTGTGCTATGCAATCTAATACTACTATACATGTGAAGAAGCAGGAAATTGGGACCCACGGTTTTAAAAAAAGCAATCAAGATAAACAGTCCCTGAGATGAGTCAGAACGAACAGACAGGCATTTTAAAACCGTGGTTGCAAACACGCTTAAGGACATAAAGGAAAATATACACATAGTAATTGAAGATATGGGGAATATAATGAGAGAAACCGAAACTATAAAGGAGAAGTGAACGTAGAACTTAAAGAAATACAATGTCTGAAAAATTCCCTGGATAGGCTTAGCCCCATATGTAAAATAAAGAGCTGTAGATTATTCATTTGAGACTTTAAGGAGATCAATAGACAAATCTGAAAAACAAAAACAAAAAAAAAGAATTAAGAAATGGGGCGCCTGGGTTGCTCAGTCAGTTAAGTGTGTGACTTGGGCTCAGGTCATGATCTTGGGCTTCTGGAATCCAGCCCTTCGACAGGCTCTGTGATCAGTAGGGAGTCTGCTTCTCCCTCTTCTGCCCCTGCCCTCACTCATGCCTGTGTGTATGCGTGAGCATGTGCACGCCCTCTCAAATAAATAAATGAAATCTTAAAAAAAATAGTGTCTCAGTAGTCTGTGGGATAATATCTAACTACTTATAATAGCTTATATAATACACTATATATTATACATACTTATAAAGTACTTATCATAGCTTATATAATTATTGTAAGTGTTTAGATAATATCTAAAATATGTGTATTGGAGTTTCAGAAGGTAAGGAGAGAGAGAATGGGCAGAAAAAATATTTGAAGGAATAATGGCTCGAAATTCCTATACTTGGTGAAATACAGGCCACTTAGGTATTCAAGACACTCATCAACCCCAAGCAGGATAAATACCAAGAGAAAGCCTCTTTAACTTAGAGTCAAGCTAGTAAAAATAAATAAATAAAATAAAATAAAATAAAACCCCAAAAACAAAGATAAAGAGAAAACTCAAAAGCAGGTAGAGACAAACCTGAGACAGTTTGAGCAACAGAAAAATGGTAGTTTTGCATTATAGCTCGCGGAATAAAGTAAATATCTGTGAGTTCATACTGATAAAAGTAAATAATTGAAATTTTAAAATGAGAGGGAAGGGGCAGCTCTTTTTATTGTGCAACGCCAATTAGTAGTGGCAGAAAAAATAAAGGAAGTTAGAAATCACTATTAATTAACACAATGTAACTAACTGCCGTCAAGAACCATTAATAGATGCTAACATTAGTGAACATCCGAAGAAAAACAGGATATTTGTATAGAATTGAAGTGTCTTCCATAAAATATTTATTAATTACAAAGAGAAAAATAGTAACTTGATTGTGAAGAATCTGGCAGACACCACCTTAACCATGTGACCAAGGTTAACATTGTAAGTAATAAGACATATTGTCACCATGTACCGCCCAGGAGCATATCATTACTGTGGTGTTCTGTCTAGAATGCCTCAATTCAATCATGAGAAAACCTCAGGCAAACCCAAACCGGGGGACATACTAAAAAATAACTGGCCTAAAAATTGACACAAAAGTGTCAAGGTGAGGAGAGAAATAGAGAAAAGTGTCGGAGATTAAGGAGACATGATCACAACACAATAAGGGATACTCTGATGAGCCACTAAATTCTACAACTGAAACCAATTTTACCATATAGGCTAACTAACTAGAATTTAAATAAAAACTTGAAATAACAACAACAACAACAAATCACTTGCCAAAAAAAAGGACAATAAGGAATCCTCAATTGGATCCTGGACTGGTAAAAGGACACAGGCAGGAAGATTGGCAAAATCCAAATATTATAACTGGATTAGTTAATAATATTGTATCGATGTTAATTTCCTGTGTCTGATAATTATGACTTGGTGATATAAAATGTTATTCAGGGAAACTGGGTGAAGGATAAAAGAGAAGTCTTCAGTATTTTGCAAGTTCTCTATAAGTGTAAATGATTTTAAAACAAACAAACAAACAAACAACAAAACCAGAAGGAAAAGACAAAGGACCAAGAATGTAAATAATGGCTGACGTATCATCAGAAACAGTGGAGGCCAGACAACAGTAGAGCACCATTTTTAAAGTCTAAGAAGAGCCCTCCCCCTCCATTGCTGTCAACATAGAAATCTATATTTAAGAAATATTACCGGGCTCTCTGCTCAGCAGGGAGCCTGCCTCCCTTCCTCTCTCTCTCTGTCTTCCTCTCTCTCTGCCTGCCTCTCGGCCTACTTGTGATCTCTCTCTCTGTCAAATAAATAAATAAATAAGTAAGAAAGAAATATTACAAACGAGGGGGAAACAAATGAAAGTTGAGCATATTTGTTGCTAGGAGACCTTCCCTGCAAGATTTGCTAATGGAAGTTCTTTAGGCAGAAGGGGCTGGGAAGGTGGGATAATAGGTTTGTTGAGCTGGGGTTGGTGCCAGCAGACCTAGGCTGAGCAGATACGTAGGTAACTAGGAAATTGGTTATAATCATGGAATTGAGCAAATATGTAAATATCGAGGCGGAGATGGGACCATGCTGTGTGATCTGGATTTTGTGCCAGGGCAAGGACCAGACTGTGGACACAGCTTCTAACCCAGGGGCCCTTCATCAGCTGGGGGAAGTATGTGGGTCTGGAGTCTCAAAGCCCGTGTCAGGAAGCCCAGCTGCCCTTGGGCTGGCTCCTCCTCTGTCCCCTTGCAACCTGCTAGCGACTCTTCTGCTAATGGGTTCTGCTCCTTGGGTGCATCTAGTGTTTAGGGGGTCTGAGAAGGAAGCATCCATCTCTGTAGAAGGTGGGGTGGAGAAAGGGGCCGTCAGACAAGTTGACATGGAAGAGATTCCATCTGGGATGTTTGGAAAGGTAAGTGTAATTTCCCAGGTGGAAACTTTAGGAGGATCTGTCAGACAAAAAGTCCTGGAGTGTTTGGGAATGCGAATTACATTCCTGCGTTTGGGGGGGTGGGGTGTGTGTGTGTGGGGGGGGGGGGGGGAGACGAGGCTGGGCCAGTTTTCAGGCATCTTGGTTGTCTCCAGAGAAGGCTTGGGGAAATCCAGGAGCTGGAGAGACTTCCATGCTCTTTGATCCGTGGAAGGTCTTGTTTTTATGGTCATTTGAGCATCGGGGTACCCCGGACAATCTGACCACTGGTGGTCTCCTGCTCGCAGCCCCAGCATTTTGCCTCTTTGAGCCGCCTGAGACTTCTGGTCTGGAGAAGACCCAGACCCAGAGGAAGGATTGGGGGACAGGCAGAGAGTGGGAGGAAGACCTTGGAGGAAAATAGGATAAACCTGCAAAGCCTGTGAGTTTGCGTTTGGAGGCAGTGCCCTGCCTCCTCCTGTCTTATTGACCGTTTCCTGAAACGTTTACCAGTTACTATGGCCCTTTATGGACATCCTTGCTTACACAAGCTTGAGATGTCTCAAGAAGCTTTCCGGAAAACCAAAATAACCCAAGGAATAACTCGGTGAATACTAAAGGACTAAACCCATGCTTTGGCACCAGCTGTAAGCATTCGAATGGTTTTGTCAAATAAACAGTGTTTCAAACTCAAGGTACAGAGGGAAAGTGCCCTATCGTTCAGGTGAAAGAGAAAGACATCTGGGCGTCTCCAGGAGGTGGCAGTGGGTCAGGAGGGGGGCCCCAGGTTCCCGGTTTCTCTAAGCATACCAAGTGTCCGGGCGCGCCCACGACCCCCGTCGGGTGCCAGCCTCGCCGGGACTGCGGGTCCAGGAGGATCCCGGCCGGCGGAGGCGAGGCGGGAGGCGGGGTTGGGGGGGGGGGCGGAGAGGCGCCGCGGCTTCCCACCGCCCCCTCCCCGGCGCGGGGTCCAGAGGAGCGCGGGAGGGCAGGCAGCGCGAGTCGGCGGCCCGCCCCGTGACGTCCCACCCGCGGCGTCCCCTCCCCCCTCCCGCTGCGGGAAAAGTGGCCGCGGGCGCCGCCGCTCACTGTGGGGCGGGCGGGCGCCGCGGCGGCGGACGAGATGCGGACGCGGCCGCTGTGGGCAGCGGTGCTGGTGCTGGGGGCGCTGGCGGGCGGCGGCGGCGGAGGTGAGTGAGGCTCCCGCGCTGGGGGGACGCGGCTCCCGGGAGATCCGCGCCGCGCATCCTGCCGCAGCCCGAGTTGGCGGACTTGGAGCCGGGCAAGTGGCGGGCCGGCCCCGCGCGTCTGCGCTCCGAGTGCGCGGGGCTGGGCGGGGGCCGCGGGAGCCCGCAGCCGGGGACCTTCCCGGCCCCGCGGTGACAGGGGTGAGAGGCCACCTCGGAGCGGGTGCTCCGGGACGCCGATGCCCTTGGCCGAGTGAGGTGCCCACCCCGGGGCGGCCTGGGGCGCGCGGTGGGGCGGGCACATCTCCCGGGCGGCGCACCTCGCAGGTGGTCTGGGGCTTGCGGGTCCGGCTGGCCGCGGTGGGCACGGCGAGCTGCGGCTTCCCGGGGCTGGTCCCGCTGTGTCCGCGCGCAGCCGGAGGGACGTGGGCGTAGCTGCTCGGGTGAGAGTGTGTGCGCGCGCGGGTGTGCCGGCTTCTCGAAATTAGTCTCGCTTTGTGTTACTTTCTCCCAAGCTTTTCTTTTCCTAGTCTTTCTGCGTGGTGGCTCCCCGCGGGAGCGGGTCTGTGCAGGGTGAGGGCTCTGTCTCCTACAGTGTCCCCGGGTGGCAGTGCTGCCTCTGCTTCCGGGACAGACCCCACAACCAAAAAACCTCCAGTGAATGCGAGGAGCCACACGGAGGGTCCCTGGAACTGGCTTGGATCCCTCGCTTTGTCTCTCCTGCTGCTGCACGCACTATGCCGAGACTGTGGGCACTCGGCCTCGTTGGTACTGAGGAGCCGGTGGAGGGGCAGAGGCGATTACAGCGCAGGGATGCTGCCCGCGGTCCTTCAGAGCCCTGGTGAACTTCCCAGAGAGAACTCTGGCTCCCCTTCCTCTGGGGCGTTCCTCTGCAGAGGACGCACAAGTGTATACATATATACTTTTAATGAAAAGATTAGTACTAGTTGTGAGACAATTTAAATCGTGCAGTAGGTATTAAAAAAGTAAGATATACTGATAAGTCCCTATGCAAGATAGCTATTCAGAAACACTTTGATGACTGCCTTCAAGATCTTGTGTGTGTGAGTGTGTGTCTAAGAGATTCTACAGGGCAAGGCAACAATGTTTTTAAGATACACTTTAATGAGATATGATTGATAAACCAAAAAAAATGTATATAGTTAATATATATGACTTGATGAGTTTGGGGATACATAAACACCCATGAAACCATTACCACAATCTGCGAGTGATTTTTTTTGGTGGAGTTACAGATCATATATATAGGGGTCTAAGTTGTTTTTGCTGAAGCTTTCCATGTGATAGATGCTCAAGCAAGTCAGCAGATGTCTTCAGCCTATGGTGAGCAGCCTGATGGCCAGAGTGCCGAAATGCAGATCTCCAGTACTGAGCCCTAGGAGGAGTTAGAGACGCCTTTCAAAAGCTGCCTGTTGTCTGTGAGGGCTATGGAGCTGTCTCCTTCAGATGCTTGCCTTCATGAACTTAAAACTTGTTGCTTTCCTTTTCACCTCTACAGCTTTCTGAATTTCTGAATGATTTCCGAATCTAATCATTGTATTTTCGTATAGTCTTAGAAGAAAGTAAAGTAACATAAGCTAGAGCCTAGCTAGGTATATGTTTCAATATTAGTGAAGATGAAGAGTCTACTTGCTATTTTGATGTCTCTCCCTCCACCGCTGGCTCCTAGCATTTTTTGTGGATCTGACACAGAGTTGTAATATTCCACATAGGATCCCACTGCATTGACATACATTAGTTTGCAATATCCTTTGGGGGATATGTACACAGATTCATCGTTATGATTGGGATGATTCCAGCTGTAGTGATGGGTTGTACTGAGCTAGTCTTAGACTCCTTCTGAGAAGCAGGTGGGACTATTGTTTCAGAGTCAACCTCCAGAGTAAGAAGCCCCCAGTAAGAACAGTTTCGATTATATTTGAATCCCCTCCTTCAGGGTTGGTGGCTGGGTTGCAGGTGTTGTCAGATTGCTGGGGAAGCAGGTGGTAGGATGAAAGTAGAAAAGGGGTTATTGGTACACACAGCGTTGAAGGACACAGAGACAGCTGGGTGGTGGCACAGAGAGGTTGTTGCAGAATAGGAGAGTCTGGGATGGGCAGAAGAGGGGTTATTTGAGAGTAGAACTGAGTTTTGGAATTTATGTACAAAGACGATCTTTTTAGCTTCACCCAAGAGGTATTGAGATTTGTGACTTCTACCTGTGTAAGTCTGTGTTCTAACCTGAGACCTAAGGGATAACAAGTTTTGTTTGCTGTCACCGTCTAAGTTGATTAGTTCTGAGCTGAAGGGCTAATTTCCCCTCCTGGAAACTCTCCAGATGAAGTTCTCTGCCTGGAGAGACATGGCAGGAAGGCCTGTTGGCTGGGGAAAGGGATAGTTACAATTTAAAGCCAACCAGCTGTGGGTTTAGTTCTTGATTTTGCCTCTTATTGGCTGTATGGCCTTAAGCAAGTTATTTAATCTCTTGGGACCTCAGTTTCCTCATCTGTAAAGTGGAGAAAACAATACTTTGATGACTGTGCTAATTAAATAAGATAAAGGCACAAAATAAGTATCCAGTAAGTGACACTTTTTATTGCTGTTATTCTTATCCATGGTATCTACCATGTATTGGAGACAAGAGCTATTATTGCTTCACATGTGAGTACAACCTGGGCTCGCAGAATTTGACCAATGGGGTACCTTTCCCCACACCTATGTGATAGTCCCCCACTGGTGGTTTAGCATATCTCTGTCACCTTCACCCTGCAAGAACCCACAGAAGAGACCCAGGAGGAAGAGGCTCATACATTTGCTTTATCAACTAGAAAACCCTAAGTTCTGTCTCCGGGGAAAGAGGAAAGTAAAAGACATTTCGCAAGATTTCAGGTTCTGTGAGGAGAAGGACATGTCTATTTTGTTCAGTGCTCTAGGCCCAGGGGCTGGGACATTGGCAGACAAAAATAAATACCCAGGGAACACTATGAGAGGGCATCCAGAGGTGATGTGCCTCCTTGTCAGAAACCCAGAACTTGGGTATCTGCATTCATTCACAGGGGATCAGGCAAGGGCTCCATCTGGGCATTCTGGAGAACTTTAGAATACAGCTGAGACCATGAATTCTTTGTGCATTTGGATCTCCACACTATGATGCCTTAGACCTCTGTTTTCAGGGGACCTCTGTGAATCGTCTGCTTTTTTCTCCCTCTCCTGAGAGAAGACACACAGGAGAGAAATATTCTTTATGCACCTTAAAACAGTGAGTGGTAGAGGTCTCCTGGGGACAGCATCAGATGGGGCCAGGAGCAACAATGAGGAGGGGGAGAATAGATATGGCTCTGGAATTTCCTAATAGAAATTCCTCCTCTGCAACTCCCCAGCCCATTCAGGATCTCTGGTTATCATCCCCTCCCCAACCCTACGAATCCTTCTGCCTCTGTTGGCAGAAATAGCCAGGAAGCATGCCCACAGGAACCACAACTCATGAATCAGCAGACAGATAATTAACTGGGGGAGTGACTGAGCAGCTTCAGGGATAAACCACTTGGCCTGACCCAGCCCCCTCTGCTGCCCACAGAGCTGGCCTGCTTCTTCACCCCAAGGCCTCCCCTCCTTTCCCCTGAGCTCGACCCTTCCCGAATGTGAAGATCATTGGGCCTGAAGGAACTCAGGTCATGAATGGCAATGCAGGCGGGAGCTGGAAAATGATACAAGTCTTCCTTTCCAGTTTTCAGTCACTTTGTCACAAAAAGACTGGTCTCTCTCTCCCCAGCATTTCTTAGTTGAGTTGGTGAAGACATTCTAACATTCAAGGAGAGAATGAGGTGAACTTTTTTTATATATATAAGTCAAATGCTGGAGAGTAAAATGGCCGGTTCCCCTTTAATTCTGTTCTCCCCTCATGTTCACCATTAATCAGATGGGGTGTTCTATTCAGATTTTTCTCCTTGTATAGATAATAATCCTCATGTATGTCTCTATTCCTTTACCTAAGCTTGTGTTGTTGTTGTTGTTATTTTAACTTAAAAAGCCACTTCCTTTCATGCAGGGCAAAAAACCAAACCTCAGGTATGAAAAGAGCTGCAGGTCGGGAACTGAGAAATGTGTATTCGATGCCCACCTGTGCAGGCTTTTTCATCATTTGGCTGGGTGACTTTGCACAAGCCATCTGCCCCCTGGGCCTTAGGCATTTGGTGTCTCAGGGGCTGCAAAGTAGAAGGAGATGGCGGGAGAGTCTTTGCTTTGTACCTGCTCCTCTCCAGCTCCAAGTGGAGAGAAGTTTTTCTTTTAACTAATTCACAACATGGAACTCCATGTAAGTATTTCTTTGCAGAGGGCAGGCGGAAAGGTCTACAGTTAAAAATAGCCTTGAAAAACTTCACACCAGAAGAGAGTTCCAGAAGTTTGGCAGAAGGCATATCCAGTAGCCACTTCAAAAGTCCCTGTAGACGACCATAATCTCTTTGCTAACTGGGATTCTTGGATCGAGAAACCTGGGCCTATGAGATCCACCTGTGGTTCCAAACCCTGGCTTGAGCCAACACACGAGATCGACTCCTCTAGTTTAAACCTTTTGCTGCCTCAGCCGGTGGTGGCCAGGTTTGGCTAAGCGTTCGAGATGGAGGGGAACATGGTGTATCAGTTCTCGGACTTCTATAGGTTGAGAACATACCATCCCATGCTCTCACCTGGGTGGTTCCTGAAGGGAGTGGGCCCACGTTTATTCTGGAATTCCCACCAAACTTTGGATTCAAAGAGTCTACAGGATATTGACGTTTCAAGTGTGCCATATTGTAGGAAGCCTGGTGTGCTCTTGGGAGCCTGCATTTAGATGAATGCCAGGGCAGAAATTGAGACAGGACAGAGGACATTTAAAATTAACTTTAATTTTCTTTTAGCTTGTAAATGTAATTCATATTGCTGTGCTAAAAAAAAAATAAAAGTCAAGCAGCGCAGAAAATAGAATAATGCAGAAAGTACCAAGTCCCTTGTAGTCTTGTCCTTAAAGATAACTGGTCTTGACCGTTACTCTAGTTTTTTTCCTGTATATATATCTCACCAGAGACATTTACCCTTACTGTTATTTCTCAAGTAGGATTATCCCAACAGGGTCATTGTCACTCAATAATATAGCCTAGCATCTTTTTATGTCGGTTTATATCTTTCCATTATTTATCCTAAGAGTTACAATCCTAGCCAGCAGGCACACTGCTATATGGGTGTAGCAAAACTGACTTACCTGATTCTCTGTTGGCAGACAGTGGGATCATTCCCAAGTATTTGCTACTACAAACAAAGCTGAACAGCAGGGGCTGGCCTCATTCATTGTTTGCACCTTTTTTGTTCATGTGTTTCTTCAGGCTCGGTTTCTTACACTGAAGCTACTGGGTCAAAGGACATGACTATTTTACATTTAAATTTTGATAGGTCTTGCCAAATTATCTTCCAAAATTGTGAGATCAATTTGCCTTCCTACCAAGATGGGGTTGGGGTGGTGGTGACGAGGACTGGTGGCATCACTGTTGCCTGCTGTCCATACCCACAAGACATCAACTAGAGGAGGAAAAGTAGCAGAACTGGAGTGCTGGATGCCAAGGAGGTCACCAACAGGGCACTGCTGGGCCGGGCCCAAACTGAGCTTGGTACAGGCTTGCTTCTTCTCTCTACTGAATGAGTCAGATGGGAGGAGGGGCCTGTGCTGATAAAATTTTCCAGAGCTGGAGATGCAGCATTTGAATCAGGTTCTCAGCTAAGCTATTAGGAAGAAATGGATATTCGTGCATTGAGCGGGGACGGGGGGGTGTCTTGGGCCCTGGGATACTGGGTCTCCCAGAGCATTAGTCACCTGTGATGGATTCTGGCTGGAATATATCCTTCCAGGGCGGGCAGCACCATATACATCTTCTAACCCAGCACTGCTGGCTTAACAGAGAAGCAGGAAGGGGGGACCCTAAGAGATGAAGTGACTTGCCCAAGGTCATATAGCTAGGTTTGGAGCATTGGTAGGGTCTAGCCCTGGGGGTTCTTGTCCCTGGCTTGTGATTTCTTCAGCATATCCTATTATAGGCAGAGTCTGACCCTGAGGCAGGGCTGCAGTGGGGGTGAGCATGCATTCCTAATGCAGAAAGCAGTTAGAGCAAAGGTAAGGGGGATGGAAGCCTGCATTTATGGCATTTAGGGAGCCATCACTGAAGTTGATTCTTCAGGGTAAATTATCTCATTTAATCCTAACAACCCATGAGGCAAGGATTATGTGCATTTTTGGGACCATGGGGGAAGGAAGGAGCAGTGTGGGGTTTCCTGTGCTTGGCTGATGTGGCTGCATTAGGCCTGTTAAATATAGGGAGCAGTTATGAGTCCTTGAATAGAGAATGAAAGAGTCACTGGACCTCAGGGCTCCAGGGAGATGACAGGACCTGCCCGAGGTTCCACAGCCAGTGGAAGGGCAGAAGAGGTTTTGGATTTGAGATCTCCTGCCTGTGGGTCTGCATGTCTTGTCCACCATGTCCACTGTTAACACAAGAATCATGTTCATGGATTTACCACCACCGCTACCCCTCGGTGTTGCTCAGGGCCTGGGTGTCCATTGTATACACAACCACATGGAAGACAGGACTCTGTCCAAGGCGGGCCTTCTGTGGTGTTCTGCACATGGCTACGGAATTAACCCAGTTGGAGGTGATCACCAGGCGGATTCTGGCTTCATTTACAAGGGCGGAAGAGTCAGGAAAAGGGTATGGCCAGTGATCAAAACATCTGAACTTTGTCCAAGGGGATCCACTTATTGGGGGCCAAGTCCATCCTGTCTTTCTGCCATGCCCCACATGCCATCCCCCACATGCCATCCATCAGTAAAGTCCTAGAACATAGCTAGAGCCTGACCACACTATTAACCCCACTACGTTCCCACCCCAAATCCAGATTATTGTAATAGCTTCCTAATTGGTCTCTTTTCACCTTGTTCCCCTTATGTCTGCTCTCCTCTGAGTGGCCAGGATGATCTTTGCTCACCTCTGCTCAGACTCCCTTTGTGGCTTTCTATCGCGTGGAGAATGAAAGCCACGCTCCCTACCTTGGTTAAAGCTTCCTAGCGTTCTGGTACCCAACCAGAACTACTCCAATCACCACTCTGCCTCTTTCCTTCTCCCTCTGTCTTCCTGCTATTTCTTTAACAGGCTGAGGTCCGTCTAGCACTTGTCATGGATTCTTTCTGGAATGCTCGTCCCCCAGGTCTTCCCATGACACACTCCTTCATATCATTTTGAAAGGTCAACTCAAAGAAGCCTTTTTTTCTTAAAATTTTTTTAAATTTTACAAGTCTGATTCTTTTTTTTTGTTTGTTCATTAATTTGTTTTGTTTTTTAGATTCCACATAGAAATGCAATCATATGGTATTTGTCTTTCTTGGTCTGCTATATTTCACTTCGCGTAATCCACTCTACGTCCATCCACATTGTCACAAAAATTGGCAAGATCCCATCCTTGTTTATGGGTGTGCAATATTCCTGTGTGTGTGTGTGTGTGTGTGTGTGTGTATGAGTGTGTGTGTGACATCTTTATCCACTTGTCTATTGATGGACACTTAGATTGCTTTCATATCTTGGCTGTTTTAAGTAATGCTGCAATAAACATAGGGGTGCATATATCTTTTGGAATTAGTGTTTTTGCTTTCTTTGGGTAAATACCCAGTAGTGGAATTTTTGGATCATACGGCATCTTTATTTTTTATTTTTTGAAGAACCTCCTTACTGTTTTCCACAGTGGCTGTACCAGTTTACACTCCCAACAACAGTGCACGAGGGTTCCCTTTTCTCCACAACCTCGCCAACGCTTTTTATTCCTCATCTTTTTGATTTTAGCCAATCTGACAGATGTGAGATGATCCTTCACTGTGGTTTTGACTTGCATGTCCCTGATGAGGAGTGACGTTGAGCATCTTTTCATGTGTCCAACGGCCATCTGTATGTCTTGTTTGGAAAAATGTCTATTCAGGTCCAGAGAGGCCTTTCTTGACTGCCTTTTCTAGAAGGGACTCCTTCTTCTTAGCGATGCTATTCTTTTGCTCTATTTTCTTTTTCTTTCTTTCTTAAAGATTTTATTTATTTATTTGACAGACAGATCACAAGTAGGAAGAGAGACAGGCGGTTGCGGGGGCGGCGGGGGGGGGGGAGCAGTCTCCCTGCTGAGCAGAGAACCTGATGTGGGGCTCGATCCCAGGACCCTGAGATCATGACTTGAGCCAAAGGCAGAGTTTAACCCACTGAACCACCCAAGTGCCCACTATTTTCTTTTTAAAAAGCATTTGCCACTGTTTGAAATTGTACTTTGTGGAGTATGTTTTATTTTCATTTTTGCACTAAAATTTAAGCTCCACAACAGTAGGGGGCTTGTTTCATTTCAGCGTCATACCTCCAGTGCCTAGGAGAGTGCCAGGAACAGTTAGGTGCTCAATGAATATTTGTTGAGTAAATGAATGAATGAATGAATGCCAACATCACTGTTATATGTTAATAGAAAAGTATAAGGCCAAAGGACCCACTTTCTCATTATCTGTAGATGGATTAACTGTAGCAGTTTTCAATCCAGGATGACTTTTTTTTTAATCATGCAAAGTATTTCAGGGCAACATTCCTCCAAATCATGTCATATATGCCATGGGAATGTGTACCCATTTTGGATTAGCTTCTTAGGGCTGCTAGAACTGTGTGGCTTAAAGCAATGAAATTCGTTCCCTCTGGAGGCTAGAAATCTGGTCAGAGTGTCAGCAGGGCCATGCTTTCTCTGAGACTCTGGAGAGAATCCTTTCTTGCCGCTTCCTGACTCTTAGTGGCAGCTAATACTCTGGCATTCCTTGACTTCCAGTAGGGTTACTCTGATCTCTGCCTTTGTCATCACATGACATTTTCTCTGTGTGTCTGTCGTCACATGGTATTTTCCCCTTCCAAGGGCATCAGTCATATTGGGTTAGGGCCTCTCCTACTGACCTTATCTTGATTACATCTATAAAGACCTTTTGTTTCCGAATAAGGTCATAGTCATCAGTACGGGGAGTTAGGACTTCAGCATATCTTTTTTGGGGCACAGAATTCAACCCATAACACATTTTAATATTGGTAGAAGCAAATCATACACCGATGTTTTCTGGTGTTACATACCATATCTAACCATGTTGTGCTTAAAGCAATTAAAAAAAAAATCTCTGAAATTAGGGTGCGTCCTACATCCGTTGTCTGAGGTATGGTGAAATGTGGTCATTTGGATTGCCTGCCATTTTGAGTAATGCTTACTGGAGATTTATGCTCAGAGGTGTGTTACCTTGAACTCCACTTCTCCCGTGTCCTTCCCCTTCCTTAGATTACTGAGCTGCTGCTACATATAATGAAGGAACAAAAATAAAATAATTTTTCATAGCAGCCTGCCCTGCAGGAACTACTTGTAAATCCATACAGCAGTGAGCATGAGATGTTTTGTTCCTGGATGACTCACTCAGCCAGGTGACTGCAATGGAAGATCAGGCACGGCCTGAGTCACCCGGTGTCCCTGTGGACCTAATTGGGAAGTGACCAGTGAAAGGTCAGCAGGAGGGCTGGTGACCCAGGCCAGAACGGCTCTCTGACAAAGAGGAAGGTAGTCCGTAGTATAAGCAGTGTGCCTCAACCTCCCCTCCCACTAAACATCTCTTCACTTGACTTAACGTGCTGCTGAAATTCCATGGACTCACTCGGGTGGCCTGTTCCTGCTTTCTGACATCCTGTCTCATTGGACAGCCCGTCCTAAAAATAGCTCTCATTGACGCATTATGACTTCCACTTGTTCCAACTCCCTTCCTTGTTCCCCCTTTTTTTCCCCTCCATTTGTCCCATCCTTTGTCTTTCTTCTGGTTCTGTGAATTGGCCTGATGGGCCAAACCACAGCCTTTCCTTCTGCTGTCCAGGCAAACTTGCTGGCGGTCCCGTCTAGCTTTTCTAATGGGCCTCCTCTTCCCGGCCCACCCTCCTAGGTTGGATTTTGGAACTCGGATCTTCCTGACTCCATTTAAAAGGTAGATCTGGGGAGGTGCCTGGGTGGCTCAGTGGGTTAAAGCCTCTGCCTTGGGCTCAGGTCATGATCCCAGGGTCCTGGGTCCCAGCTGCGCATCGGCTCTCTGCTCAGCAGGGAGCCTGCTTCCCCCTCTCTCTCTAACTGCCTCTCTGCCTACTTGTGATTTCTGCCTGTCAAATAAATAAATAAAATCTTAAAAAAAAAAAAAAAAGGTAGATCATTTCACCGTCATCTGGGGCTTTCCGGCTCTGGCTCCCACAGCGGCCCTGTTCAGCGCATGCTCAGCCGTGTGTATCATGACCAGCACAATGGGGTGGCTTCAGAGAAAAATGGAGAAGAAAGGAAAACATTCACCTGCCTCCAACAGCAAGCGGGGGACTCAGGATAAAAAGAGGGAGGGCAAACAGAGTAGCAACGAGAGCTTCTGGAGAAGCATTAGCCACCCGAAGTGAGCCCTTCCTGTGTGCCCGACCTTTGTGCCTGGAGTTTTGTTTTGTTTTTTTTTTTTAAAGATTTATTTATTTATTTATTGGACAAAGAGATCACAAGTAGACAGAGAGGCAGGCAGAGAGAGAGAGAGAGAGAGAGAGAGAGAGAGAGAAGCAGACTCCCTGCTGAGCAGAGAGCCCGATGTGGGACTTGATCCCAGGACCCTGAGATCATGACCTGAGCCGAAGGCAGCGGCTTAACCCACTGAGCCACCCAGGCACCCCTGTGCCTGGAGTTTTGACAGGGATCTGCTCATTGGATCCCTCCAGCCACCCTGTAAGGACCTGGGCCAATCCACCTGATTTCCTGGCTCTGGCTAGCCTGTCAGAGAAAATGGATGGTGGGGGTTGCTAATTGTTTTCAGGGACAAAAGTTCTGATGAGGGGACACCTGGGTGGCTCAGTTGGTTAAGCAGCTGTCTTCGGCTCAGGTCATGATCTCTGCATGCTGGGATCGAGTCCCACATCGGGCTCCTTGCTCGGCGGGGAGCCTGCTTCTCCCTCTGCCTCTGCTGCCACTCGGCCTGCCTGTGCTAGCACTCTCTCTCTGGCAAATAAATAAATAAAATATTAAAAAAAAAAAAAAAGTTCTGATGAGGATCGTCCCTTCTCCAGCATGGCTGAGTCTGGGCCCCTGAGGCCAAGCAGGAACACAACCCTATGAATGACTAGAAACAGAGGCCCAAACTCCTTCCACATGTTCAGCAGGGAGGGGTGGCCTCAGAGCCGCAGCTCATTGAATCGGCATCGCCCAGGCGTGGAGACTTCTGATGAGTCAGTCCTTTTTAGCCACTGTAATCCAGGGAACCTGCCCTTGGAGGCAGGTCTTGGTAGGGGGTATCTTGGTTGGAGCGGGAGCGATGGCTGGTTCTCACGAAATCAACCTGTGATTCACTGAGAGAGGAGGTGAAGGGAACTGGCTGGCCTGACTCCCCAGACATGACTTCCTAAAGAACATATCCCAGCAGCCTGTCTCATCCTCTGGGATCAGGGGCTGCCCATTCACTGAGGGGGGGCCGGCTGTTATTTATTTCCCATCTGGCAAGCCTTTCTATTGTGGCTACAAGTCAAGAACTCATAGGCAAATAGATGCTAATTTGAGAATGAATGGATGGAAAAATGGAGAGGCTGGGAACAAAGTTTGCAGAGATAATTCGATGTGTCCATACCTCCCATGGTCCTCTCTTCTAACTCTGCCTGACCTCTCCTTCTGCTTCTTCAACATCCCCCACCCCACTTGCCCGCCACTGCCCCAGTGAAAATGGATGGCATTTCTGTCCAGAATTACCCCCCTGGATGCTGATTCCCATGAAAACTTTAAGGAGGGAGGTAGAGACCTAAAATAGTTCAGGCTCTGCTCCTCTCAGAGCTCTTTCAGTAAGGCAGTAAGGGGGTGCTGTGCTCACATCTGGCTGGGAAAAGAGCCACTGGGAGCTGAGACATGGCTAGGCTGCCCTTGCGGGGGGACCTCCTGGGTGCGTTGTGGGCTCTGAACCCTGAGGGCTTCTGAAGCCAGCATCTCTAGGAAGACTGGCTGCCTTTCTTCCATGTTAGATAGACAGTGCCTGGCTGAGGGCTGCCCCAGCTCAGAGGTGGCCTTGGAACCTTAGAGCCTGGCAGAAAACTGCTGCCATAATTCTCACCTCACAGTCCTCACACCCACTGGGTGAGGGTGTAGTCACGTCAGAGACCGGGGATCAGGAGTTACTTATGGGCTGGTAGCAGCACCCCACTGGCAGAACTGTGGAGTCGGGAAGGGCCTTCGAAATGAGACAGACTCAAGCTCGGAGGAAGCCTAGGGCTTCCAGGATTCCACATATGATTCTGGTGTTTTTAGGAGAACAGTGAAAGTTTAAATTGTCAGAGGAACTGTTTCAACCCATTTATTTGCATGTTTTATATTGGAATTCCATGGATAATATGGAGACATGAGCTTGGTTGCTTAAAAAAACAAAACAAAACTGATCTAGTCCAATGCCTTTTCATTTGCTCCAATGTATATTCATGGAGCATCTACTTTGAGCAAGGACTTGGGGCTGGCCCAGGCTGGGCAGGGTAGGGCAGGCTTCAAGGGGCTTAAAATATATTGGGTGGCAGTGTTGTTAAGACAGATAGATGAATGATTATAATATGTTAGGAAGAGTCAAGCAAAGAAACAGGCTGAGGGGAGTGAAATGACTTGCCTAAGGCCACATTGGTAAGGGTGACTCAGTGAGGACCACAGTCTATTGATTGGCTGCCTACGCTTTCTGTTAGATCCCTCTGCCCTCTAATGAGGCCCTGAGATGGACAGCATTAAAATCTAATGTTTAAAGAGTTGAAAGTATGATTACCATACAAATGTAACATGAATTTGTGTCAAAGTATTTATTCAACTTAATTAATGAGGGAAGCAGTAAGATGTTAAGATTAGTTTCATATAGAAAATTCAGGGAAGGAAGGGGCCCCTGGCTGGCTCAGTTAGTAGAGAGTGTGACTCTTGATCTTGGGGTTGGGAGCTCAAGCCCCACACTGGGTGGAGAGATTACTTAAAAAAAAAATCTTTAGAAAATTCAGGGAAGGGAAATTTATAGTTGTTCAGTCAAAGGAATGTTGAAATCAATTATCTGACAGTTTTGAAATTGGTTAATGTTCTACAAAGCAATGAACCCTAACCTTCAGAAGGTTACCTTTGCTATCAAATTATTTGCATTGTGGTTGGACAAGAATCATATACACTGTTCTCATCAAGAATCATTTCCATTGTTACTGGTTTTCTACAAGTTAACCTCTACCCTTATAGAGTTATAAAATACGCTAATCAGTAGAAGTCAAACAAAGATGTACACACCTAGAAAATCAGGTGCTTCAAGAGTATGGTGGGTCTACTTGTCAATATCCTGCATTATATTGAAAGGACACCGGTATTTCCTTTGCCTATTTCCAAATTTTTGATACTTTTTCTTGACAATAGTGTGTGTGTGTGTGTGTGTGTGTGTGTGTACACACACATTTTCTGGGTGTGTTTTGTCTAGATGTTGGAAGGGAGTTCAGTCACGCTATAGTAAAACGGACTGAGACATTCAACTTGATGAGAAGTTTTGGGGGCACTGGAAAAACACCCCATTGATTAGGTTGATTTGTTGGTCCTACCAGCTGGGGGACAAAGGGACCACTTTAGAAAATTGGATGAATGGCCTGGATCATGAAGGGGAATGTTTCTTCCTCAGTCTGTTCCTTATATTGAAAAAGACCTTTCTGGGGTCATGGCAGAAAGAGGAGGTTTACCTGCCTGAACCCAGGAAGCCTGAGAGCTTCTGTCCAAGCAAGTGCCCAGGGTTTGCTTCTTGGGTAAGCTTCTCTTAGGGTTATTTTGGTGTCCCCTTTGTCTCTACTCCTGTCCCCCAGCCTTTTCTCTGTCCTTCGAAGACTGTTCACATCTGAATGGCATTTAGTAGTGTACCAAGGGCACAAGTCCTGTGAGGTCAATATTAGCCTTTCACAAAGGTTAATCGAGTTGCTCAAGGTCATGACGCAGCTAGTAAAAAGAGGACTCAGAATTCAAATACTGGCTTTTTTTTTTTTTTTTTTTAAATATGGGCTTTTCAACTCCAATCCATGTTCTTCCAGTTTATCTCACTCAGCCTTTTATGACATTTCTGGAGTTCTCCCTGGACCATTCTACACCTTGACCCAAAGATAAATGTATTGGGAATCTTGAGCAGGTTTCAGAAGATTTGCCTTGTCCTTGCTGGCCATTGGAACATTCCTCGCCCCTACCCGCCACCATATTTAGGCTGTGTGTTTGTGTTAGTACATCAGGGCTTTGGATCCCGATGTAGGGGCTGTGAAGCGATCACTAGAATAGTTGGAAAGAGGGCACTTTGCTTGTCCTGGGCTTCAGATTTTCTTAGGCATGACGTAGGTGTCAAACCAGTAATTAATTAAAGCCATTCCATCAGTTATGACCTGACACATGGGGTCCAGGGCTCAGTCCTGTTCCAGCACTTGTTGTCACGGGGACCTCATCAGTGAGGGTGGTGATGAGTTTCTTCTGACCTTTCTCATTCTTTCTTCCTTACCATACAGCCTATGGTTGGTGAATGTCTGTGGTATGGTTAGACCTGCTGTATGCATCTGAGAGCTATAAATCTGGGTGTTTGGGGAAGTTGGGAAGGATGGGGCAGGCCAGTTACCCTGTCAGGCCAAGCTGGGTGCTAATGTCTTTGTCTCTGTTGCAGTGTCCAACATCTGTACCACACGAGGCGTCCGCTCCTGCCAGGAGTGCCTGGCTGTGAGTCCTGTGTGTGCCTGGTGCTCAGATGAGGTAAGGAGAAGACATCTGATTAGATTTCTCCCCCAGGCTCAGTTGCTTTTGTGCAGAAATGGACCCAGAGGGGCATTTCTTGTCTCTTGTCCCTTCTGAGCAAAGATAGGGTGAAGCCTTCCCATTGATGGATTTCAAAGGGAGCTGTTACGGGGTTGTTGCTGGGAATGCTGTCCAGATTCTTCTGTGTGGCCCCCTAACATGAGCCAATTTGGTTAGGTTCTTGGTCTCACTGTAGCCATTGTCTCTCTGTACCACACTTCACTTACTTTTTGTTGGGGTGGAGCACCCCAGGGAAGCAAGGCTTAAGGTATCAAAAAGAGAGTTAGCAGAGGGTTCTTGGTATAGAAGGGATGCTGGCTTACAAACATCCCTGAACTGTTTTTTTTTTTTTTTTTTTAAGATTTTATTTATTTATTTGACAGAGATCACAAGCAGGCAGAGAGGCAGGCAGAGAGAGAGGAGAAGGCAGGCTCCCCGCCAAGCAGAGAGCCCGATGTGGGGCTCGATCCCAGGACCTGGGATCATGACCTGAACCGAAGGCAGAGGCTTTAACCCACTGAGCCACCCAGGCGCCCCCATCCCTGAACTTTTAAAAGGCAAATAAAAGAGAAATCTTGCATTTGGCGGGTGGGGTGCGGGGGTGCGATGTTCAGTCAGAGGATCTCTTGCCTTCTCTTCTGTGAAGTTTGGGTCCCCACAACTTTACCTCTTCCTCTCTCTTTCTTTTATTTTCCTCCTTCCTTCCCTCTCTTAGGTGTTAGAGAAGGTGCTGGACCAATTTGGTGAGGGTAGAAGGGTGACCGGAAGGGGTTAGATGTGTCTAGGCAGAAAGTTTGTTGTGTCTGGGGCCCTGGGGAATGAGTGTGTCTGAGGGAATGGCTGTTTGTGGCTGAGTTGGGAATTTGGAGCTGTGGTGAGGGCCCCTGGGGGCGGGGGCAGTGAGTGTGGCTGGAGAGATTCCAGTGATTACAGAGTCTGAGGCTGAGTCATTGGCCGGGCCCCCAGCAGGTGATTACCTGAACTCCTGTCCCAGGCTGCTTCTGGGCTACCTGAGGTGTCCTCTGGGCCACAACAGCAAGATTCTGTCCTCTGCAGTTTTAGGACTGCTCCAATCCAGCCTCCTCATTCTCTTTGCTTCTCTTCCCAATCTGCTGAGTTTCCTAAAAAGGCAACCACCCTGGCAGGCTGGTGGGGGTGTTGGTGGGGGGGGGGTAGGGAGTGGGAGCTGGGAGGCTGTGTTTATCCCTAGGCAGGAGGACTGCCAGAACTGCGGAGGCCAGCCCAACACACTACGTTGCCTCTATACGGTTCAGCACGGGAACTCCTTCCAGAGGCAGCTGCCCAACATCTGGGTCACACTGACTTCATTTAGCAAATGAAACGTTCCCTGGGGCTAGGAGTGAGGGGTGGGGAGGGGGTGGGTGAATCTTTCCCCTCCACCCCCAAATGTTCTCCACCCCTCTGGGCTGAGCTGGCGGCTCAAGTGTGAAGCGGCCTCCTCCCTTCTCAGTTGCCATCTCCTCCTTCCCTTGGTTGCCATCATAATATTGTTAAGCTGCTTTTGTAAGGAAGTTGGAATTCTGCAACTGCATCCTCGAAGGAGGGAGAACGTCTTGGATGGGATGGCCTGAAGCTGGCTGGAGCAGATGGGTAACCAGGAAGGAAGCCCTAATGTCACTCCAAGGATGCTGTCCGTTCCTTTTCTCTCCTTTTCAACCCAGAGAGAGAGAAAAGTCAGGCGAGTGTGGCTGAGAGGAGTTTGGGGAAAAAGAAAACATACTCTTGGAGTGTCTGTCACCCCTTTAGATCAGCACAGGGACCAGCTCTGTAGCTGAGGTATGTGGAGGCCCAACCAGACAAAGCCCATTGTTCATGTGACCAGATTTGGGAAAGACAAGTGTAGAATATTTATGGATGACCAAGGCAAATTTTGTCCCCTGGGGCAGACCAGGGGAGGACAGGAAGAGAAGGTGCAGGGTAGCCTCAGAGCACAAGGTAGGACCTGCCTGGGAATGGTGGGGAGGGGGTCGGGTGAATCAGGGAGGAAATGAGTACACCATGGACCAAAGAAAACTGATGACTAAAGTAGAAGGTCCAATATGTCTGGGAGTATGGAGTATAAACAGGAAAGTGGGGGAAGCCAAGGGTTTAGTGAAGGACTACAACTATCTCTGGGAAAGGAGGAGGAGGGAAGGAGAGATCGTGGAGGAGCCTAGTGGGGGCAAAGCGTGTCAGCCAGCCTCCTCTGGGGAGGAGTGGGAAGTGGGAATCCCGGGCTGTAACCTGAACATGACCGCTTTGTGTGTGTGTGTGTTTTCCTGAGGGCTTCCCCTGCACAGGCCAAGTTTAACTGCTGAAAGTGTCTTGGCCGTTGACTTAAAAAACCAGAAGTGAACCGGCTGGGCCATTTTGAATGTGACTTGTTGAATAACTGACCCTAGAGGGCCCTCTACTTTTGCCTTCCCTACGGTGGCGGTGCAGGCAGGGTTGGCAGTGCCTGGAAAAACAACTGGTTGGGCTCAGCTTTCCCTTGGTCCTAGAGGACAGCAGCTCTGGGTGTGTATAGCAAGGGCTTGGCCCGGTAAGAGGAAAACATAGCCAAAGTGGATGAGTGCAGTTTTGGGCTCATCTGCATAGGGTGTGTTCTTGGGGGAGGGGGATTGCATACTGATATGGGTGGGGGTGGTGTGCTGCCTCTGGGCTGTGAAAGTAGCAAAGAGGCCAAGATCACACAGAGATTCAACTCATGGTCTCACTGCCCCCATGCTGGAATCTAGAACCCTCCCAACTTGCCTGGTTCTAAGAATCACCTGGGGTGCTGGTTAAATAGAAAGTTTCCCAGATTGGATCCCAGACCTTCTGCGTTGGAATGGGTTGTTATGATAGTAAATTTGGCAAACACCGCTGATCAAAAGGGCTAATCATGGGGTCATGGTGGAAGTGAGGTTAAGGCAGCCAGATGAAACACATGACACCCAGTTAAACTTGAATTAAACAAGTAATTTTTGATATAAGTATGTCCCAAATGTTTACTAAATTCAGTGACTCTAAGATGAAGGGAAATGCTGGGAATTCTTACATAGTCCTGAGAACACATCAGAAGGCGGGCCAGCTCACACTCAGCCTGACAGCCAACGATAAGTGAAGAATGGGTTTGGTTCTAGCCAAAGTAGAAGACTCCAACATGAGTGACTTATTTCTTCTCTGTGATTTCTATCCTCACTGGCTGTCCCATCCAGAAAAAAATGTTAATTGATTTTGGTTGGAGGCATTTGATAGCTCTCTGGGTGGAAAAACCAAGTAGCGGGCCCTATTCTGCCTTGTCCTCTGAGAAAAGAGAAGTGGAATAATAGTAGTAATTCTCATGGTCATAGTAGAAAAGAGGCATCTTTTATATGCATTTATTTGTTTATATCCTATCAAAAGGATTTGAGTGTATTTGACTTGTATCGAGATTTTTATAGTTTGAAAGCATTTCATGTTCACAGTCTTCTTTGACCCCCCGACCGAACCTGTGAAATAGGTAGGGTAATGGGTTTTTCATGCTTTACTTTCCCAGTATCCAAAATGGGCTGAATGGAGAATGGGACTAAGAGCATGCATCATTCTCCCAGGAGAGGCAGAGGATTCAGCTCACACCATGCGTGGGCTGGAACCTCCTCTGTACTCAGGAGCCTCCCTGGTCTTGGTTCTTTCTGCCCTTTCTTGTGTCACATCCGGTTTTACTGGGAACTGGGACTTTAACATTCCTCCTCCCTCCTTCCCGTTGTTTCTCTGAGTAACCTAGAGACAGTCCTCTACCTTCCCAGTCTGGGCTGTTAAAGAAGGGAATGTTGCCTAAGTGTGCTGAGGTCACTGCCTTGGTATCCTTCTGGGACAGAAGGCTCTCAGGGAGAGCGTGACTGCAGAGCAGGCCTGTTATGTTCCTGACCTCTGATGTCAGTGGCCATAGAGGAGGAAGGGAAACAATTTTGTTTGTTAGTGTTTATATTTCTGAGAAATTCATAACAAACCATAAGGACTGTCAGCAGGGCTTAGCACTTCAAACCTTCTTGTAATAAGTACTGTCATGTTGGAAAGCAGGGAGTCAGGAAACCGCCTCTAGAACATTTTCTCCCTTGGATGAGGCAGCTTAAAGATACACAATGGCCTTGCTGCTCTCACTCAGCTTCCTGGCCTCCCCTTCTTTGTCCCCTTCAGCCTCTGTCTTAGTCCTGGAAAGGATCGGCTCCTCTGTGTTTCTTGGTCTATCCAATCATTGCCTTTTTTGGCAGGTTTTCTCCCTGGGGCTTTGTGGGCAGCTGGAATTAGAGATAAGGTAGGGAGTGCTGTGAGCAGGGCACTGCTTCCTGAGGCAGAAGGGTTGGGAGAGCCATGCAGGTCAGCAAGAGGAGCTCTGGTGCAGAAACTCTGAGGGCCCACAAGTTCTCCCCCTGCCTTTCTGTCTTTGGCCAGGGCTGGGAGCAGAGAGGGCATTTTCATCTCTCTTGGAGACGCGGAAATCGATGATATCCCCACTAGACTCTTTTGAGCTGAGAAGATTAACCCTTAGGCACTGTTTCCCACGGCTGATGCTGTTTATCCACATCCCACTGATGAAGCTGAGTGGGAAAGAAGGAAACTGCTGGCTTCCAGAAACTTCTTTCCCCAGGGCAAGGAGAGTCCTCATACTGTTTGTCTTAGTCTATTCGGGCTGCTATAACAAAAATACCATAAACTGGGTGTTTTAAGGACAAATGTTCATTTTCCACAGTTCTAGAGGCTGAGCAGTCCAGGATCAAGGAAGCAGCAAATTTTGTATCATAGTAGCTGTCTTTTTGCTATGACGTGGCAGCAGGGACTGAGGAGCTCTCTGGGATTCTGGGATCTCTTTTCTTTCTTTCTTTCTTCTTTTAGATTTTATTTATTTATTTGACAGAGAGACACATCACAAGTAGGCAGAGAGGCAGGCAGAGAAAGGGTGAAAGCAGGCTCTCTGCTGAGCAGAGAGCCCGATGCAGGGCTCGATCCCAGGACCTGAGATCATGACCCAAGCTGAAGGCAGAGGCTTAATCCACTGAGCCACCCAGGCGCCCCGGGATCTCTTTTCTAAGGGCACCAATCCCATCATGAGGGCTCCACCTCAAGACCTAATCACCTCCCAATGTCCTATCTCCTACTCTCTGGGGGGTTGGGGTTTAACAGTCTATAGCACTGTTGGTCTTCCTGTTCCCACCCACCTGGGGAAGACTTTCAGCCCATTAGACAAGGGCTGAGCGCGAGAGGGAGAGCGACTTTGAGTATCAGGAGGGTTTTAAGGCTAAGAGTCCTGAGTTTATGAGCATAGGTGGTTCCTTGTGACCAAATCCCACCCCTGGAAATATGGCTACCAGGCACCTGCAGGGGCTAAGGCGGCAGAACATGACCTGTCCTTCCCACACCTTCCACAGCCCTATCTTGCCTTCTCTTCCCTATCTGGGCATTCTCAGGTGTGGTCTTTCTGGGACCATCGCTTGCATACTTCTGCTTCTCTGCCTCGATTCTCACTCTATGCAGCATGTAATACAAGCTATCATTTTGCGAAGATCATTTCAGTCCCACAATCCAGTTAGCCCCTCCCTTCTGCCATTCTTAGCGCTGGAACTTTGGGCAAGTTACTTAACTTCTCCAAGCCTTAGATTTCTTTCTTGTAAGATGGGCTTGCTCATTTGTGAAGCCTCCAAGCCTCAAGTTCTTCTGCTTGTAAAATAGGAATAATCGTAGTTCCAGTGTGAGAAAACCATTAGTGGGAGATTTGCCGGATCCCCCCTAAAGCGCTTTCCACAGAGGCTGACATGCAGTGAGTTCTCAGTAAATGTTAACACCAGTTTGGGGGCATCTGCTTGGCTCAGCTCATGATCCTGGGGTCCTGGGATCAAATCCTTCATCGGGCTCCTTGCTCAGCAGGGAGCTGCTTCTCCCTCTGCCTGCTGCTCCCCCTGCTTGTGCTGTCTCTCAGTCATATTCTCATTCTTTGATAAATAATATCTTTAAAAAAAAAAACCACCAGTTTTCCTGGGATATGGGTATGGGTTTTTTGACTGACTTCTGTAAACGGTTGTGAAAGAGAGTGAGTAGGGATGGAGGTGACGATTGAGAGCCTGAAGGCCCAAATATTGTGAAACAGGCCCAGGGAAGAGTTTTCCAGCTTTCTGGCCAGTCCCCCAACCTGGCAAGGAAGGAGCTTTCACGGACTAGCGGCCACACAGAGCTGACTCAAGGTGCTGGACATCAGAATGGGGAGGGGCTGAAAACGTCATGTCGCCTAACCCCCTTACCCAACAGGTGAGAGAGCCTTCATAGAACTGAAGTAACAAGTCTGAAGGCACAAGGCTAGCTAGTGGTAGACCCAGGGTGGAGCCTGTTTCCGGATTTCTTCCAGTGCAGTGTCGCCCCCTTCCACTCCCCCGACTCAGTACTCAGGTGTGGACACACACAGAGCTCCAGAGAGCCGTGGAATATACACCAGTGTGTCCAGAAGTGTGCTCCACTTGCCCTGTGTCTACAGCGAGAGAGGAAGCTTAAAGCGGAGTGATGGGCTAGGCTCTGGTCAGTGTGTGGCATCATGGGATTTGCCCAAGCTTGTGGGGTTTATTCATAACTAACTTATCCAGAAGCTATTTCTAGAGTGTCTCCTAACAACAGCTTTTATTTATTGAGCACTTATCCTGCAACAGGCACTATACTATGGGCTTTATGTGTGTTGTCTTGGGGTGCCTGGGTGGCACTACCTGCTGAGTGGCCGACTCTTGATTTTGGCTCAGGTCATGATCTCAGGGTCCTGGGATGGAGCCCTGAGCTGCCCTCGGCGGGGAATCTGCGGGAGGCTCTTTCCCTCTGCCCCTCCCCCTATGCACTCTCTCTCAAATAATAAATTGATTGATCTTTATATGCATTGTCTTATTTAGTCCTTTGAGTGGGGGCTTTTACTGTCTTCCCGTTAGAACTGAGGAAGTGAGGCATGGAGAGCTTCGGTGACGTGCCCTGGGAACCGGCTAACAAGAGGCAGTGCTGAGATGTAGTCTCTGCCAGTCTTCTCCTGTGCTCTTAGCCCCATCGCTGCTGTCACTGTTGTTGTTTTCCCCTCCCACCTTTGTGGTATCTCCTGGGGTGGGGGCTGGGAAAAGAGAAGGGACAGCCCCTACCCTTGGGGAATCTCACACCCCAGCCAGTGTCTTAACACAGTGGCTTCCAATATTTGACCCTGACCTAGGGCAAGAAATGCATTTATATCATTGTGTATTATACCCAACTGCCAATATAGAAACATTTATGAAATAATATTTACTTTTACTACTTATATGTGTTGATACTTTCTATTCTATTCAATTGCATTTTATTGAATAAATCAGTGGCTGAGATCCTCTACACTGATTTTGGGGACCCACATGTGGGTTGCCTTTCAGTTTGAAAACTGCTGGTCTAATAGGTAGCTTGCAATACTGGCCCTCTTCCTAGCTACCAATCCACAAACAGGTATTCACCCAACCTTTCTGGTGCCTCAATTTCTCCGTTCTGTACAATGGGCTATCTTAGGATGGATCACCCGGGTTCATTTTTGCCGGTTTAGCTCCAGAAGGCTGGGTAAGCTCTAGGCTATTGGGAGTTGGCCAAGCCTGCAGGAAGGAGGAAGAGAGACACATAGCTTGGACGACAGGGCTTCACATTGGGCTCCTGTCTTACAGGCCCTGCCTCTGGGCACTCCCCGCTGTAACCTGAAGGAGAATCTGCTGAAAGATAACTGTGCCCAGGAGTCCATCGAGTTCCCCATCAGTGAGGTCCGCATCCTGGAGGCCAGGCCACTCAGTGACAAGGGCTCTGGAGACAGCTCCCAGATTACTCAAGTCAGCCCTCAGAGGATTTCTCTCCGGCTACGGCCAGGTAGGGAAGGGGCTCTTTTCACGGAGAGACCTTGGGTAGATGGGCACAAGGTGGAGGCCTGAACTTTGGGGACGTAGCTTGCAATGGAAATGGTATGGGAAGAGAAGGATGGGTGTTGGGTGTGGTGTGGGCCAGAGAATGTAGAAAAATGGAAGATGTTGGAACCCCAAATCAGAAGATCTGAGTTTGAATTTTAACTATCCCATAGATTAGCCATTTGACCTTGGTCAAGCTACTTAATCCTTCTAACATAGTAGGAACTCAATAAAATGTTTATTTCTTCTTTCCCCCAATGACTGTTTTTTCCTAATTGATAGCTTTATGTTGAGGACTGAATGAGATAGAAGATGAGAAAGTAATATGATGTTGTAAACCCCCTTTCCGGGTGGGATTGGGGCAGAGGCACCAGGGCAGAGAATATAGGGACAGGAGACTGTCAGGGGAGGAAGGATTAGGCTATGAGACAAGCATTTTAAAGCATTGATTTAGACTTTTCTATTGTTTCAAGAAGATTTAACCTAGTCCCTTCTTTCTGCAAGGCCTCTGTTGGGAGCTCTGGGATTCAGAGAAGGCCGGGCAGAGTTCCTGCCTTTAACAGCATCTGAAGTGTAATCACTATACCCGGAGGGTTAGACAGATGGGCATTTAGAAAGGGTAGAGAATTGTAGAACAGAAAAATAAAGGAGAGAGAGATTAAAAAAATCAGAGGATCAAGTGATTGGAAGAGGAGCAGAATTACAAAGGGTGAGAAGAAGGGTCAAGGGCTTTCAAGTTTGATTTGATCAAGAAGCTACTTAATCTCAGCTATATCCAAACCCACTTATGAAGTCTTAGAGGGGGCAAAAGGAGAAAAACTAACATCCCCTTGGCTTCCAGATGATTCAAAGAATTTCTCCATCCAAGTCCGGCAAGTGGAGGATTACCCTGTGGACATCTACTACTTGATGGACCTGTCTTTCTCCATGAAGGATGATCTGTCAAGCATCCAGAACCTAGGCACCAAGCTGGCCTCCCAGATGCACAAGCTCACCAGTAACTTGCGGATTGGCTTCGGGGCTTTCGTGGACAAACCCGTGTCACCATACATGTTCATCTCTCCACCAGAGGCTCTCAAAAACCCCTGCTATGAGTAAGTTCCTCCTGTAGAAGCTGGGCCAGCATCGCTCTGCTTTGTCCCAGGCTGGTCCAAGTCCTGCTTCCTGTTTCTAGTTCTAGGATCACTTTGTTGCTGCCATCTGGCCAAATCATATCTCCTTCCTACCTTGGGCTTCCTGTCCGGCAAGTGAACTGGCCTGTGGGTCTGTAGTGCTGTGTCAATAGAATCCAAGACTGTTTGGAGCGTTAGAAACTACCAAAACCTCTGTGACCCTTGGCACCCCCAGGATTACCAGATGGGCATTTAGAAAGGGTATAGAATTTCCAGAAAGAGAACTAGTCACCTTCTTGTCTTGGTCACAAAGAAGTAGGAGATAAGAGAGAATGGGAGGGAAGTGAGATAAAAAGTAGAAATTTATGGAAAAGTAAATAGAGGAATTATGAGTTCAGAAGGATTGAGTCCCTTGTCCTCCTCATTATCAAGAGTGTGAGTCTTACAGAATTAAAATGAGAGGAATTATGTCCTGGCGGGGGAGGGGGGAATAAAAAAGAGTAGAAATGTTATTTATTGACCCTTCTAATAGATTCAAAAATTGTTAAGTGTGCCTCTGTTGACACTTTGGCTTATGAGTGAATGAATGGCTTATTATTTAATTGGTGGGGACTATAAAAATCCACAGAGTATAATAACTTAAAATGATGGCTATTGAGCCTGACAATATACAAATTTACTTTTTAGTTTATCCTTTTAACCCATCTGGGTTGTAAATTTCCCCAGTAAAGCTGTCAGCCATCAATTACACAAGCCACTGCGCTGGGGACAGAAAGGCTCCTGTCTGGCACAGATCTATCAATTTGTTGATGGTTCACGAACATTAAGTTCTTGATGAACTTACCGTTGTGTTAATATTATTTTAGAGAAGTGTTAAGCCCAAGGTGACATCAACAACTAGAGCCTCACTCTGTTATAAGGGCTTTACATAAATTAGCTCCTTTAAGCCTCACACAGCTCTTAGGAGATAGGATTAATCATGTCATCATTTTTATAGAGAAGCTTGTCTACAGTCCCATGACTAGGCACTGGGACTTGAACCCAGATAGTCTGGTTCCACAACTCACTGTCTTACCTTCTAGGCTAGCTGGAGGGAAAGCCAATGTGATGGCTCAGGTGATAGGAGGGGCTTGGGGTCTGAACTGTCTGGTTAATTGCGGTTGTATAGGATTGGCCTGGGCAGTGTGCTTGCCATGCATGTTTGCCTCCCCCTCTGTCCCTCTCACTCCCCATGTGACCTTTTCCATCAGGATATCTGCTTAAATTATCCTCCTTCCTCCCCAGCGTGAAGGCCACCTGTTTGCCTATGTTTGGCTACAAACATGTGTTGACGCTGACTGACCAGGTCACCCGCTTCAATGAGGAGGTGAAGAAGCAGAATGTGTCACGGAACCGAGATGCCCCAGAGGGTGGCTTTGATGCCATCATGCAGGCTACAGTCTGTGACGTGAGTTTGGAGGGCACAGAGCACCTGGTGTGGTTGACACAGATTAAAATGGCGGAAGGGGGCGCCTGGGTGGCTCAGTGGGTTAAGCTGCTGCCTTCGGCTCAGGTCATGATCTCAGGGTCCTGGGATCGAGTCCCGCATCGGGCTCTCTGCTCAGCGGGGAGCCTGCTTCCTCCTCTCTCTCTCTCTCTGCCTGCCTCTCTGCCTACTTGTGATCTCTCTCTGTCAAATAAATAAATAAAATCTTAAAAAAAAAAAAATGGCGGAAGGAAGTGGTTCAACTGTGGGGATATGGATGTGAAAGAAGAGGAACCAAGCTGAGTTTTGTACAGCATGAGCAAGAAGTTTCTCCTGATAGGCAACCTTTGTTTGTATCAACCCCCGGCCAGAGCTGACATGTTTTTGAACCTCAGTGATGCCGGATGTTTTCTGGGGAGAGCATCATCCTGCCTTCTCTAGGAGTGTATCAGAGTCAAGGCTGGGTAGACTTAACCTGAGCAAAGTGGGCAGATGTTCACATGGGAGTTTGTTAGCCGCTCCCAGCTCTGCCGGTGCAGGTGGGTTTCTAGACAGGCCATGTGATTATCATTGGAAAAGTTATATTTGGAGTTGAAGTAGGTATCTTTCAGCTGCTTGAACTAATCAGCTGAGTCTCCTTTCCTAAGAGAACAGAAATCCTCAAACTGGAAAAGCTCCATCTTGTGTTCCAGGGGGACTTGTGTTCTAGATGACTTACTCAGCCCTTCAAGAGTGGAAGTCCTTGGGTGTTTGCCATCTACCAATGACATGGCTAAAGTTGCTTTCTCTCTTTTGCTTTTTTTTTTTTTTTTTTTAACAGGAGAAGATTGGCTGGAGGAATGATGCATCCCACTTGCTGGTGTTTACCACTGATGCCAAGACCCATATAGCGTTGGATGGAAGGCTGGCAGGCATTGTCCAGCCCAACGATGGGGAGTGTCACATTGGCAGTGACAACCACTACTCTGCCTCCACTACCATGGTGAGATTCTTGTGGTCCCAATTCACTGTGGTCAGGTCTGCCCTAACCCAGGCAGAGCCTTTGTGTGACTATGAAAATGGCAGCCCTTCCCCGGGGCAGGGCGTGGGCCTTGTTTCAGGCTATCCTCCCACTGCCTCCCACAGCAACTGGACATCCTCATCCAGGGGACAGATGGCACAGCCATTGTAAGTGGTCCTGGCTGGGGTCACTGCTGCCACCACCTCCACTGCCTCCAGCACCACCAGCAGCATCATGGCATCCAGAATGGACCCGAAGGCAGGCCTTCCTATCTTCTGTGTACAGATCATCCTTTTCTTGGAATACTATGCTCACTTGGGGTTGTTAGCAGAAGACTGAGGAAAAAGAGACGCAGATCATCAAAAGAATGGAGATCTTTTCCCGTGGGGAAAGGTTGAGGGGGACCGAGTCACTTAGCTTGGAACAAAGAAGTTTAGCTGATACCTGAGAAGGCTTCTGAAAGGTTATTTTCTATGGCCTTAGAGGGTCAAATAAGAGGGAGGGAGTTTAATTGCCCTAAACCGTCAAGAAATGTAAGACCTTCAGAGTACTGATACCCTGTGTATCTGGGGGTAGGTGTGAATTCTTCATCTCTTAAAGACAATATAGCAGCTCTTTGTCTAGGTGGCTTCATGATATACCTGTTTAAAGGGAGGGGTCTGAGCTGGATGATCCTGCAAGGCCTAGGGAATCCCAGAGACATGTTCATGATTCACCAGCATCCCGTTGTGACTTGAGTTCCTTGGTGTCAGCCATGTCCAAGTCGGGCACTGCCAGGCATTGGATGAGTCAGTAGTAAGCATTGACACCTACTCTAGGCATGGCAGCTTCCCAGGGGCTGAAGGAGATAAAGGGACAATGGAAGGTCCCCCACTTTGTGGTTTAGTTGAGGAGATGTGCTACCAAGAATACAAGACGCGTGATTAGTGCTAAAGGAGTAGCACCATCTATAAGGGCTTTAGAGATTCAGAGGAGGAAAGCTCATCGTGACCTGGGATGGCCAAGGAAGGCCTCCCAGAGAAGGCGGGACCTGAGCTGGGTCCTAAGGAAGGAGAAGAACTACCAAAAAGAAGACCACTCCATGGGGAACAAAGAGTGGGCTGCCTCAGGGGTAAGTGCAAGAGGGACAGACATGAATGCTGACTGGCAAGGAAGGCTGAGACCACCATGAGGAAGCACACACACCAGGCCGAGGCACTTGAAGTGGCTACAGAACGAGGAAACTTCACAATGAAGCCTGACACATGTACGATGGAGAGCGAGGGGTAGGAAGACTCCAAGTTCCGCTTTGCTGCTCCCTCCTTACTTCCTGCCCCTCACCCACCCCTCTCCTCTGGTCCCCAGCATCACCTTGCGATGCCATGCTTTGGATCTTGGCTTTGTTTTGTAGTTGTATGTACCTGTCATCCTCACCAGACCAGGAGCTCCCTGGAGGCAGAGACTATAATATATCTGTCATTCAATAAACGTTTGTTAAATGAGTTGATGGAAAACAAAATGAGGCCTGACAATACCTGGCTCATGGAACCTGCTTCTTGGTGTGAACACACTGAAGTCTAGCGGCAAGAAAGAGATGCTTGGTTTTGACACCACCAGCCTCTGCCTCTTCATCTGTCCCTGGGGTTCACAGCTGGGTTTGTGTTGCTCCTTTCTCCCTTGGCTCACAGTGATCTTGGGGTGGAAATGTTTAAGCACCACCACTGTGTGGGCCACGGCCCAAATCAGCCAAGGTCTAAAGTGTAGGATCCAGGGATGTATGTGAATAGAGGTGAATTCTTAACCGACCTCCATGTCCTCCCTTCTTCCAGGATTATCCCTCTCTGGGGCTGATGACCGAGAAGCTATCCCAGAAAAACATCAATTTGATCTTTGCAGTAACTGCCAATGTAGTCAATCTCTACCAGGTGACTATGCCCCCAGGGCTGCCCAGAGCGTGGCTTGTGATGATGGGTAGAGCTGTGTTGGGGACCCAGCATGCCCTACCATGAGCCCTTGTCCCCAGCCTGGAAAGACCCTCCTCCAGCTTATTCCCAGGAGCTAGTGATTCCTTTTTATTGCTTCTCTCCCCCAACTTTGAACCTAGCAGAACAGGTGTGCTGGTGTTTGCAGAACCAGAGGGGAGTCATTTAGTGGGTGTGAGGGGTATGAGAAGTTCCTTGTTTTTATTTTCTTATTTATTAAAATTAATTAATTAATTAATTAATAAAATTTTATATATTTTATTTTATTTTATTCAGGGCTGAAAAACTGCTAGATTTATTACTGGCAGTAACAAGTAAAATAACCCTTTGTTCCCTCAATCTTCATTTCAAGACCCTCAGTCTGATTTGGGGAGGCCTTTGGAAACCACCCTCTTCATTCAGTCAGCCTTGCACATCCTTTGTCTTCCTAGAACTACAGCGAGCTCATCCCAGGGACCACAGTGGGGATTCTGTCTACCGACTCCAGCAATGTCCTTCAGCTCATTGTTGATGCTTATGGCGTAAGTGTCTTGCGTATGGAATAGGCCTGCTAGGAGTCTACCTCGCTTGGCATGACCCAGGAGGGTTCAGATTTGGGAGTCCTGGATGCTAGCCCACCATGCAGCCTTCCTGGCCTTCCTCTTATCTATCTCTCTATCTATCTCTCTATCTTTCTTTCTTTCTTTTTTTTTTTTTTAAAGATTTTATTTATTTATTTGACACAGAGAGAGAGAGAGATCACAAGTAGGCAGAGAGGCAGGCAGAGAGAGGAAGGGAAGCAGGCTCTCTGCTGAGCAGAGAACCTGACACGGGGCTCGATCCCAGAACCCTGGGATCATGACCTGAGCCAAAGGCAGAGGCTTTAACCCATTGAGCCACCCAGGAGCCCCATTGGTCTTATTTTTCTAGAGGCTCACGGCTGGCCGGCCCTGGGAGGAATGCGGCCTCCTGAGAGAGAAATGGCTCTGAAAGAAATGCCAAGAAGTGTTAGGGGTGACGCGTGAAGAGCTTAGAGGAAGTGGATGGGAAGGAGAGGGTGAGGCGGGTGGTGAGGCAGGAGCAGAGTCCTGAAATCGGAGGAAGGACGGGGTGAGGGACGGGGCTCCAACAGCAAGGAGGAGAGGAAGCTGAGCCCTGGGGAAGGTGCGGTTGGTTTAAAAATTTGGTAAAAATGGCCACTCTCCAAGGGGACCAGTACTGGCACTCCCTTTTAGCACATCCTTGAGGCTTGCAGGAGGGTGGAACTGATTTAGATTTTACCGAGAGTCACCCAGGTACCAGTGCAGAGAGAGAGAAACAGGTCTTGGGCAGGAAATGTAGTAAGAAACACGTTCCTAGGGATGCTCTCCTCTGGCAGCTTCCAAGCGGGCCTCAGCATCTGGTACTGCCAGGGAGTCCGGGGCCCCCAACAGAATTTGTTTGGGATGGAATTCGTTCCTCTCGGCTCATCTCCTTACCTTCTTTTGCTCCTTCCTGCTTAGAAAATCCGCTCTAAAGTAGAGTTGGAAGTGCGTGACCTCCCTGAGGAGTTGTCTCTGTCCTTCAACGCCACCTGTCTCAACAACGAGGTCATCCCAGGCCTCAAGTCTTGTGTCGGACTCAAGATTGGAGACACGGTGAGGTGGGCTGAGCTGGGCAAGGCCTGTACCCCCCGAGCATCTGTGGGCATCCCTCCCCTTCCTTCTTGGCACCTTCTTCCTGAAGGTCATGAGAGGTTAGATATTGTGGAATGGCCAGCCTTTTCCTTTGAGGCTCCTCTTGTCTAAACTTCTCTGTTAGGTAACCTTCGCCATCAGGATTTTTAAAAAATGTGCATTTACATGATCTCTGTTTGCATATGCATAGTTGTTTGCAAATGAAAATATTTCTTGCATTCAGCCCCAACCAGTCTCCAACCTCCCCGAAGGTAATGTCTTTCTTCCCTCTACAATGTGAGATGGCAGAGTCATCTATTAAGTATTGACTGTGCACTGACTTCATGCCAGGCATCATTCTAGCTGCTGGAGATTCAACAGCAAACGGAACCGGCAAAAAAGACCAAACACCCGCTCTCATAGGCTTACAGAATGCAAATGTTCTTTCTGCTCCTCCAGTCCCTCTGTGGCCTCTGGGGCTTTCTTTCCCAAGTGGTTGGTTCTCTTCTGCTTCTGCCTAAAGGGGAGGGGCTGGTGAAGAGGGAGGGAAGCAGAAAAGGGGGGTAGCTGTTATATCTAGACCATTTATATCTACAGCATGTATATACCCATCTCTATCCACCTGTCCGTATGTCTGCCTATCTATATTCTAGAACAGGTGCACATACCCTATGCATGAAATATTGGCCAGAAAGGTATATGACAGAACAAGTGATGAAATGTTCTATGGAAATTAAACCTGTGGTTGGTCACTGTGTGGTATTGTGTGGTGCAAAATATGCTTTGTGTGTCTTGCTACAAAGACATATGACATTGTGTACTCAGTTCAGCTGGCCTAGTTGGCCAGAGCAGAAGGTTTATAAGATCACACGTTCTGTTCTGCACGAGCTGGCTTATTTCATATGTGGAATTAAAAAGCCCCAGCATAGCCCATGCCTATAAATTACGTCTGTGCACCCAGCCAGATATAACTGGACCACTGTCCCCAGGCTCTCCTTTTTGCTTTGCAGACCTGGGTCGTGGGGAGGCTGAAGAACTCCAAGTTGCTGGGGGTCAGCGCCCACCCCCCCCCCCCAAGTTTGGTATTCCCGGGTGGGGCAGGACAGCACAGGACCCAGCTTCTTTCCCTCTGGGACTGGAGTGTTAACAGGGTCCTCCCGAGTCTGACTGCGGTCCTACTCTCCTCCCAGGTGAGCTTCAGCATTGAGGCCAAGGTGCGTGGCTGTCCCCAGGAGAAGGAGAAGTCCTTCACCATCAAGCCTGTGGGCTTCAAAGACAGCCTCACGGTCCAGGTCACCTTTGACTGTGACTGTGCATGCCAGGCCCACGCCGAGCCTTCCAGCCCCCGCTGCAACAATGGCAACGGGACCTTTGAGTGCGGGGTGTGCCTCTGCGGGCCCGGCTGGCTGGGGTCCCAGTGCGAGTGCTCGGAAGAGGACTACCGGCCCTCCCAGCAGGACGAGTGCAGCCCCCAGGAGGGCCAGCCCGCCTGCAGCCAGCGCGGCGAATGCCTGTGTGGCCAGTGCGTCTGCCACAGCAGTGACTTCGGCAAGATCACGGGCAAGTACTGTGAGTGTGATGACTTCTCCTGCGTCCGCTACAAGGGGGAGATGTGCTCAGGTGAGTAGAACTACCCGCGTTCCCGTCCCCATGCACACTCGCTCATCTGTGGCCTCTGGAGACTTTAGACCCAAGGCCCGGCAGGCAGAGCCGAGTGGATGGTGTGGATGGTGTCCCACTCCCACGGCAGAAAACAGAAGGAGGTTCTCTTTAATCCCTCTCAGCCCCCCAAGTCCTTGCTCCTGGGGTGCACACAGAGGCAGAAGTGAGCTTGGGCTCCGAGGGACTTCCCTCCTAGAATGGCACGGGGCAGGGTGGAGAAGCTCGAAGGTGAAGACAGTTTTCTTCTTTTCTCTCATCTGCCCTTCTGCTAATACTTTAAGTCGCTGGTTCCTCCTAATCATTTCAAGTTAGGGACCAACCCCTTTTTTAGGTTAAAAAAAAAAAAATCACTGACTGACGGTAATTAGATTTTTAGTAGCTACAGGTTTGGAAAATATATATCAGAATATCTAGTAAATTTAGGAATATTTCTTTTATGTGAATTTGTCTTTTCATTATAAGATTTGGAAAATAGTTAAAAAAAAAAAAAAAAAGGCAAGGCAATGGAGCCCATTTAAGGAGCCCATACACTTGGAACAGTGGCAGGAAAATTGTAAGCTCTGTTGGTCTGTTGGCACTATTTTGTTATCACTCTTGGCACTTTGTCCCAGATTTGTGCTGTCAAATATAGTAGCCACATGTGGCTACTACATATATAGTAGCCACATGTGGCTATTTAAATTTAAATTTAAATTCACTAAGTGGAATTATAATGTGAGCAAAAGTTAAATAAATTTAAATTAAGAGAAAAAATGAAAATGTTGGGTCCTCTTTTGCTCAGGAACCATGTGCGGCTAGTGGCCGGCATGCTGGACAGGACATAAATGGGCAAAAGCGCCTGCCATTGAGAGGTCCGGCCTGCTGGTGGAGAATTATGATGCTGAGTCCTCTTCCCTGAAGGATTCTGAGGTTTTGTCCTTCTCATGACAAAAATTCAGTAAAATTTGGAGCCCCATTGGAAATCTCAAGCTGTTTTTTCCTTGCCCCAAAGACCACTCCAAGGATGCTTTCCCAGCTAGAAGAAATCCAGCTAATATGATTAAGTCTTTATCTGCAGACATGCTGACTCTTAGCAGCAGACAAGCAGACAGGCAGCTCTGAGTAGCGATAGATTTTTGCTGGGCTCTGATGGCTGAGGCTTGATCCCTCTTGTGACAGAAAGATGGGAGACATTTGCAAACTGGTTGGGATTGGTTTTTGGGTGTATGGTGTGGCCTATCCACAGAGATTGTAATTGGCTTCTATGGTGATCTAAGCTATGACTCAGATCGGCTTCCTTTGCATTGGGGCTTAACGAGCTGAGCTCATCCACTCAAATATTCACTCTAACATCAGTCTTTTAAAAGTTTGATCAGAAAGGTAAATCTGTGTCATTCTAAAGCATGCCCATGTAACAGAAAAATGGCTTATTTTTTTTAAATCTGCAACATTATTTCCTTTGCTCATGCCAACAAAATCTGAGAGAGAGATTGGAGAAATGAATCAAGGAGATTAGGGGAGAGAGAGAGAGATCAGGTATACACAGACACACACACACCAACAGCAGTTTGAATTGGGGATGAGGCAGGAATTTCGGCTCATTTAAATGTTTAATAGTACTTCCATCGTATTCAGAGTGCCAAGGGGAATGGGCAAGTTTGATGTGGGAGACTACAGACCGCCCCTTGGGGGGTACCAGGGACAGAAGGAGGTCTATACCTCCTCCGTGCCACCTCCTCATGGATTCTGGTCTGTTGTGACACCACGTGGGAGGGATCCCGTCCAGAGTGCATTTCCGTCGGCTGCTGGCCACCCTGAAGCCATAAAACAAAGCTGCCCGGGTCAGCAGCCTGCTTCCTGCCTCCTACCGGTGCAAGAACAACTTGTCCTGGGTGTGCTCCAGCCTAGTTCATGGGGAAACCCCAGTCAGCTACTGTAGTCTCCAAAATGACTCCCTCCCTGGCTTTCAGCCAGAGTGTTGTGTGCCCACTGGTTTTGGGTCTAGACCCCGTGGTGCCACTGTTACACTCTCCAGTGACAGATACTCAGGGACACACACTTACTGAACACCTGTTCTGTGCCAGGCACTGAGTCCAAATGGGTGAACAGGGGTCGTGCATGATTCCTGACCTCTCAGCTTATACACTGGTTCACCATTGTCTCTCCCCAGAGCTGCTGGCCTGTGGTCTGTTCTTTGCTGTAGGGATGGCGTGCCGCGACTTAGCTTTTTCCCCAGTCTCTGACCTCCCCTCTCCCCACTTCCCACAGGGCTATGACCTTTATGGTTACATGTTATGAACACCCTGCCTCAGACAATAGGGAGTGCATCCTTGTCCTCAAGGGACCCTCCACCTGCCACGTCCACGAGCATAGATTGATGGGGCGCCCCTGAGCCGGGCTCTGTGCTGTAGTGTTGTGGGATCGAGAGGCACGGATAAGACAGTTTTGCCCTGAATTAACTTACCTACGGACAACTCACAGCATGAGGCAGAACCTGCCAGAAGTGAGGTGTCCTGGGGGAATAGTTAGTTATAGGAGTCCACTGCAGAGAGACTCACTGTAGGCAGTGGAAGCCTGGGTGGCTTCATGGAGGAAGGAGAATGTCAAACAAAGTGCTGGCTCATAAAGCAGGGGAGTGGAGCTAGGCATCTGCCCAGAAGGTCCAGCTGTTTAGGGAAAGTGGGTGTGTTCCCCAGGACCCGAAATGCCTGTGCCTCCCTGTTCCCTCCCCTGCTGCTTTCTTTCCTATTTCCCTCCTCTTTCTAATACTTTCTCTTCACTCCTCACCCCCCTCTTCTGACTTCTCTGTGAACCCAGGCTCAGCCACCCTTTTGCTGGCGGGGTGCCCGTCCTGTGACATTACCACACTGTGGCTTCCTTCTAAGGGCTGACCCTGCCAGAGCTTGGGATTGGCCTGCTGGCTCTAGCCTGCAGCTTGATGCCCAGCCTCATGCCCCTCTGGCCTGGCAGTCCGTCTCTCAAAGATCACTTTGTTTGGCCGCACAAAGGAAACACTATGGAGTTTCTGAGGCAGCCAAGGCCTCTGAGTGCTGCCAGTCCCCTGTAGTGTCGGCCTTTCCCTGTCCAGGAGCTGTCACTGAAAGCTGGGTGTAGTGGACAGTGTGGGGGCCCCCCGCTTGCCCGGCTGTCACTGGGGGGACAGAAGGCACCAGCGAGCAGGCTGTTTGAGCCTGCCTAGGCACCTCCCTCTCCTCTACCACCTTGGGGCTCTTTTGCTCCTCTCAGTGGCCTGGTTTTCAGACCAAGGGAGGTTACTTCCCCCTTGCTCCCTGCCTTTCCTCTGATTAACAATCAGATTTTTATTATTCATCCCCTTCTTCCTGATTCAGAATCCTTGAGAATGAGTCATCTTTTCTTCCGAGTTTGGGCGCCAAGTTTTCAAGCCTTGTTAAGTGATTAGTGGGGTGTAGCTCTGAGAGGTAACATCTGCATTTAGCCAACCTAACCCCCACCCCACGCCCCTCGCTCCCATTCCCCACTCCTGCAGCACTGTGAGCGCATCTTTTCCACACTACGATAACACAGCACAAACAAGGCACACGCTGGTGAACGTTACGTCTGTTTCCCAGGAATTTAACTGGGACATAAGCTCTAGGGGTCTTAGGGACCTTGCCTGTCCTGTTCACTGACAAACCTCCAGTGCCCAGCCGGAGCTCAAGAAATATTTGTTGAGTAAATAAAACATTAACTGCCTGCCTCCTCTGTTTTAGATGTCATGCTAATCTCTCCTGATGGACAAATTGATATGTCCTGTCCTATCGTGGAGCTCACAGTCTAGAAAGAAAAACGGATAGGCAAGCAAATGGGCTCATCATAAGGGTTAAAATAAAGGTCCATGTAAGTGCCAGGAGAGCACAGGGCAGGCAGTTGATTCGGCCTGGGGAGGATCAAAGGAAAACCTAGAAGGCCCTGAGTCCTCCTCAACACCCATCACGGGCACGTATGTGATGAGCAGCTAATGGATTACTGAGCACTAATGATCTGCTCTATGTTGGCTAGCTGAACATAAAAATGAAAATAAAAATAAAAATGAAAAAATAAAAAGGAAGGCGGTGAAATCGTAGCAGGAGGAGGGGGGATGGTGGGGATCCTCACCTACTGTCCCCCTGCCCCCGCCCCCCCCCATTGTGTGCTTCCAGGCCACGGCCAGTGCAGCTGTGGGGACTGCCTGTGTGACTCGGACTGGACCGGCTACTACTGCAACTGCACCACGCGCACAGACACCTGCATGTCCAGCAACGGGCTGCTGTGCAGCGGCCGGGGCAAGTGTGAGTGCGGCAGCTGCGTGTGCATCCAGCCGGGCTCCTACGGGGACACCTGCGAGAAGTGCCCCACCTGCCCTGACGCCTGCACCTTTAAGAAGTGAGTGGGCCCGGAAGTGAGTTGGAGAGAGCTGGGGGCTGGAAGGAGCAGGAGGGCCCCCCAGGCTAGAATCCACCCCCACCAGCCAACTCCAGGGTCTGTCTCTTACTCACTAAACCTTTAGAAGAGGAATCTGCTGCAGCTAAGAGGCTTGCTTTCCTCTTGCCACCGGAAAGTTTGGGCAATGTTGGAGGGACAGCCAACTGGGCAGGGGTCAAAGAAATACCCTCAGGGACTCCAGGCAGAGAAACCTGCTCTCTGGGGTGGCATCCTGAAACCCTGAGTTGGGAGGAAGTCTAAACCAGGGAGTTTCCAGGGAATGTCCCAGTGCTGATATTCTGACGCTGTGGGAGATGTGGGACTGCAGTTATGAAGGACAAACATGGGAGAAGGTCACGGGTACGCACATCACTCATCTGGAGGTCGGGGGTGCTCCTGCCATTTCTCTTGCCGGTTTAAGCAGGCCTGGACTCGTGGGTATGCAACCTGTGCATCTGTACCCTGTGCTTAGAAGGGCCCCACACTTGGTTTACTGTTTTGCTGGCCCTGTGTTGTAATTCTTAGTCATTTTTGAACAAGGGACCTAATATTTCCCTTTGCGCTGGGCTCCCAGATTACATGAGCTATTCTGTTTTTAAGGCTCCCCAAACTGGATAGGCTTCACTTCCTATCGTACTCTCAGATGGACCATGAAGGAGTTTAATGAGGGTGCTGGGGCCCTCTGCCTGCCAGGCCTCCTACCCCAAACTCCAGACTTGATCCTCTGGGCCCCCGGGATTGTAGTCCAGGTGTTTGTTTTCTGAGGTGGAGCAGCTTTCTAGTGTATGGAGGTCTGAGTCAGACTGAAACCTTACAGTTTGTTCCTCCCTTGTCTTAATCTCTGTGTCCTCTCTTTTAGGGAGTGTGTGGAGTGTAAGAAGTTTGACCGAGGAGCCCTCCATGAGGACAACACCTGCAGCCGGTACTGTCGTGATGAGATCGAGTCTGTGAAGGAGCTTAGTAAGTTCAGCATGTCTCAGAGTTGTACACACACACACACACACATATGCACACACGTGCCCGCGCACACACACACACACAGCTTCTAAAATTGTGAGTGAATCCCCAAATCTGTCCAACTCTCATCAGTAACACGGGAGAGTAACTCCCGCCTCAAAGGCATGTTGTGTGGGTCTGATGCATGCTAGGCACTCCCTAAAAACTGTCTTCCCTGAGTTCTCCTCCACTCTACTAGTTGGTTCCACAGTCCCTCCCCGATCTGCTTTCCAGCACCCACAGACTCAGTAAGATCCTACAAGTAACCTTGAAAGTATGCCTGATTTCAGGCAGCCCTAACTCTGCTTTGCATCTCATTTTACAGATGAAGAAACTGAGGCCAGAGTGACAGGCATCATTTTAGGAAGCTTATAAGCATTTATAGAGTTTACTTAACTAAGAGTGTTAAACAGTAGCCAACCATACCACTTTGCTGTTTTGGAGAGAAAACCTTCACCTTTATAGATTTTAGCTAAACTCACTATGCTAGAGCCCTTCCAGGAATAAGGCAGATAAAAAATTCAGTGGGGAGCAAAACTTTTGCTTGCAGTTATTCTGGTTTTTACTTTACCTTGACTTAAAAGGCGATCATCTTTGCTGCTGTCAGCACGTCTGATATGATTATCTGGATCAGGGAGATGGTAATCTCTTGAGATAGCCATCTCTCACGAAGGCAGGAAACATGTTTTTTAGTGAGAGCCCCAGTAAGATACAACCAGTCACTCAACTTCTGGCTGGGGGTGTTATAGAAAAGGGTCAGATCTCTGGACCCTATGGCTAATATCAGAGGTGGGGCTGGGAGTGAGGGTAGTAATTTGGGGATTGAGTTTGAAGAGTCGGCTTTTCCTCTGGAGGAGATTGGATGTATGCTATGATTAACTTGGGAGTTGGGGAGACTGCTGAGAGAGATGTGAAGGCTTTTTATTACCTAGACCAGATGGATATCACAGGGTAGCTGATAAGTATTTCTCTTGCCCCTTCCCTCCATGCCATGATAATCATAACAATGAAGGCTTGTTTATGTGGAATTGTATAACTTAGAAAAGTTATGAAAGTGTCCTTCCGTACCCATCATCTTATCCTTTTCTCTACAACCCAGTAAAGAACAACTGTAGGACTGTTGCTATCCTCCTTTGGCAGATGAGGAAATGGAATCTCAGGAAAGTTACATAACCTGCCTGAACAAGTTAAGCTTAGAACTAAATCTGGAAATCCTCATCCTTTCCATTGTACTCTTATACCACTGGTTTTCGGAAGGCTTGTTGAGTTCCAGGCTATAGGATGTGCTCTGAGACTCAAGTTCTAGTTCTGCTCCACCATACATTTATGGCGTGACTTTGGGACATTTGCTTAACCTCATCACGTGTCAGTTTTACCTGTCTGGCTTCATCACTGGAGGATATAGTGGAGCTGATGGAGGGATACCTATAGTTTCCCTGTCAGAATAAGAGGGTTCAGAATCAGAAGGGATGAAACCTACAAATTGTGAAGGGAATCAGAGAAGAGGGGATGGCTCTGGAGAGGAACACTAGATCAGAAGTAGAAGTGGAAGAAATATAACGGCTGAGTCAATTAATTGTTAAGAATCCTTGGGCAAGCAGAGAAGGGAAAGGGAGGGACAGGAACACCCACTGTGTGTTCAGTACTGTTCACTTTATGCCACTGGGTTCTCTACCAGCCTTGGCAAGGTGGGGTATCATTTTCCTTTTATAGATGAGGGAAGAGAGAGCCAAGGAGTTCAAGTAATTTCCCCAACATTATACAGCTAGCAGGTGGGAGAGCAAGGCTTTGAATCAGACCACGGAATATGTTATGTCATGTCTGTTCCAGAATAATGAATAAGAACCAAAAAGAGGTCATGAGGGACAAAATACAGAAGTGAGGAACAAAATATAGAAGTGAGGGTCATCTAGAGGTAACTGCCAGGCCATCTCAAATCTAGACATCCTGCCTAATGTAAGGCATAGGGTTTCCTATTGCATACTTTCTCAGAAATCCCATAACTGCAGCTTGGGGATGGCCCCGTCTTCCACAAATTGAGTCATTTTTCATTCTCCCATCTTTTTCTCTTTCTCAGAGGATACTGGCAAGGATGCAGTGAATTGTACATACAAGAATGAGGATGACTGTGTCGTCAGATTCCAGTACTACGAAGACTCAAGTGGAAAATCCATTCTCTATGTGGTAGAAGAGCCAGGTGAGTGAACCCTCAGGGCCATGGTAGGCAATAATTTCTACCCATCACTCTTCTTACACAGAACAACCAGGGTTAAGACTGACCTTACAAGTGGTAAGTTAGGGCCTGTCGTTGGGCTATGGGTGATATTTAAATACATATATTAGTGAGAAAGCAACTTTGCTAATTGAGGAGATAGAAAAGTAAAAATGTGGGTAAGGACAGGAAGAAGGTAGGGGGTGCCTGGGTAGCTCAGTTGGCTAAACGTTGGACTTAATTTTGGCTCAGGTCACGACCTCAGGGTCATGGGATTGAGCCCGCACTGGGTTCTATGCTCAGCGGGGAGTCTGTTTGAGATTCTCTCTCTCCCTCATCCTCTGCCCTTCCACCCACTCGTGCTCTCTCTCTCTCTAAAATAAATAAATAAAACCTTTTGGAAAAAAGAGGTAGATACGGACCCCATGAAGGGACAAAATATATCATGGCAGTTTTCAAGGTGACAATGTTAAGAAGTAAGGAATTTATTTTTTTTCTTTATTTACTTGACACAGAGAGAGATCACAAGTAGGTAGAGAGACAGGCAGAGAGAGAGGGGGAAGCAGGGCTCCCTGCTGAGCAGGCTTAACCCACTGAGCCACCCAGCGCCCCAGAAGTATGGAATTTAAAGTCTAGGACTGTTCAGCACCTGCTCTACTAAAAGCTCGGTGGCTGCCCAGGGCAGGCAGCTTGGTGCTTCAAGGGAAGGCCTGATATTTAAGGTATTGACCGTGAGACATGGTGCTATATTTGAGGCAACAACCCAAGGTGTCCTGAACACTGAAGAGCTAGTGCTTCCTCTCAAGGCCCTCTGGAAGCAGGAGGAACTCATCTGTCATACGCACAGACCAACCACAGGCTTGTCCCCATCCAGTCACGGTAGATTTGTTGCTTCCCTTCACCTCCTCTGTCTCCTTCCTTTCACTTAACAGACTAAGCTGTGAATCATTAGAAAATATTTTCGAGTACTTATTATATATCAGCCAGTGGACTACTTATTATATATCAGCCAGTGGACTTGGGGCTGCGCATATCACAATAAGAAGATGTGGCACTCACAGGCTGGGGAAGAGGGACACGTAAATCGATACAGACCCTGTTGAGGGACAAGGGCTATGGTATGGCAGAGGGTAGACAGGAACTTATGGGAGTGAAGGAACAATGTCTGAAGGCAGAGACTAAATCAGTCAGTTGCTTGACATTCTTAACAGCTGGTGCAATTTCTTCAGATCTTCCTTCAGACCAGGGTGCAGCAAACTCTTTCTGCAAAGGGCCAGATGTTAAATATCTCAGGCTTTGCGGACCATGGGGTCTCTGCCATGACTACTCTGCCATTGTAACAGCAAAGGAGCATATATTTAATGCACAAGCCCAAGCATATTTACAAAAACAGATGGCAAGCCACATTTTGTTCCCAGACCATAGTTTGCTGGTCCCTGCTTTAGAAAAGTGGGTCTCAAACTTTTGTATGTTCCCCCTTGTTAAAAAAAACAAAAACAAAAACAAAAACACCCCAAGTCCTGAGCCCTGTCCTACTTCCATGAGCCTCTGTGTTCCTGATTAGTGTTCCCAGCAATTGTGATACACCCCAGTATTTGAGTGCCTCTGTTTTGGACACATCACTTCTCCTAATGAGCCTTTAGACCTCCTGCAGCACCTGTGTTGCTGCTTCGGTTGGGTGTTCCTCTTCCATTCTCAGAGCAACTGTGCTTCCCTTAGAAGGGCCTTCATCACAGCATTAAATTGCTTTCTTTCATCCCCCATCTCCCTCTGTAGATCACAAGCTACATGAGCACAGGGACTGTCTGTCTCATCTATTGTTATATCCATACTAGGCTCAGTCATCTACAGAAACTGCAGATGATAGCAAGTATCAAGTATCAAGATGATATCAAGTATTGAGATAGTTGATAAGTGTGTGTGTGTGTGTGTGTGTTTTTTAAAGATTTTATTTATTTATTTGACAGAGAGAAATCACAAGTAGACGGAGAGGCAGGCAGAGAGAGAGAGAGGGAAGCAGGCTTCCTGCTGAGCAGAGAGCCCAGTGCGGGACTCAATCCCAGGACCCTGAGATCATGACCTGAGCCGAAGGCAGCGGCTTAACCCACTGAGCCACCCAGGTGCCCCGATAAGTGGTTTTTGAATAAATTCATAGGACTGAATATGCCCAGGAGACAGGCAGGCTTATATCCATCTTGATACCTGCTAGGAGTATTTTGGCGTCTTGGAGAAGCAAGGGGCTGAAAGTGGAAAGAAGCTCTGCTACATCTCTATAAGCCAGCGTGTTGCTGGTCCCATGGGTAGAGGAAAGCATGGTGCCCCCAACCTGTGATACTGTTCACCAGCCTTTCCCAGGGCTCTCACTTTTAGAAGGGAGAAGGAAGGTAAAGAAAGGGTCTGGCCTTCGTTTTGTTTACTGACTCAAGGGAAAGCTGACATGGGAAGGGGAAAGGGAAGAGTATGGGTGTATATCTGGGGGAGTGGATGTGGGTTATTTGGCCATGCCCCCCCACACACTTTCCCATCCACTTGTGTTAACACTTTTCATGGATTTTTCTATACCCACCCTATCTGCACCTTTTTCCTTCCTCATTTCAGAAGGGTGGTGTGTTCTTGCTTTGGGGTTTAACATTACTTTCCTACAACAGTCTTTGCTGATGCTTCTGCTGTATCACTTACCAAAATCTTTTGGCTTGGTGTTCTTAGACCAGAACCCATTACCTGGAGTTGTGGGGAACAAAGATGGTGATAACCTGAGCTGGTACAAATAACCCCTGAGACCCCTTCAGAAATGGGATCCCAGACCTACATTTCCTATCTTGTTGCCCCTGAATTCCAAGTTATGCCTCTCCTCTCCCCTCCCTGCTCTGATGATTTTCAGGGGCTCTGCCTTCAAGCAGAATGTAGCACTTGAGGTCCTGGAGTACAGAAGGAGATTATTCTCATTCTCTTCCCTAACTCTTGCCCTTGGAGATGCTCTCCCTGAAGGGCTGGGCCACTTCAGGGCAGTAGAGACAGCACTGCCAAAGGGCTTGGCATTGGCTGGGTGGGGTTCAGCCTGCATGGAGTGGGATCCCCTGAGCTGAGTCCTCATCACTCCCAGATAGGGTTTCCTGGCAAATACAGTATATCCCATGCAATATGTAGTGCATACTCAGGCTGAGAAGCTATTCATTGTTTATCTGAAATTCACATTTAATTGGACTTCCTATACTTCTGTGAAATCTGTTAGTCTTGCCCAGTCTTTCTTGACCTCAGGTCCCCACATGGTTCCTCATCGCTGTGGCTAAGGGAGCTGTCTAGAGATCATTTGATCTTGGCTTCTGTGGCTAGGAAACTTACCATCCACTCCTTTCAGGATAAATGCTTAACAGATGTTTTTCCCTGAAGATCTCTCTCTCTCCCTCTCTCTCTTTTTAAAAAAGATTTTATTTATTTATTTGATGGACAGAGATCACAAGTAGGCAGAGAGGCAGGCCGGGGGTGGGGGGGAGGGTTGGTGGTGGCAGGAAGTATGCTCCCCGCTGAGCAAGAGCCTGATGCAGGGCTCAATTCCAGGGCTCTGAGATCATGACCTGAGCTGAAGGCAGAGGCTTAACCCACTGAGCCACCCAGGCGCCCCTCCCTGAAGGTCTCTTCACATTCTACCTGTCCTGCCTGTACTGATATGCAGAATTGAAGAGATATTACTTGGAGCTTTGAGGGTCAGCCCTGTCTTCCAGAGAATTCACAATTGTTTTTCCCAGAAGAACTGGGACCCTTCATTCCTGGGAATTCAGACACTGGAACCTCAGAGCCACTCTCCAGATGTTCCTTTAATTATAGACAGGTTATAATTTGGTGGCTTGGGAAATAGCCAGCTTGGGTTTGTGTTGGTGGTTGTTTTTGGGTCGTGTGTGGTGAGCACAGTGTATATGTTTAGAGAAGAAGGTGGGAGACAGTGTGGAAAGTGGGTGTGACATCCTCTCCAGACCCATCAATACGCATATATCCAAACACCTAATTACATAACACCTGAGAAGTCACTGGAGTGAGGTCACCCATCAGACACCTGTGGTTTATGGGAAACAGCTCTGTGGGGCATATTCAACTTGGCCCTCAGAAGGGTGACGCACCTCTGTCCTTGTTGGTTGTTGACTGGGTTTGAACGGGAAGTCAGCTCTCAATAGGGTTAGGATTTTAGATGATGAAATAATTTGGGAAGGAGCCCAAAATATTCTCTTGGTTGGCAGGCTTCCTGGTCTTTAAGTGTTCTAACAAGGTCATTAGGTTCCCAGCCCTCAGGGATGTATGTATCTGAATCAGGGTAACACAGATGTCTACAGAAGCTAGGTAAATAACTTAGTGAAATCAATCAGATATAACAAGAAGGCCAGTAATAACGGTAGCTGGTATTTATTGAGCACGAGTCTGTGCCAGGAAGTCTTCTGAGTTCTTGAAATATATTTAACTTAATTATTCTTCATAAGTTTTAGAGTTCAGTGCTATTACTTTCTCCATTTTAAACATGGAGAAATAGGAAACAGACACCCAGAAAGGTTAAATAATTTATCAAAGGTCACATAGCAAAGTAAGTGGTAAGCCAGGATTCGAACCCAGGCAGTCTAGCTCCAGAGTGCAAGGTAGCATGGCCTCAATGACAAGTTACATGTTGCTTCTCTTTAGTGGAGAAAAGAGGGTGGTGAGAATTCTGGCAAACTATAAAATGTGTCCCATCTACAGGGGACAGCTTCTCCTCACATCTCACCAGGGATACCCTGTGGGTTCAGAGTTTTCAGACCTTTTTATTAGTGATTTTACTTATTTTTATGACAGAGAGACATAGCAAGAGAGGGAACACAAGCACAGGGAGAAGGAGTGGGAGAAACAGGCTTCCAGCTGAGCAGGGAGCCAGATACAGGCTCGATCCCAGGACCCTGGGATCACGACCTGAGCTGAAGGCAGACATCTAACAACTGAGCCACTCAGGGGCCCTGAGTTTTTTTGTTTTTTTTTTTTAAAGAGAAGAAGAATTTGAAATTTCAGGGGAAGAATCTCCTGATTATTCAATGTTGCCAATAAAAATCAAAAAAATTTTTATTAAGTTTTTATTTTAATGCCTGTGTAGTGAACATAAAATCAGATTTTTAATAAACACTTAGGTCAAATTCTGCCATGGGTGACCTGCTTATGACCTCTAATTTAAACCACTCGGGACAGATTATTGCTGTCTTAAAGGTCAGCACCTCTTCCTTTAAAAAAATTAGTTGATGTGTTTTGTAAGTCTTGTTTCCTTTAGAGAACTTTCTAGTAATTTCTTACTTGGTCAAGAAGATCTATTCCTAGCCAGTTCAAGTGATTCCTGCTATATTTATAACCTCTTTACTCTGTGCTCTCTCCTGACAGAGTGTCCCAAGGGTCCTGACATCCTGGTCGTCCTGCTTTCAGTGATGGGGGCCATTTTGCTCATCGGCCTTGCTACTCTGCTCATATGGAAGCTTCTCATCACCATCCATGACCGGAAGGAGTTTGCTAAATTTGAGGAAGAGCGAGCCAGAGCAAAATGGGACACAGTAAGAGCCTGGGCTGGGCATGTTCTCAAGTCATGGGTTTGAGAGGCTCGGGTGGAAGCTGTAGGTGCATAAGGGGGCCAGGTTCAGCTAGCCTGTGATTTCCCAGTTAGCCTCTGTTCTGCAAATTGGGAGATGGTCCCATTATCCTTATTATTCCTGGAAACCACCAATTCTCTCCCTACCCATGCGTGACAATGGGCCACATTAATGAGTACTGGCTGAACACAGGTAGGGCCCAGCTCTGCTGTGGTCACTGATGGAATGAAAAGAAGACTCCTTCTCCAATTGAGGAGGATAGGACAAACTTGAGAATCCTACACTGAGAACATGTAATACATTATATACTGATGAAGTCCAAAGCATGAAACACAAACAGTGAAAAAAAAAAAAAAAAAAAAAGAAACAGCTAACTTTTGCTGAGGATTCACCATATGCCAGGAACTATTCTAAATGACTTTTAGGTGTTAACTTCTTCCATACCTACAACAGCCCCAGATAGGAGGCAGCATTGTTATTCCCATTTTATAGGTAAGGAAACTAAGCACAGGAAGCTTAAGCGGCTTGCCCAATTGGGGGAGGGAATTAAGTTATGATGGGAATTACTTTTTGGACCAACCTCTTCAAAAATATCCTTGGGGCATCTGGGTGGCTTAGTCAGTTAGGCACCTGCCTTTGGCTCAGGTCACGATCCCAGGGTCCTGGGGTCGAGTCCCTCGCCTGACTCCCTGCTCAGGAGTCAGGGACTCCTGTTCCCTCTCCCTCTGCTACTCCCTCTACTTGTGCATGCTCTCTCTCTCTGTCAAATAAACAAACAAACAAACAAATAAATAAATAAATAAAATCTTTAAAAAATTTCCTCCCTGCAGTTTATCCTGATAGAATTAAACGATACAAGCATCTACTGAAAACGTTCTGTTTGCCTAATTTTACTGTGTTCTTCTTTGGCTCATCTTTCACATTTTAACTTTTTTCTGGACCTCTCAAATGGCTGTTTGACTCCATGTATGTCCAGGGGGAAGCTGAAAGCTTGGTCTCATTTGCTGGTGACTTCAGGCCTTTGTACCCAAGGGTCCCAAGAAACTTCTGATGTTTCTGGTAGTATAGTACAGAAATCTGGAAGCTCTGAGGCATGTGAGAATGTGTTGTAGTTCTTGAAATGACTCAGAAAGACCACGAGATCTAATGGGATTTGTCACTTTTTGTTAGAAAAAATTTTGGTGGGGGAGGTGCCTGAGTGGCTCAGTAGGTTAGGCCTGTGACTCTTGGTTTGGCTGGAGTCATGATCTCAGGGTTGTGGGATCGAGCCCTATACTGGGCTCTGTGCTCAACACAGTGTCTGCTTGAGATGCTCTCCCTCTGCCCCTGCCCCCCAAACCAAATAAGTGAATAAATATTAAAAAAAAAAAAAAGAAGAAGAAAAGACCTTGGGAAACCCAGAGAGGGTTTATTTTTTCCTGCTAACATGACAATTTGTGGGTAGGGCTTGGAGGGAGGAGATGAGAACAAATTAAAATTATTTTGAGCCAAAGCTGGCCTCTCAGTTTAAGCTACCACCTGTTACCTTTCCCATCTCTGCTCACGTCCCCCAGCACAGTCACAAGGAAGGAAAAGTGGGGAGAAGGGCAAAAGAGAGAGTTCAGGAGAGAGGCAAGAAACGATACTGACAAGAAGTGATCCTGAAATGTTTGCTGATCCCCAAAAAGTAATGAGCAAGATTCAGCCCCTTAGAAATAGCAGGAGGATGACGTTCTACCTTCTCTCTACTCTTATTTCCTCTCCACTCCCATCTTAAGAGCGAATATGGGGTACAAGGAACATTCAGTGGTTTGTTTATGGTATATTCCAGCGAAGGGTGTCTTGGGTAGACTTTCCAGACAAAACGTAATTCTTGTGGGTAGGGGAGAGCTGAGGAATTCACTGCTGCTCTGTTCTCTCCGCAGGCCAACAACCCACTGTACAAAGAGGCCACATCCACCTTCACCAACATCACCTACCGGGGCACTTAATGACAAGGAGTCATCCTCAGATCACTATCAGGCTGTCCCAGAACTGTGGACATCTCTGCCGTCATGTTTACAGGGAACAATATCTTTGGGGCGGGATGGAGGACTGGGTGTGGGGTGGGTCAGAAGAACGTCAGTCAGTGGAGGCGTGGGACTCTGTGCATGTGTTACGTGTGAGTGTGCTGCGTGTGGGGGAGTGTGTAATTTAAAACTTGTGGTGTGTCCCAGGTAAGCGGAGCGCCTCAGCCTTCATCCACAGAATGCCTCCTTCAGGGATTCTTCCTGCTTAACCTGAGGGTGACTGACACAGCTGAGCAGGTGTTCTACATGACCTCAGTGAGAAGCCAGCTTTCCTCTTCAGGCCATTTTTTCCTGAGGAGGAGGGCAGAGCTGAGCCTCTCATTCCAGAGGAAGGGGTCTTGACTCCACTCTGAGTTCATGGTTCCTGGGCCTGACGCTCAGCAGCTCTGACAGCAACTGCTTGGCTCGGAAGCCTTGTTGTGTCATCCGGACCTTTATCTCCTTTCCCTTCCCTCAGGCTGAAGGAGAAATTGAGCGCAAGCTGAACCCTCAGAGTTGCCTGTGCCTTTTGCCATCACCTCAATCCAGTATGGTTCTCTCATGAGGGGAGTTCTTGCCAGCAGTTCTATGGGGAGTGAGGATGGTAGGGCCACTCAGGGGTCATGCATGGCCTGGATGAATGTGCCAGGGTCCCCCAGTTCATCATCATCACCCTTCAGATGGGTCTCATAGGCAGCTCCGCCCTGGAAGTTCCTTTAGAAGAAGTGTATCACCCTTAGAACAGCATCACTTCTCTACCTTCGACTTCCACACTCTCACTGCTGTAGACATTTGTTACTTACTGGGGATTTCTTTCATGATCAAACACTTTTCCTTGGGAGGGGGGCAGTGCTGTGATTAGAGCCAGAGGTCTGGCCCCTCCCTTCAGGCCCTCTGTCCCTCCTCCAAGACACCTCTACACAACCGACCTGGTGCTTCTGTGTGCTGCGTCCATCCATGTGGCTGATTGCGTTTATCTACCTCTTGGCTGTCCTTGGGGGAAGGAATTGTTCCCATGGGTCTCTGAGTCTGCTGAGCACAAGTTCCACGTTTGACATGCTGGGCCAGTTGTATCAGCATGTGTGGCCTGTCCTCCTGTGGGCTGGGCAACCTCATTTTAGCTCAGCCTTTAATCTGAGAGGCCACAAGTGCAATTTTATTTTATTTTTCTCATTGGGTCACCTGAAATCATGATGAGGCTTGCTTAGTCTAAAGGAATACGTATAGAACCACACTTGCATTGTATCTGTAATTTTATTTGGTGGTGAGGAAGGAGAGTGTTTAAAAAAAAAAAAAAAAAAACCAACCTACACAGACTTGGCCTGGATACAGGCCCTCCCACTTGGCATCATTCATAGGAAGTTGCTGCCCTGTTGATGGTCTGTAAGGGCTCTCTCATCCTGGAAGCTTGTGGGGTTGGGCCCGTGGGCATGCTGGGCCTTCTCTGAGGAGGTGGGATACAGACTCTTCTTTTTTTTCCTCGCCAAAGCTGTTGCTCCACTGGTGTTCACCTTAGTCTAACATTAACAACCACCCTTATGCCCATTCATCAAGAAAAAGGGAAGGCCCTATAGACAGTGGTCTGATGATCAGAAAATCTAAGTCCTAGCCTCAGTGTTGCATCTAAGGAATCTTTAACCTTAATTAAGGCAAGCCTCTTTCTTCTCCCTGGGGCTCAGTTTTCTAGTTGGAAGAATGATAGGCCCAAACCAGCCACTCTAGAAGGTCTCTTTCAGTATTGATATTTGAAGCTGCTGGGACTTCCTGTGGCATTAAGCATACAGCCAAGATTCTGTGAGATGTTGTTATTGTGTGTTGTTTTAGTTGGGAGATCTGAGAGACCTGGCTCTGGCAAGAGCAGATGTCATTCCACAACACCTTTCTTAATGAAAGAGCCTCATTCCAGCCTCTTTTAGAACCCCTTCCCCAACATTTGTTAGCAGTTCCATCTCCTGATGTGGCACTTAGAGCTCCACTTAGGTCACTTTGCACACATTTGCATCCACATATGGAGAAGAGGCATCCATAAGAAGTAGTTAATATAAGTCTTCTGTATCCATGGGTTAACACTGAGAATAAGCTTTTGGAATTAGGAATGGGGCAAATGACTGAGCCTTGTCTTACCGGTGAATCACCCTTTACTGAAGGAGATGGTAGCGCAGTAGAGAGTTGGATCCAAGAAGTTTCAAACCTAACTATACCTTTTGGCTACTGAGACAAGTGTCCATTGGAGTAGTAGTTGGTATGAAGAAGTTAGATCAAAGGAGGAAGAACCCATATTTAAAAGGTTATAACAACAACAACAACTGGTGGGTCTCTTGTCTGAGCTCCTGGAACAAGGTTTCTGGGCCTTTGTATGTGGGGAGAACCTGTCCATGAGATAGCAAAGTGCAGTGAGTTCTGGCCTCATGTGGGGTGAACACCTAAATAGTATTTTGGCATCAGCACAGCTCCAAAAGGTTATTTGTGCTCAGCTCCTCTAGAGATAATTGTTTAATCTCAGGGTTCGTGGATAATAATGGGAAGCTTTGAACATTCCTGACAAGCTGTCACATAAAGAGTCAGTTCTTTACTCTCAGATTTTCTTAGGCCATCCACAACTTCAAGATTCTTCTCTTTCTTAAGCATTCTTGGTTGAAATGACTTAAGTGCCTTCCTGACTTCCCAACCACTCCTTCTGCTTGAGTTGTGCAACAGTGAATTAAATGTGCTTTCCAAAATGAATGGACCTAAGCCTGCCCTGTTCTTCCTGTGTTGTTCTTTCTGTTTTCTTTGGGTTGAAAAGAGTAAGTGTCATCGCCCCCAAAATGATTATTTTAGAACAAGCATGTTTCTAAATGTAACCAAAAGATGATTGCTACAGGAACAAGTTCACTCCAGAACCCAGAGTTTTTCTTTAAACTTTAATAACATTTTCAAAGCAAGTAGGTTATCACTATTCTAAGAGTTATAGTTGTTTTGCTTTTTAATTGGGGATTTTTTTGGAACATGTACTTCAGTAGAACAGATTGTCAGTTTAGCCCAGGTTTTGTTTGCAGGAGGCATACATTAGTACAAGAAAAGCTTAATGGCAATTACTTATAGGATCATTTAAATGCCCAAATTTATTTCAGGATTTGGAGCTCAGAGTGTGGTCTAGGACCAGTGGCCTTCTGTATCATGTGGAAGTTGTTAGTAATGAAAATGCACAGGCCACACCCCAGAACCACTAACTCAGAAAATGGGTTATTTTCTGAGTGGGGCTCAGCATTCTATGTCAAAATGGGCTCAGCCCTATGTCAAAATGGGTTATTTTCTGAGTGGGGCTCAGCATTCTTTTTCAGTAAGTCTTCCTGGTGTTCCTATTGCATATTCTAGTTTAAGAACTACTGACATAAAGAGTCACATACCTATCCTTCTGGTTTAATACGTTTGCAGTAAATCAGCTCAGTTACTAAAAATTATGAACATATGAAAATTATGAACATATGAACTATGAACATAGTTTAGCTGGTAGGTTAAGAAAACCTGATATTTACCCACACATAGCTTTGATCCATTTTCCAAGTTAAGTGATCAAAGGCTTCTTAGGTTCACTCTCAGCCACTAATGTCCATGAAAAACTAAAAGAAGTAATAGCTCAAAAATCACAGGGGGAAAACTCCAACTAGTAAGATCCTTGGCAGGCATCTAAGAAGACCTTTTGTTCACAGGTGATGGGATCAATATCTTCATTATTTGCATTATCATTCTATAGGATAAGACTTTAGAATTTGTAACTTCACTTTGTTTTTTAAAATGTATTGCGCCTCCACAGTGTGGGATTGAATTACTCTACAGAACACTCCTAATCTTTGCCTCTGAGTCTTGCATTCCTCACATAATGTACATTTTTAAAAACACATTACACTGCGTGACATCATCAAAAGATTACGTGAACATAGACTGAGTCCTTTTATGGTGAAATTTTGTAAGATTGACTATGTTTTATTTATGTCATGGCAACGGATGACTGAATGTCTGGATGAAAATGGAGGACTTTGTGTGAAAATGAAATGAAAAGCTCTATGTCAAATCAATTAGTAATCCCCCAACTCTTGGTCTCTGTAGTCTGGACTCTATAGTAGCAGCCATCTAATGACCACTGGGACCAATTACAAGCAGATCGCCTTAGAAATTACAGTACACTCATTTTTCACACTGGTGTAAGGAAACAATAACACATGCTTTGCAAGGAAGCCATTTAATACTTGTTGAAAATAATTTCTATTTGGTTTTGTAATATATTTATGGATATACATATTTTTAATTTTTTGTAGTTTGACTAAAGCATACAAAGAGGTAGTGTTACATGCTTGTAATTGGAGTTAACTATATTGTTTGGTTTCCATTTAAAAGTCTTATTTTATGTTTTAATTTGAATTCAATTAATTGATAGATAATGTATTATTGGTTTCAGGGTACAGGTCTGTGATTTATCAGTCTTATATAATACCCAGTGCTCATTATATCACATGCCCTCCTTAATGCCTATCACCCAGTTACCCCATCCCCCCATGCCCCTTCCCTCCAACAACCCTCAGTTTATTTCCAATGATTAAGAATGTCTTATGGTTTGTCGCCTTCTCTGGTTTCATCTTGTTTATTTTTTCCCCTCTCTTCCTCTGTGAGCCTCTGGGGATTAACTATATTGTTAAATAAAGCCCACTTAATGTGGCTACCCAAGAATGGTTAGTATTTGAAGAAAAAAAAAAAAAAAAAAAGAACTGTCAGGAACATGATTGTGTTCCTTGCAGCTGCTATCATAGTGAAGTCTCCCCAACTACTTGCATAGAGGAAACAATTTCCATCAACTGTGTATTTTCTGACAATGCATCAAAACATGCTCACAGAATGTAAGTATCTAGAAAGCAACATTTAGGAAATTTAAGAGCCTTTAGGCAAAATCTCCACAGTAAATTATTCCTTATTGGTGTCCCTGAAAAGAACTTTGTAAGAAAGAAAATTTCATCATTCATTGTGGTTTATATAATGTATTAGTTGGGTTTTCCTGTCCTGTGACTCATACACAATTGGCATGATTCTTTGGAGAGAGCAGAGTGCTGGGTGTGTAAATAGCATTTGGTGACCAATGAAAATACTTTGTTAAGAAAAAGGACATACGCTAAACTTTGCTTTTCCCGACCCTTATAATCACCCATTGTGACAGAGGTTGCTAATTGTGCCCCCCATCTGTTTTCCCCTTCTCACATAATATTAGAACTCCTAGGGGCAACTGGGCGGCTCAGTCGTTAAGCGGCTGCCTTCGACTCAGGTCATGATCCCAGGGTCCTGGGGTCGAGCCCCACATCAGCCTCCCTACTTGGCAGGAAGCCTGCTTCTCTCTTTCCCACTCCCCCTGCTTGTGTTCCCTCTCTCACTGTATCTCTCTCTGTCAAATAAATAAATAAAAATCTTTAAAAAAATAATTTAAAAAAATCCTAATTTTCAGTCAGACACATGGCTGCCAGAATAAATCCTGTTTCTTAGCTTCCCTTGCAGCTAGATGTGCCACGTCCATCTCAAAGAAGTGAGATGTAAATGAAAGAGGTGCATGCAACTTCCAGTAAATGCCACTTAAGGGAGGGAGCATGCTTTTCTTCTCCTCTTACTTCTTCAGGAAGGCTGGAATGTAGATAATAGCTAGAATTTAAGCAGACATCATGGATCAGGATGTGACCTAAGGGATTGTAGTAGTTATCTAGTGTTACGTAACAAATTACCCCATAATCTAGCATCTTTGTGGCATGTCAGCTGGCTTCTCCCTATGTGAGTAATCCAAGAGAGAGCAAAGAGGAAGCTGCAATGTCTTTTATGGCTTAGTTTTTTATTTTTATTTTTTAAGATTTATTTATTTGGCGGTGGGGAAAGGGCCAGGGGAAGAGGGAAAGAGAGACTTAAGCAGACTTTGTGTGGACCACAGAGCCTGACAATGGGGCTTGATCTCATGACCCTGAGATCACAACCTGAGCTGAAACTAAGAGTCAGATATCTAACCAACTCTACTACCCAGACACCCCTATGACTTAGTTTTTTGTTTTTGAAGATTTATTTATTTACTTGAGGAAAAGAGAGAGGGTGAGCATGAGCAGGGGAGGGGCAGAGGGAGAGGGAGAGAGAATCTCAAATTCCCCACTGAGCATGGAGCCAGATGCAGGGCTTGGTTGGTCTTAAGACCCTGAGATCATGACATGAGCTGAAATCAAGAGTCAGACACCCAACCAACTGAGCCACCCAGGCAACCCTGTGACTTAGTTTTGTGTCATATTTCCACTTCTGCCCTACTTTATTCATTCTAAGTAGTCCACACGTCCAGCCCACATTCAAGAAGAGTGGACTAGTGCCATCTTTTGAAGAGACTGTAGTCTATTTATAGACTTTTTATAAACTATTTATAGACTTATAATAGACTTATAAAAGTCTATTTATAGACTTCTGTCGTGGGGCCGACAAAGCTTCTTGGATATAGTTCCTTATATTCAGTCACTCTCATTTGAAGTCTTATAGAAAAAAGCTATATGCTTCCTTCTTAAAACAACGAATGTGAAAGATAGGGTAACTGCTATAGTCAATCCTGTTCCAACAGGCAGAAAACAGGAGGTTCACAGAAGTCCCTGATCCATAGCAATTTGGAAATTCACAGGTTTATAGCTCCACATTCAAGACCTGGGAAGAATTCTCCATGGATTTTGTTCCACCCTCTAGGCTCTTGGATTTACCCCCTAAGTCATCTTTTTTCCATTAAAGGTAGCATGCATTTACATCTAAGTTTTCTCTGCCTGCTTTCTGCTAATAGAACTAGAGGGCCCAAAGTCCTCTTTTCTTTTTGCACCTGGACTCTTTCAGCCCAAGCTGGCAGTGTGTCTGACAACAGTCTAAAAAACTGTGAATCTCCTATGAATATTTTTGGGTTTTGGTCTGTGAGACAAGAGCCCAATCCATAAATATCTTTGAGCTGCATCTTTTTGTACCTTGGGCTTCTGCGGAAGGACAAAAGTCTTACGCTTCTTGGAAGCTATATTATTTGAATGAGAGGCTCTAAGAAGCACAAACTTAAAACCTTTACAAGGCTTTTGCCTGATTAAAGGGTACTCTGCTATACCTCCCTGAAGCTGCTACTGGAATGAAAGCCAGCGGAGCAATAAAATACAAGATGGCTGTGCCTGCAACTGTGGTAAAGAATTATCTGTCTCCCAAGCGATTTATCTCTGAATCTCCTGAATGTGAGAAATAAAATTCTTTCTTAGGCCACTATTATTTAGGGATTTTCTGTTACTGGGAAAAGAATCTAATACTGACTCATATACTCTTGATGCTATTGCCGGGGGAGGGAGGGTGTCTATGTAACTGACTAATACAGAAACTAACTGGTCCATAGATTCAGTACTAAAAACTGTAAGTATTCAACATTTGTGAAGCATCCACAATCTGTTGACCAACACACGACCGAAACCATTATTACCCTTACACATTAGAAGTTGATACTTTATGAATATGTCAGAAATGGGCTGAGTCCATTAATAGAGGTGACTGTAAACAGTATGGGGGATGGGGAAGTAGGGAATGGAGGGTGGGGTGTTTTTTTTTCCCAAAGATTTTATTTATTTATTTGACGACAGAGATCACAAATAGGCAGAGAGGCAGGCAGAGAGAGATAAAGGAGGAAGCAGGCTCCCCACTGAACAGAGAGCCTGATGTGGGGCTCTATCCCAAGACCCTGGGATCATGACCGGAGCGGAAGGTAGAGGCTTTAACCCACTGAGCCACCCAGGCCCCCTGAGGGTGGGGTGTTAAAAAAAAAAAAGGACATGGTCTCAGAACTCAGATTATTTATAGACTATTTAGGGAGATAAACCACATACATGCTAAAAGCACTAAAGAATGCCTACAGATCAGGATATAGGGTACAAACAGGCACATCGGTTATCTCTGAAGGAATTGTTTTAGCATTTATTGAGCACCACATACACATTTTTGAATTACCAAAATCCTGAAAGAATGAGAAAATTGAGGCTTAGAGAGACTGAGAAGTTTGCAAAACTGCATACCACAAATAATTAGGATAACTGGCCGAATAATTAGGATAATTGGCTGAATAATTGAATGTGAATAGATCCACCAACAATGGATCAATTAATGTGAATGAATTTACCTACAGGTAAAGAAAATATGCCTCAAATCGTGGGCTTTTTGGAGAACATATTTGGAAAACATTCTTTGCTTGACAGAACACTTACAACCTTAGAAAGATTAATTTCACCGAATTGGATTCCTAAGTTTTAGTGACACAATAGTCGGGGAAAGCCATTCAAAATTGCTTTGTGTCTTTTACCAATATCATTTGGTCTGCAGGAGGAACACACACAAGTTGATTTTCGAAAGAAAAACAAAGGAAGTGTTAGTCCTCTGAAAGGCAGCTTCGAACAAATTTCAGCAAGGTAGTGAAACAAGGGGTCTTTGCACTGACGTCCGTTAGAGAGTTGTGGAAACCAAGAAGGATGGAGTATTTCACAAGGGAGGGTGGGAAGTATTCAAATGATGGATAGAAGAGAACACTGAAAAGTGATCTTTTCAGTGGTCAGGCTAGGCAGGGACAGCGCACCGGAGAATGGAAAGAGCAGCAGGAAGGTAGTGAGTGCAGGATGGAGGGCGAAATCAAGGTGCCCAGAGGAGAGCCCGCGGGGAGCAGCCCACCACTCGGGTCCAAGCCGCCGAGCCCGGCCTGGTGAGGTCACAGGCCCTTGTGAGGTGGGCTAGGGCGTTGGGGCCGCAATGCTGCCCAGTCGGCGCGGAGGCGGCGGCGAGCTCAACCGCTCCCCACGGCCTCCGGAGCCCCTGGGCCGTGGCGGAGGCGGTGGTAGCGGCAGCAGCGGAAGGCTGGGTCCCGCACTCCGCCCCGGGACTGGTGGGCGGAGCGTCGGTCTTAGTCAGGTGACCTGGGGGCGGGGCTTCGCTGCGTGGGAGCCCGGGAAGGTTGTGGAGAGGGAGCGCGCGGTACCGCGAGGCATTGTGGGGCTTGTGGCCAGGACCTCATGATCTCGGAGGCCTGGAGGCCTCACGCTGTGGGGAGGGAAGAGGGAGACACTCCTGGGGCCCCAGGGGGTCCACGGTGGGGCTCTCAGGGAACAGAGGTGGGAGGCAAGACTTACTGAGAGAGAGAGAGAAGAGCCTCGGAGTTTAAGGGAAGAGCATGCAGCACGGCGCGAGGGACAAAGTAGAACAGTTACAGAGATGGAGGAAGATTCCAGAAGGGGAAGCGAGGTGACTGGGCCAGACAGTAAGGGGCAGAGGCAGAGGGATGATGGGATTGGGTCTGACGGTGCCTCAGAAATGTTGGTGGTTCTAGAGGGGTGGAGGTCATCGTAGTTGGGAAGCTGCCCGGCTCCTTCAGCACACACTTGAACCTGTGTTAGAGCACCTGTTTTCATCTGGTGGGTAGTTTACCTTGTTTACATGTCTGCTTACTTTCTTCCCTGGAAGTCTAAACAAGCAGGGCCTATTGGAATGTTCCATGGCGCAGGTTCTTGCATCAAGTGGAAGTTCACTCAGTATTTGTTAAAGATGGTGATTGGGGTGATGCATGTCATGTTTGAACTTTAAGGGCTGCAGGTGTGGTGAAGAGATGGATGCAGTTGCTCTAATGGACATTTGCAGCCAGCATAGCAAGAGAGGAGTGAATAAGTGAGGGGGTGGCTTGTGAGGGAAGCCAGTGGAAGGCAAGAGCAGAAGAGTTCATTCTAACAAGAAACAATCCCCCTTCACTTTATTTTAAAATGTTTATTTATGTATTTAAATTCCAATATAGTGAACGTATAATGTTAGTTTCAGGTGTACATTATAATGACTCAACAATTCTATACGTTACTCCATACTCATTATACTCTTAATCCCCATCACCTATGTCACTCATCGCCCCAGCCACCTCTCCTCTGGTAACCATTAGAGTCTGTTTTTTGGTTTGTCTTTTTTTTTTCTTTTTCTTTTTTCATTTTCTTTCTTTCTTAAATTCCACAAATGCGTGAAGTCATGTGGTATTTGTCTTTCTCTGACTTACTTCACTTAGCATTATATTCTCCAGCTCTGTCCATGTTGTTGCAAGTGGCAAGATGTCATTCTTTTCTTGTGCCTGAGTAATTTTCCTGTGTGTATATCTTAAGATATAGATATCTTAAGATATATAGATATATGATCTGTAGATATATAGATATCTATATCTATATCTTCTTTATACATTTATCTATTGATAGACACTTGGGTCACTTCTGTAATTTGGCTATTGTAAATAATGCTGCAGTAAACCCAAGGCTGCATATATCTTTTTGAAAGTATTTTTGTATTCTTTCGGTAAATATCTAGTAGTGTGATACTGGACCATATGGTACTTCTATTTTTAACTTTTTAACAAACCTCCATCCTGTTTTCCCCAGTGGCTGCACCAGTTTGCATTCCCACCAACAATGCACAAGGATTCCTTTTTCTCCATTTCCGTGTCAACACTTGTTTCTTGTGTTTTTAAATTTAGGCATTCTGACAGGGGTGAGGTGATAACTTATTGTGGGTTTGATTTCCATTTCCCTTAAGATTAGTGATGTTTAGCGTCTTTTCATGTGTCCTTTGGCCATCTGTATGTCTTCCTCTCCTAACTGTAACATAGATCTATTATAATTTTGCCAAGAATTGGAAAACCCTTTAGTAATAATATGATAGCTTGATCTATATAGGGACTGAATCAATATGATACTTTAAAAAATACTTGTGATGTATCAGAGGGTTTTGAATTTCCTCACTTCTTTTTGATAGTTTTTGATGAATCAGGTGACAGCCAAGATGTAAGGGAAAATGAAGAAGAGAAGTGTTTAGTTGGGAGTGTGGTGGGCAGAACACAGGCATGGCTGGTAGTGGCCGTTTTCTCTCTCACTCTCCTCTAGGACAAGAGGGGAAATAGATGACCCCCCTTCTTGATTCTAATAGGTGCTTCCAGTCATTTTTTCACCCCATTCTCGAAATGCTCAGTTTGGCATCTCACATTATCAGATTATTACCACCCACTACCATTTCCTTTTGCTTCAGTCAAATTTCAGCTCCTGGCTTTCTCCTGCTCTCACTGTACTCCTGTCACAATTCTTGTGACTTTAGCAATCATACAGATGATCCTTCTAGTATCCTGATCTCTCAGTTCCTGTCCTCCTACAGTAATTTAATCTTTCCTCAGTCACTTGCTCCCTTTTACATATTCTCAATCTTGTATTACCAATAATTGCAACTCTGTTCTCTTAATACAGTAGTCCCCCCACCTTATTCTCATTAGTACCTCCTTGGTTTCAGTTACCCGTGGTCAACTGTGGTTCAGCAGATTTTCCTGACTTACCATCAAAAGGTCAGTAGTAGCATAATGCTATGTCACAATGCCTACATCATTCCCTTCACTTCATCTAATCACTTTTTATCTCACATCATCATCATCAGAAGTGTGAGTACAGTACAATAAGATATTTTGAGAGCGACAGTAGTCACATAACTTTTATTATATTGTTATAATCTATTTTATTATTATGTATTATTAATCTCTTACTGTGCCTTATTTATAAATTAAACTTTATCATAGGATATGTGTATGGGTAAAACAATATATACTGGGTTTGGTACTCTGTAGTTTCAGACTTCCACTGGGGGTCTTAGATTGGATCCCTCCTGGATAAGAGTTGGAAGAGTACTGTATGTCCCACCCTCCAACTATCACATTCTTATCTTTCAGGCTCACTCTGACTCTAATAATCCTTGGATCCCACCAGGATCTTCAGTCCACTTTTTTTTTTTTTTTTAATGTCACTCACCCTCCTTTTTACTTATTTCCCACCTACTTACTCAGTTTGTTTCATGGTCAATAATTAAAACCATTCCCTTGCATCCCCCCCCCCCCCAGTTCCTTTATTGCATTTTCAGTTCATTTTAATTTCTTGGCTAAATTATAATCCTATATTAAATCTAGATCTCTGCCTCACTGAAAGCACTTCTACATTGAATATAATTAGAGAAAAAACACAATCATGCTTACTGGTTTCCCTTTAAATTCATGATCACTTCCTCAAGGGGCTCTGATGCTGTCCAGCAACCATATCAAGTATCCCTGGGCTATTAATTCTTCTATTCTCCTAGAGGCCTGTTTTTATTACAATACCTCTGTCCTCAAACATCTAGCATCTCTTTTCATGTCCTTATTCTCAGTTGATTATGTTGTTTCCTGTTTCACTAAGAAAACTAAAGCAATCAGGGGCACAGCTTGTTTCAGTTGGTAGAGCATGTGACTCTTGATCTCAGGGTCATGGGTTCAAGCCCCATGTTGGGTATATAGCCTACCTAAGATTAATATATATATATATATATATTGCTTTAGTTTTCACACACACACACACACATATATATATATATATATATATATATATTGCTTTAGTTTTCTTCTATATATATATATATTAGAAGAAAACTAAAGCAATAAGGTGATTTTCACAAGCTTCCACAACCACATCTACTCTTCATGTAATTAAATCAATTACTCTGCCACATCTATTCCTATGAGTATATTTTTAGCTAAGAACAAACCCTGCCCTTGTGCCCTAAATCTCATCTCCTTTATCCTACTTGAGAATATTGTTTCAGTAATTCTGCCCTTCCATGTGATGAATTTTTGCTCCTCTAGTAGATTATTCTTACCCACACATGAACATGCCTTTGTTTTCCCCTATTCCAAACCCTCATAACTCTTTTACCCCTCAGCTACTACCTTGTTTCTCTTCCCTTTTATAGCCTAACTCTTTGAGATAATCATCTCTTCTGTTTGCCTATTTATCTCCCTCACTGTCTCTTGAACTCACTCCAAGAACATTATCTCCTTACCATGCTACCCAAATAGCTTCTACTGTTGGTGTCCTCCATGTTGGAAAACCTAATCAGTCATTCAGTACTCATTTTCTTGACCCAACGGCAGCATTTGTCGCAGTTCATTAGTCATTCTTCTTTTGAATAATTTTTTTTCACTTGGCTTTTAGGAATCTAGACTCACTTGATTTTTCTCCTTGTAGCAACTAGAGTGATTTTTTTCAGAAAGGACTTTAGATCATGTCATAGCTCTGCTCAAAACACTCCAGTGATTTCCCACCTCAGAGCACAAGCCAAAGTTCTTAAAATGATCTAGGGGCCCTCTATATCTGCCTCCCTCTCTTGATCCCCCCTGCTCTCTCTCCTCCTTTCACTTTGCTTTCTCTGCTTCAGCTTTGTGAGCCTACCCACTGTTGTTTGAACAGTGAAGCTCCTTCTTACTTCTGAGTCTTTGTACTTGGTTTTATCTGGCTGAAATGCTTTCCCCTAATATATTCATTGGCTTCCTACTTTAATTCTTTCAGGTCTATAATTAAAGTCTCCCTCTCAGTAAAGTCTCCCTTGGCTACCCTGTCTGTTCCTGCATCTTTTTCCAAACACCATACTTCATATTCTTCCACCCTACTTTACATTTTTTCTTTTAATACTTATCACAGAAGACATACTACATATTTTATTTATTTTTCGATTTTATTGTCTCTCTTTGACAAGAATGTAAGCTCCATGAGGGCAGGATTTATTTCTTCCCATTTTTACTGCTATATCTCCAGATCCAGGAGGATAGCTCTTACTAGTACATAGTAGGCATACAATATATAAATGTTGAATTCATATGGATTAAATTTATATGAATTTCATGGATGGAGGGGTGAATGGATAGATGATTGGAAAAGGAGGGGTACAGCTCTTCATTTCTCTTGGTTTGTCCTTGCAAGTTCAGATATGTGTCATAGATTGAGAGTTGAGAAACAATTCTCTTGTCAAGTTTATGGAGAAGAGACTTCCTGTACTATTTTTTTTCTTAGATTGGAGAGGGTTGTGGTATGTGGTGTGTGGTATCTGATTTATCCAGCAGATTAAAACATATTGACTTTTTAGATAGGTCTATAAATTATGAAACAATTCTTCCTTTCAAGGTAATTTAAATAAAGCTTACTCTGCTGATTTAAGTACTTTGAGGGGTGCCTAGTTTGCTCTGTTGGGTAAGCATCTGCTTTTGACTTAAGGTCATGATCCTGTGGCCGTGGGATTGAGTCCTCCAAGCAGGGAGGGGAGTTGGCTTCTCCCTCTGTCCCTCACTCTGGCTTGCGTGCTCTCTCTTTCACCCTCTCTCTCAAAAATAAGTAAATAAAATCTTAAAAAATTAAGTTCTTTGATACCTTAAGAAGCTCTGTGTAACTTAATACAGAGGAAATGTCTTCCTTCTTTCACTTCTCCCTCTCTTCCTCACTTCTTTCTTTCCTTCATTTATTATATACAGATAGCATTGTGTTTGGTATTGTGAAAATAATCCAAAGAATGATAAGATACCCATCCATTTCTTTCAGTCCACTTATGAAATTTAGATTATAGTTGATATAAAAGATATGTGATAAAAGTACAAGGCAAATGATTAATGCCAGTTGAATAGTGAAGACAGTGACAATGGTGAAGTTGGTGTTATACAAAGTAGTCTAGAGGTAAAGATTGAACTGGCTAGAAAATATCTAGAAGAGGTTGATTCAATGGATCGCTGGGGATATCTGCATAGCCATCTAATGTCTTCTGAAATGGATATTTGTCACATGGTTTCATTTTATTTTAACGTGTTTTGAATTCCAGGAATGTTGGACATATCACATTCAATAGTAATTAGGACAACTTTACAGAAATAAGTGATTTTAAAGTGCTGTCTCTATTAGAATATTAATACTTGCCATTAAATGTCACAGTATGAAAATGGCAGGTCATTGCAACTAGCAGTGTAATATAACTAGCAATGTAATAAACAGCACATCCAATGTGACTCAGATGGGGGGTATAAAAATGTGAAAATGTGGGGAATTTCTAGATGCTTGGTATGTGATGTGGAAATCTCTGGTTGAAAACAAGCTAAGGCATCTTTTGTTCGCAATACCATTTTTTTGATCAGCAGTATTACAGGGTGCTAAAGACCAAGGGGTTTCAGTTAGGCTGCCTAATTTCAAATTCTGACTCTACTATTTGTTGGCTGTAATCTTGTGCAACTTGATCTAAGTCTTTATTTTCCTCATTGTAACATAAGAGTAATAGTAATTCCTTAAGAGATATTTATGAGGAATAAATGAAATAATTTATGTCAAAGTATTTATCATAGTGTCTAGTACACAGTAAGCATTTAGTAACATTGGTGATTGCTGTCATGTTAGTAGTTCTGCTTCTCTGGGTTTATCTGAATAAATAAATATAACTGGATTTTTCTGCTTTTTATGTCACTCGAGTTTGGTTTTCTCTATTTCTTCTTATACCACAAAAGGTAAAGTTAAGGGACTGGATGATCTCCTGTGAGTTACATTATTCTTTTTTCCTAGCTTTTGTGCACATACCAATCCATATTATGCTATGAGTGTTACAATACAAGGATAACTTCAGGTAGATAAATATAATTAAGTCTCTTAAACTGGCATATGACTTTTTCTTTCTTTCTTTTTTTTTGGACAGGAAATCCTTTTGTGCTATTGGTCATTCATACTTGTTCATCAAGGCCATTGAGTCCTCAAGGGCAGAATTTACTGCTAAACCGAAAAATGGAAACTAAAGTACCTTTATTCTGCCAGGTATTTTTTTGAAATAGTTTCTAAAGACTCCTTCCTGTTCTTTTTTTTTTTTAATTAGTTTACATTAAAAAATTATTTTACATTATCTCATGTCCTTAACCAGTAAGCAGATTCATAGAGCAATATAGTTAGAAGATCTTGCTTAACAACTAAGGTAACTTCTCAGGTCTTTTCATGGGCATATGCTGAAACTTCTCATCCCAGCCATCTATGTAGTGTCAAGAGATCTGAGGTGTATGATGAGAGTATTTTTTGGGGGTAGGAACTGGGATAATTTTTTCAGGAGAATAAAGTATTTAAACCTACATGAAGGTTGTAGATGACATAATTAATGATGTGGGAATCTATCTAGACGGTAATAGATACCAAGTTTCTCTAGCCTTCTTATCTGTGATTCGTGGGATACTCTTATCCATTGGCCAATATTGTATCAAACAAAAAACAAACCTGAACTTAGTAAGGAGAGACTTTATTTGAAAGGATTATTGTGAGAGGGAAAAAGGACTATTTATTGAAATAGCAGGAGGGGGGATTATTACAACAGGGAGAAGGCTGTGACCAGAAGATCTGCAAACTTCTCAAGGGCTAGGCAAAAAGAGCCCCCCTCCCCCAATAGACAGGAGTCAACAAGGCTAGAAGGAACTGGATGTGGGGAAGTGGAATGAAAGAATGGCATGATTGGATAAATAGATCAGAGAGTATTTTAGGGGCCAGGAGGAAGAAGAGAAGCTTAACTATTTTGGCTCATAAGCATTTTGTTCTGATTAGTCAGTGGGATTAAACATTTTGACTCATCATGCATGAAGGAAAGAAAGGGAATTTTGGCTTTGTCATAGGTAAACAAGGTGGATATCTGTGAGTTTTATCTAAAGCATATGAGGAAGGGTTCTTTGCAGTAAGCCATTTTCCAGAAGACAAAAGGGTGAGGGGATACCTTTAATTTTCATTGTTTTCTGGAAGCATAGGACTCAGAACTCAGTGTTGTACAGTGAGAATCTTACCCTTTTAAATTTATGCTTTTAATGGATTTGGTGCCACCAGGTAAGACATGTACCTTATTATAATCCAAAACAGAACAAAACAAAAAACCCCCAAGGCTTCTTGCTAATTACCAAGGTTTGTGATACATATATTAACCTGTTCCACCTTTTTATACCTAATTCTTTGTTGATTGGGCCCTCATAACATGATTTTGAAGATGAATTCTTAAAATTAAAATAATTAACAATATTAACATACCATACCTGTTTATCTTCCATAGGCTATATAGTTTATACTTCTTATATCTTTAATTAACCATAGAGTTTCAGAAGTGGTTTCATTTTCTCTATCTTCAGAGTTTCTGTTCACTATTTGGCCACTTTTGTTCATCTGGTCTTTGATGACAGGTTTTTTGCCTCTCTTTTTAGATCTTCCTCTTTTTAGTTTCCTGGTTTTTGTTTTGAGTCATTTTCCTGAATGCCTCTAGGAAACTTTTCATCATTCCTCATAAATACCTCGTTAAGGCAACAAATCAGATTGCCTTTTTTTAAAATTTATTTTTTATTTTCAGCATAACAGTATTCATTGTTTTTGCACCACACCCAGTGCTCCATGCAATCCGTGCCCTCTATAATACCCACCACCTGGTACCCCAACCTCCCACACCCCCGCCACTTCAAACCCCTCAGATTGTTTTTCAGAGTCCATAGTTTCTCATGATTCACCTCCCCTTCCGTTTTACCCCAACTCCCTTCTCCTCTCTAACAACCCTTGCCCTCCATGATATTTGTTATGCTCCACAAATAAGTGAAACTATATGATAATTGACTCTCTCTGCTTGACTTATTTCACTCAGCACAATCTCTTCCAGTCCCATCCATGTTGCTACAAAAGTTGGGTATTCATCCTTTCTGATGGAGGCATAATACTCCATAGTGTATATGGACCATATCTTCCTTATCCATTCATCCGTTGAAGGGCATCTTGGTTCTTTCCATAGTTTGGCAACCGTGGCCATTGCTGCTATAAACATTGGGGTACAGATGGCCCTTCTTTTCACGACATCTGTATCTTTGGGGTAAATACCGAGTGCAATGGCAGGGTCATAGGGAAGTTCTATTTTTAATTTCTTGAGGAATCTCCACACTGTTCTCCAAAGAAGCTGCACCAACTTGCATTCCCACCAACAGTGTAAGAAGAAGTCAAACTCTCTCTCTTCGCAGATGACATGATTCTTTATATGGAAAACCGAAAAGACTCCACCCCCAAACTACTAGAACTCATACAGCAATACAGCAACGTGGCAGGATACAAAGTCAATGTACAGAAATCAGTGGCTTTCTTATACACTAACAATGAAAATACAGAAAGGCAAATTAGAGAATCGATTCCATTTACTATAGCACCAAGAACCATAAGATACCTGGGAATAAACCTAACCAAAAAGGTAAAGGATCTGTACTCGAGGAACTATAGAGCACTCATGAAAGAAATTGAAGAAGACACAAAAAGATGGAAGACCATTCCATGCTCTTGGATCGGAAGAATAAACATTGTTAAAATGTCTATACTGCCTAGAGCAATCTATACTTTTAATGCCATTCCGATCAAAATTCCACCGGTATTCTTCAAAGAGCTGGAGCAAATAATCCTAAAATTTGTATGGAATCATAAGAGACCCCGAATCGCTAAGGAAATGTTAAAAAACAAAAATAAAGCTGGGGGCATCACGTTACCTGATTTCAAGCTTTATTACAAAGCTGTGATCACCAAGATAGCATGGTACTGGCATAAAAACAGACACATAGACCAGTGGAACAGAGTAGAGAGCCCAGATATGGACCCTCAACTCTATGGTCAATTAATCTTCAACAAAACAGGAAAAAATATACAGTGGAAAAAAGATAGTCTTTTCAATAACTGGTGCTGGGAAAACTGGACAGCTATATGTAGAAGAATGAAACTCGACCATTCTCTTACTCCATGAAAGACAAGATCTTAAGAGGATGACAGGACAAGGCACAGACAGAGAGTAAATATTTACAAAAGATATATCTGATAATGGACTGCATTTCTTTTGTATATTCAAAAATATGCAAAGAACTCAACCCAAATTAAAAATAGGCAAAAGATTGAGGCGCTTGGGTGGTTCAGTTGGTTATGCACCCAACTCTTGGTTTCAGCTCAGGTCATGATCTTTGGGTCATGAGACTGAACCCCACAACAGGCTCCATCCTGGACATGGAGCCTGCTTGGAATTCTCTCTCTTCATCTTCTTCTGCCCCTGCCCCCAATGCCACATGCTCTCCCTCAAAAAAAAAAAAAAAAAAAAAAAAGATGGACAAAAGATCTTAATAGACTCCTTACCAAAGAAGATATACAGATAGCAAATAAATACAGGAAGAGATGCTTGGCATCATATCATTAGAGAATTGCAAATCAAAACATCTAGATACCACTATATCTATTAGAATGGCGCAAATCCAAAATACCGACAAAGCCAAATGCTGGCAGGGATGTGGAGCAAGAGGAACTCTCATCCTTTGCTGGTGGGAATGCAAAATGATACAAGCACTTGGAAAAAAAGTCTCTTACAAAACTAAACATACTCTTACCATATGTTGCAACAATTTCACTTACTGGTATTTACCCAAAGGAGTTAAAAACCTATATGCAAACTCAACACCCAAAGAACAAATAATCCAATCAAGAAATGGGCAGAGGACATGAGCAGACATTTCTGCAAAGAAGACATCCGGATGGCCAACAGACTCATGAAAAAGTGCTCCATATCACTCGGCATCAGGGAAATACAAGTCAAAACCACAATGCGATATCACCTCACACCAGTCAGAATGGCTAAAATCAACAAGTCAGGAAATGACAGATGCTGGCGAGGATGCGGAGAAAGGGGAACCCTCCTACACTGTTGGTGGGAATGCAAGCTGGTGCAACCTCTCTGGAAAACAGCATGGAGGTTCCTCAAAATGTTGAAAATAGAACTGCCCTATGACCCAGCAATTGCACTATTGGGCATTTACCCTAAAGATACAAACGCAGTGATCCAAAGGGGCACGTGCACCTGAATGTTTATAGCAGCAATGTCCACAATAGCCAAACTATGGAAATAACCTAGATGTCCATCAACAGATGAATGGATCAAGAAGATGTGGTATATATACACAATGGAATACTATGCAGCCATCAAAAGAAATGAAATCTTGCCATTTGCGACAACATGGATGGAACTAGAGCGTATCATGCTTAGCGAAATAAGTCAGGCGGAGAAAGACAACTATCATATGATCTCCCTGATATGAGGAAGTGGTGATGCAACATGGGGGCTTAAGTGGGTACGAGAAGAATAAATGAAAGAAGATGGGATTGGGAGGGAGACAAACCATAAGTGACTCTTAATCTCACAAAACAAACTGAGGGTTGTTGGGGGGAGGGGGTTTGGGAGAAGGGGGTGGTATTATGGACATTGGGGAGGGTATGTGTTTTGGTGAGTGCTGTGAAGTGTGTAAACCTGGTGATTCACAGACCTGTACCCCTGGGGATAAAAATATATGTTTATAAAAAATAAAAAAAATTTATTAAAATTAAAAAAAAAACCTATATGCACACAAAAGCCTGCACACAGATGTTTATAGCAGCCTTATTCCTAATTGCCAAAACTTGGAAATAAACAAAATGACCTTCAGTAGATGAATGGATAAATGAACTGTGGTACATTTAGGAAATGGAATACTATTTGGCACTGAAAAGAAATGAGCTGTCAAACCACGAAAAGATGTGGAGGAACCTTAAATGCGTACCATTAAGTGAAAGAAGCCTAACTGTCAAGATGGCGTGCTGTATGATTCAAACTATATGACATTCTGAAAAGGCAAAACTATGTGGACTAAAAAGACCAGTGGTCGCCTGTGGTGAGGAGGGGTGGGGAAAGTTGAATAAGCAGAGCACAGAAGATACATGGGGCAGTGAAACTATTCTATATGATATTATAATAATGGCAACATGTCATTATACATCTTTCCAAATTCATAGAATGCACAACACTGAGTCAATCCTGATGTAAACTATGGACTTTGGGTGAAAATGATATGCCAGGGTAGGTTCACCATAACAAAAGTACCACTGTGGTGTAGAATATTGATATTGGAGGAGGCTGGAAAAGCATAGGGGCAGGGGGCATATGGGGGCTCTCCACTCAATTTTGCTGTGAATCTAAAACAGCTCGAAAAAATGTCTATTGAGGAAAAAAAGAAGCAGCTATATTACTTTTAAATAGATAGGCCCTCCAACAAAAAAGAACTAGAGCCTAGAAGCAATGAACATGTTTAGAAAAAGAGGAATGAAGTTAGAAATAAACTCTTTTGAAATCTGGCTGTTTGCTTAAAACAACTGGAATGCAACTAGTCGATCAAAGGTCTATTAGTTTTTAACCCCTGAAAAATTAACACAGGCAATTTATAAAGCAGATCACCAAAGGAGTTTAGAGAACTTCTATTTCTGCATAAAATAGAAATGAAGGGAACTACTTCAGTGACTTATAGGGTCTGCATATATTTGTCTTACAACAGAGGCGCACCTTTAACAACTTGCTTCATAAAAAGGTGAACCATGAGAGACTATGGACTCTGAAAAACAATCTGAGGGTTTTGAAGGGGCGGGCGGTGGGAGGTCGAAAAAAATAATGAATACTGTTTTTCTGAAAATAAAAAAATTAAAAAAATTAAAAAAAAGTCTTTCATTGAGCAGAAATTTTTAATTTAATGAAGTAAGCTTAAAGATGCCTTAAGAACTAGATTCAACAACTGTTAAATACATTCATGAATGCTGGATGTTTTATAGCTGCATAATGCACTGAAGATAGTTGGTGGCATTTAGAATATGTACCTAATCTGGCCTAATGCACTAATAATTAAATCCTTTTTAATAAAATTCTATTTGGTAGCATCATTTTAGAGAAAATGTTGATCTACAATGAGCGATTTGACCCAGAATGTCATATTTAATTTATATGTGGAAAGAGAACATAGCTGACTATGAATCTTGGTTGCTCTCCAGGCAGAAGAAAATATCAGTTTATCAGATCATGGCTGTAATTCATTTGTAACCAACCTGTCATCAAGACGTACTGATAACAAGAAAGACGTCAAATTTTCTAAAGCAACGCAGAAGAGAATTTCACATGAAATTAGGGATTTGAGACTAGAACACAAAAAAATGTAAGTTAAACTTTGAAGTTAGTTGAATTATACTTCTGTCAGTTTGCGAGAATAAAAAATGTAGCTCATAAGTTCTCCTAATGTTTTAAAATGTAGAGGATCATGCATATTTGTGGCCATTCTTTCAGAAGTATAGTTTTAATTCCTGCATAGTCATTCTCTTCATTTTTTCTCACTTCTCTCACAACTTTGTGGAAACCTATAAGCCATCATAGATTTCCAGTTATAGGAGAGCAATTATCCATATGTCTGTTAATTTGTCTTTAAGTAATATATTTAAATGTACTGTGTGATAACATATGTTTACATTGGGAAATGATTTACTTTTTACTCATTTCACATATTTACATTATTTAGTTATTTATTTTTGGTGAGGACATTTAAGTTCTACCATCTTAGCAAATTTCAATTATGTAATACAGTATCATCAACTATAGTCATTATGTTAGACCCACAGACCTTATTTATCTTTTAGTTAGTTTTATAACCTTTTACCAGCCTCTCCCTATTTTTATTTATCATACCCCCAACCCCTGGAAACCACCATTCTACTCTCTGTTTCTGTGCATTTGGCTTTTTTATAAAAATGATTTGAGAGAGAGAGCATGAGCAAGAGAGCCTGAGCAAGGGGGAGGGGCAGCAGGAGAGGGAGAAAGAGGTTTCCTGCTGAGCATCTGGTAGCCTAATGCTGGACTCAATACCAGGATTCCATCCCAGGACCCTGGGATCATGACCTGAGCTGAAGGCAGGGGCTTAACTGACTGAGCCACCCAGGTGCCCCTGAATTTGGCTTTTAATAGATTCCACATGTAAATGAGATCATCCAATATTTGCCTTTCTCTGTCTGACTTATTTTACTTTACATAATGCCCTCAGGTCCATCCATGTTGTCACAAATGGCAGGATTTCCTTCTTTCTCATGGCTGGGTAGATTCCAGTTTGTGTGTGTGTGTGTGTGTGTGTGTGTGTGTGTGTGTGTGAGAGAGAGAGAGAGAGAGAGAGAGAGAGATATCACATCTTTAACCATTTATTTGTTGATGGACATTTATATTGTTTCCATATTTTGGCTATTATGAATAATGCTGCAGTGAACATGGGAGTGTAGTATCTCTTTGAGATCCTGTTTTCATTGCTTTTGGACACATACCCAGAAGTGGAGTTGCTGGATCATATCGTAGTTACATTTAAAATTTTTGAGGAAACTCAACAGTTTTTCATAGTTGCTGCACCAATTTACATTCCCCCCAGCAGTAAATAGGTACTTCCTTTTTTCCACATGCTTGCCAATACTTGTTTTTTCTTGAAAATAGCCATCCTAACAGGTGTGAGGTGATATCTCATTGTGGTTTTGATTTGCATTTTCTTGATGAGTGATGTTGAGCACCTTTTCATGTACCTGCTGGCCATTTGTGTATCTTTTTTGGAAAAGTGTCTATTCAGGTCCTTTTTAAAGTGGATTATTTGTGGGGCGCCTGGGTGGCTCAGTGGGTTAAGCCTCAGGTCATGATCTCAGGGTCCTGGGATGGAGCCCCACGTCAGGCTCTCTGCTCAGCAGGGAGCCTGCTTCCTCCTCTCTCTCTGCCTGCCTCTGCCTACTTGTGATCTGTCTGTCAAATAAATAAATAAAATCTTTTTTAAAAAATAAAAAAAATAAAGTGGATTATTTGTTTATTTGCTATTGAGTTGCATGAATTCCTTGTGTATTTTGAATATTAATTAATCAGATATGTGGTTTTGCAAATATTCTCTTTCATTCCATGGGTTGCCTTTTCATTTTGTCAATGGTTTCCTTTGCTGTGTAGAAACTTTTTTAGTTTGATATTGTCCCATTTATTTTTGCTATTGTTACCTTTGCTTTTAGTATCAAATCCAAAAAATTATTGCCAAGACCAATATCATAGAGCTTACTACCTATGTTCTAGAGAGTTGCTCTTTCTTTCTCAAGATTGCTTTGGTTCTTTGAGGTCTTCTGTGGTTCTATACAAATTTTAGGAATATTTGTTCTATTTCTGTGAAAAATGCCACTGGAATTTGGATAGGAATTGCATTGATTCTATAGATTACTTTGGGTAGTATGGACATTTTAACAATATTAATTCTTCTAATCCACAAACACAGAATATACTGCCACATAATTTGTGTCTTCTTCATTTTTTAAATTAATATTTTATAGTTTTCAGTGTCCAGATCTTTCACCTCCTTGGTTAAATCTATTTCTAAGTATTTTAGTTTCTGATGATATTGTAAATGGGATTGTTATCTTAATTTCTATTTCTGATGATTTGTTGTTAATTTCTGCAACTGATTTTTGTATATTGATTTTGTATCCTGCAACTTTACTGAATTTATTTATTAGCTCTAACAGGTTTTGGTTTTTTTTTTTTTTTAAGATTTTGTTTATTTATTTGACAGAAAGAGAGAAAGTGAGAGAGGGAACACAGGCAGGGGGAGTAGGAGAGGAAGAAGCAGACTTCCTGCTGAGCAAGGGAGCCTGATACAGGGCCCTATCCCAGGACTACAAGATCATGACCCATGCCAAAGGCAGATGCTTAATGACTGAGCCACCCAGGAGCCCCATTTCTAACAGTTTTTTGATAGAGTCTTTAAGGTTTTCTGTATAAAAGATCATATCATTTGGAAATAGAGACAGTTTAACTTCTTTCTTTCCATTTGAATGCCTTTATTTCTTTTACTTGCCTAATTGCTCTGGCTAGGATTTCAATACTATGTTGAAGAAAAGTGGTGAGCGTGGGCACCCTTCTTTTGTTCCTGATCTTACAGGGAAAGCTTTAAGTTTTTGACTGTTTAGTATCATATTAGCTCTGGCTTGTCATATATATCCTTTATTGTGTTGATGTATATTCCTTCTATACCCACTTTGCTGGGATCTCTTATCATGAAAGAAAATTGAACTTTATCAGTGTTTTTTCTGTATCTTTTGAGATGATCATATGATTTTTATCCTTCATTTTGTTAATGTGGTTATTTGGAAAAACCTCAGTTCTCCTATGTTTCTCCTTTACTATCATACTACCACCATATTCATAACACTTCTGACCCCCAGATGTGTGGTATCCTACACCAAGCTATTCTGTGACACCAGTTGGATGTCCTGCAATTTAACTCAATTCTAACACTAGCTACCTAGAGATAGCATCAGATCTCACAGGTTAGTTGGCTCAGTCACTTGAGACTGCCTACCCCACATGCACTTTATATGCCAATCTCAAGTAGTAAGTTCCCAATTTCCCCACAACTTTTGTTGGATTTAGATACAAATCAGAGCTTCCCATTACCCTTCTTTGAGTTTAATTAATTGCTAGAACATCTCACAGAACTCAGGGAAACACTCATGTTTACCAGTTTAATAAAGGATATGACAGAGTATACAGGTGAATAGCCAGATGAAGATATAAACAAAGTGAGATTTGGGGGTGTCCCAAGCACAGGAGCCACTGTCCTCATGGAGTTGGGGTGTGTCACCCTCCCAGTTTGAGGATGTGTTCACCAACCCAGAATCTCTCCAGAGAGGGCAGAGGAGCTGGAAATGGAATTAATAATTGATCGTGCCTACATGAGAAAGCCTCCATAAAAATCTCGGCAATATGGGGTTCAGAGATCTTCCTGGTTGGTGTAAACATCCACATACCAGGAGGGCGATGTACTCTAACTCCAAGAGAATAGAAGCTCCTATGCTGAGATCTTCCCAGATTTTGCCATATGTATCTCTTCATCTGACTTTATCTGTATCTTCTATCATATATGAAAAATAAACTCATTAATATAAGTAACTATTTTTCTGAGTTCTGTGAGCTCTTCTGGAAAAGTAATCAAATCCAAGGAGGACCTTGTAGTAGGAATCTCTGATTTATAACTTATCAGTCAGAGTTGTGACTCCACAAGTAGGTTGGGGCAGTCTTGTGGGACTGAGCCCTTAACCTGTAGAATCTGACAGTATATTCAGGTAGATAGTGTCAGAATGGAGTTAATTTGTAGGACACCCAGCTGGTGTGGCAGAGAATTGCTTCACGGGATGGGGGGTACCTCACACATCTAGTGTCAGAAGTGTTGTGAGTATGGTAGTAATGTGGGAGTAAAGGAGAAACAGAGAATGGGTTTTCCCTATACTGTGCTGTATCACATTTACTAATTAGCCTGTGTTGAACCATACTTGAATCCCAGAAATAAATACCACTAGATCATTAATGTACTGTTGATTTGGTTTGCCAGTATTTTGTTGAGAATTTTTGCATCTATGTTTATCAGGGATATTGGGCTATAGTTTTCTTTTCTTGTAGTATCCTTTTCTGGCTTTGCTATGCTGAGGCTTATGCTGGCTTCTTAAAATGAGTTTGGAAGTGTTCTTTCCTCTTCAATTTTTGGGAAGAGTTTGAGAAGATTTGGCATTAATTCTTTAAATATTTCACCAGTGAAATATTTAAATAGAATTAAATATTTAAATAGAATTCACCAGTGAAGCTATCCTGGACTTTTCTTTGTTGGGAGGTTTTTGATTACTGATTCTATCTCCTTACTAATAATTAGTCTTTTCAGATTTTCTGTTTCTTCGTGATTCATTCTTACATGGTTTTAGAAACTTAGAAATTTATATATTTCTTCTGGGTTACCTAATTTGTTGGCATATAATTATTCAGAGTAGTTTCTTATGATGTTTAATATTTCTGTTATCAGTTGAATGTCTCTTCTTTTTTCTGATTTTATTTTATTTGAGTCTTCTCTTTTTTTCTTAGTCTAGTAAGATTTGCTAATTTTGGTTATCTTTTAAAAAAATAAGCTCTTAGCTTCTTTGATCTTTTCTACTATCTTTTTAGTTTCACTTGTTTTGGCTCTAATCTTTGTTATTTCCTTTCTTTCCTTAACTCTGGGCTTAATTTTTTTCTTTCTTCCAGTTCCTTGAGGTATAAAATTAGGCTGTTTATTTGAGATCGTTCTTTTTTCCTTATATAGGCATTTATCTCTATAAATGTTTCTCTTAGAACAGCTTTTGCTGCATCCAGTAAGTTTTGGTATGTCATGTTTTCATTTACTTTGTCTCCAGATGTTTTTTTATTTCTCTTTTGATTTTCTCTTTGACCCATTGGTTGTTCAGGAACATGTTTAATCTCTGCATATGTGTTTTTTCCCAGTCTTTTTCTTATAATTAACTTATTGTTTTATACCTTTGTGGTCAGAAAAGATGCTTGATATGATTTCATCTTCTTAAGGTTTTAAGGACTTGTTTTGGGGTGCCTGGGTGGCTCAGTGGGTGATCTTTGGGTCCTGGGATTGAGCCCCCCATCAGGCTCTCTGCTTAGCAGGGAGCCTGCTTCCTCCTTCTCTCTCTGCCTGCCTTTCTGCCTATTTATGATCTCTGCATGTCAAATAAATAAAATCTTAAAAAAAAAAAGACTTGTGGCCTAACAATTGATCTATTCCAGAGAATGTTGCATATATGCTTGAGAAGAATGTGTATTCTGCTGCTGTTGGATAGAGTGTTCTCTATATGTTTGTCCCTATAGGTCCATTTGGTTGATGATGTAGTTGGAATCCAATGTTTCCCTTTGTCTTTCTGTCTTGTTGATGGATCCATTGTTGAAAGTGGGGTATTGAGTTTCTCTAAGTATTGCTGCATTGCTGTTTATTTCTCTCTTCAGATATATTAATCCTAGTTTTATATCTTTCAGTGCTATTATGTTGAATGTATAAATATTACAATTGCTTTATCCTTTTGATTAATTCATCCCTTTATCATAATATAATGACTTTTTTTGTTACAGTTTTTGACTTAAAAACATATATTGAAATTTATTTTGTCTAAAGTAAATATAGCTACCCCTTCCCTCTTTTGGTTTCCATTTGCATGGAATATATTTTTCTATCTCTTTTCTTTCAGTCTATACTTGTCCTTAAAGCTGAAGTGATCGTCTGGAGGACAGCATATATTTGGGTCTTTTTTTTTTTCTTTTTCTTTTAATCTATTCAGTCACTCTATGTCTTTTGATTGGAGAAGTTAGTCCATTTATATTTAAGGTAACTATTGATAGGGTGGACTTACTATTGTCATTTTGATTGTTTTCTGGCTGTTTTATAATTTCTTTGTTCCTTTCTCTTGCTCTCTTCCTTTGTGATTTGGTAATTTTTCTCTAGTAATATACTTTAAAAAATTTCTTCTTTAAATTTTTAATTGAATTTACAACCCTGAGATCAAAAGTCACATGCTTTCTTATAAAGCCAATCTAGTGTAATGAACTCCTTTCACTTTTTTTTTTTGTTCTGTAAAACTCTTTGTCTGTCTTTCCATTCTGAAGGACAACTTGGTGAGGTGGTCTATTCTTTTTTTTTTTTTTTTTTATAAACATATATTTTTATCCCCAGGGGTACAGGTCTGTGAATCACCAGGTTTACACACTTCACAGCACTCACCAAAGCACACACCCTCCCCAATGTCCATAATCCCACCCCCTTCTCCCAACCCCCCTCCCCCCAGCAACCCTCAGTTTGTTTTGTGAGATTAAGTCACTTATGGTTTGTCTCCCTCCCAATCCCATCTTGTTTCATTGATTCTTCTCCTACCCACTTAAGCCCCCATGTTGCATCACCACTTCCTCATATCAGGGAGATCATATGATAGTTGTCTTTCTCTGCTTGACTTATTTCGCTAAGCATGATACGCTCTAGTTCCATCCATGTTGTCGCAAATGGCAAGATTTCATTTCTTTTGATGGCTGCATAGTATTCCATTGTGTATATATACCACATCTTCTTGATCCATTCATCTGTTGATGGACATCTAGGTTATTTCCATAGTTTGGCTATTGTGGACATTGCTGCTATAAACATTCAGGTGCACGTGCCCCTTTGGATCACTGCGTTTGTATCTTTAGGGTAAATGCCCAATAGTGCAATTGCTGGGTCATAGGGCAGTTCTATTTTCAACATTTTGAGGAACCTCCATGCTGTTTTCCAGAGTGGCTGCACCAGCTTGCATTCCCACCAACAGTGGAGGAGGGTTCCCCTTTCTCCGCATCCTCGCCAGCATCTGTCATTTCCTGACTTGTTGATTTTAGCCATTCTGACTGGTGTGAGGTGATATCGCATTGTGGTTTTGATTTAGTTTGCTAAGTTCTTTATAGATTCTGGACACTAGTCCTTTATCTGATATATCGTTTGCAAATATCTTCTCCCATTCTGTCAGTTGTCAGTTGTCTTTTGATTTTGTGAACTGTTTCCTTTGCTGTGCAAAAGCTTTTGATCTTGATGAAATCCCAATAGTTCATTTTTGCCCTTGCTTCCCTTGCCTTTGGCGTTGTTCCTAGGAAGATGTTGCTGCGGCTGAGGTCGAAGAGGTTGCTGCCTGTGTTCTCCTCAAGGATTTTGATGGATTCCTTTCGCACATTGAGGTCCTTCATCCATTTTGAGTCTGTTTTTGTGTGTGGTGTAAGGAAATGGTCCAATTTCATTTTTCTGCATGTGGCTGTCCAATTTTCCCAGCACCATTTATTGAAGAGGCTGTCTTTTTTCCACTGGACATTCTTTCCTGCTTTGTCGAAGATTAGTTGACTGTAGAGTTGAGGGTCTATTTCTGGGCTCTCTATTCTGTTCCATTGATCTATGTGTCTGTTTTTGTGCCAGTACCATGCTGTCTTGATGATGACAGCTTTGTAATAGAGCTTGAAGTCAGGAATTGTGATGCCACCAACGTTGGCTTTCTTTTTCAATATCCCTTTGGCTATTCGAGGTCTTTTCTGGTTCCATATAAATTTTAGAATTATTTGTTCCATTTCTTTGAAAAAGATGGATGGTACTTTGATAGGAATTGCATTAAATGTGTAGATTGCTTTAGGTAGCATAGACATTTTCACAATATTTATTCTTCCAATCCAGGAGCATGGAACATTTTTCCATTTCTTTGTGTCTTCCTCAATTTCTTTCATGAGTATTTTATAGTTTCTGAGTATAGATTCTGTGCCTCTTTGGTTAGGTTTATTCCTAGGTATCTTACGGTTTTGGGTGCAATTGTAAATGGGATTGACTCCTTAATTTCTCTTTCTTCTGTCTTGCTGTTGGTGTAGAGAAATGCAACTGATTTCTGTGCATTGATTTTATATCCTGACACTTTACTGAATTCCTGTATAAGTTCTAGCAGTTTTGGAGTGGAGTGTTTTGGGTTTTCCACATATAGTATCATATCATCTGCGAAGAGTGATAATTTGACTTCTTCTTTGCCTATTTGGATGCCTTTAATTTCCTTTTGTTGTCTGATTGCTGAGGCTAGGACCTCTAGTACTATGTTGAATAGCAGTGGTGATAATGGACATCCCTGGCGTTTTCCTGACCTTAGCAGAAAAGCTTTCGGTTTTTCTCCATTGAGAATGATATTTGCAGTGGGTTTTTCATAGATGGCTTTGATGATATTGAGGTATGTGCCCTCTATCCCTACACTTTGAAGAGTTTTGATCAGGAAGGGACGCTATACTTTGTCAAATGCTTTTTCAGCATCTATTGAGAGTATCATATGGTTCTTGTTCTTTCTTTTATTGATGTGTTGTATCACATTGACTGATTTGCGGATGTTGAACCAACCTTGCAGCCCTGGAATAAATCCCACTTGGTCGTGGTGAATAATCCTTTTAATGTACTGTTGAATCCTATTGGCTAGTATTTTGTTGAGTATTTTCGCATCTGTGTTCATCAAGGATATTGGTCTATAGCTCTCTTTTTTGATGGGATCCTTGTCTGGTTTTGGGTCAAGGTGATGCTGGCCTCATAAAATGAGTTTGGAAGTTTTCCTTCCATTTCCATTTTTTGGAACAGTTTCAGGAGAATAGGAATTAGTTCTTCTTTAAATGTTTGGTAGAATTCCCCCGGGAAGCCATCTGGCCCTGGGCTTTTGTTTGTTTGGAGATTTTTAATGACTGTTTCAATCTCCTTACTGGTTATGGGTTTGTTCAGGCTTTCTATTTCTTCCTGGTTCATTTGTGGTAGTTTATATGTTTCTAGGAATGCATCCATTTCTTCCAGATTGTCAAATTTATTGGCGTAGAGTTGCTCATAGTATGTTCTTATAATAGTTTGTATTTCTTTGGTGTTAGTTGTGATCTCTCCTCTTTCATTCATGATTTTATTTATTTGGGTCCTTTCTCTTTTCTTTTTGATAAGTTGGGCCAGGGGTTTATCAATTTTATTAATTCTTTCAAATAACCAGTTCCTAGTTTTGTTGATTTGTTCTATTGTTTTTTTGGTTTCTATTTCATTGATTTCTGCTCTGATCTTTATGATTTCTCTTCTCCTGCTGGGCTTAGGGTTTCTTTCTTGTTCTTTCTCCAGCTCCTTTAGTTGTAGGGTTAGGTTGTGTACCTGAGACCTTTCTTGTTTCTTGAGAAAGGTTTGTACCGCTATATATTTTCCTCTCAGGACTGCCTTTGTTGTGTCCCACAGATTTTGAACCGTTGTATTTTCATTATCATTTGTTTCCATGATTTTTTTCAATTCTTCTTTAATTTCCCGGTTGACCCATTCATTCTTTAGAAGGATGCTGTTTAGTCTCCATGTATTTGGGTTCTTTCCAAACTTCCTTTTGTGGTTGAGTTCTAGCTTTAGAGCATTGTGGTCTGAAAATATGCAGGGAATGATCCCAATCTTTTGATACCGGTTGAGTCCTGATTTAGGACCGAGGATGTGATCTATTCTGGAGAATGTTCCATGTGCACTAGAGAAGAATGTGTATTCTGTTGCTTTGGGATGAAATGTTCTGAATATATCTGTGATGTCCATCTGGTCCAGTATGTCGTTTAAGGCCTTTATTTCCTTGCTTTATTTCCTTTGCTTGGATGATCTGTCCATTTCAGTGAGGGGAGTGTTAAAGTCCCTTACTATTATTGTATTATTGTTGATGTGTTTCTTTGATTTTGTTATTAATTGGTTTATATGGTTGGCTGCTCCCACATTGGGGGCGTAGATATTTAAAATTGTTAAATCTTCTTGTTGGACAGACCCTTTGAGTATGATATAGTGTCCTTCCTCATCTCTTATTATAGTCTTTGGCTTAAAATCTAATTGCCACTCCTGCTTTCTTCTGATGTCCATTAGCATGGTAAATTCTTTTCCACCCCCTCACTTTAAATCTGGAGGTGTCTTTGGGCTTAAAATGAGTTTCTTGGAGGCAACATATAGATGGGTTTTGTTTTTTTATCCATTCTGATACCCTGTGTCTTTTGACAGGGGCATTTAGCCCATTCACATTCAGGGTAACTATTGAGAGATATGAATTTAGTGCCATTGTATTGTCTGTAAGGTGACTGTTACTGTATATGGTCTCTGTTCCTTTCTGATCTACCACTTGTAGGCTCTCTCTTTGCTTAGAGGACCCCTTTCAATATTTCCTGTAGAGCTGGTTTGGTGTTTGCAAATTCTTTCAGTTTTTGTTTGTCCTGGAAGCTTTTAATCTCTCCTTCTATTTTCAATGATAGCCTAGCTGGATATAGTATTCTTGGCTGCATGTTTTTCTCGTTTAGTGCTCTGAAAATATCATTTCAGCTCTTTCTGGCCTGCCAGGTCTCTCTGGATAAGTCAGCTGCCAATCTAATATTTTTACCATTGTATGTTACAGACTTCTTTTCCCTGGCTGCTTTCAGGATTTTCTCTTTGTCACTGAGACTTGTAAATTTTACTATTAGGTGATGAGGTGTGGGCCTATTCTTATTGATTTTGAGGGGTGTTCTCTGAACCTCCTGAATTTTGATGCTCGTTCCCTTTGCCGTATTGGGGAAATTCTCCCCAATAATTCTCTCCAGTATACCTTCTGCTCCCCTCTCTCTTTCTTCTTCTTCTGGAATCCCAATTATTCTAATGTTGTTTCGTCTTATGGTGTCACTTATCTCTTGAATTCTCCCCTCGTGGTCCAGTAGCTGTTTGTCCCTCTTTTGCTCAGCTTCTTTATTCTCTGTCATTTGGTCTTCTATATCACTAATTCTTTCTTCTGCCTCATTTATCCTAGCAGTGAGAGCCTCCATTTTTGATTGCACCTCATTAATAGCTTTTTTGATTTCAACTTGGTTAGATTTTAGTTCTTTTATTTCTCCAGAAAGGGCTTTTATATCTCTCGAGAGGGTTTCTCTAATATCTTCCATGCCTTTTTCGAGCCCGGCTAGAACCTTGAGAATTGTCATTCTGAAGTCTAGATCTGACATATTACCAATGTCTGTATTGATTAGGTCCCTAGCCTTCGGTACTGCCTCTTGTTCTTTTTTTTTGTGTTGAATTTTTCCGTCTTGTCATTTTGTCCAGATAAGAGTATATGAAGGAGCAAGTGGCAACAACCCCAGGAAAATATGCTTTAACCAAATTAGAAGAGATCCCAAATCGTGATGGGGGAGAAAGGGGATAAAAAGAGGTTCAAAAAGGAAGAACAAAAAAAAAAAAAAAGAAAAAAGAAAAAAAAAAGAAAAAAAGAGAAGAATTAAAAAAAAAGAAAACAAATAAGAAAAATATAAAAAAGAAAAAAATATATATTAGATAAACTAGTTAAAAAAGTTAAAAAAGAAAAAGGTAAAAGTTAAAAAAAAAATTTAACCAGAAGGCGAGAAAAAAAACAAAAAATGAAAAAGAAAAAAATTAAATTAACTGCAAGACTAAAAAAAATTACAGGGAAAAAGCCATGAGTTTCGTGCTTTGCTTTCTCCTCCTCTGGAATTCTGCTGCTCTCCTTGGTATTGAAACCGCACTCCTTGGTAGGTGAACTTGGTCTCGGCTGGATTTCTTGTTGATCTTCTGGGAGAGGGGCCTGTTGTAGTGATTCTCAAGTGTCTTTGCCCCAGGCGGAATTGCACCGCCCTTATAGGGGCCGGGGTGAGTATTCCGCTCGGGTTTGCTTTCAGGAACTTTTGTTCCCTGAGCGCTTTCTGTAGAGTTCCGGAGGACGGGGAATACAAATGGCGGCCTCCTGGTCTCCGGCCCGGAGGAGCCCGGAGCCCAGGGCCCCACTCCTCAGTGTGCCCTCAGAGAACAGCGCCCAGTTACTCCCGTCTGCCTGACCTCCGGCCGCGCTCTGAGCTCACCGAGCCTGCGACCGGTTCAAGGTAACACCGAGCTGTGAGCTTACTGTCGGCTCTGTCTCTGTAGCCGGCTTTCCCGTTCCAATACCCGCAAGCTCTGTGACACTCAGACACCCCCGATCCTTCTGTGACCCTGCGGGACCTGAGGCCACGCTGACCCTGCGTGGGCTTCGCCCCAGTTTAGCCTCTGGAGCGATGTCCCTCAGTGGAACAGACTTTTAAAAGTCCTGATTTTGTGTGGGGTTGCTCCGCCGCTTGCCGGGAGCTGGCCCCTCCCCCCGGGGTCTATCTTCCCATCGCTTTGGATTCACTTCTCCGCCGGTCCTACCTTTCAGAAAGTGTTTTTTTTTTTCTGTTTACAGAATTGCTGTTCTTCTTCTCTTCGATCTGCCGATGGATTTTCAGGTGTTTGCAATCTTTAGATAGGCTATCTAGCTGATCTCCGGCTAGCTGAAGTAGTCTCAGCCTGCTACTTCTCCGCCATCTTGACTCCTCCTATGAGGTGGTCTATTCTTGGTTGGCAGGGTTTTTTCCCCTAGCACTTTGAATATATCATACCACTCCTTTCTGGCCTGCAGGTTTCTGCTGACAAATCTGCTGATAGTCTCATGGGGATTCTCACTATTCCTTTGTGTTAGATGACAAAAGGCAAGGAAGGAATGGAAGGTGGTAGAGTGTTCCTTTACTTTATTTTATTAACTGTGTAAAATAGGTTAACACCTGGGGACACACAGTGCCCTAGAGGAAGTGCATGTCTGGGAAAGGAAATGTACAGATGAGCCCGGAGCATCTGGTGCTAGAGAAATAAGGAAACTAACAAAGACTCCTATCAGAGATGCATCAAAATGTCTCAAGAGCCTACTTGAAGAGATTCCCACCATACCTGTGACAATTAGGGTGTCAATAAGGGTAATAATTATAAGGAAGTAAGATAAATTTAATGTATGTAACTCCAAGGGTACAAAATAGTATAAAAATTATTTTGTCACTATTGGAGGATACAAGTGACCGAAGTCATTGTTATGAAAAGGAAAAGAATAAAGTAATTATCCCACCTTTCTATGTGAACTATACCACTGAGTAACCAAATAATACCCAAGAGGAAGTTTTTCTTTATAGAAATATCTAATGAGTGAAGAAGGAATGATAGATTTAGGTATAAATATTTTATAGTCCCTGATGATTTTCTGAGTCTAGTTATTATGTATAAGTACAGAAGCTAATACCACAATTAGAGAACCACTTGTACATTATATACCTCCCAGTGGAAAACACCAGCATCTGTATGGTGGTTTTACTGAAAAAACAAATAAAAACTGTGAATCCTATTAAATATTTAAAATCCTACCACTGGGGATGCCTGGGTGGCTTCATCATTTAAATGTCTGCCTTTGGCTCTGGTCATGATCCCACACGGGGCTCCTTCCTCCATGGGGAGCCTGCTTCTCCCTCTGTCTGCCACTCATCCTGTCTGTGCGCTTTCTCACTTTCTCTCTCTCTTTGTGACAAATAAATAAATAAAATCTTTAAAAAAAAATCCTACAACCGTGGTAATACAATCAGACTGGGAAAAATCCAGTCTGGGAAATCTATATAAATCTAATACAATCCAGAATGGGAAATCTATAGGACAAATTGCCTGGGAATGATGCTCATGATGATGATAGAAGACATGGTAGGAGACCCTATAGATAAATGGAGATTTAAAAGACACATCAACAAACTGTAATGGGGACCTTATTGAATCCTGATGCAAAGTGTTAAAAATTTTTGATATTTATGAAACAGTTGGAAATTTGAACACTGACTGTGTTCAATATTACCACACTGGCTGTGGTAATATTAAGAAATTATTGTTAATTTTTTGGGCATCATCATTGTGTTCCAAATATATTAAAAAAATACCTTTTAGAAATTCATACTAAAATTTTTTCACATGAAATAATATAATGTGGGAATTTGCTTCAAAATAATAAGAAATAGGAGTAGAAAAGTGGATCTGGATGAAATAGGATTACCCATTATTGAAACTGGGTGATGGGTACATGGGAAAATCATCACATTACCCTACTTTTATATATGTTTGGAAAGTTCTGCAAATAAAAGATGAAAAACAAAAAGTAATAAAAAAAAGTAATTCAGGAATTACTCCATTTTTATGGCATTTTAGGAATGCAACATCAGTATTCCTGTGTGGAGAAGAAAAATTCTCTGATTTTTCAGAAGAAAATGTCAAGAGAGAGAAAACTTTACAAGGACAATTGCATACTAAAAGGACTGAGGTAAATTAATGATCTGGAAATATTTATTTTACTTTTGAGTGTTGCTTTTGGCTTTCAGACATTCCATATAATTTTAGTTCCAGTATTGAAATGTCACAATCTGAAATACTTCCACTTCCTCCTCTTCCCCTTACAATCCTCCCCCTTTTCCTCCTTTTCTTCTCCCTTTTTAAAAAAAAATATAACAAAGAGCCCTTTTCTCCCTTTTCCTCCATTAGACTTTCATTTTTATGAAATAAAGGTGCTCTCTGTTAATATTTCCGCTGCTACAATGACCCTAGGCATTCCTTCACTGTGGCAGCATAAATTCAGTCCTGGCCTCCAGCTTGCTCCGTGTATGGTCTTCTCACCTGTGTTTGTATCCTAGGACTTGTTCTACTTTTATAAACACATCATTTTTTAAACACATCATAGATCTCATTTTGAGATCCTTGACTTTGTTCCATCTACAAAGACCTTTTACCAGATAGAGTCACATATATGTTTCAAGGATTAGGATATGGGCATATCTTTTTGTGGGGCTGCCATTCAATCTACTACATTCACTGTATGATGTACTTAGATAGATACACTCTCTTTTGTCTGGATAATTTTTCTCATCTGTTTTCTAGTTTTTCTTTCTCTAGCTGAATGTAATCTGCAGTTTAACCTGTCTATTGAGGTATTAATTTCAGTGCTTATATTTTTTACTTCTAGAAATTTTATTTATTATTTTTTTAAAATCTGCCTTCTCTCATTTTCTTTGTTCATGTTCCATAGTTGTTTCAATATTGATATCTGATAAACCTAATATAAAGTCCTTGGGGATCTAAATCTGCTGTTTATTGCTTTGTGTAATCTCACTCATTAACTTATACCCTTATATCCTATATATCAAACTATATATTTGATCTAAATCTATGGGAATCTCATGATGACTCTGGATTTAGAGTACTCTCCTCCAGGAGAATTTGAATTCACTCCTGCCCTGCACTTTAGAGGTGTTACAAACATGGAATCACTTTAAATGAATTTTTTGGTTTCTATTTTCCTAGCCCATGTATTTAGTGTAGATTTGCATTCTGTACTCATGTGTGGGTAGACTGTAGCTATAACTAATCAAGAAGAGTACTCTCGGGCACCTGGGTGGCTCAGTGGGTTAAGCCGCTGCCTTCGGCTCGGGTCATGATCTCAGGGTCCTGGGATCGAGTCCCGCATCGGGCTCTCTGCTCAGCAGGGAGCCTGCTTCCCTCTCTCACTCTCTGCCTGCCTCTCTTCCTACTTGTGATCTCTCTCTGTCAAATAAATAAATAAAATCTTTAAAAAAAAAAAAAAAAAAAAAAAAAAAAAAAAAAAAAAAGAAGAGTACTCTCTCGGGCGCCTGGGCAGCTCAGTGGGTTAAGCCACTGCCTTCGCCTCAGGTCATGATCTCAGGGTCCTGGGATCGAGGCCCGAATCGGGCTCTCTGCTCAGCAGGGAGCCTGCTTCCCTCTCTCTCTCTCTGCCTGCCTCTCTGTCTACTTGTGATCTCTCTCTGTCAAGTAAATAAATAAAATCTTAAAAAAAAAAAAAAAAAAGAAGAGTACTCTCTTCTCTCTCTCTTTTTCCAGCCAAGAGCTGAGACAAAGACAGATTTTATTCTGCATACTTCTGTTTGGGATAAATTGTTTGTTTTTGTTTTTGTTTTGCTATTTTCCCCCCAGCCTATTCTTGCTGGTAACATTGCCTTTTGAAAATTTTGGCTCTATGTGGAATCTCAGTACCAATTCTTACCAATCTTATATGTTTTCAGAGTCTTATTTCTATATCCTGCATGGTCTTAGAAAGACAAAGCTCTAGATTCCATGTAAAATTGAAGACACCTACTATTATAGTCCTCATTTTGTAAAATGACGCTTTTCTATCTATCTAGCTACTTGCCACTTTTGAATCATGGTTTATACATACATGTTAAGTGGATCATTTTCTCAATCATAAGGATACTTTATTTATTTATTTTTTAAATTTTTTAAAAAAGATTTTATTTATTTATTTGACAGAAATCACAAGTAGGTGGAGAGGCAGGCAGAGAGAGAGAGAGAGAGAGAGAGCAGGAAGCAGGCTCCCCGCTGAGCAGAGAGCCCGATGTGGGGCTCGATCCCAGAACTCTGGGATCACGACCTGAGCCGAAGGCAGAGGCTTTAACCTGCTGAGCCATCCAGGCACCCCAATCATAAGGATAATTTAAAGCATAACTACCAGGTGCCTGGCTGGCTCAGTGGGTTAAGCCTCTGCCTTTGGCTCAGGTCATGATCTCAGGGTCCTGGGATTGAGCCCTGCACTGGGGTGAGAGGTGGGGATCTCTGCTCAATGGGGAGCCTGCTTCCCTCCTCTCTCTCTGCCTGCCTCTCTACCTATTAGTGATGTCTGTCTGTCAAATAAATAAATAAAAGTCTTTTAAAAAAGCATAACCCCAAAGATACAGATGTAGTGAAAAGAAGGGCCATCTGTACCCCAATGTCTATAGCAGCAATGGCCACGGTCATCAAACTGTGGAAGGAACCAAGATGCCCTTCAATGGACAAATGGATAAGGAAGATGTGGTCCATATACACTATGGAAAGTCCTCCATCAGAAAGGACGAATACCCAACTTTTGTAGCAACATGGACGGGACTGGAAGAGATTATGCTGAGTGAAATAAGTCAAGCAGAGAGAGTCAATTATCATTTGGTTTCACTTATTTGTGGAGCATAACAAATAGCATGGAGGACATGGGGAGTTAGAGAGGAGAAGGGAGTTGGGGGAAATTGGAAGGGGAGGTGAACCATGAGAGACTATGGACTCTGAAAAACAATCTGAGGGTTTTGAAGAGGTGGGGGATAGGGTCGGGGTACCAGGTGGTGGGTATTATAGAGGGCACGGATTGCATGGAGCACTGGGTGTGGTGCAAAAATAATGAATACTGTTATGCTGAAAATAAAAAATAAATTAAAAAAAGCATAACTACCTATGTTAATTGGTGGTGGTGGTGGGTTTTTTTTTTTTTTTTTTTAAAGATTTTGTTATTTGTGTGTGTGAGAGAGAGCAAAAGCAGGGGGAGCAGCAGGCAGAGGGAGAACTAGGCTCCCTGCTGAGCAAGGAGCCTGACGTGGGATTTGATCCCAGGACCCCAGGGGATTATGACCTGAGCCAAAGACAGATGCTTCACCGACTGAGCCACCCAGGCATCCCACTACCTGTATTATTTAAATAACTGTTTTGCTCATATAGTCATAGCCTATATGTATAGTCTAGAATTTGATGGTCTTGTCTTTACTGTACCATAGATTTGCCATGTTTTGTAAAATCAGTTATTATAAATTGACAGAATATTAATATTAATTAGGAGATGATTTAGTTGCATGCTTAGAAAAATGTGGCTTTGCAAAAGAATATTGTATAGTTTATTTCAAATTTTAGTATATATAAACTAATTTCCTTATGAAAAACAATTTTACATCAATGAGGAGCTTAGATATGATATGAGGAGCCTGCCTTTTAAGAGGTCTGTGATCTCAGGCATCAACATTCTTGTATTTGGCTCTAGATCGCCTCTTCCTCAGTGAAGCTGTCAAAGGAGAAGATGACTAGGAAAGAAAACTCTTTATTCAAGTTGCCGAATCAGTACAGCGTTCAGAAGATTTTACCACCCCTTTGTACATCTTCCTCAATTATTCGGTATTTAAGTCACTGTATTTTTTACCCTAAATATTGCATTCAGATTTGAGTTTTTTTTTTCTTTTTTGGAATCATCCATTCTTTCCACATATTTTGCATACTGCAAAATAGTTTGTGCAAACTAAGACTATGCTGTTAGGAAGGGTGATGTAGAGCTGAGCCCACTGTATATGGAAATGAGAGACTTGGACTTGAGTCCTTACTGACCTCACATGCTAGCTTAGGCTCTTGTACAATTCACTTTGTATCCCTGGGCCTCAGTCTCCACATCTGTGCAAGAGTCTTGTACTAGATGGACTGTTGAGATTTCTTCTAACACAGTTTATGATTTCAGTTATTTATGCATTATGGGATTAGATAAATCACTTTTTCAAAATATTTTTACTGACAAGTTGTGGAATCTGGGATTCTTTGCTATTTAAAGATATTCCTGTTTTTCCTTACTATAATAACTCTGAAAATTTGCTGTAACTTGAATTAAGAGTAATAGCCAAATGATTGTGGGTGGTGGGCACTACTTACTGACTAGGGTAAATTTTACTCCATAGAGCACCTAAAAGAAGCACCAGGGGTATTCTGGGATGAAGAATATATAATTCACTATCACTTGGACAGTTAAGAAAGGTTTTTATGGAGTAAGACACTGGAGACTCTCAAACCATTGATAGGTTTATTAATATTTTAATGGAAAAATGGCATAAATATTGTGTGCGCACACACGCGCTGTTTTGCTCTATTTTTGTGCTGCTTTCTAATGTGGCTGTTTCTTTGACAGGAAAAGGGAAATGATTTCTAGCCTCTACAAGACATTATATAATGAAGTACCTCAAAGAAACTTATACTCACAAGAATTAAGTGGTAATAATAGGTTCTAGAATTTCTTGAATTAATTTCCTGATTGTGTGTTTAATAGAGTTAGCATCTCTTTCTTTACTCCTAATGGCATATAATATCAATTAATATTACATGATATGGCAAATGCTGTAGCCTGTGAGCAAGGCATAAGTATATTAAGTATTCTTGAATGTCTTCTGTTGTATTGATGAGATAGGCAAAATATAACATATGTACTTAATCTTGTTCAAATTATTTGGGAAAAAAGTCTGGATATTACATCCAATGAATATACGTATTAGTGAGCATTGGAGTCACTGATTTTACTGGGATTTAGTCCTTGGTATCTTAATATTAAGAATCATAGTACTCTTTACTTCTTGACACTGAATTCTTCCATATCTTGGGTCTCTCCTCTGTATTTATGGAGTCATTTGGCATATTTTCCCTCTTACCTTAACTCTGGTCATCATATTAGGCCTTTTAAAAAAAGTAATCTCTTTGCCCAATATGGGGCTCAGACTCACAACCTCAGGATCAAGAGTTGCATGCTCTTATAACTGAGCCAGCCAGGCACCCCTGTATTAGGCATTTTTTATCTCCCCCTTTTATTGGGATATAATTAAGATGAAGCACTGTATATGTTTAAGGTGTGCGGCATATTGACCTGACTTACATATATTGTGAAATGATTACCACAATAGTTTAGTTAATATCCATCATCTCATATAGACACAGAAAAAAGGAAAACATTTCCCATGTGGGGAGAACTCTTAGGATTGTAAACATCCATGGCCTTCCTTATTTTCTCATTGGAGAAAATGGCCTTTCACTTCTTGATTTTTCTTTCATTCAATTTTTTTCTACTTCCTCAGGGACTATGTAAATTTTTTAAAAAGATTTATTTATTTATTTGAGAGAGAGAAAGGTGGGGGAGGGACAAAAGCAGAAGGAGAGAGAGAGAGAATCTCAAGTAGACTCCACACTGAGCTTGGAGCTGATTTGGGGCTATGTCTTACAACCCTGAGATCATGACCTGATCATGATCATAATCAGAAACCAAGTCGATGCTTAAACTTGATTATGATCATGATCATAAGCGGAAACCAAGTTGATGCTTAACCAGTTGAGCCACCCACATGCCCCAGGACTATGTCAACTTTATACTCTGTTTTTCCAAGAAGCTTCTTCAAAGAAGAAGAATTACATATTTACTTCCCATATTAATTACATATTTAATTAATTACATATTTACTTAATTACATATTTACTTCCCAGTTTACTTACACCTGGTTTCCATCTCCAGTACCCTATTAAAACTATTATTAACAATATTTTAGTCTTTCTCTGGTATTTAGCACTGTTATCTTGCATCTCTTTTTCTGAATACTACATGTATCCACTGAACTAAATTGAATTCTGCATACATTTTTTGAGGATCTATCCTGAATTAGACGCTGGCACTTGAAGAATGAAAAAATCTTTCCCCCCTTGAAGTTGACAGTTTAGTGAGGGCTATTAACATGCAAACAGTCACAATACCAAGAGCTTTGACTGAGTTCCATACCAAGTGATATAGGAGCATGGAAGAGGGATTTAACATTCCCAGATAAAGTTGTGGGAGCCTTTATTATGTCAATTTTGCATGACTTTCTTACAGTTTCTGAGGGTTCTTTAGGAAACTTACAGATTTGTAGGCCATTCACCTGAGACAGACCTAAATAAGTCAGAAGATCCATTTTAAAGCAAAGGGTTAGAACACAAAGATTTGCTCCTCTTTCTTCTTTTGGTGATTATTGTTGTTTATCCTTGAGTTAGGGTGTCGCAGGGATAAGGATAATTATTCATTTGAAATAATTAACTGTTTTGGGGTTTGTGTTTAGCACTTCAGAAGGCCTGTAAAATTTTCAGCAAAATTCAGAGTGGTAAGATTTATGTGAATGATCTGCCAACGATCCATCACACGTTGAAGATTTTTATAAGTGACTCAGAAATGCAAAAAGCTCTAAGGACTATAGATATTGATGGTAAGTTTTATGTTTTTATTATTACTTTAGAGTCTATAAACATAGATATAAATGATATGTTGGTCAGATTAATTGCAAATCATAAGAAAGCTAAGCTTTATAATATGTTGTAAAAACTTCTTTTGCACATTTATGGTAATGAGATTGAAAGTTGAACCTCAGTACATAATTGGATTGTTAATTACTGCATTAGATTATGACATACTTTCATCAATGTTTGTTATTTTTAGACTTTTAATTTTTGCTAATTTCATAGGATAGGGATAGGATAGGGAAAATTTCTTAAGGCAAAATGTTTGAGTATAAGAGAACAGATTAATATATTTATATTAAAATTAAGAACTTTTATTTATCAAAGGACACCTTAAAGTAAAAAGATAAGTTACAAACTTGGGAATAATTGCAATTCACAGAACTGGCAAACGATTATAGAATGTGTAAAGAGCTCATACAAATCAGTAATAGAATGGAAAAATGGGTGAGATACATGGACAAGTATTTCACATAAAAGAAAATATATATAGCCAATTGTCATATAAAAATATGTTCTATCAGTAGTAGCCAAGGAAATGCAAATAAAAAACTGAATAATTTCATTTAAAATCACATAGAAAAGTAATATTTCTTTTGTAGTGAGTGTCCAGTACTTTAATCAAAGAAGTACATAATAGAGAATTGATTACATTTACAGACCATTCTAAGCTTGTTAGGGAGGAGAGAAAAGCTTAGAATAAAAATGGAATAGATAAGTTGAAGAGGTGGCCAGAAATAAAATAAATTCAGTATACATAAATGCAAAATAATACTCTAAGGTTGAAAGCACTGAGCTGTTCAAATATCAGATGTGGATTTATCATTATAAAAGATTTATGGATGGAAGATCCTATGAGAGGTATGGACCGCCCATAGAATATTACGAAGCAATCTAGTAGTATTGAATTGACAAGTTGCAATAGTGCGTATGTATCCAATCTGTCCATCTATCCAAATCATCCTGTCATTTTTTGTGTTTACTTTAGACAGCTTTCAGAAGGTATAAAAATAAAATGATATAAATAAAACTTTTAGAAGAGTTAAAGAAGCAGTTCTATTTTTTTCTGACATATTTATTTATCCATATATTAATTTTCTTGGTGATTTTTTTGGAGATTTATATTAAAATAATTATTCAAAGTGGAAATAACTTCATTCTCTGGGAGAATATAAAGAAGAAAGTAAGGAGACGATAAAGAAGAAAGTAAAACTTATGTGTAATCCCACTACATAAAGGCAAACTTTGGTATTTTTACATATATTTTTCTAGGATTGTCCTAAGCATGTGAGTGTGTGTGTTTGTGTGTATGTGTGTAAGTGTGGTATATACATAAGCATGAACACATAATTAAAAAAAAATACATGGACTCATATGCATACAGTTTTGTTACCTTTTTCTGTTAGCATTATATGTTAGTCAACTTTCCATGCCTTGGATTTCTAATAACAATATTACTTCCTCATATCAGGGAGATCATATGATAGTTGTCTTTCTCTGCTTGACTTATTTCGCTAAGCATGATACGCTCTAGTTCCTGGAGGCTTAAGTGGGTAGAAGAAGAATAAATGAAACAAGATGGGATTGGGAGGGAGACAAACCATAAGTGACTCTTAATCTCACAAAACAAACTGAGGGTTGCCGGGGGGAGGGGGTTTGGGAGAAGGGGGTGGGATTATGGACATTGGGGAGGGTATGTGATTTGGTGAGTGCTGTGAAGTGTGTAAACCTGGTGATTCACAGACCTGTACCCCTGGGGATAAAAATATATGTTTATAAAAAATAAAAAATAAAAAAAAACCCAATATTACTAAAAACCTTAAAAATTTCACATTCTTTGACATAGCAATTTCAGTTTTAGCTATCTTTTGTCTGATGGGAGAGAAAACAATGCTTGTAACTGTAAGAATATTAGAAATAATTTATACTTATATAGATTATTTGTTATATAGCTTATTTTTCAGAACAATTTGTTTTGGTTTTTTGATCTATCCCATAGAATAACTCACAGCCATTTAAGAAGGCAATATGGACCTATACTTACTTATATGGAAAATTGACCAACATACAATGCTACATTTTAATTGGTCTCATGTTGATTAATGGTGAAATTACCTCTAAAATTTTTGTTGTAACAAGTAATGCTACAAAGAATGTTCTTATTCGTAATTCTTGCACATCTGTGTAAATATTTTTATAGGATAGATTCCTAGAAATGAAGAAGCTTGGTCAGAGGATATGCATATGTCATAGGAAAATGGCTTATGTCAAATTGTTATTTCATCCAGCTTTTCTTGAGATATAATTGACAAAATTGCGTGTATTGTATATATTTAAGGTATACAACATGATGATTTGGTATACATACACATTGTGAAATGGTTACCACAGTCAAGTAAATAACACATCTATCACCTCACCTAGCTACTTTACATGTGTGTATGTGAAGAGAACACTAAGTTCTCTTAAGATCTACTCTCTTGGGGCGCCTGGGTGGCTCAGTGGGTTAAAGCCTCTGCCTTCGTCTCAGGTCATGATCTCAGGGTCCTGGGATCAAGCCCCGCATTGGACTCTCTGCTTGGTAGGGAGCCTGCTTCCTCCTCTCTCTCTCTGCCTACCTCTCTGCCTACTTGTGATCTCTGTTTGTCAAATAAATAAATAAAATCTTTAAAAAAAAAGATGTACTCTCTCAGCAAATTTCAAATTATATAATATAATATTATTAACTATAGTCACCATGTTGTATATTAGATTCCCAGAACTTTTCCATCTTATACCGAAAATGTATATCCTTTGACAAACATCTGTCCATTTCCTCCATGCCCCAAAGTCTATCAGATGGGTTTATATATAGTTACATAAATACCACATTTTCTTTGTTTATCTGTTGGTGAGCACTTAGGCTGTTTCCATTTCATGGCTATTGTGAATAATGCTGCAATGAATGCTGAGTGCACATATCTCTTTAAGATAGTGCTTTTATTTCCTTTAACTATATATACACAGAAGTGAGCTTGCTGGATGATATGGTTGTATATCATAATTGTTTATACCAGTGGAGTTTTAAATTATCTGCATATTTTATAGTTTTATTGAGGTATAATCAGAATATTAAAGTATATAGTTTGAAAATCTTGACATATGTATTGTGAAAACCCAGTACCTCTTTCACCTACCTCTTTGTAAGTCATCATTCTCTCTCCACAAGTCCTGTCACCACTCCCCAAGTAAACACTAATCTGCTTCTGTCACTACAGATTGTTTATATTTTCTAGAATTCTATATAAATGGGATCATGCAGTAAGTACTCATTTTTTTAGTCTTATTTCTTTCATTCAGCATAATTATATTGAGATTAATCTATGATTTTATACACTGAAGTTTATTTCTTTTTGTTGCTAAGTAGTATTCACTTTTATGAATATACCAGAATTTGTTTATCCATTCACTAATGGTGGACATTTGGGTTGTTTCCAGTTTTTGGCTATTACTAATGAAGCTGGTATAAACACTCATTTGTATGTCTTTGTGTGGTGATATGTTTTCATTTATCTTGGGTATCTTGGGTAAATACTTGGTGGTAGAATGATTGGGTCATAATGGTAGATATATATATTTAAATTTTTTAGAAACTGCTAAACTGTGCTTCCAAAGCAGCTAAATTATTTTACATTGCCATGAGCAGTATATGAGAGTCCTAGTTGCTCCTTATCTTTGCCAATCCCAGAATTGGTGAGCCTTTAAAAATTGTAGTCATTCTAATAGATGTATGGTATTATCTCATTGTAGTTTTAATTTATATTTCCTGAATGATCCAATGATTTTAAACATATTTTCATGTGCTTATTTGCTGTCTATATATCTTCTGCCCATTAAAAACACGTTTATTCTTATTGCATTTTGAAAGTATATATTCTGAATATGAGTCCTTTCCTGGATATGTGATTAGTAAATACATTCTTCTAGTGTATGACTTGTCTTTTCATTTTTTGAAGAATGTCTTTCAAAAAATGTAAGTTCATACTTCTGATGAAGTCTAGTCTATAATTATTTATTTTATAGATTGTGTTTTTGATGTTTTATCCAAAAGATTTTTGTTTAACCCTAGATCACATAGAAGTCAGAAAACAAGTCAAAGTAGTTGATTGAAATTTGTGCAGTTGTTTCATTGTTTTTGAAGGAGAAGCCACTCTCAAGTTATTATTCTGAAAAAGAAGTTTTGAGGCAGACAACTTGACAAACTTTCTAATACTAGAGAAAGAGTTTCTGAGAACAACTAAGCCTTGTCAATTTCTCTGATAGTAGAAGCTTGCAGACCACCAGAAGCCCTGAAATGTTCTTTTATAAATTACTTGGGTCAGATTATATTAAATGGAATTTTGGGTTTATAATCATTTTCTTCTGAAATAGATAAACTCTTTCAAAGTTGGCCACATTTACTAAGAGGTAAATGACTTCATAGTTATTTAACTTGCAGAATCTTGAAAAATTCAGATGTTCCTTGACACAGATCTATGCTTGTCTAGAAAATGGGATTTAAGAGCCCTGATTTTGTGTTTTATCACACTTTGTAAATCTAGGTTTTCAGCTCTAGTTGCTATTAGACATGACCTGTGCGTTATCATGCAAAAAAGTCGTAATTTCAACTTCTCCTGCAAGCCAATCAAAAAATTCTTACTGACATTTTCATTTGTATAATTTAGATATCTTCTTTTCTTCTTTTAAGAAATAGGCATTAATTTTTGCTTGAGAAATGAGATGACTTTTGGGGGTAAGGATTGGTTTAATATTGTGCAATATTTTGTGCATTTGTTTTAATGTATTTTGTGTGTATGTGTATGTAATGAGAGCAAGAGTGAGAGCAAGAGTGGAAAGGAGGAGAGGAGAGAGGGTGATGGAACAGTGTGAGGCAAAGCTTTCATTAGAATTTCAACTGGATCCACAGTCTCCCCCAAAACCACTGGTATAGAGGGCATTGAAATCAATCCTATTCTTTCACGTTAACACCATTATATAAAATTGACATGTTGCATGATTTTTTTTGCACCTAATTACAAATATAATAATTAGAGCTTTGAGCAAAGATCACTGCAGTATGTTTAATTCTAGTATGTATCATTCTTATTATTGTGGCGCACTACTATATAATTACAATATGTACTTTTTCTGGTATATTTTCTTTTTACATTTCTATATTTAATGTTAATGTTGACTACTCTTGTGTATAGACTATGGTATTCTAATATCAGTTAAATCTATTCACATTTTTAGTTTGCATTTTTATCTCATATTCTTAGTGTGCTAATGCAGTTTTTTTTTTCACTCTGTTTTTGAACCATTATTACAGTTAATGGAATGCTGGACTTTTCAGATTTCCTTAAGGCTGTGAACAATGTTTGTTATTTGGTCTCTCAGGATCCAGGTAAAAAATACGATTCTTCAAAATTATAGAAGAGAATGGTTGTGATTGTAACTGATTTTAAGGTGGGGTGGTTATATGAATTTAAAATTTTTTCAGAATTTTTTTTTAAAGATTTGATTTATTTGACAGAGGGAGAGACAGTGAGAGCAGGTGTTCAAGCAGGGGGAGTGGGAGAGGGAGAAGCAGGCTTCCCACTAAATGGGGATCCTGATGTGGGGCTCCATCCTAGAACCCTGGGATTATGACCTTTGCTGAATGCACATACCTGAGTACTAAGCCACCCAGGCGCCGCTTTCAGAATGTTTTCAGTATTTTCCCCCAGTAGTCTAGGTTGAAAAAAATTAGACATAAGTTGTTTCATAAAAGGCACTGAAAAATGTGGATCCCTTGCATGGTACCTAATTTTCTTTCTTTAATCTCCATTGGATGCACACAACTGCTAGATTAATTTTCTTTTCAAAGATTTTATTTATTTTGAGAGAGAGAGAGTGAGAGCACAAGTAAGGGGAGCCGCAGGCAGAGTGAGAGGAAGAAGCAGGCTCCCTGCTGAGCAAGGAACCCAGTGTGGGACTTGATCCCCAGACCCTGGGATCATGACCTGAGCCAAAGGCAGACGTTTAACTGACTCAGCCACCCAGATGCCCTAGATTAGTTTTCTTTTCTTTTTTTTAAAAATTAATTATTTTTATTAACATATAATGTATTATTTGCCCCAGGTGTACAGCTCTGTGAATTATCAATCCTACACACTTCACAACACTCACCATAGCACATATCTTCCTCAATATCCATAACCCAACCACCCTCTCCCTACCCACCTCCCCCCGGCAACCGTCAGTTTGTTTTGTGAGATTAAGAGTCTCTTATGGTTTGTCTTCCTTCTGATCCCATCTTGTTTCATTTTTTCCTTCCCTATCCCCCAGAACCCCCACTCTGCCTCTCAAATTACTCATATCAGAGAGATCATATGATAATTGTCTTTCTCGGATTGACTTATTTCAGTAAGCATAATACCCTCTAGTTGCATCCACATTGTTGCAAATGGCAAGATGTCATTTCTTTTGATGGAGGCATAGTATTCCATTGTGTGTGTGTGTGTGTGTGTGTGTGTGTGTGTGTGTGTGTATCCCACAACTTTATTCATTCATCTGTTGATGGACATCTAGGTTCTTTTCATAGTTTGGCTATTGTGGACATTGCTGCTATAAAATACACTTGGGGACATATGCCCCTTCAGATCACTACATTTGTATCTTTAGGGTAAATACCTAGTAGTGAGATTGCTGGGTGGTAGGTAGCTTTATTTTCAAGTTTTTGAGGAATTTCCATGCTGTTTTCCAGAGTGGCTGCACTAGCTTGCATTTCCACCAATGGTGTAGGAGGGTTCCCCTTTCTCCACATCCTTGTAAACATCTGTCATTTCCTGACTTGTTAATTTTAGCCATTCTGACTGGTGTGAGTTGGTGTCTTATTGTGGTTTTGATTTGTATTTTCCTGATGCCAAGTGATGTGGAATACTTTTTCATGAGTGATGTGTGAGCCATCCGAATGTCTTCTTTGCAGAAATGTTTGTTCACATCTTCTGCCCATTTCTTGATTGGATTATTTGTTCTTTTGGTGTTGAGTTTGTTAAGTTCTTTATAGGTTTGGGGTACTAGCCCTTTATCTGATATGTCATTTGTGAATATCTGCTTCCATTCTGTCAGCTTTCTTTTGGTTTTGTTGACTATTTCCTTTGCTGTGCAAAAGCTTTTGATCTTGATGAAGTCTCAGTAGTTCATTTTTGGCCTTGCTTCCTTTGCCTTTGGTGATGTTTCTAGGAAGAAGTTGCTGCTGCTGAGGTCGAAGAGGTTGCTGCCTGTGTTCTCCTCAAGGATTTTGATGGATTCCTGGAATCCATCAAAATCAAAATGCTCATCCATTTTGAGTCTATTTTTGTATGTAGTGTAAGGAAATGGCTCAGTTTCATTCTTCTACATATGGCAGTCCAATTTTCTCAACACCATTTGTTTAAGAGACTTTTTTCCATTGTACATTCTTTCCTGCTTTGTCAAAGACTAGTTGACCATAGACTTGAGGGGCCATGTCTGGATTCTCTATTCTGTTCCAGTGATCTGTGTGTCTGATTTTGTCCCAGTACCATACTGTCTTGATGACTACAGCTTTGTAATAGAGCTTGAAGTGATTTCCACCATTTCTAATTGTGATGCCACCAGCTTTGGCTTTCTTTTTCAACATTCCTCTGGCTATTCCTGGTCTTTCTGACTCCATATAAATTTTAGAATTATTTGTTCCATTTCTTTGAAGAAAATTGATGGTATTTTGATAGGAATTGCATTAAATGTGTAGGTTTCTTTAGGTAGCATAGACATTTTCACAATATTTGTTCTTCCAATCCATGAGCATGGAATATTTTTCCATTTCTTTGTGTCTTCCTCAGTTTCTTTCATGAGTCCTTTATAGTTTTCTGAGTACAGATTCGTTGCCTCTTTGGTTAGGTTTCTCCCTAGGTATCTTATGGTTTTGGGTGCAATTGTAAATGGGATTGATTCCTTAATTTCTCTTCTGTCTTGTTGGTATATAGAAATGCAACTGATTTCTGTGCATTGATTTTATATCCTGGCACTTTACTAAATTCCTGTATGAGTTCTAGCAGTTTTGGGGTGCAGTCTTGGGTTTTCCACATAAAGTATCATATCATCTGCAAAGAGTGAGAGTTTGACGACTTCTTTGCCAATTCAGATGCCTTTAATTTCTTTTTGTTGTCTGATTGCTGAGGCTAGGACTTGTAGTACTATGTTGAATAGCAGTGATGATAGTAGACATCCCTGCCGTGATCTTTAACCCACTGAGCCACCCAGGCACCCCCCCCCCCATTTTTAAAAAAGATTTTATTTGTTTATTTGACAGAGATCACAAGTAGGCAGAGAGGCAGGAGGAAGTAGGCACCCTGCTGAGCAGAGAGCCCGATGTGGGGCTCAATTCCAGGACCCTGGGATCATGACCTGAGCTGAAGGCAAAGGCTTTGCCATGTTCTTGACCTTAGGGGAAAAGCTCTCATTTGTTCCCCATTGAGAATGATATTCGCTCTGGGTTTTTCATAGATGGCTTTGATGATATTAAGGAATGTACCCTCTATCCCTACACTGTGAAGAGTTTTGATCAAGAAAGGATGCTGTACTCCTAACAACTTTATACTACATATAAATTGCAAAGAAAGTGATAGGAAGAACTATTCATGTTAGTGATAGAAACGGTGCTTCCAATAGTCTGATGTCTCTAGTATTCATGACCTAATTTTAACAGTTCCTTGGTTTAAAACGCAACACAACACAACAAAAACCAGTTCCTTGGTTTTTCCATTAGGCAAGATCAAGTTCCTATAATCAGTCTTTGAGATTACATATTTTTGTAGTCAACCTCACTGTATTTTCTTAGAATCAACGATGTATGCATGTGATAGTCTTCATATAACTGGATAAGCAATCAAAAGGCTAGAAAAACTTTAATGTTTATGTATTTCTTAATGTAATAAATGTTATTAAATGCCTACCATATGCAGCAATTAGCAATATAGATATAATGCTTGGCTTGCTGTTCTTTTGTTAATCCTTACTTCCTACTTGGCATTTTGCTTAACTCCTATAGCATTGGGTTTCTCCTGGTTCTCCTAAGTCATCTTGAAAACCAAGTTTTTTCTTAACTATAGATTTATATGTATGTTTGGTTTCCTAAGTGCTGCCTACTTTTCAAGCCAAAGTTTAGCTCCCATGTATTCCTTTGTTTTTCAAGTCCCAGATTGCTATTTTGACCTTATTTTTGTTTACTGTCAAATGTTTTAAGACTAACAAAGTCCCAGGTTTCTTTTTTTACCTCTTAAAACAATATGCCTAATCCTTGAATATGCTATTTTATAAAATATACAAGCAAAATATAAAAAATATGTAAAAGACCCTCTTTAATCCTTCCTAGATTGTTAATTTAATGTTGACTTTAGAATATTTTTATATGCAATTATGAATATATATGTATGTATACATACTTATATATTTTGTAAGACAAAATTAATTATCAATTACTAGGCAGAGGAGAACAAGAGAACCTAAATCTTAGAGAGGCAAGTGAAAAAATCAAGCATACAGTTAGCAATCAAGAGACCCAAGAAAATAGAAGGGAAAAATAGAATTATCTTCTACTTGAAGACAAAGGGATCATGCCAAGTACAGTATTGTATAGCATGATTTTTTTTTTGAACTAAATAATATGTTGGAAGATTTTCCATGCCAGTTAGTGTAGGTCAGCCTATTACTTTTTAATAGCTGCATGGTATCTGAAGAATGCAGATATACTATGATTTATTTAACTAGTCCTTTATATTTAATTGGTTCTAATTATCATAGTATTATAAACAATTTCACAATGAATATAACTTTTTAATATTTTTATATTATATATATATATTTATTTTTGTATTATAGTTTATATTTATATGTGTGCCTGTATCTTTATGATGCCTTTCTAAGGCAAAATTAGTTGTCAATTATTAGGTAGAAGAGAACCAGAGGGAATATGTGCATGCACTGGGGCATGCCTTCCACGCTCAGATAGTTTTCAACTCTTCCTTAGCCTTCACTTCCTGCTTACGTGTATCCTCAAGGTAAGCCAGAGGTGAGATTTCAGGACCTGTTCAGGTTTTCCTGGGTATGGCCCTATCCATGTGTGGCCATAGATGGATTGCCATCTAGATGCTCAGGAATATGTCAGCACTTTTCAAAAGTCTCTATGGACATCATATTTCCCAGATTTTCCTTTTAAGCTCTTTGCTAGCCTTTTGTTTGCTCCAGCTGCTTTTATTGACTTAGAAATTTCTGAGTGGAAAGATAGTAGACTATATCTACTGTTTTATTTGGGTGAAATGTTCACAGTCATTGATGTGTGTAAAGAGACATAGAAAGGTATCCAAGTAGGATATTAATCAAAATACATCATTTTTGCATGCCCTGGATGGGAAATTTATGTTGCTTTTATCTTTATTCTTTGTATAGTTATGGGTTTATTTGAATTTTTAAAATTAGTATGCTATTGGAAGAGTAGCAGTAACATTGAAGACCAGGGCTTCAGAATCTGCCTTTGTGTTGTTTCAAGTTTTATTTAAATTCTAGTTAGTTAACATCTAATGTAATATTGGCTTCAGGAGGGAAATTTGGTGATTCATCACTTACATATAACACCTGGTGCTTATTCCAAGTACCACTTCAGGCAGTCATAATGTTAACTAATTGCCTCTGATTGTTTTTAATGAGTACTCCCAGGGAAAATAATCTGCACTGGGCAAGCTTTGAGTCGGGTAAAATAAGGACAGTTTTGTAAGTAGGATCTTCCACAGAATCACCAAACAGGTCTAATAATGACTGTTCTTAGGGAATGGGGCTTTGAAGAAATTTAACCTCATTCTTTCCCATTGGCTGCCAGGCTACTGTTTTTCAGCATGATTATAGGCTCTCAGTTTTAAATATTCCTGGGAAGCTGGGATGATGATATGGGAATATGACAAGTTAAAATGCCACAAAATTGGGGCACCCAGGTGGCTCAGTTGGTTAAGCAGCTGCCTTCAGCTTGGGTTATGATTCCAGGGTCCTGAGATCGAGCCCCACATCAGGCTCCCTGCTCAGCAGAGAGCCTGCTTCTCTCTTTCCCCCTCTCCCTGACACTCTGCTTACTTGTGCTCTCTCTCTAACTCTCTGTCAAATAAATAAAATATTTTTTAAGAAAAGCCACAAAATTCACTATTACTGAGATTCAGCCATTTTTCTTGAAAAAACACTCTTTGGATTGCTGTAATTCTTTTATCTTACATACAGAGTTTTGGGAAAAGTTGATTCTGACAACTTTTGCCAGTGTTCTCATTGCTTTTATGGAGGAGAGGATTCTCAGGCATCCTTCCTCTGCCACTTTTGCTCATTTATCAATAACTACTGTTGAATAAATGAATAATGCTCAGTTCTTCCTCCTGTGTAAATCTAAAATCTTTTGGATCATTATGCTTGTTATAGCCTGAATTCCAAGAAATGTGGTCTGACTATAAAGTGGGTTTGCTCTCTGGAATTGATTATGGGAATTGGGTTTCCTTATCAAATTAAATTGAGGGATGCAGTGGTCTGAGGAGCACTTACATTCAGCATTAGGACCAGGTATCAATCTGTTTAGGTTTTAAGAAAGACATTTGTGTAGGAAAAATTATCTCTGTGTTCTTTCCAGTACTTTTGATACTTATGTTAGCATAAGAAAATGAAGTCTCTCTCTCTCTCTTTTTTGAAAATGAAGTTTCTGTGGAGAAATAGAAGTTCTTTCAGTAGTGGTTAAACCACTGCTCAATTCTTTGTAATATGATAAAAAATCTAAAGAGAAATTTTGTGATCTATTCCATTCTCCTCTTATACTATTTTTTTCTAAATGACATTTTTAAGCAATTAATAATGCTTTCAAATTTTGGTTTAAGCTGTCCTGCTATTATAGATTATACCACTGGTAAGAAATTATTTCAGTTAAAAGTTTTAACTAAGAGGTGAATATGCTATACTGAGAGAACCCATACCTTTTAGCACAATGCTCAACATATAAATGGTATTCAGTAAATACCAGCTATTATTGCTAATATTATATCACTAGTGATAATAGCAAAAATTGTATTTTTTTTACAAAGAATATCAGAATTGAGCAAATGCCTACCTGCAAGTAAAATTTTAGAAAACCCTATGCCTATGTTATTTTCCTATGGTAGATTATTGACACAAAATTAGCTCCTTCAAGAAAAGCTGTTGGATCTTATGGTAAAATAATTTCTTTTTTTTGTTGTTGAATTTTTGCAGCATTCCAGAATGCCTTGAAGATTTTCTGTAGGATAAAAAGTGGTCGAGTTGCCACTGATGAACTGGCTGCTGTTTTGGATAGCATGGATATCCCTGTAATCCCTGAAACTTTTCAGGAAGTGATAAAGCATGCTACTATAGACAGTGAGTTATTTGAATTAATATGTATATATATCTTTCTTGGATATCAATTTTCTGATTTACCCTTTATTTCTCCTTGATTCTTGCCTTTTGCCATCATCACTGCTTACTGATGTCTTATGGTAAGAGATAGCCTAGGACTTATTTCACTCAGCATAATCTCTTCCAGTCCTGTCCATGTTGCTACAAAAGTTGGGTATTCATCCTTTCTGATGGAGGCATAATACTACATAGTGTATGTGGACCACATCTTCCTTATCCATTTGTCCATTGAAGGCCATCTTGGCTCCTTCCACAGTTTGGCGACTGTGGCCATTGCTGCTATAAACATTGGGGTACAGATGGCCCTTCTTTTCACTACATCTGTATCTTTGGGGTAAATACCCAGTAGTGCAATTGCAGGGTCATAGGGAAGCTCTATTTTTAATTTCTTGAGGAATCTCCACACTGTTCTCCAAAGAGGCTGCACCAACTTGCATTCCCACCAACAGTGTAAGAGGGTTCCCCTTTCTCCACATCCCCTCCAACACTTGTTGTTTCCTGTCTTGCTAATTTTGGCCATTCTAAGTGGTGTAAGGTGGTATCTCAAGGTGGTTTTAATTTGAATCTCCCTGGTGGCTAGTGATGATGAGATTATGCTGAATGAAATAAGTTAAGCAGAGAGAGTCAATTATCATTTGGTTTCACTTATTTGTGGAGCATAACAAATAGCATGGAGGACAAGGGGAGATGGAGAAGAGAAGGGAGTTGAGGGAAATTGGAAGGGGAGGTGAACCATGAGAGACTATGGACTCTGAAAAACAATCTGAGGGTTTTGAAGGGGCAGAGGGTGGGAGGTTGGGGGAACCAGGTGGTGGGTATTTGAGAGAGCACGGATTGCATGGAGCACTGGGTGTGGTTCAAAAACAATGAACACTGTTACGCTGAAAATAAATTTTAAAAATTAAAAAAAAAAAGATAGCCTAGGACAATTTAATGAGAAATTTCTAAAATTGTATTTTGGTATGTTTGATAAAAATCTAAGAGAAAAATGGATTTATTTTCTTTTCAAATTTAACTCTCTTTTCCAGTAGTTATTTCTTGTCTGTGTAGAGATAGTTTCTGTAGTGTTAAGGGCATTGGTTTCACAAGTTAGGAGACCTAACTTTCTTGAATTAAAAATTTTTTTAGATAGCTTTGATTACATAATCTTCCTATGTTATTCAGTTACTCTGCAAAACGTAGATATCTTTTAAACATTACAAATATATTTAGCAGATGTTTTGTATTACATGTTTACATGTCATGAGGAGGTGGCTGATAATAGTGGGCTGATAAATTATTGATTCTTTGATTATCCATTCATTTAGTCATTTAATATCTACTGTGCTTGGAACTGTGCTAGGTGATACACAGATGAAAAGAACACACTTCTTATTCCAAAGGACCTCAACGTTCTAGTGTGGAAAGAGTCAAGTAAAATTAGAATAATAATGTTGTATAGAAAATACTATTATAGGATGTAGCTAGGCTTCAAATGTATCCTGGAAGCACCAGGGAAAGATTATCAGAGAATGTTATATCTGATCTAAATCTTGAAGGATCAGTAGGGGTTAATTGGTTGAAGGTGGTAATGAAGAATGAGAAAGATATTTTAGACTGAGGGAATAGTTTGTATAAATATGGCAGAAAAATAATCAGACATGACTTTCAATGGACTTCCACTGGTTTTTGTCATATGTTAGTGGTAGCTTTATAGGGGGCCCTTGGTTGCTGAAATGTGGTGTGAAGATAGAACCAGGCTGCATGGATTTCTTTCCTTTCCTTTCCTTTCCTTTCCTTTCCTTTCCTTTCCTTTTCTTTCTTCCTTTCTTTCTTTTTCTTTTTTTCTTTTTTTTTTTTTTTTTTGAGATGGAGAAGAATTAGAGGGGCAGACAGAGAATCTTAAGCAGACTCCACACCCTGCATAGAGCCTGATGTGGGGCCCAATTTCACAACCCTGAAATCATGACCTGAGTCAAAATCAGTAGTTGGTCATTTAACTGACTGAATCACCCAGGCACCCCAGGCTACATGGATTTTACTAGGTAGTCATTTATGGTGGGTTCTGGGTTGGTAGACATAGTTGAGGGACATTCCGAGGAATGAAGATATCCACAAAATATGGATTTTAAAGATTAACCTCAAGCCATATTATTAAATAGTCTTTAGGGCACAAGTCCACCTATATCTGGTCTTTCCCCCTTTGCATTTTAGTCAGAATAATCTTCTTTTTAAAAAATACACATCTTATCATGTTCCCTCCCTACACAAAATCTAAAAATACTTATTGGGATGAAGATCCCTTTAATGTTGTGGTCAAGGGTTTGCAATATCTGGCCTTTACAGTAGGGCTCCAGCTTTGTCGCAGACCACATTCTGCTTTGCTTACTGTGCCTTCACAGAGTTTTGGTTGTATGCCATGCCTCCTCCTGCCATAGCTTTTGCATATGTTCTTTTCTTTCCCTGGAACATTCTGCTCCTCCTAGTTAATTCCTACTTCTACTTTAGATTTAAACTCAACTCTATAGGGATGTTTCCATGGCTTCTCTGTCGAGCTCAGATTCTCATATCACTCTCAGAGCCCTAACCACAATTGCAATTTTTATTTCTTATTGTTTTATTAAGACATGTATCTCAAATAATAGCACTAGGAAAGCAGATATCATGTCTACTTTTTGCTCACTATTGTATCCTCAGTACCTATTAGTACAGTGCTTATATTACATATTAACTGCTCAACAAATATATGTTGAATGAGTTAATAAGTCTCACCCTTTACTCCATCTCCTCTAACCAGACAGAACAAGATTTCTTCACTATGTCATTTTGATAAGCTGGTTGTGACCTAAGATAAAATTCTTCACAGGGAAGGTCCTTGTCTTTTCACTAGGAAAATCATTTTTATAGGTTTGTTTGATTATGGAAGTTAAAGCCTATTGGGAGACACCTAGTTTGAGCAAAAAGGTAAAGTAAAGTACTCTGTGTAAGTAACAACAGGAATTTAGATTACCATAGTGGCTAATTGGCAGCTGGAGGAAGAAGATTAAGGGCAGCTAAGAGTGGATTGGGGGGGTCCTACAATCAGTAGAGAGTAACTATAGGCCTCGGGACAATAGTTTGATATTGCTGGTTGTACTATAAAGAACTTCCATACTCCAATTAATTGCAAGATATCTAGTAAAAGTTGGTTATGTACAATAGCCTTGTGTTAGTAGTGTTGGTGGGATTCAAAGGAGAAAGATCTATAGGTTCTGTGTTAGGTAAGCTTTTGGTGGAGAGACTTATAGCACCTATAGAATATGATGATGTAAGTGAGATGGAGAGTCCAGGAGAGTAGAAGAAATACAAATCAATTGCAAGAGTGTAAACCACTCAGGAATCCTCAAATTTTGGAGGGATGACTGATTTATGTTCATATCGTGTATGGTCTGGGATCTGAACTATTTAATTTAAATATTAAAGGAAAGAATGCCAAAGACCCCAGGATGCCAGAATTCTTGGATTACCTAGGTAGGAGATATGCATTCTTCTGTAACAGAATTTTGAAGTAAGGAGTGATGTAACTAGTAGAAGGCATAACACCCTGTTATACGTACTGTTTAACTTCTTGTTTTTGTATTTTCTTTGTTTTTTTTTTTGAGTAATAATGGTATGTGGAGAATATGTTCATTTTATGAGTATTCACAATGAGAGGGAAGAATTACATCACTGGAATTTGCAAGGAAATCCAACAAGCATTTGCTTCATTAAGATATGGCAAGAGAAATATGGGAAATAACTTGTCGAGAGTTCTGGGAGTGTCAGGTAGTTTTGTTTTTGAAATAGGATATTTTGGTGCAATAGTTTTTTTCTCTTATGGTGATTAATAATCTGATAATTTAACTGGGTGAAAAGTAGTGACTAGTGTATTTTTTTTTGATAGAGGAGGTTTTTTATATTGTGGAGCTGTTGTGAAGATTGTGAAAATATAGTATTAATAGTCACTTAACACCTTCAAAGTAATGTTGCCCTGAATATGACCTTGATGATTAGGATATTTTTTTTTTCACAGTAGATATTTATATTTTCTAGGTTGAATTTCCTCCTGAAGTACGTATATGAGAATGGGAGGCTGTTTTGAACTTACCTTATGAAATAAATTGTGTCTATATCTATACTGATTGCCTCAGTCTCATCTAGGAATTATTCATTAAGGTTCTGATAAGCCAGATAGGAGCCAGAATAGTAATTTCAGATTCTGTAATGCTTCTTTGGCCACCAGGGACTATTTAAATAGATAATTTAATTTAAATTTGTTTGGGAGGTTTGTGATAGATCTGTTTTTGTATAGAAGCACGAAATAAATTTTGAGTAAGAGCTAGTGAATCTATAGTTAGCTACTGCATTCTCACTGGTTGATACTGAACCTCTTTCCAGAGAAGGTAGTTTTTTAAGTGGAGAGCGGTTACAGATAATATGTCCTTCTCCATTGGAGTAGCAGTTGATTTCTTATGCATAGACTGAAGAATAAACCTAGTGTTTTTATAGGTAGGGAAGTCAGCTCCTGGTCTTTTTCACCTTGGATGTCAAGCAAAGTCAAACATTTGGAGGCAAGAACTATTGGGAAAAGCATTTTCTACCTATGTACGCAATTGGAATGACATATTTAAGGTCACTGCCTCTGAACCCATTCTCTGTCATACACTGTCTAAGAAGGAAAATGGTCTTAGACAAAGGCAAGGGCAGGAATGATAGGAAACTGTACTTATGAGCGCCGGACACATAGAAGATGCTAAATAAATGGTTTTCTGCTATCCACAATGTGGACATTACATTATTCTTTACAGCCTTCAGTTTGTTTTATTCATTCAAAAATAATTTTGGGGGCACCTGGCTGTCTCAGTGGGTTAAGCTGCTGCCTCGGGCTCCGGTCATGATCTCAGGGTCCTGGGGATCAAGCTCCGCATCGGGCTGTCTGCTCAGCAGGGAGCCTGCTTCCCCCTCTCTCTCTGCCTGCCTATCTGCCTACTTGTGATCTCTCTCTCTGTCAAATAAATAAATAAAATCTTTAAAAAAATATTTTTTTTAATTTTCAGCATAACGGTATTCATTATTTTTGCACTATACCCAGTGCTCCATGCAATCCATGCCCTCTCTAATACCCACCACTTGGTTCCCCCAACCTCCCACGCCCCACTGCTTCAAACCCCTCAGATTGTTTTTCAGAGTCACAGCAAATATCATCCTCAATGGGAAAAAGCTTGCAGCCTTCCCGTTGAGATCAGGAACATGACAAGGATGCCCACTCTCACCACTCTTGTTCAACATAGTATTAGAAGTCCTAGCAACAGCAATCCGACAACAAAGAAATAAAAGGTATCCAAATTGGCAATGAAGAAGTCAAACTCTCTCTATGCAGATGACATGATTCTTTATATGGAAAACCCAAAAGACACCACCCCCAAACTACTAGAACTCATACAGCAATTCAGTAACGTGGCAGGATACAAAGTCAATGTCCAGAAATCAGTAGCTTTCTTATACACTAACAATGAAAATACAGAAAGGGAAATTAGAGAATCGATTCCATTTACTATAGCACCAAGAACCATAAGATACCTGGGAATAAACCTAACCAAAAAGGTAAAGGATCTGTACTCGAGGAACTATAGAGCACTCATGAAAGAAATTGAAGAAGACACAAAAAGATGGAAGACCATTCCATGCTCTTGGATCGGAAGAATAAACATTGTTAAAATGTCTATACTGCCTAGAGCAATCTATACTTTTAATGACATTCCAATCAAAATTCCACTGGTATTCTTCAAAGAGCTGGAGCAAATAATCCAAAAATTTGTATGGAATCAGAAGAAACCCTGAATCGCTAAGGAAATGTTGAAAAACAAAAATAAAACTGGGGGCATCAAAGCTTGATTTCAAGCTTTACTACAAAGCTGTGATCACCAAGACAGCACGGTACTGGCATAAAAACAGACACATAGACCAGTGGAGCAGAGTAGAGAGCCCAGATATGGATCCTCAACTCTATGGGCAAATACTCTTTGACAAAACAGGAAAAAATACACAGTGGAAAAAAGAGAGTCTCTTCAATAAATGCTGCTGGGAAAACTGGACAGCTATATGTAGAAGAATGAAATTCGACCATTCTCTTACACCGTGCACAAAAATAAACTCAAAATGGATTAAAGACCTCAACGTGAGACAGGAATCCATCAGAATCCTAGAGGAGAACCTAGGCAGTAATCTCTTTGATATCAGCTACAGCAACTTCTTTCAAGATATGTCTCCAAAGGCAAAGGAGACAAAAGTGAAAATAAACTTCTGTGACTTCATCAAAATCAAAAGCTTCTGCACAGCAAAGGAAACAGTCAAGAAAACAAAGAGGCAACCCACGGAATGGGAGAAGATATTTGCAAATGACAGTACAGACAAAAGGTTGATATCCAGGATCTATAAAGAACTCCTCAAACTCAACACACAAAACAGATAATCATATCAAAAAATGGGCAGAAGATATGAACAGACAGTTCTCCAATGAAGACATACAGATGGCTATCAGACACATGAAAAAATGCTCATCATCACTAGTCATTAGGGAGATTCAAATTAAAACTACATTGAGATATCACCTTACAGCAGTTAGAATGGCCAAAATTAGCTAGACAAAAAAAAAAATAATTTTTAAGGGCTCCTGGGTGGCTCGGTTGGTTAGCATCTGCCTTTGGCTCAGGTCATGATCTCAGGGTTATAGGATGAGTCCTGCATTGGGCTCCCTTTCTCCCTCTGCCTCTGCCTCTCTCCCACTCTCTCTCTCTGTCTGCCTCTCTGTCACTCATGAATAAATAAATAAAGTCTTAAAAAATAATTTTTAAGTGTTGCTAAGTAGATACTTTGCCAGGCATTGGGGAAACAAATGACACCTTCTCTGCTCTTGAAGAGTTCATGATCTAGTGAGGAAGACAAGAGTTAAAACTTGAAATTCTGCCTATGGTAAACTCTCAGAAAAAGTGTTTTTTAAAAAATATCCTGATTACCTAGCTTTCAGGCTTAAAAGGTGACTAATTTCTTTTGATGGGAAACTCTTAATAAGGAGAAAAGAAAATAATGGTCTTCATCTTACATTTCAATGTGTACTGAATTATTAATTCGCAATTCCAGTTATTATTCAAAACCTATAATAGCTGGCCGTCCACTCCGCATTCCACACATCTCTGTTATTTTCATACTAGAATAGGTTGGAAGTGATATTTATATTCAAAAAAAGAAAGACACCATTTGAACTTATTCTTTCTATTACAGGTAACCACAGGGTGGATATTAGAGATATTATATTTACTTTGGATGAACTACAGCACCAGTATGAGGGTTTTTGTAAGTGAGCTCTTATTGCTATGATAAGCTTTGTTTATCATACAAGTTTTAAAGCCTTCTCTGAAACCATTGCTCTCTTAAATTAGGGAGGTAAGGTTTAATATCCTAAATATACCTAATTAAAATTGGTTACATAACTATCTCTTAATTTTCTACTTTTATCTTTCCCTTAGTATTTTTTTTTAATACAAAGTAAACTTTAAAACAAAATAGTAACACTGAAAAAAGATATTTAATTTGCAAATCTTGGGTCATTTGAACATCCTGATACTGACAGTTAAACATTTTTAGTATATTCTTCACTGTCATTCATGATTTAGTTCAGTTTTTCTTCATTAAGTACTTTTTAAATCTCTTCCTATTATACATCTTGTCATTCCTTATTCTTTCTCTAATTTGTTCAAGTATCTTTTGACCAATATTATCTATGTATATAATTTTAAGGATTATACAGTTGTAATAAGCTTACAGCAAATAAAACGGTCTCTGATCTGTTCATTTCCTCAGCTTCTCCAGAGGCAAACATTTTAAATATTTTAGAAGATTACTTGACATTTGTCTTCATGACAATAAAAAACATGTTGTAATTTTACTTGTTGATTTTTAAAATTTGGGGTAGATGTAGTAAATTTCCTAATTATGAAAAATAAGGATTTAGCTGTTTTATCTTCCTTATCTTCACCATATCCACTTACTCTTCCCATACCTATCCACACTCCCAATATAGTTACATGGAAATTTGATTAAGTTTTAATTCAGAATTTATGCTAGTAGGTTTATGTGAACACTGTTCATAGCTGAGCTATATAGTATCTTGTGGTTACTTTTATTTTCCTCAGAAAATTTTTCCCTCTTTGAATTAATAATTGTCTTTTTAATTTATTTGCTTGATCTTAAATATATTTATTTATTTATTCACTTATTTAATTTAAAAGGGAGATGTGGGGGAGGGCAGAGGAAGAGAGAGAGAGAATCCTAAGCAGCCTGCATACCCAGCATGGAGCCCAATGTGTGGGGCTCAGTCTCATGACCTTGAGATCATGACCTGAGGTGAAATCAAGAGTCCAACAAATGCTTAATTGACTGACTCACCCAGGCACCCCTATATGCTTGATTTTTTAAATTAAATTATTTTTATTAACATATAATGTATTATTTGCCCCAGGGATACAGGTCTGTGAATCATCAGTCCTACACATTTCACAGCACTGACCATAGAAAACACCCTCCCCAATGTCCATAATCCAGCTACCCTATCCCTACCCCCCACCCTCCAGCAACCCGCACTTTGTTTTATGAGATTAAGAGTCTCTTATGGTTTGTCTCTCTCCTGATCCCATCTTGTTTCATTTTTTCCCTTGCTACCCCCCATAACCCTCGGCCTGCCTCTCAAATTCCTCGTATCAGAGAGATCATATGATAATTGTCTTTCTCTGATTGATCTATTTCACTAAGCATAATACCCTCTAGTTCCATCCATGTTATTGCAGATGGCAAGATTTCATTTCCTTTAATGGCTGCATAGTATCCCATTGTATATATATACCACATCTTCTTTATTCATTCATCTGTTGATGGACATTTAGGTTCTTTCCATAGTTTGGCTATTGTGGACAGTGCTGCTATAAACACTTGGATGCATGTGCCCCTTCAGATCACTACATTTGTATCTTTAGGGTACATACTCAGTAGTGCAATTGCTGGGTCATAGGGTACCTCTATTTTCAACTTTTTGAGGAACCTCCATGCTATTTTCGAGAGTGGCTGCACCAGCTTGCATTCCCACCAACAGTGTAGGAAGGTTCCCTTTTCTCCACATCCTTGCCAACATCTGTCATTTCCTGACTTGTTAATTTTAGCCATTCTGACTTGTGTGAAGTGGTATCTCACTGTGATTTTGATTTGTATTTCCATGATGCTGAGTGATGTGGAGCACTTTTTCATGTGTCTGTTGGCTATCCAGATGTCTTCTTTGCAGAAATGTCTGTTCATGTCTTCTGCCCATTTCTGGATTGGATTATTTATTCTTTGGGTGTTGAGTTTGATAAGTTCTTCATAGATTTTGGATACTAGCCCTTTATCTGGTATGTCATTTGTGAATATCTTCTCCCATTCTGTCAGCTGTCTTTTGGTTTTGTTGACTATTTCCTTTGCTGTGCAAAGGATTTTGATCATGATGAAGTCCCAGTAGTTCATTTTTACTCTTGCTTCCCTTGCCTTTGGTGATGTTTCTAGGAAGAAGTTGCTGCTGCTGAGGTCGAAGAGGTTGTTGCCTGTGTTCTCAAGGATTTTGATGGATTCCTGTCTCACATTGAGGTCTTTCATCCATTTTGAGTCATTTTTTGTGTGTGGTGTAAGGAAATGGCCCAATTTCATTCTTCTACATGTGGCTGTCCAATTTTCCCAACACCATTTGTTGAAGAGACTGTTTTTTTTTTTCTTCCCCATTGGACATTCTTTCCTGCTTTGTCGAATATTTGTTGAGCATAGAGTTGAGGGTCCATGTCTGGGCTCTTTGTTCTGTCCTTCAATCTATGTGTCTGTTTTTGTGCCAGTATCATATGCCTTGATGATTACAGCTTTGTAATAGAGCTTGAAGTCCAGAATTGTGATGCCACCTGCTTTGCTTTTCTTTTTCAACATTCCTCTAGCTATTCCTGGTCTTTCTGACTCCATATAAATGTTAGGATTATTTTTTCTATTTCTTTGAAGAAAATGGATGGTATTTTGATAGGAATTGCATTAAATGTGTAGATTGCTTTAGGTATCATAGACATTTTCACAATATTTGTTCTTGTAATCCATGAACATGGAACATTTTTCCATTTCTTTGTGTCTTCTTCAATTTCTTTCATGAGTACTTTATAGTTTTCTGAATACAGATTCGTTGTGTCTTTGGTTAGGTTTATTCCTAGGTATCTTATGGTTCTGGGTGCAATTGTAAATGGGATTGACTCCTTAATTTCTCTTTCTTCTGTCTTGATGTCGGTGTATGGAGATGCAACTGATTTCTGTGCACTGATTTTATATTCTCACACTTTACTAAATTCCTGTATGAGTTCTAGCAGTTTTGGAATGCAGTCTTTTGGGTTTTCAACATAAAATATCATTTTATCTGCAAAGAGCGAGAGTTTGACTTCTTTTCCAATTTGGATGCTTTTAGTTTCTTTTTGTTGTCTGATTGCTGAGGCTAGGACTTCTGTTACTACGTTGAATAGCAGTGGTGATAGTGGACATCCCTGCTGTGTTCTTGACCTTAGGAGAAAAGCTTTCAGTTTTTCCTCATTGAAAATGATATTTGCTGTGGGTTTTTCATAGATGACTTTGATGATATTGAGGTTTGTACCCTCTATCCTTATACTTTGAAGAATTTTGATCAAGAAAGGATGCTGTACTTTGTCAAATGCCTTTTCAGCATCTATTCAGAGTATCATATGATTCTTGTTTTTCTTCTATTAATGTATTGTATCACATTGATTGATTTCCGGATGTTGAACCAAGCTTGCAGCCCAGGAATAAATCCCATTTCATTATTGTGAATAATCCTTTTAATGTAGTGTTGGAATCTATTGGCTAGTATTTTGGTGAGAAATTTTGCATCCATATTAATCAAGTATATTGGTCTGTAATTCTCCTTTTTGATGGGGTCTTTGGTTTTGGGATCAAGGCAATGCTGGACTAAAAAATGAGTTTGTTAGCTTCCCTTCCATTTCTATTTTTTGGAGAATAGGTATCAGGAGAATAGGTATCAATTCTTCTTTAGATATTTGGTAGAAGTCCCCTGGGAAGCCGTCTGGTCCTGGGCTCTTGTTCGCTGGGAGATTTTTGCTGACTGCTTCAATCTCCTTACTGGTTATAGCTGTGTTCAGGTTTTATATTTCTTACTGGTTCAGTTTTGTTAGTTTATATGTCTCTAGGATTGCATCCATTTCTTCCCGATTGTCAAATTTGCTGGGGTAGAGTTACCCATAATATGTTCTTATAATTGTTTGTATTTCTTTGGTGTTTGTTGTGATCTCTCCTCTTTGATTCATGATTTTATTTATTTGGGTCTTTTCTCTTCTTTTTGATAAGTCTGGCCAGGGATTTATCAATCTTATTAATTCTTTCAAAGAACCAGCTCTCAGTTTCGTTGATTTGTTACTGTTCTTTTGGTTTCAATTTCATTGATTTCTGCTCTGATCTTTATGATTTCTTTTCCCCCGCTGGGTTTAGGCTTTTCTTTGCTGTTCTTTCTCCAGCTCCTTTAGGTGTAGGGTTAGGTTGTGTACTTGAGACCTTTCTTGTTTCTTTAGAAAGGCTTGTATTGCTATATATTTTCCTCTCAGGACAGCCTTTGCTGTTTCCCAAAGATTTTGAACAGTTGTGTTTTCATTATCATTTTCATTCATGTTGCCATGAATTTTTTAAAAAATTCTTTAATTTCCTGATTGACCCATTCATTCTTTAGTAAGATGCTCTTTAGCCGGTATGTATTTGAGTTCTTTCTAAGTTTCCTCTTGTGATTGAGTTCTAATTTGAATATTGTGGTCTGAAAATATGCAGGGAAATTTCCCAATCTTTTGATAACAGTTGAGACCTGAATTGTGACCTAGGATGTGATCTTCTGGAAAATGTTTCATGTGCACTAGAGAAGAATATGTATTCTGTTGCTTTGGGATGGAATGTTCTGAATATATCTGTGATGTCCATCTGGTCCAGTGTGTCATTTAAGGCCTTTATTTCCTTGTTGATCATTTACTTAGATGATCTGTCCGTTTTGGTGAGGCAGGTGTTAAAGTCCCCTACTATTATTGTATCATTGTCAATGTGTTTCTTTGATTTTGTTATTAATTGGTTTATATCATTGTCTGTTCCCATGTTAGGGATATAGATATTTAAAATTGTTAGATCTTCTTGTGGGACAGACCCTTTAGGTATAATATAGTGTCTTTCCTCATCTCTTATTGTAGTCTTTGGCTTAAAATCTAATTTATCTGATACAAGGATTGACACCTCACCTTTCATTTGATGTCCATTAGATAAAATAGTTTAAAAATGTTAAAATAGGAAATAAGAAAGGTTAAAAAAATAGAGTGAGAAAAAAATTAAATTAAAAAAATTAAACTTTGAAAGACTAAAGGATCATGAGAAAAAAACCATAAATTTATGTTGCTTCCTCCTAACTTGGGAGTTCTGCTGTTCTCATTGATCGGTGAACTTGGTCTTGGCTCGATATTCTTAATGATCTTCTGGGGGATGGGCCTTTTGCAGTGTTTCTCAGAAGTCTTTGCCCAAGGCAGAATTGCACTGTCCTTATCGGTGGCCAGACTAAGTAATCTGCTTGGGTTCACTCTCAGTAGCTTTTGTCCCCTGAACACTTTTCTTACAGCTTTGGAGGATGGGAATGAAGATGGCGGCCTCCAAATCTCTGGCCCGTAGGAACCAAGAGCTCAGGGCCCCACTCCTCAGTGCGCCCTCAGAGAAAAGCAGTCAATCAATCCCATCTCCCTGGTCTCTGGCCCTACTTTGAGCTCACTGAGCCTGTGAATGAGAGTTTCTATCTCTGGTGCATGGCCCTGTTTGGACTCCAAACCCAACAATTTCCTGCTGCATGTTCCCATGCTGGAGGAAGAGGGGCTCTCACTGGAACCTCCACTTGTGGGGTCCCTGCTTGAACATCAGTGGTCTAACTGTGCCTTGGATCATGGTTTAAGGTAACACTGAGCTGAGAGCGCACTCCTGGGTTCTGTCTCTGCAGCCAGCTTCCCTGCTCCAATACCCATGAGCTCTGCCACACTCAGGCACCCCCAGTCTTTCAGTGACCCTGGGGGTCCTGACACCACACTGTCCCTGTGAGGACTCCACCCCACTTTTAGCCTCTGGAGCGACATCCCTCAGTGGAGCAGACTTCTAAGAGTTCCTATTTTGTGCTCTGCTGCTCTCTCACTTGCTCTGAGCCAGCTCCTCCCCCTGTGGTCTGTCTTCCCATTGCTTCACATTCACTTCTCCACATGTCCTACCTTCTGGAAAGTAGTCAATTTTCTGTTCCTAGAATTGCTGCTCTTCTCTTCTATCTCCTGTTGAGTTTGTAGGTGTTCAGAATGATTTGATAACTACCTAGCTGAACTCCTGGGACCTGATGATATTTCAGTCTCCTACTCCTCCACCATCTAACTCCCCTCACCCCCCTGGATCAAGTATTCTTAGCTGCATATTTTTATTATTTAGCACCCTGAATATATCATGCCAGTCCTTTTTGGCCTGCTATGTCTCTGTGGATATGTCTGCTGCCAGCCTAATGTTTCTACCTTTGTAGGTTATGGACCTCTTGTCCTGAGCTGCTTTCAGGATTTTTTCTTTGTCTCTGAGATTGGCAAGCTTCACTATTATATGTCGAGATATTGATCTATTTTTATTGATTTTCGAGAGGTGTTATCTTTGCCTCCTGAATGCCTGCTTCCACCCCCAGATTAGGGAAGTTCCCTGCTATAATTTGCTCCAACATACCTTCTGCCCCCCTCTCTCTTTCCTCCTCTTATGGGAGCTTAACTATTCTAATATTCTTTCACCTGATTATATCACTTATCTTTTGAATCCTCCCATTGTGATTGAGTAGTTTATCTCTCTTTTTCTTGACTTCTTTATTCTCCAACACTTGGTCTTCTATATCACTAATTCTCTGTTCTGCCTCATTTATTCTAGCAGTTAGAGCCTCCATTTTTTATTGCATCTTATTAACATCCTTTTTGATTTTGACTTGATAAGATTTTATTTCTCCAGAAAGGGATTCTCTAGTGTCTTCTATGCTTTTTTCAAACCCAGCTAATCTTTTATAATCATTATTCTGAACTCTACTTCTGACATCTTACTTACATCCATACTAATTAGGTCCCTGTCAATTGGTACTACCTCTTGTTCTCTTTTTTGTGGTGAGATTTTTTGTGTTGTCATTCTATCCAGAGAAGAATAGATGAATGAGAGAACAAAATGCTAAAATGGCAAAACTGCCCCAGAGAAATATACACTAAACAAACCAGAAGAGACCTGAAACAAACAACATATATATATATATGTCTCTCTCTCCTCCTATCAAACAACGTATATATATATATGTTGTTTGTTTCAGGTCTCTTCTGGTTTGTTTAGTTTTATATATATATATACATATATATATATGTGTGTATATATATATATATATATATATATATGAGAGAGAGAGGAAGAAAGAATATAGAGAGAGAGGTGAGCAGAACAGAGCAATACATTGGATCCTCTGTGTGTGCTTTGGTCTGTTTTTTAGAAGAAACTATATCCCAAAATTGTAAAGAAGGAAAAGGAGATATGTGTGTATATATGTGTGTGTGTGTGTGTGTGTGTTTATATTATATATTATATTATATGTATTATATATTATATATAATAAATCCATAATATATTTTATTTTATGTATTTATATGTTAACTCATATTATAAATATAAATTATAATATACATCATATAAAATTATATATATTATATTATGTAATTTTTATATATCTTGATATATAATATACAAAATAGATTCAAAAATAAAATACATTGAAATGATAGAATGTAACTATAAAGATGAAAATTATAAAAGACTTAAAAAAAGAATATAATCAGGTAGGTAAAGACAACAAGGCAGTATACTAGATTCTGTATGTATTTCGGTCTGTCTGTTAGAAGAAACTGTATTCCAAAATTGTAAAGAAAGAAAAACTTATGTATATATCATTTCCATTCAGCATGAATAACTTCTTTTAGTAAATTTTTTAAAATAGTAAATCTACTAAAAATGAATTAGCTTAGTTTTTCTTCATATGAGAATATTTTTATTCTCTTTAATGCCTGAAGGATATTATCATTGGATATAGGACTCTAGGTTTACAGCTTTTTCTTTCAGTATTTTTTTTTAAAGATTTTATTTTGGGGGCACCTGGGTGGCTCAGTGGGTTAAAGCCTCTGCCTTTGGCTCAGGTCATGGTCTCACGATCCTGGGATCTAGCCCCACATCAGGCTCTCTGCTCAGCAGGGAGCCTGCTTCCTCCTCTCTCTCTGCCTGCCTCTCCACCTACTTGTAATCTCTGTCAAATAATTAAATAAAATCTTTTTTAAAAAAAGATTTTATTTTTAAGCAATTTCTATACCTAATGTGAGGCATGAATGTACAATTCTGAGATCAGGAGTCCCATACTCCACTGACTGAGCCAGGCAGATGCCCCTCTTTAAGCACTATAAAATTTTATTTCTTTACTTCTGGATTCCACAATTTCTGATGAGAAATCTGATATTATTCAAATCATAAAATGAATTGTTTTTCTCTAGTTGCTTTCAAGGTACTTGTCTTTAGTTTTTGGCAGCTTGATTTGATTTGTTTCGGAGTAGATTTTTTGAGTTTATTCTATTGAGATACATGGTGCTGCTTGAATCTTTTTGCCAAATTTGTAGGGGTTTTTTGGCCACTATAACTTCAAATATTTGTTCTCCATCACACTTTTTCCTGTCCTTCTGAGACTCCACTGACACAAATGTCAGCCCTCTTTCATATTGCCCCACAGGTGTTTGAGACTCTGATCATTCTTTTTTTCCTCTGGTTGTTCAGATAATTTCTATTGATCTATCTTCAAATTTATAAACTCTTCCTCTAATGATTCCATTCTACTATTGAGCCTGTCTGGTAAGTTTTTTTCTTTTTTTCCTTTTGTTATTATATTTTTGAGCTTTAAAATTACCATTTGATTCCTCTTTATGTCTTTTATGTCATTTTCTTTCTATTAATTTCAAAAATGTTTTTCTTTGTATGTTGGAGCATTTTTATAATAGTTGCTTTGAAGTCTTTATCAAAAGTTCCAACATCTTTGTCATCTTGGTTGTGTTGGCATCTATTGATTGTCTTTTCCAAAGCAGATTGAGATTTTCTCGGTTCTTCATATATGAAGTGATTTGAATTAATATCATGGACATTTTGAATATTAAGTTATGAGACTGTGGATCTTAACTCCTATGGAAAATGTTGACTTGTTTTTGTAGAAATTTCAGTTTGGTTCAGGCTACAAGTTTCAATCAGTTTTCTATGTTTAGTAGTTTCAATGTCAGTTTGTTTTTCACAGCCTTTACAGTACTATTCAGATATGTGGGACATCCAGTAGCCCACCTGGGACCTAGATGGTGGTTTATCCTGGAGTTCAGTTCTCAGAATTTATGGTATACTGTTTAGTATCAAATCCAGTAGCTCAGGGTGAACCCAGTGTTATGAAGTTACTTTCCTGAGCTGCTCTCCCTTCACAATTTACTTGGTGCTTTATAGTCTCCTAGAGCTCCTTTAAATAATGTTAGATTTGGTTCTGATGCAGCTGAATTACTTGGAATCAGTTTGGTCCTTTTGAAGCTTGCTTTTTAAAGCTTTTTAATGATGATCACATAGCTGCTTTTAGGCTAACTTAGCTCTACTACTAAGGCAGCATTCTTCAGATGAGTCTACTGGAGGCCCCATGTATTATATGATCTTTCTTCTCTGGTTGATGGGATCAGAAATCATTCTCAGTTCTCAGGGAGCTACAGGAATTGTCCTAACTACAATTTTCTGGTAATTCTCTCCTTGTCCTTGGGTAATATCTTCTCATGTATGTGCAGATTAATACCCAGCCAAAGAGTTAATGCTAATCTCCAGAACTCAGCAGTTCTTTCTTCTTTGGCACTCTACTCCCATATTCTAGATTCTTTAGCCTTCCTCATATCTCTCTTATCTTATCTCTCTTTCCTCTACTCATTCAGACCAGCATGCTCTGTTCAGGTTTTACTCTCTTATGCTATGACATGGAAACTACTTCCAGTCAGTAAGCTGGTACAGTTGTAGGGTTTCTAGCTTGTTTCCCTTCTTTAGAGGATTATTTAGTCCTGTGCTACTTATTGTCCAATGTATAAAAACATTTTCATCCCACATAAATTGTCCAATTTTTTAGTTATTTAAGTTTTGAGGGTAAAGTTGGTCTCTATTGCAGTGTCTTAGCCCAAAGCAGAAGTGTCAGACTTTTTTTTTTATCCATTCACTAGCCTATTTCTTTTTGATAGAACTTAGAGATCCATGTCACCATCTTTAAAGTTTTCTAAACTTTTTACACCTACAACTAATACAATGTTATATGTCAATTTAAAAAAACGAATTAATTTCAAAAAAGATTTCCAGACATTGAAAATCCAAATATTTTCATTTTTCATTTTAAAACACACTAAAGTTTTAATTTTAATTTTAATTTTTCTAAGTGAAGTTTTAATTTTTCTAGGTAAAATGACTTCTTAGTCAAGATTACTGCTACTATGTTGAAGTTTCTTGTTTTTCTTTGACTTTACTTGATGATCTCATAGAGTTGTTTTGATGACCAAGTAGTATAACATTTGAAGTTCTTTAAAATGTGTTATTCAAATGTGACATACTATTCTGAGCCATCAGGTGAACTTTATAAATGAAGCCCTAGTGAGATATTATATTAATTTTTTCTAGAAATGTTATTTTATATACAGTTATTTTCCCCCCACAAGTACTGAGAATCTTTAGAAGAGTAAATATTTGTATTCTGATTTTATAAATAAAAATTTCCACACTACAACTTCCTTTTAGTTTGGTATGCCAATAACTAAGGGAATTGTAGCTATATTGACACATCAGCCTATTATCTTTCAAACCTGACAAAGAGTGGGAAATGAGAACTATGTACTTTAGGAGGCTGTCACTTTTTGATTTAGTGTAACTTTGAATAGCTTTGGATGGAGAAACTTAAATCTATTAAACCAGAAGAGTATATTTAACCTAGTTAATAGTTCAGCCTTTTGGTTATTACCTCTGTAATTTTTTAAACATATTTATTTTATATTTAAGCAACTGATAATTTGTTGAAGAGCTTCAATGAGGTCTTAGTTATTTAAAAAAAAGCTATTTCAAATTTTGCAGGTAAATGAAATAATTAACTACGTTTCTCTTGCTTAGCAATTATGGAATGGTCAGCCTTGGATGAATCTACTTCTAACAGAAAGTTATCAAATATTTCAGAATGCTATCTACAGTATAAGAAGAAAAGTGCTTTATCTTCCAGACTATTTGAACCATCATTATTCCCGAAGTTAAATGGAAAAAACCTCCAATATCATAAAATTATGGAGGATAATGATTACCTTGAATATAAAAGATCAAAAAATCCTTTGCAAATAAAAAAATTCCCAAGTGGGATTGATAGCAGCAATATAGGATTCCAGGAACTATATTCAAAGGATGGCATAAACTTTAAGAAACATTCAGAGAAGATTGAAATTCATGACTCAAAGTCTATACCACATAACCTGAAGAGGATTACAAGCCTCAAAAAGTCTCTGGATAAAAGTGATATATTTAGGATCCCCAGACTTCAGAAGCCAGATGTGAGAAGGCATTCTAGCCCCCTAAAACAGGTTTCATCAAAGGAAAAAACTGCAATGAATGCTCTGGGTCAGTATCTTATATGTAAGTCAAAATCTAGGTCCTTGAGTTCTTGAGTTATCAAAGAAATGAGCTGAATTAATCAGTTATTAGATAGTTGTATGCATTTCAGTTGTCAGTACTTTTGAGTAACTGCCCCTTCTGGTCTATTAGGCCAATGCATATAACACTGTGGTTTTGACTGTTGTGCTTTTCCAGATGCTCCCTTTTTCAGATTCCTAACTTTGACCAAGAAGCTTACTCAGAAATTAACCGGACTGACTCAAGTTCCCTAGAAAATAGAAGGCCTGTTTTCTTTTGGAAAGTAGGAAGTCTATGTGAAAAATTTGCTCAGGTTCTGTAATTTAAAGCTATGGTATCCATATCCCATATGATAAGATAATGCTTCAGATATTATTTCCTATGGATGTGGGAATATCAAGAGAAAATTAATATTATACATCTCAGCTGCCCTGGGCTTTATAGTCTTCCTCAAAGATAAGTAAGGCTTAAAAACACAGACCTGTACCCCTGGGGATAAAAATATATGTTTATAAAATAAAAAATTTTAAAAAAAAAGATAAGATTTCCCAAATGATACATGTTTTTGTACTTCTGTGATACCTCTATCACAGAAATACTGCATATAGAACTTAATTAAATACTCCTTCCTGTAGTCCTTGACTGAAGTTACTTAAGTTATGTTTATTTTCTTTAAAGAAACATAGTGACCTTTTTATTGCACTTCATATTATGTGTAATTGTTAAAATGAGTGCTTAGTGAAATATTAATGATTCATACACAGTAATGCATGTTTTCAATAACTCAGTTGGAAAGGGAGTGTTCTCTATTAAGGAGGCACAACGATGTTTGTTTGAGTCCTTTACCTATGCCCTACTATTACTCTGTGCCTCATTCCTATTTCTGAGTTCTTTATATTCCAGGAAGAATTAAAAACCTATGAAATGTGTTAGCCTGAGTTAAAGAAATAGCCTAGAGTTAAAGGAATAATGGAATAGTAAGCATTTACCCAGTGAATAGAGGACTGTGGAAGAAAGTGGTTATTTATCTTCCTGGTGTCACTAAAATCAAATCACCTACCATTGCCATGCTTCATGTTCTGTGTATAGAGAAGTGTGAAATATGGTATGACTTCCAAAATAAACTGATGATAATTGAACGTCTATGAAATGTGACTGTCACTTGATTTACATTTTAAAAATTATTAACTTTTCATTTAAAAATAATTTTCAAATCATAATTACACAAAGGTAAAGACATTTTTATATAGTCTTCATCTAGTTTTCCCAGGTGTTAATGCACTGAACAAGGAAATTAACACTGATATAATATTACTAACTACTCTGAAGACCTTATTTGATTTTTTTCATTTGTTCCATAAATGTTCTTTTTAAAAAATTGACATACAATGTATTATTTGCCCCAGGGGTACAGATCTGTGAATCATCAGGCTAGACATTTCATAGCACTCACCATAGCACATACCCTCCCTAATGTCCATAACCCAGCCGCCCATTCCCTCTCCCCTCCCCCAGCAACCCTCAGTTTGTTTCATGAGATATCTGGTTCAAGGTTTTATTCAGGATCTCAGATTACATTTAATTGTCATGTATCCTAAGTCTCCTCATATCTGGGATAATTTCATGACCATGGCACTTTTGAAGAGTATTGACTAGTTATTTTGTATAATGTCCCTCATTTGGATTTTTCCTTGTATTTATTCATGAATAAGTTCAGGTTATACATTTTTGGCTGGAATATCACTAAAGTGATATTGTGCCCATCTCAGTGCAGGATATCAGGGGGCCCATCATGGCCATGCATATCTGCTTCTAAAATGTTAACGATTTTGAAGATTGTGAACGGAAAGTATGGTAGACCAGTGGAGCACTGAGCATTATACACAAACAATGAATCACAGGACACTATATCAAAAACTACTGATGTACTATATGGTGACTAATGTAACATAATTAAAAAAAACAAGAAGAAAATAATAAAGTGATGGGAAGGGCACAGAATCTCATTTTTTGCTTGGAATCCTAGAATTTGAACACATTAGTGTTATGATCTCTTGAACTCATATATTATATTTTAATCAGAACCAAGAAGCATTGGCTGAGCAACTTGAACAGGTTGTTCCTCCAAGCAAATAGTTCATAAATGCTTATAGAATTTTCAAGATTGTTTTCTGTTTGAACTACAAGGGAAATATTTACAACAGGAATATGAAGAAAAAGCAGTCCTGTGAAATAATAAGTAGATAAAACTTGCTTTTTGATTACTAGATAAAGATTTTGGGTGCTAATTGTTGCTTAAGACACATAAATCCTGTAGCTGAATAGTACTTTACATTTTGTACATTTAGAAAACATCTGTGAAGCTATCCATAAACTCCAAGAGAATTACATTGCTGCAGAAGAACTTCAGTCCATTTTGCCTTCACTAGGAATTACTTTATCAGACAAAGAGCTCAAGAAGATTGTGACAGATACTACTCAGAATGGTGAGACTGATAATGCCAAACTTCTTGAGAAAATTAGGTAGTTTTATGGATAGTATTAAATGATGGAATAAGTTCATTCAACTAATAATGGAGCAGAATGGGCCATGCTAAAGAAGATTCTAAAAGAACAGATACAAAAATGGAAAATAGTATTTTTTAAAAAGTTGCTGGAAAGTCTGACCTAATGGATTGGTTTGGAGGAGCTAGGCCTTTTTATATCTCAATTGTTTATGTGGGACTCCATGACTATCTCTTAGCTATACCTTCTAGTTTGGAACATGTACTTTGGAAGTCTGATCCAGTTGTAGGGAGGTTTAGGCAATAAAACTACAATATCCAAAGGGTACAAAAATCTCTGAGCAAATAGCCCAAGGATCCAAGAAGAAATCATTAGAGATTCCAAAATGGAGGAGGAGTGCTACAGCTAGGAATTTAGGGCTATGCTTCTTAAACAAAAAGGCAGTCAGTTAGCATCTAGAAGATGTTAAATGGCATCTCCCAGTCACCAGCCTAAGTTCAAGGCAGAGTTTAAGTTTCCAGGAAGGGTTGTTGTATTAGAGAAGTTGTTTTATCATTAGTTAAGAACTGCCCATAGCAGAAGTTTAGTTGAGGAGAAGGCAGAGGCAACATTTTGGGAAAAGACTGACTTGGGAATGTCTTAGAAATGAATTCTTAGAACCTAAGCAAAATTTCCTAGCTAAGGTAAATAGAAAAGAAGATTTGTTTAAAAAAAAAAAATCTCAGGAATAGGTGCTACTAAAATTATTGAGCCCTTTCTTTTCTTTTTTTAAAGATTTATTTATTGGACAGAGAGAGATCACAAGTAGGCATAGAGGCAGGCAGAGAGAGAGGGGGAAGCAGGCTCCCCACTGAGCAGAGAGCCCAATGTAGGACTTGATCTCAAGACCCCGAGATCATGACCCAAGCCGAAGGCAGAGGCTTAACCCACTGAGCCACCCAGGCACCTCTATTGAGCCCTTTCTGTTGCTTATCCGGATTGGTATGATCACTGTGGAGGCTTTGTACCTAAAAATAGAAAGTTATTTGGATCAGCTGGATGTAGGAGGTAGAGATGGGGACACTTGGGTCTGTAAGGAGTGGTTAGTATTGTCAAGGTGTCTTAATGGGAAGCATATTGAGTGGGTTTTCATGATGGTATGAAATAGACACTAATTTCTCATGGTCCATCTGTATGGGCACTTTTCCTTTTTCCTATATCTATCAACAACTGAGTACCTAACTCAGTCCATTGCACTTAATCATAGATTTAAAAATTGTTAAGTAATTGTTGAAATGAACTGACCTAATTTAGAAAGACTCATCTAGGGAAACAAAATATGAAGACTCAATAGGATGATGATGAAGTGAAGGGGAAGTAATTCTTAGTTGTATTAAAAAACAAATTCACCGTTTATGCAAAAACATAATAATGCATAATCCAACTCTTTATTTTACAGAAAGTGGAATGGTGAACTTAGATGACTTTATGAATGCTCTTTCCATGGAGCAAAGTCCTCCTGAATATGATGGTAAGTGGGAAGTTTATTTTAAAATGATTTGGAGGAAAGAAACAGGTTGAAAAGAGTTAGGTTCGACTGAACTGAGTTTGCTTTTTGGATAGATACTTAATAGTCTTGAAATTCTCAGGCAAGCCATTTGCCAGTTTGTTAAAGACTTGCCCTGTCAAGGTAATAATAGCTAACTTGCTTACCTCCCAGAGTTGTTATGTGGATTTTAAAAACTGTAAAGTACTACATAAATGTGGAGTAATAGTAAGGAAATGAGATGAGATAGGTAATTAGCTACATTCTTAGTAATTGATGGGTAATTTTATTTTTTTTTATACTTTTTTCCTTTATTTGTGAGAAAGAGAGAAAGAGAAAAAGACAGCACAAGCAAGGGGAGCGACAGGCAGAGAGAGAAGTAGGCTCCCCACTGAACAAGGAGCCCATTGATGGGATGGTGCGGGACTCTATTCCAGGACCCTGGGATCACAACCTGAGCTGAGTCACCTAGGTGTCCATGATTTTTAATTTTTTGTAAAGGACTTGTTTAAATGAAACATTGGTTTGGTTTGCCTTTGTTTTAGAGCATTTCTAAAAACAATTCTATTGATGTACAATTTACATACATAAAATTCACCTGTGCAATTTTTATGAAATTTACAAACATATAACTATAACTACAATCCAGGTTTTAAAAAATTTTTCCTTGCAGTGATTTTATTTTTTATACAAACAATTAAATATTTTTCAGCAAGATTAAAAAATAAAAGATAAGGCTTATTGTTTATATTTCCTTTCATATATTCATATGCTAAAGAAGAAAGATACGCTTTTTGTTTCTTCCTAAAAGATTTCTCAGAGAAGGGAAAATTCATCCAAAGGAAAGATTTTCTATTATACTTAGATAAAAAGTCTCCTGTTGGGGCACCTGGGTGGCTCAGTGGGTTAAGCCTCTGCCTTTGGCTCAGGTCATGATCTCAGGGTCTGGGATTGAGTCCTGCATTGGGCTCTCAGCCTGCTTTCCCCTCTCTCTCTGTCTCTCTGCCTACTTGTGATCTCTGTCAAATAAATAAATAAAATCTTTAAAAAAAAAGTCTCATGTTAAAAGCTACTTCATCATTTGTCCTTTGTTTTTTTTTAATTTATTTTTTATTTATTTTCAGCGTAACAGTATTCATTATTTTTGCACCACACCCAGTGCTCCATGCAATCTGTGCCCTCTCTAATACCCACCACCTGGTTCTCCCAACCTCCCACCCCGCTGCCACTTCAAACCCCTCAGATTGTTTTTTAGAGTCCATAGTCTCTCATGGTTCACCTCCCCTTCCAATATCCCCCAACTCCCTTCTCCTCTCTAACTCCCCATGTCCTCCATGCTATTTGTTATGCTCCACAAATAAGTGAAACATTATGATAATTGACTCTCTCTGCTTGACTTATTTCACTCAGCATAATCTCTTCCAGTCCTGTCCATGTTGCTACAAAAGTTGGGTATTCATCCTTTCTGATGGAGGCATAATACTCCATAGTGTATATGGACCACATCTTCCTTATCCATTCGTCCATTGAAGGCCATCTTGGTTCTTTCCACAGTTTGACGACCGTGGCCATTGCTGCTATAGACATTGGGGTACAGATGGCCCTTCTTTTCACTACATCTGTATCTTTGGGGTAAATACCCAGGAGTGCAATTGCAGGGTCATAGGGAAGTAATATTTTTTTTAAAGATTTTATTTATTTATTTGACAGACAGAGATCACAAGTAGGCAGAGAGGCAGAGAGAGAGAGAGAGAGAGGAGGAAGCAGGCTCCCTGCCGAGCAGAGAGCCTGATGCGGGACTCGATCCCAGGACCCCGAGATCATGACCCGAGCTGAAGGCAGCGGCTTAACCCACTGAGCCACCCAGGGACCCTGGGAAGTTCTATTTTTAATTTCTTGAGGAATCTCCACACTGTTCTCCAAAGAGGCTGCACCAACTTGCATTCCCACCAACAGTGTAAGAGGGTTCCCCTTTTTCCACATCCCCTCCAACACATGTTTCCTGTCTTGTTAATTTTGGCCAATCTAACTGGTGTAAGGTGATATCTCAATGTGGTTTTAATTTGAATCTCCCTGATGGCTAGTGATGATGAACATTTTTTCATGTGTCTGATAGCCATTTGTATGTCTTCATTGGAGAAGTGTCTGTTCATAACTTCTGCCCATTTTTTGATATGATTGTCTTTTTAACCATAGTCTCTTTCTCTTCTTCTGGGACACAAGTGTTAGATTTTGTGTTTGTTTGTTTGTTGTTTTTGAGAGAGATAAAGGAGCAAGTGGGAGCATGACAGGGGGTTGGGGCAGAGGGATGGGGGTAAGCAGACTCCTGGCTGAGCAGGGAGCCTGATGACAAGCCTGATGGGGGCTTGATCCCAGGACCCTGAGATCATGACCTGAGCTGAATGAAGTCAGATGCTTAACCAAGTGAGCCATCCAGGTGCTCTCTTAGGTTGTTTTTATATTCCTACAGGTCTCTGAAATTATTCCTTTTGTTTTGTTTTGTTTTGTTTTGTCAGTTTTCTGTGTTGTTCATGGGGTTATTTCTATTTCTGTTTCTTAGTTCATTGATACTTTCCTTTCTCTCCTCCCTTCAACTCTTGAGTCCATCTGCTGAGCTTTTTATTCTAGTTATTGTATTTTTTAGTTATGAAATTTCCATTTGGACTTTGTTGGTGTGTGTTGGCTCTCTCAGTCTTCACATACTGGCCCTAAACAGGAAAGACCCTCACCGATCAGTCCAGCAGATATTCTCTGCGCCTCTATGAACTTTTTCCTTACCCAGGCTCCAGGACTGACAAGACACATGCCAATTCTTAAAAAGCTGAGGTGCTGAATGCATGAATAAACTCTTTTCCTCTTTGGGGGCAGGGGTAGACTAAGAGTTGGGAATTTTTTTTTATTAATTTTTTAAATTTATTTTCAGCATAACAGTATTCATTGTTTTTGCTCCACACCCAGTGAAAAGAACGGCTCTCTATACCCCAATGTTTATAGCAGCAATGGCCACGGTCGACAAACTGTGGAAAGGGTTGGGAATTTTAATTTGCTCTGTACTCAGCAGAAGGGAGGATCACTGGCATCTGCCAGCCCAAGCCACCACCTTTATTCATTCTAAAGAACTAGACTGTACTAGAATCATCAGAGCTCCAAGATTGGCAAGACAAGAGCCAGTCTTCTGAGAAGGCCTTTTGGAAAAGTTGGACTGGTGAATATGTGAACCAATGGCTCCTTTCCCTTGGGTGAAGCTGGGAGCTCTTCTGGATCATAAGTGTTGCACTGGGGGGCAGGCTCTCCAGCTTTTGCAGGAGGTTGTCCCAAATCTTACTGCCAGCTTCAGTGCATCTGGTTTTGCCTTCTCTTGGGCTGTAAGAACCTTTCAGTTAGTTTCTGATTTCTCACAAAGGGAATTTATTTTTGAATTTCTACTGAAGCAGTGTGTTAGACTTCCTATTGAACCATTATGCTAATGTCACTCGTCAGCTCTTTACTTTTAAATGAAAATTTCTTTCACTTTCACAAGATAGGAACATGTATCTTATACATATTTATGTATAAGAATCATTTTTTAAGAGTCATCTAATTCAGACATCATTTTGATCATTTCTTTGTTTAGCGTAATGATTTCCAGTGATTGCCTAAAATTGATTAACTCCGGATAACGGTTTTAATGCCCTCCATTTCCCAGCTTCCTCACTTTACCTATTCTAATCTATTAGGGAAAGTATTTGAATTTTTTTCCAAAGTTTACATAAACCCACCCCCACATCTGTCAGCCCCCTGAATAATGCTATATGTTTGCAAGTTATTTTAAGAAAGCTTTCATTGCAGTAAAAATTTATCTTTAAATTTAATGAATGGAATACTGCCCAAATTTGTGAGGCATATATTCAAAAGTATTATAAAAAGGCATGTAGAATAGTTATTTCCAAGTAATAATACTTATTTATACAGAAGATAAACCAAGATAAATTAACCAAAGACTGAGCCATAGAGTCAATGAAACCTTACCCCATTCATCATTTGGGATTGAGGGCTTTCTACTTCTATTTCTGCTACCGAGAAACATACTACAAGGAAATTTTAAATTATTAGAGAATTAAATGAGGAAATTATATAATATTTTTGTTCCTATGTGTTCAAATTGCAATTGAATTGGCACTTCCTTAGATACAGAGACTATAGCAAAGTAGAATATGTTTTTGGCTCTGATTTGGTTTTCAATACTATTAAAGATTCTGGTACTTCTTTTTATACATAACTTTTCTGAAGTTCTTGTTTGTTAACTTAGTGTTAGAACTAAAATTCATCTTACTATTGGTGTTTTCTTTTTAACTTTTATATTTAATACTTAATAGCATATTGCTTTATTTTCAGAGTTGACTAATGTCATTAAAGCTATTGATAAAATTAAAGATGAAAATATGGATTTGGAGGATCTGAATACTTGTCTTCAGGATTTTGGAGTTTACCTTTCTAAGCCAGAATTTGAGAAGATCACAGAGTTGACTGAAGCTAATGGTAAGTGATGTATTTTTAGGAAAACTGGGCTTACACATATGAAAGAGGGTTGCTTTGCTATTTTTCTCCTCAGAATTATGACTTTATTATTTTTATTAGAAAGAAAGGTCACTAAAATTAAACCAATACAGAAAAATACTCAGAAGTACAACAAAACACACAAAATCCGATTATCCAGAAATAACCAGTAATAACCATATTTTCAGACATTTTTTTCCTATAGGCAAACATGAAAACAAAAAGTAGGGTTTCTGATTTTGCTTTCTTACAAGATAGAGGTCAGGACAAAGGGTACTAAATGGGACAAAGGACTCTAGTATGTCAAAGCCTGCAATTCATAATGAAGGTACTAGTTTGACCCTTATAACTAGCTAACTTTGTTATAGTTATAAATAGCCAACTTTGATGAGTTTTAGCCTTATATCTTAGCAGCTACTTTTCTAAAGGGGATGATTGGTAGTCAAGTAGACAAATGGGTGGGGTTTTAGGTAAAATGGTAATAGACATGAATTGATAATATTTACAGCTAGGGGGAGAGTAAATGAGCTTTTATTACAATATATCTTTTACTTTGTGTATATATAAATTTTTCTATCATAAAAAGTAAAAAAAAAAGTGAAAAAGAAATAGGAGCAAACCTATGAGAAAAAAATGGTAAGACTTAGTTAAAACATTGTATAATACCTAAATAAATGGTGATATATCCCATATTCATGGATTCAGAGACTCTAAACAATCAGTTCTCCTAAATTATTTATCCAAAGCAATTCTGTTAAAACCTTGACATTTTTTTATGACTTAATTCTAATATCTGTATGCATGAACAAAAGCCAAGAATAGCTAAAACACTCTTGAGGGGGGTAAAAAAACATGTATAGGGGTGTGTGAGTAGTGTTTAGTAGTGTGTGAGTAGTGTTGGAGGGAACTTTCTCTCCTGGATGTCAAAACTCATGTGAGAATGGCACAGAGATTGAGAAATTGACTGATAGAACAGGATAAGAAACTTACAAATATATCCCCACATGCATATGAAAACATATATAATGAGGTGGCAGATCATGGGGGGGAAGAACACCATTTAATAAATGGCGCTGGTATAATTAATTATTCAAATGCAAAAAATGAAATCAGATCCGTATCTATGTATCATACTCAGTAATAATTTCCAGATGTGAAAAATAAAAGTTTTAGAAAAAGTGAAGAAAATTTTTCTGACTTACAGTTAGGAAAAATTATTTTTAAGATACAAAAATCACTAACTAGAAAAGATTAGTAAGTTTGACTACACTTAAAGACTTTTCTTTATTAAAAGATAATATAAACAGAATGAAAATACAAGCCACAAATAGAGTGAAGATTACTTGCAATACTTGGAACCTCAAAAGATCATTGTGGAGAATATACCCCTATAAATTGACAACCCGGTAGAAAAATGAATAAATTATAAGAACAGCCATTGCAAGATGAAGGAACACAAGTTGCTAATAATCATATGAAAAGACTCTCAACATCACTAGTAATCAGGGAAATGCAAAATTTAGGTCACAGTGAAATGTCTTTTTATACCCACTAGATTGGCAAAAATTGAGAAATCTGTTCATTTAATGGTTGGTAAGTAAGACAAAAGTGGTAAAGGAACTTTGAAAAACATTATGTAGTGTTTTGAATGATTTTCACACTTCATGACTTGGAAAATCAACGTTTAGCTATAGATCTCAGAAATCTCTTGCACTGATGTACAAGGAGACATGTTTAAGAATGTTCATGGCAGCATTGATCTTAATAGCAAATAAAAAAGAAAAGAAACATCATCAGTGATAGAATGGTTAAAGTTGTGCCCATTGGTACATAAAGAAATACTAATAGTCTGTACATAGTGAAAACAATATACTATATGGGTATATTGGAAATATATTATATTGGAAATATAATATATTGGAAATATAATATTGAATGAAAACAAGTCTCAGATTGCTCTAAGAATCTGATAATTTTTATCAAGTTGTAAAACAAAATTAAGGAATATTTTTTTTATCCTGTTTAAACTTATATGTAAAAAACCAAGAGATTGGTAATACTGAAAAATTCAGCAATGCTCTCTCTGTAGAGAGACAGTAGAAAGGAATTGAAAAAGCACAGAAGCGGGTGTAGTGGTATTAATAATGTTCTTCAAATGGATGGTGGGTTCAGTGGTTCAGCTGAAACATATGTGTATCAAATAGACCTTACCAAAATAAGGGAATCTATTGCTTTAGAAAGTTCTGTGTTCCTGTTAATGAACATAAATCTTCATTAATTCTAACATTTCCCCAGAATTTTTTCAAATCGCATTTTTTTTTAAAGTCCCTAAATATTTGGCTAAGAACACAAAGTGATTTGGTGCTCTTTAAAGTAAACTTTTCGAAGTTAATCTTGGGAATAGGACAATAGGCTGTACCTTATCTTTTATAGATTAGAATAATAATTTTTTAAGTGGGATAAGCAAAGGTGTAGAATTATCAAAAGCTCATTATATTTATGTAAAACCCTTAACGTGGCATTAGAAAATTCTTGGAAATTTTTTATCCATTCCAATATTGGGAGATTATATATAATCAAGTAGAGATATTTTCTAAGTATAAAATGACTATTAAAGTGTTTAATAGTTTCAACAGTATACTAGAATAAAGATAGCAGTGTGAATGGTAGCCTGATATGGAAGAAAACAGAAGTCAAGAGAGCTCCCTTCTAATCTCTGATCTTCTATTTCCTTTTGTGACCTGGGAAAAAAGTCATGATATCATGTATAAGTGTTTTTTTCTAAAACATACTAGTTCTTCACCCACATTAGTGAGTTATTGCAAAGCCAAGGCAAGGTAATATAACTTAAAATTAAAAATGTTGTGCACTTGTGACTAGAAGGATTTTGATTAATTTTCCTGGCAATTTTCAGCATTTACTTTTTTCCTGTAAGTTGAATTGCTTTTCCCTCTTATAACCATATATTTTTAGTGATATTAGCTGATGGTTCTACTTATATTATCTCCCTAAATAGAGAATTTATTTTACATAATTCAATATTTGTCTTAATAATTTAATACTTGAAGATACTGAAAAAAATGTTCTTTTCCCTTTTAGAAACAAAAAAGGCAAATTTTAAGGAATTTGTTGATACAATGTTGACCAATACGGAACGCTTCTCTGAAAAATTATGTATGTAAAACCATCATTTTTTGTGCTTTTAGTGGATTAAATGGTGTGATAGATTTTAGAAGAATATAATTTACAAAAAGACATCCTATGGTTCATCAGGCAAATAAACGCCTGGCTTACTGCTGATATGTTTGGCCTTAATCTTCTCCAGTAATGATCCCTAAATCCAGAATGACTTCTCTGTGCAAATTAGTTGAAAATTATCATAATCTCACACTTTTTATAGAGAGTTAGAAATGCATATATAAAATTCATTTTGGGAAGAGTTAAATGTCTTCCCAATTTGGGGAAGTGATGCCATCTAGTGACTACAGTTGAGTACTAATATGCAGATTTTCTATTTAAAGCTGTATTTTTTTTCATCTTCCAATTTATTCAGTAACTTTTCTTGAGCCACTGTTATGTATCAGACTTTATGTTAAGTTGTGAGTATGGTAAGCTGAGAAAGACATTCTTTGCCATTCAGAAGCTCACTCTAAAGAAATATAAGGTCATATATGTGTATTTTAAAAATTGGGGTTACGGGCACCTGGATGGCTCAGTCTATTAAGCATCTGACTCTTGATCTCAGCTTCCGTCTTGTTCTTGGGGTCATGAGTTCAAGACCCACATTGGACTCTATGCTGGGTGCGGAGCCTACTTTAAAAAAATGGGGTTAAAAGTAGCATTATGTTATTTTGTGCTTAAGTAATACTGCATTTTAAGTAAGTTATTTTACCTTATAATATAAATCCATTTAATTTGTTTTCTATACAAGGAAACAATAGATTAATTGAATGAAGAGATTATTTGCATTGTTAATGAATTTTTCCTAGGAATTTCAGTTTCATGGAGATAAAAATTTTATTAGCACATATTCATATCTGTAGTTAATTTCCTTTCTCGTTCTTAATATTGCACATTTATGTTTACTGATTTTCCTCTTTTCTTCGTTTGATTGCTCATATCTTCATCAGACTGCTTATTGGTTTTGTATACTTCATTGGGACCTTCCATCCATTTCCCCCTCTACTTCTCCTTTCCCACCAGTCTCTTCCTGTTCTCAATTTTCTTTCTTATTCGGCTTAAAAAATCTCTCTGGTCTGTGTGTCTCAAATACCCTAAATTCTCTTGCCCCTTTGTTATACCCAGCTGACAAAGCTCCCAACCCTGCTTTCTCCTTGTGGCTGACAGCATTTCTAGAGAAAATTACACCGCCGAGCAGATTGAATAGAGTTCCACTATAAAGTCTTGATTAACACTGTCTGCTGACCCTTGACATTACCTAGGAATTACGAAATTGTTCCTCCCCAATTAGCTTATATTTTTTCACTCTCTGAAGTAACTATTTAAAATCTCCACCTCTCAAACTTCCATTCCTACCCCAGTGTCTACCCTTCTTACATTTAGCAGATAACTTTGATTTTATAGGGAAAATAGAAAGCCTGTCTCTATTTTGAGGACATTGAGATATTTCCAAATATATTCTTTTAAACATTTTAAAGTTTTTCTTTTTCATATTTAAGTCTTTAATTCACCTGGAATTGATCTTTAAGTATGGAGTGAAATTGGGATCCAATTTGGTTTTTTTCCATAAGGATAATTAGCTATGACAGTTTTATGTTAATTCTCTTTTTCAAATTTATGTATTATATAAATCATTTGATTTGAAACTCAACATAGCCTTGGGATTTAGGTTATTGTTGGAAATTTATTCCCCCTATTCATGCCTCAGGCAGAGAACAGCTTTCTTCTTGAATTCCTAAAAAGGTGACCAGATTTGTTTTTAGTTATAATTTTTAGCATGGAAGACTTTCCAGGGTGCTAGTTTTGAGTAGGCATCTCAGTTATAATTCTAGATAGATCACATCTGTACCACATAACAATAATAGTTACTACTAGTACTCATATTTATTGAATGCTTACTATGTGCCAGTACTCTTCTAAATACTTTTTATTTATTAAGTCATTTGGTTTTCATATCGACTCTATTATTATTTTTTATTTTATGGATGTGAAACCATGGCATGGAGGTTAAAAAAGTCATGTAACTAGTCTGTGGTAGAGTTAAGATTAGAACTCAAGTGAAGCATATGCTCTTAACTTCTGTATTATACCAGCTGACTGGTATGACAACAGCTTAGGCACACACATAAATCATATTTCTTCTCCGTTTCTGGTATCTGATGATTTCCCTTTCTGTTGAGCTTAGCATTCCATTGTTTAGGCCCTGAAGTTAGGAATCATTCTTGATCTTTTTTCCCTTATGTCCCTAGCTCCACTACCCTCTTTCCTCATTCAGTTGATTACCAAATATTATTTTTATTGATATTTTGACTTAGTGTAGAATATGTTTTGTGTTGGAAATTGAAGGGGAATGTGGCTCTTGTTAGAATACTATATTGCCAGTTCTCTAAAAATACTCATTCAGGTTTTGACTTTGCCACTCCATACTAGCTTTTTTTTTTTCTTTTACAAAAGTTAAATCTCATTTTGTTAAATCTAATCGCCAATTTTTTGTTTTCATCTTCTTTACCTCGAGCAGTTTTTTACTTCAAGTATTATTTATGTACAGTGTTGCATTAGTTTCAGGTGTACAGCATAAGGATTCAACAACTATTCTTGTTTTAATTTAATATGTTTACTCGAAATTTTTCTTGTGTTTTCTGTGACATTGTAATCTTCTAATTTCTCTCCCACCTTACTGGCTCTTCCTTTTTTTTTTTTTTTAATTGAGATTTAATTGACATGTAACATTGCATAAATTTAGCCATACAAAGTGCTGATTTGATACACTTATATATTGCAATATGATCACCACCATAGTGTTAACTAACACCTTCCTCACATTATGTAATTACAATTATCATTTTCCTTTTTGTGGTGAGAACACTAAGATTTAGTTAGAAACTTTCAAGTACATAATACAGTATTGTTAACTATAATCACAATGCTGTGCATTAGATCCCCAGAACTACTTCATCTTCTAATTGTAAATTAGTACCTTTTAACTACATCTTCCCAAATTTTCCACCTGGTAACTACCATTCTACTCTTTTTAAAAAATGTAATTAATTAACTAGTTAATTAATTATTTTTTAGTTCTTTTTAGATGTGAGACCTTACAATATTTGTCTCTCTCTGTCTGCTTCATCTTACTAAGCATAGTGTCCTTAAAGTTCTTCCATATTTTCACTAATGTCAAGATTTCCTTCTTTCTTTCTTTCTTTTTTTTTTTTTTTTTAATTTATTTGACAGAGAGAGATCACAAGTAGGCAGAGAGGCAGGCAGAGAGAGAGGAGGAAGCAGGCTCCCCACCGAGCAGAGAGCCTGATGCGGAGCTCGATCCCAGGACCCTGAAATCATGACCTGAGCTGAAGGCAGAGGCCTTAACCTACTGAGCCACGCAGGCGCCCCAAGATTTCCTTCTTTCTTAATAGCTGAGTAATATTCCATTGTAAAATTGCTCTTCTTTTTTGGTCTTCTTTGCTGGCTGCTTCCTTTCTGGCTTATTTTTAAATGTTAGCATGATCCCCGAATCCATTCTGAGTCCCATTCTCTAAGCCTCTTCCTGAATAATCTTACTACTTTAAATATCTCTGTCCTTTTGACTCCCCATTTATCTCATACTTAATAAGTATAAAAAGGAATTCTTGCTCTCCAATAATCTTACTCTTTCCCAAGTCTCTCTTATCTCAGTTTTTGATGCTACTATCCACCCAGTTGCTCAGTTCTCAAACCTAGGAGTTCTTCATGGACCCAGTCTCTGATTCACCACAAAATAATCTCAACTTTGGGGCACCTGGTAGGTTCAGTTGGTAGAGTGTGTGGCACTTCATCTCTGGGTCGTAAGTTTGAGCTCCACATTGGATGTAGAGATTACTTAAAAATAAAATCTTAGGGGTGCCTGGGTGGCTCAGTCATTAGGTGTCTGCCTTCAGCTCAGGTCATGATCCCATGGAAGCCTGCTTCTCCCTTTCCCACTTCCCTTGCTTGTGTTTCCTCCTTCACTGTATCTCTCTGTCAAATATATAAATAAAATCTTAAAAAATTAAAATAAATAAAATCTTAAATATTCTGAGCTTCATTCTCAAAGCACATCTTTTTATTTGTCTAGTTCTCATTTTCTTCATTACTATTACCGTTGTTGAAGCCACGGTCATCTTTTTCTCTGAACTACTACAGTAGCTTCCTAACTGCCTGATCTTCCGGAGAGTCCATTCTCCATACAGCAGCAAAGTGATCTTCTACACAATATTTGTAATGAGATAATTTCACCACCACCCACATTAAACCTTCCATTAAATTCTATTGGAATTACAAAACAAAATAAAACTTCCTCCCATGGTCTGCAATGGTAGATTGAAGAGAAAGTAAGATCCAGGGAAGTACTTTGAGGGGAGATGTAGAGCAAAAACAATTTAGTTCGTGTTTTTATCAGTTGGGCTTGTTTATGAACTCAGACTTCTATAAATTTGTATATTTCAATGCGAACTGCACTTTATAGTGATTACTCAGGGGTGGCATCACTATAATTTCTTGAAATATTTCAGAATCCTCGAAGATACACTAATTCTGATGTTAAATATTTTATTGTGTTTTAATATTTAAAGATTGGCAGGGATGCCTGCCTGGCTCAGTCAATAGAACATGGGACTCTTGATCTCGGGGTTGTGAGTTCCAGGCCCACACTGGGTATAGGGATTACATAAAAACAAAATCTTAAAAAAAAAAAAAAAGAAAGAAAACTGGCAATCATTTATGCTGTATTTGTTATTACTATTAACCATGAAAACCTTAATTCCTGACTAGTCCCAATAATAGTTTACTATACTAACTTGTTGGACAAGCATGTTGTAAAGCTTGTGTGTTATCTACCCTTCAGTATTGCCTGATACTCTTGAAAATTTCCACAATTTAAGCAAAGAGAAGATGAATGTTTCTCACCTGTGGAACACTCTGTCTGGGATGAATAGTAACTTGAAAATAAAAGAATTCCAAAGTGCACTGAAATTAGCAACAGTTGATGGTAAGTATTTCAAATATTAAAATTAAAAGATATCTAAGAATATGGTTCGATCTTCTATCTTTATTTTTACTTGTATCTTGTATTTGGTTGATATGCCAATATACACATTTAGGAAATATAAAGAAAGCTCAGATTGTTTGTCCTACAGAAAAAATGTTAGTATCTAACTTATCATTATTCTGAATTGATCAAATATGCATTGACTAACCTTCAAGTTGTGTAACATGTTACTGGAAAATGGCATATTCCAGTGAACACAGAAGAGATTATTAGGGAATGTTAAAAGATCTGTTCTGGTTTTTTATTAACACTACTTGGGATGTCCATACAATTTGTTGAAATAGGCTTTTAATTTTTAATTTGGTAGAAAAACTCAACACCTAATGGTGGCTACCACTTCTACTTAGCAAATTAAAAAAAAAAAAAAAATTGAAACAAAACAAAAAATAAGTTCGAAAAAGTACTGTAAAACAAAGATCAAAGACCAAAATTTTAAAGATAAGACTGTCATTTACTGCTGATGTTCTGTAGGCAGGAGAGAGATAGAACGCAACCACAGGCAAACATTTCCACTCCCGCATCAAGTTACAAATGTATTACTGTACTCTTGTATGTGGAATGCTTATGCCAAACTAGCCTAGTAACAGAAGCATGCCTCTGGGGTCTTCATCAAAGAACTGTCTTTCCCTGTGAGGATTAATTGCCCCTTTTTCTCCATTAAGCTCCTGTTTAAGTGATGCTGGTAATTTTGGACTTTAAGTGTGTTGATTGTTTTATTTATTGAGATATTTGAGATGAGGGTTAATCAAAATAGAAGGATACTTATGACTTGATAGTAGGGATCCACCCTCTCTTTCATTGCAAAGCTTCAGTTTCCCTTGAGAGAGTGAGTGGAAGTTGAAGGCAACATGTACCAGAGAAAGTATTATATAGCATTTATTTTAATCAGAACAATAATGTATCATTTTATGAGCTATAAAAATAACTCAGCTATCTATGAAATTACTTACTGTGATAATAAAGAATAAATATTATATCCTATTCATTATTATATACCTATAAAGCAAAAATGCAGTGTGTAAAATGTAGAACATTCTACCATCTAAATCCAAATACATGCATAATTTTGAAAACGTTTTGTGCCCCATCTGTCATACCATTTCTTCTCTTAACATTGGAACTTCAGCACAGAAATTTAATTCTTATTTTAATGCAGTGGTGTGCAAAGTTTTGAACCTTGTATTTTTGGCTTTGTATTTATATTTGGTGCTGTTAAAGCAGTAGAATTCTTTTCTTCTAAATGAATTCTTTCAGAGTACCTTTGTACATAAATCATAAAAGTTGAGTTTCTCTGATTAAAGTGTGGGAAATGACCAAGTGAACTGCTTAAGTAGCTCAACAGAGACCTAGAAACATGAAGAAGAACTTAAAAATTACTGACCTGGGGCGCCTGGGTGACTCTATTGTTGGACAGTTTGCCTTCTGGTTGGGTCATGGTCCCAAAGTCCTGGGATCGGGCCGCATCGGGCTTCCTGCTTGGCCGGCGGCCTGTTTCTCCCTCTCCCATTCCCCCTGCTTGTGTTCCTGCTTTCGCTGGCTCTCTCTCTGTCAAATAAATAAAATCTTAAAAAAAAATTACTTACCAAGGATATTCTTTTTTGACCATGGTGTGTTAAAAAGGAAAAAAATGGTTTAGGTTCCCTCTACTTAGTGAGATTGAATTATTACTTCTTGGTTATTGATGGTATTCTGTATTGACTCATTAATATTTCAGAGTATATTTGAAGTTTTTAAAAAATATTTTAAAAAATATTTTATTTGTCAGAGAAAGAGAGAGAGATACAGACAGACAGACAAGAAGGGGGAGGGGAAGGCAGAGGGAGAAGCAGGCTCCAGCTGAACAAGGAGCCGGATGCAGAGCTGGATCCCCGGACCCTGGGATCATGATCAGAACTGAAGGTGGACACTTTAAGCCCCCCAGGTGTCCCTAAAAAATATTTTTACGGTGGTTACAAAAAGGCATTGAAAAATAGAAAAGGCATTTATCGTTTAGCAAATTTAGAAATACTTCTTCAATATCTCATTTTATAGCACCTGTATTCTATCCTGTGACCATAGACTATAATAATTCTAAATCCTTGTGCTAATTTCCCTGCTCCTGACTGGGAAAGCAAAGCCACCTCTGCCTCCTGTGTTTGTCACTTTTGCTTTCTAGTATCTGTGTGTTCTTTGTAAGAAATGAGTGTAAACATGTGTTAGAAATTATAGAACCATCTGGCATTGGAAAAATCTTTAATCTGGTACAGTATTTTTATCTGTAAACATTTGAAAGGTTAAACTAAAATTGAGGTTTGTCTCTTAGTGTTATCTCTAGGGATATGGATTACACAGTTTCTCTTGATTGATGGATATTGAAAACAGCCTTTCTCCTATAATCTTAAGGTTTATTTATTCCATAAAGTTGATCTTTTGGATAGTCAACAATATGAAAAGGAAATACGAGTACATCAAATGATTTACATTTTTAGAGATTGCTGCATTGGATCTTGAATTTTGCTTAGTAAGGCTGATCTACTAAAAATGTTTGAACGTAATAATATAAAAATGTTTTTCTTTCAGGAGGTGATGAAGTGCAAATAGAAGAATTTGGAAAAGTGGTAAAGGATATGCGTGATGCCTCCAGGTTAAAAGGTAAGTACTAGATTATTTGTGACTGTTAAATTTACTTTTATTGAATGGATGTCTTTTTGTTTTGTTTTTTAGTGTTTCTAGTTCTGCTAATTTCTGGTTAACATGTTGGCATTGATCTGTTTTAAAGCAGGTGAAACTTGGTTTTGATTAAAAGTTGACAGCTTCCTTGATGAAAGAAAAAAGGCTTTTTCTGGAATAGGGTCTGTGTAATGCTATTTTAAATCCCTTTTTTGGATAAAAAAAATCCTTTTTTTATATTTGGGCTTTATATAAAGTCAGTTACTGGCTTTAAATTTTTTCAGATATGAATATTTTCTGTATCATTTTAAGCCTCAGACAGGATTCTACCTACTGTATAGACTTCTATATTATTCAATAAAATTTCTCAGGAATCTTCTATTGCTTCCTTTAGTAGACATTCCTTATGTTCCTTTTCTTGTTTTTTATTAAAACACAAGAGAGACCATGTACATTTTGGTAGCAAGGGTAATTTTTTACTACTTGATTTCTATTTTTGCTTAAAAATTAAAACAGAACTAAAACCAGTGAAGATTATACTTGTGGAGTTTGTGTACCTTTTTGTTTAGAAAACATTTAGACTTAATGTCATTTATTTGAATAACCACTTAATGATGATTAATGATTATTAATTAATTATAAAAACTTAATGTAATTTATTTGAATAACCACTTATGATTATTTGGTCAATAAACATTATCAGGAAAAGAATAAAACACAGGTATATAATATGTTGGAACACGATCTGGATCCCTGCCAATGTGACTGGGGTCCTGTGAGATCCTGTGAGAAAACTCCAGGAGATGGAGGGCAAGAGTCTTCCTGGCTGACACCTGGTATAAACAGGGGAGGATCCTGGGAGTGCTTTCACGTCCTCCTTGAGATGGATCTGATTAAGTGTGGAGAATCCTTAACTTGCTCTTGTTATTTAAAGCTAAGAGATAATCGTTGTTGTTGTTGTCCTTGGGTCCTCCTTGAGATGGATCTGATTAAGTGTGGAGAATCCTTAACTTGCTCTTGTTATTTAAAGCTAAGAGATAATCGTTGTTGTTGTCGTCGTGGTTGGCTTGTGGCACTTGATTGCCTACACGTAGCCCACGTCCTGCATGTAGCTCACATCTCACACGCAGTTCATGTCCTGCACGTAAATCTAGATCCTGTTTGTAACTGGATCTTGTGAAAAGTATAAAAGAAATGATTGTAAGAAATAAAGTTACCTACTGATCATCCCTCGGTAGTCTTATTACTTTGGCTCCAATCACCAGGATCCCCACCTTGCGAAGGTGACCATATATTTAGGGAAACAGATACAAAGAAATTTCTGTGTATAAAGAAGTAGACAAGTCTCAGATTTTCAATAACCACTCTGACCTGCATAGGAAATTTCTGACAGTATTGTTTCTCTTTTAGGTTAAGAAAAGTGTTTAATAAGTCTCTGTTGACATAAATATGTTACCTAGGTTACATAACATAATTAGTGTCAACATAGTACAGTTAGCTGAGCTCCAGGAAACAATGCATAGAGGTAGAAAAGAACACAGGCCATGGGGTATGATATATGGTGTTTTGTGGTTTTTTAACTTACCAGCTGGGTAATCTTTGTAGGCCATTCTGATTTCCTCATCTTTAAAACAAGGGAGCTAATGAAATCCTGTTTGTCATAGAGTTGTCAGGTTCAAGAGCAAAAACACATGTAAAGCAAATGTATAACCTAATTATTAGGCATATATTATATACTTGTTAAATGGTAGTTAATTTTGAAATCAGATAGCAGAGCTCAGAAGGAGACTGGTATTCAGGACAGTGAATGAGGAGGAAGGAAAATTTTTTGAAATTAAGCCATTGGAAAAGAAGAACAGATATAGTTTAAGTACCTGAATCTAGGAAATGGTCACAATCGTTAGGGGAATGTCACTGGAATCTGTCACCTAGTGCAGTATAAGGCCAATAACTACAAGGAAGAGTTAGGAAGCACCCCCTAGAATACAAGTGTTAACGTAGCAGGCCTGAAGCTGCCTTCTTTAGAAAAACCTGCTTGCAAGGTTGACTGGCTGGCCCATGAGAACTTGGCTTTCAGAATGTTCACTTCAATAATAATGGATAAGGTTAGTTTACTGTGCCTGGACTATTTGTTGGCGAACTTGGAGGGACCTTGAAAATGGGCATATTGTGAATACAGTTCTATGCTTTCCTTCAACATACCGCATAATTATAAAGGATTATGGTGAGGTGTCTGATCTTTTACTTTAAGATTTTAGTGGTGGGGCAGCCAATTCTAGGTAATGATGAAGATTAAGTATAGCCTTTGGTTTGGATGATTTTGGAAGGTAAGTGAAGACTTTTTGAACTGAAGAGGTCAAGGTCATCCTTATTATCATCAGATGACAACAGGAAATGGGGTTGAGGGAGGATTATGAACAAGGTGCCAAGATCCTCAGAGATGGTGAAAGTGTGCTCAGACAGTAGTAGATGATGGTGTCAGAAGGGTGGTGTAGGTGAATGAAAGGCCTGAACCTCAGACAAAGGGCTAAGGTTTGACTGAAGGTGGACCTAAAGTAGCCTGACAGCAGCAGCAGAAATTTAGGGGTGCTTCTCTGCTTCCTGGCCTTATGGGGAGCTTGGGACGATGAGCAGCCTCCACCCAAGATGGTTTTGCAAGGAAACCATATTTTAAAGGAAACCAAGTATTAGTGAAAACGAAGAAACAGAACTGATGGAGGTTTTTAGGTGCCGGCAAAGCTCAGATTGCCATTTTCAGTCACCTCCCCATGATGTTAGGACAGAAAGTGAGGCAGGTTCAAAGGTGCTAAGGAGCTGTGATTACTATTTATAGCTAGTTCCTGGTGGCTTTAGTAATAGTAATAGTAGTAGTAGTAGTTATTTTATTGCTATTAATATGACATTTATTAAGTACTTGCCATATATCTAGAATTGTTTTGTTTTTCATACATCATCATATTCAATTTCCACATTAACCCTGTGAGGTAGATAGTATTACTATCTTATTTTAGATATAAGACTACTGAGTTTAATAGAGGGGTTAAGTAGTAATAATTTGATCAAGGTCACACATTTCCAGGTGACAGATCCTGGAGCCAGAATATGAATGCAAGTCTATCTGACTTAACACTGCCTCCTTTGAAAGGGTTGGAAATGAAACAATTCCAGAAGCCAGGGTACAACTGCATCGTGATAGAATTGGGGGGAAAAAACCAAACTAATGAGTCCTTGTGATACTTGTGTTTCATATTTTGCATTTCTCATGATTCTGAAATTCATTTCACCTCATTCAGAATGAGTTAATTTTGTTGGCTACCATTACAGCTTCATGGTAAAATAACTACTTTATGCGATTGCAGTGAAATATTCAGCTATATGAATCATTTTGGTTGTGCCAATTTTATGTTAGCACCAAAGAAACATGATGGACCAAATGTATTGTGTTGCTGGACTTAGAATTCCCTGAGGCCTGGGTTCTTCACTGAGATTTCTTATTCTTCAATTCAGGATGTGATAATAAATCTCAGACTGCCACTGACAAAAGTCTTTAGTGATAGCTACCATTGTTTTTTAAATCAGAGGTTAGTTCATTTACCAAATAACTTTTTTCTATTTCTAGAGTTACAGAACATTGTTTTAGCCCTTGATGCGCTTGAAGGTGACATGATACCTGGGAAGAACTTGGAGAGCTTTCTAGGAAATATTGGGATTAAGTCACCTGAAGAGGAGGTAGAGAAAATTCTTAAATCAGATTTTGTTTCTGGTAAGCATTTAAATATTACTATCAGTTTTGTTTGTTTGTTTGTTTGTTTGTTTTGGATAGGAGACCCTGTATGAAAGTGTGCAAGGTCTTTGTTTAGGTAAATGGCGTCACTTTATTGAGCAAATATCTGTAGGTATTTGCTTGTATTACTGTAAAGGTCTTGAAAGGGAGCCTTTCTTCTTTCACATTCCTCTTTTGCAGTTAGGAGAATACTTTTTAACAGCAGGTCAAAAATTTATGGGAAGTGGGCTTGGAAATTCCAGCTCTTTGAATAGAAAACCTAGCTTTGCCACTTTGCGCCAAGTGAAGTTATTGGACTTATAACTTTCTTGGTATTTTAATTCCCTTACAGGTAGAATCAGAACTATTGTATCAACAGCCTTGTAAGGTTAATTGCAAAGCATAATAGGTGAAAATGAATCCAAAGTATCTTGTATGCTGATTTTTATTTTTATACTAGCTTTTTAATATAACCTTGTCCAGGGATTCTTGTTTATCACCTCTCTCTTTCTTTCTTCCAGATGAAAACATGGTGAATGTTAAAGATTGTATGAAGGCTTTGAAGGACAACCAGAAATTTTCCAATTTTATTGGTAAGAGCTTTATGGTAAAACTGCTGAATGGCCACAACACAGGACTCGTTTAAAGGTCACTCGTTTAAAGGTCAAACACTATATTTGGTGCTTAAATCTTCTTTGTAGTAGTATCTGTGCCAGATGTTTCTTTTATTAATATTTGAGCATTTGTACTTATGGCAAACTTTACTACAATTTTTTTCATTTAAGAATTTTTACTTGAGGGGCACCTGGGTGGCTCAGTCTGTTAAGCATCAACTCTTGATTTGGTTCAGGTCATAATCTCCGGGCCCCTGAGATTCCCCCCAACATGGGATCAAGCACATGCATGCTCTCTTTCTCTGAATAAATAAATAAAATCTTTTTTAAAAAAAGAATTTTTACTTCAGTGGAAAGGATTGGGAAAATCATGAGGTTGTAATGTTTTCCAATAACTGAATAAAAAAACTTTGTTATATAATAATGGCAATTTTAAAACTGTTATAAAAAATATAGTGACCAGAAAGGTAAGAAATATAAAGCACTAAGGCTCTTGTAATGTCACCCTCTGAAAATATCCCTGTTGAAGTTTAGTAAGTATTCTTTTAGGCTTTTTTACTTGCATCTGTGAGTATTTGTGTGTTCTTAAATTGTTATTTAAAAATTAAATTACTGTGTTATATTCCACAACTTGCTTTTTAAAAGAAATTAATAGTGTATCTTAGATATTATTCCATGTTCCATTATATCATATAAACTACCTCATTCTTTTTAAGGGCTGCATAATATTCCATTATGGGGATGTACTATAATTTTATCCACAACACTCTTCTTTTTTTAAAGATTATTTATTTATTTATTTCACACAGAGAGTGATCACAAGTAGGCAGAGAGGTAGGCAGAGGGGGAGGGGGAACCAGGCTCCCTGCTGAGCAGAGAGCCGATGCAGGGCTGAATCCCAGGACCCTGAGATCATGACCTGAGCTGAAGGCAGAGGCTTAACCCACTGAGCCACCCAGGCGCCCCATACACTCTTAATGATATTTAGGTTATTGCCAACTTTTAGCCATTCAAACATTTTGATGAGCATCCTTGAATGTATATATGTGCACAAAGTTTTCCTGGTGGATAAATTTGTCAGCAGTCACAGTGCTAGACTGAAACATACGCAGATATAAGATGTTAATAGCTATTGCTTAATTATCCTGCCAAAGGGTTGTAAAAATTCACTTTTATCAATAATGGGTATTAGTTATTAAAAATTTTGCCAGTAAAAATTTTTATTATTATTTTAATATACACTTCTTTAATGACTAGTGAGGTAAAACACATTTTTCATGATTGTCAAGTGTGCTTTGATTATATTTTAATTAGATTGTCTTTCTCATATGAATATGAATTCTTAAATAGCTCTTTATGTATTAGGGACATTAATGTTCTGTCTTATCTATTGAAGTTTTTTCCTAGTTTATTATTCATCTTTGATTTTGATGGGTTGCTTTTTGCTATCTTTGGTGTTATTTTGTCAGTGTTGGTAGTTTTAATTCTCCTAGGAAATATATTTTATTCAGGTGTTTTATTGGAATACAGCCCTATGCAGTGATAATTCTTTTGATTTTTTTGAATCTGGTTATTTTCTCATTCTTAAATTTGCATATATATAACCTTAACTTTTTCTATGTTTAGTAACAAAACATTTTAATTAGCTGTCTTTTTAAAGCACTATCTCTTAGATTTATCTTTAGTATTTCTGTTTATAGTTAAAAAATTAATTTCTGCTTTTGTCTTAAGTCCTTTCTGTTGTTCTCTTATGCCGATTTTATAGCTTTTCTAAGTTATTTATATTATTAATTTACCCTTTTTTCTTACTGGACATTAAATGTTTAAGCCTATCATTTTCATTTTAGTAAAACTTTGTATCTAACAGTCTTTGTTTATCATTGTTGTTATTGTCTAAATATTTTCAGTCATGTTTTGATTTTCCCCTTAATGTAAGAGTTGTTTAAGAGAAAACTTAAAATTTTAAAGCAATTTGAATTTCATTATTGCCCTATCTTTGCTGTTTATTTTTAGTTTTATTTTATTGTGGTCAGAGAATGCAGTCTGTAGTTAGAGGTCTTGATAGCTCATTAGATTTGGAGTTTCTTCAATTATTATATATTTATTTAAAAACTACATTAATGGCTTCCAGGGACAGGCTAATGGCAACACAGACTCATCCTACTATTTGTCTTGGAAATCCTTATGACCTTTTGAAGCAGCCCATTCCATAATTTTGGACAGCTGTGGAATTAGTCAATTATTCCACATATTTTGTGGAAATCCTGCCTTATAATTCCATTCCCAAACCATATTTAACATTTGGACTCTTCCTCCTATCAGTGGCCTCCAGTGATATGAAGAGAACTCTTATATTTTCTTTGTTTCATATCGAATCATCTTTTCTCTAGACTCACATTTCCCTTCAGCCCTTGCTCATGTGTCCTATTTCTGAAACGTTTTACCAATAACTAATGACTAAATCATGGAACAACAGAAAGAGTTAAATACTACTTCTACATAAACTGGCTAATTTAAAGTAATTTATTATACATTTCTCTTAATGAATCCCAAGAGATGATTTTTTGGATATATACTTTAGAAATGAAGGGTTTAAAAAAAAAGATTTAGGGGTGCCTGGGTGGCTCAGTGGTTTGGGCTGCTGCCTTCGGCTCGGGTCATGATCTCAGGGTCCTGGGATTGAGCCCCGCATCGGGCTCCCTGCTCCGCAGGAAGTTTGCTTCCCTCTCTCTCTCTCTCTCTCTCTCTCTCTCTGCCTGCCTCTCTGCCTACTTGTGATCTCTGTCTGTCAAATAAATAAAATCTTTAAAAAAAAATAAAAAATAAAAAATAAAGATTTTATCTATTTATTTGAGAGAGAGAGCCAGTGTGGGGAGGAGCAGAGGGAGAGAGAATCCCAAGCAGACTCCATGCTGAGTTTGGAGCCCAACATGGGGCTCTGTCCCAAGACCTTGAGATCATGACCTGAGCTGAAATCAAAAGTCAGCTGCCCAGTTGACTGAGCCACCCAGGTGCCCCTGAAGTTTTGTTTTGCTTTTTAATTAAGGGAGGTCAGGCATGGATTTCCTAATCTAGATGTTTTATGTTAATGTGCTATGCATAATAGGCTTTGCTGATCCTCTAAATTGGGTGAAATGAGGTGACAAGATTAAAAGGTGGAGGGAAGGAAAGTGGAAAAGGAAAGATTGGGGTGTGAGAGCAGTTGTGAAGAATGGAGGATGTTTTTTACTGAAATTGTGAGCTCATTATTGATAACTAGAGAAACTCTGGTGTACTTTTTTGTTCATACAGGAATAGCCCACCCAGAACCCAAAGTTTTAACAAGAATAAAGATGAGGGGCTATAGAAAACTATAGTGGAGAATGGATTGCTCTATTTATTTAAATGCCACATATGCGTAGTGGCTGCCATTTTGGATAGTGCAAACCTCAGAGAGTCCATCAATTTTACTGTTATGTTCCAAAGACTTGGATCCATGGGCTGAAGTACATGTTGAATGTATATTTTCTGTGTTTGTAGCATTGAATGATATCATCAATACATTGGATTCTATGGAAGAAAGTGATCAGTCTGATAAGGACAAATATGCAGATGTACCTGGAAATATCAGTGAAATTTATTTCACTGATAATAGTCTTCAAAAAATACTGGATGAGTCCATTGTTGAGGGTGAGTTGATTGAACAACTTGTAATAAAAATTTCTTCTAAAACTTCATCCAAGGATTTTTAAATATTTTACCAAAATACTAGTTAAATGTTAATATTAGTTCCTAATGATATTTAGTTAATATTATAATATTTAGTTCCTAAATAGTACCATAAATGTATTGAAATGTGATTTACTGCAGACCAAATTTAGGGATATACCTTATATTCTATATCCACAGATATGTCCATTTAGTTATTACAGTATCAAATTCCTGGATGATCTCTTGGACTAGATTGTAAAGTTGGTCTCAAGTATTTATATATGTTGTTGTATGGCTTTGAAATATTTCTTTCTAGAGTAATTTCATTTCAAAGTTAATCCCTTTCCTTCTATGAACTTTAGAGAGGTCTTAATTATTTTCTAGCTTTTTTTTTTTTAAGATGAAAGGCCCTTTGAAAAGTACAAGTTATTGTTGAACAATTAAAACATTTTTCTATGTAACACTCATATGTAAATGTTGAGCTGCTCTTTGCTCTATTTACAAAGAATTTACCTGACCCATCTATATTCTCAGCTGGGATATATCCAGATGGACTTTATCCATATTTGGAAAGCCATTTCTTGCCTTTAAATTTAGCTTCAGCTAAAAAATAAGGTCAGATCTGTCTCTCAGGGAATAATTGGCAGTGTGTGAAGACCATTTAGATTGTCAAAACTGATGGGTGGAGGACTGCTGGCATGTAGTGAGTAGAAGCAAGAGATGCTGCTAGCCATCCTACAGTGTCTAGGATAGTACTCCCCCAAATAATTATCAGGACCCATATGCAATTTTGCTGAGGTTGAGAAATCCTGTTTTAGAATTATCTTATAAAATTGCCAAACCTACTATTTTTTAAAGTACTTTTTAATAGCTTAGTTTTTTTTTTAAAATCTTGCTTAGAACAAGTAAACAAATTAAGGTAAATATAATGTGTTTTTATTCTAACCTCCTTTTGTTTTAAGGTAATATCTGGACTAGTTGTGGGTTATTCTAAATGTCTCTCTAGTTGTAATATGGTTTATCTATGCAGATGGACATATTTTATTTCTATCACTTGTCCCTCAAAGAGATCTCTGTAGCAATTTGCAGTTTTGTAGAAAGTGTATAGAATGTAGGGTGTAACAACAGCAGCTTGTCCTTAGGAGAAGCTCCATGATTAGATAGATAGGTAAGCAAGCAGAACTAGAGAAGGACAATCCAGACTAATAAACATTTTATTGAATATATGGGCCTGGAGATGAACCTGCCCATTTGGGAGAAAGGAAACATTTATGACATTAGAATCTCAGTCACTTTTAAGGAGCTTGGTGGAGGTTGACAAATCCATGGGCTCAAAGAAGTAAGAGGAGGATGAATAGAAAAAATATTTTGGAAGCCAGTGGATGATTTTGAGAGGAAGGGAATGGTCAATGGGAAATGTTACTGAGAGATGAAGTATTTAGTCTAGGCTTTCTTTCAAACTGGATAAAATCAGGATGCTGTTCCTTATGGCATAATCTCTGTAAATTTGCAGATTTTAAGAAAGAGGCTTTGTCTTCAAATCTGAGACTACCAAAAGCAGATGGTAAGAACTTTATATGTGTATAAGAAAACATTCCCTATAAAAGAGTTACTCTTTAGGAATCATTGCCAGGTGCCAATGGATTCCTAGTCCATTTTCCCCACTCCAGCCAGAGTAATATTTTTTTCAAAAAAGTAATCTGATTATGTCAGATTACTAGATCTACTAGATATTACATATCCTAGATCTCCCTATTTATAACTCTTTAAACATTTTCCATTGCTGTTAAAGATCAAAATCCATCCTATATGTCCTAGTCCTCTAACACAATCTTGTACCATTATCCTTGTTTTCTATACTTTCAAATACATTGCCTTTCTTTCATTTTCTTAGATCTCTCTTTTCCTCCCATCACAAAGCTTTTGCATATTTTATTCCCTGGAATATTTTTCCCCAACCCTCTTTGCCTAGTTCAAGTTTACTCATCTTTCAGATGCATGTCAGATTCCTCTAGGGGAGCCAATCGTTATCTGCTAGTCTAGGTCGACTTCCTTTGTTAATATGCTTTCATTAAACCATGTCTCATTCATGGCATTTGTTTCATATTGTAAGTACTCATTCATATTTTTTAAATGATACTAGAAACACTCAGTATATTTTACCTTATGAAGTAACAAAAATTAAGGGCATCTGCCTGGCTCAGTCAGTAGAGCATATGACTCTTGATCTCCGGGTTAGGAATTCAAGACCCTTATTGAGTATAGAGCTTACTTAGAAAAAAATAAAGTAACAAAAGTATTAAATAACTTAAATCATCTTAATTCATTAGGATCAAAATAATACAATTTTTAATGAAAAATTCTGAGTGTAGTGAACATACAATGTTAATTTGCTTCACATGTACAACATAGTAATTCAGCTTCTCTATACATTATGCCATGCTCACCACAAATGTAACTACCATCAGTCACCATACAACGTGGTTACAATATCATTGACTATATTCCCTACACTATGCCATGACATATTCATTACATAGCTGGAAGCCTGTCTCTCCCATTCCCCTTCACCCATTTTGCCCATCCTCCTACCGACCTTTTCTCTGGGCACCCATCAGTTTGTTCTCTGTATTTATAGGACGATTCTGCCTTTTTTTTTTTTAAGATTTTATTTATTTATTTGACACAGAGAGAGAGAGATCACAAGCAGGGGGAACAGCAGAGGGAGAGGGAACTTAATCCCAAGACCCTGGGATCATGACCTGAGCTGAAGGCAGACACTTAACCAACTGAATCACTCGGGCGCACTCTCTGTACTTTTTGTTTTTTAATTTGTTTTGTTTTTTAGATTCGACAGATGAGTACAATTACATGGTATTTGTTTTTCTCAGTCTGACATATTTCCTTAGCATAATGCCCTTAGGTCCATCCATGTTGGCAAAACGGCAAAAAAAAAAAAAAAAAAAAGTCTCATCTTTTTCCATGGCTGTGTCATATTCCATAAATATACCACATCTTTATTCATTCACCTACTTGAGATACTTTCATATCTTGGCTTTTGTAAGTAATACTGTAATACACATAGGAGTGCATATACCTTTTTGAATTAGTGTTTTTGTCTTCTTTGGGTAAATACCCATTGTGAAATTATTGGGTCATATGGTATTACTATTTTTAATTTTTTGAGGAATCTCCATATTATTTTCCTTAGTGGCTTTACCAATTTACATTCCACCAACAGTACACAAGGGCTCCTTTTTCCCCACATCCCTGCCAACACCTGTTATTTCTTATGTTTTTGATTCTAGCCATTCTGACAGATGTAAGGTGATAGATACCTCATTGTGATTTTGATTTGCATTCCCCTGAGATTAGTGATGTTGAATATCTTTTCTTGTGTCTGTTGGCCATTTGTAATGTTTTCTTCAGAGTCATCTGCCCATGTTAAAATATGACTATTTTCCAGTCATCGTTTTAATTATTTGATTAATGATTCTTTTTCTTACATGCCTAGAAGAGTCATTGGACCAAGGACTACATCTCTACTTTGCTTCATATCCTAGTATTGTTTCTCTAGATCCTGGCACCACCCTGGCTTTCAGCAGGCTTTTAGGAGTAGCTACTATTAATAATTAATATTATATGGGGCACCTGGGTGGCTCAATGGGTTAAAGCCTCTGCCTTCGGCTCAGGTCATGATCCCAGGGTCTGGGGATTGAGCCCCACATCGGGCTCTCTGCTCAGCGGGGAGCCTGCTTCCCCCTCTCTCTCTGCCTGCTTCTCTGCCTACTTGTGATTTCTCTCCCTCTGTTAAATAAATAAATAAAGTCTTAAAAAATAATTAATATTGGGGCACCTGGGTGGCTCAGTGGGTTAAAACCTCTGCCTTCAGCTCAAGTCATGATCCCAGGGTCCTGGGATCGAGCCCTGCATTGGGCTGTCTGCTCAGCAGGGATCCTGCTTCCTCCTCTCTCTCTGCCTGCTTCTCTGCCTACTTGTGATCTCTGTCTGTCAAATAAATAAATAAAATCTTAAAAAAAAAAAAATAAACCAGGCTGTGAGATGTCCAAGGGCAGAGAATCGATCTGGACACCATACCCAGTTAAAAAAAAAATTAATATTATACAATATTTACTATGTTAGGTATTTTTCTAAATCTTTTATGTTATCAACTCATATAATTATAAATATTTATGGAATGAATCAATGACAATAAAACTTTATTATCTCATTAGTCTCCTCTCTCATCACTTCTGCATTTGTATTTATTCTGTAGCCATACTACTTATTACAATTTAAACTGGCTCGCTCTATTTGCTTTTGGTTCCATATCTTTGTATGTGCTGTTTCCTTTCTATACATTTCCTGTCAGATAAACTCAAATTTTTTTACCCTAAACTCATCTCAAATGTCACATAAGACTTTTCAGAGTTGTAGGTTAGGTGAACTGTCTCAGTGCTTTCATAATATCTTGTGCATATTTTTCTCATCATACCAACTGTATCATGTATTACCATTTTATTTATAGACATGACAGATTCAGTCTTTGTTTTCTGGGAATTCACAGGAAACTTTTTTACGGGAAAACTCTTTGATGAAAGGGCTGAAATTTTCATTATTGGTCTTGGTAGCTGCAAAAAAATTATTAGTACAATGAATAAAAGTCTTAAATGGTATTATGTTTTCTTTCCAGGTGAAGGTTTAGATCTGTTGGTATAACACAATAATTTTCAGACTGTGGAAACATGCACGATGACTTCATTTTGGGATTAAGAGAGTGGGAAATGGTATTGATGAAAAATTGAAACACCCAATAATGATGTTTTATATTTTAAATTGGTGTGGTATCAACAGGACTACTCCATTTGGTTGTATGGGTTTTGCCTTGCGCAAAGATGCCTGGAGGTAGGGTACAAGCAGAGACTGAAACACACTCCATATTTCACTATGCTCTTCAGACTTGGACCACCAGTGCTAGATTTCAGCTGCCCAGAGCAAGGTGTGCTTCTTTGTAATAGATACATACAAAGGGGACCCTTTCTCAATCACACAAAAGCACAATAGAGACTAGTGGTGGCCCTGGGGATCAAGAGATTTAATCTCAAATTTTAGCCTTTTTTGTTTACTTTATCAGTTGATAGAAATCTATATCTACATGTAAGGGATTTAACTATTATTTAAGAAAAGCTTACAGCTCATTCAGTATTTAGTGGGTTAATGGATTCAGATAACTCATATTCTCTTTGGCATGTAATTTTTTGGTTTTAAATGCTGCTTGAAATAAGTGGGTTGTTGGAAAATATTTTGCTTTTTTTTTTTTTTTTAGTTAAATATATATGCTTAATTCGAGAATTCATCTATAATGGACTTTGGACAAGCTATTTTGCACTTTTTCGAACATATTATCTTACATATATTTATTTATCTTTGTAGAGATTGAAGAAGCTATTTATATCTTGTCCAGTGTTGATAATGGCAAGATTGATATACCTAGCTTGGAGCATGCCCTGGAAAGTTTGAATGTCAGTTTGACTGAGGAGGACATCAGTGAAGCCCTCCAGCGTTGCGACATCAATGGTGAGGATTATTTTGGTGTGAGGTCCTTTTCATTTTTCCCTGTTAATGAGATACAGTCTTAGAGCATATATATGTGGGTAAAATGCTAAGGACAGTCACACTGGAGACTTAGGCTGATACAAATTAGAGCCAAAATAGTCTGCTAATTTAAATATTTATTGACCATATCTTTCTATTCACACTTATCTAGGTATATATGCTTATTTAGTAATTACTATTCATTTCTTAAAAGCATGGGTGGGAAAATTCCATTGTAATAAAACAAAGACATGACACCAGCAGCTTCATTTTGATATACAGTCTTTCTTCAGAGAAGATCACCTTCATCTGTCCTTCTATAGTACTTGACTCATTCTGTTTTTTTAACCAAAAGAAATACCCCAAATTTCACTACATTTTAGAAGAACAGTTATTGAGTTTTGGTCATTGTTTCTAAGTGAGAATATATTTATCTGTGGTTTCCATTTTTAACTTCTTGTAGTATATACTTGATCTTCTTTCCTATATACATTCACTCTTAAGCGTCAAATCATGTGGGAACACTTCAATTTAGAGCTGGTAAGTTAAAATGGTTTTAGGTGGCTTTTTATTTGGGGTTTATCTTAACCAGCTTGTTTTTTCTATGGGAATCTGATGAGTGTGGGTTTAAGAGTACTCCTGAGCTTGGTTTGGTTATTGCCTTTGCCAGGTACTCTAGATTTTTATTGACCTCAATCAATTTATATGTTTTGACCTGGGGTTTCTCATACCATGAGAGCAGTATCAATTTAGACTCCAAACCCACATGAGATTCAGGAGATCCTTCACAGGAGATTTTTTTCCCCACTGCCTTTCAGAATTAGAAGATTTAGGTCTCCTTGTTGTTTACTTGGGCCAGTGAATACAGTGTTTTAATCTCCCTTTCACTGGATTGAGCTTCTTTAAGCATCCAAGGTTTTTTTTTTTTTAAATTTTCTATATCTTTTAAATAAACATATAATGTATTATTAGCCCCAGGGGTACAGGTCTGTGAATTGCCAGGTTTACACACTTCACAGCTCTCACCATAGCACATACCCTCCCCAATGTCCATAACCCCACCACCCTCTCCTTACCCCCCTCCCCCTGGCCCCCCTCAGTTTGTTTTGTGAGATTAAGAGTCTCTTATGGTTTGTCTCCCTCCCAATCCCATCTTGTTTCATTTATTCTTTTCCTACTCTTCAAACCCCCCACAATGCATCTCCACTTCTCATATCAGGGAGATCATATGATAGTTGTCTTTCTCTGTCTAGTTCTGTCCATGTCGTCACAAATGGCAAGATTTCATTTCTTTTGATGGCTGCATAGTTTTCCATTGTATATATATATACACCACATGTTCTTTATCCATTCATCTGTTGATAGACATCTAGGTTTTTTCCATAGTTTAGCTATTGTGGACATTGCTGCTATAAACATTCGGGTGGACGTGCCCCTTCGGATCACTACATTTGTATCTTTAGGGTAAATACCCAGTAGTGCAATTGCTGGGTCATAGGGTAGCTCTATTTTTAACTTTTTGAGGAACCCCCATGCTGTTTTCCAGAGTGGTTGAAGCAGGTTGCATTTCCACCAACAGTGTCGGAGGGTTCTCCTTTCTCCGCATCCTCGCCAGCATTCCTGACTTGTTAATTTTAGCCATTCTGACTTTCTGACTGGTGTGAGGTGGTACTTCATTGTGGTTTTGATTTGTATTTCCCTGATGCCGAGTGATGTGGAGCACTTTTTCATGTGTCTGTTGGCCATCTGGATGTCTTCTTTGTAGAAATGTCTGTTCATGTCTTCTGCCCATTTCTTGATTGGATTATTTGTTCTTTGGTTGTTGAGTTTGCTAAGTTCTTTATAGATTTTGGACACTAGCCCCTTATCTGATATGTCATTTGCAAATATCTTCTCCCATTCTGTCAGTTGTCTTTTGATTTTGTTAACTGTTTCCTTTGCTGTGCAAAAGCTTTTGATCTTGATTAAGTCCCAATAGTTCATTTTGCCCTTGCTTCCCTTACCTTGGCAATGTTCCTAGGAAGAAGTTGCTGTGGCTGAGGTGGAAGAGGTTGCTGCCTGTGTTCTCCTCAAGGATTTTGATGGATTCCTTTCTCACATTGAGGTCCTTCATCCATTTTGAGTCTATTTTTGTGTGTGGTGTAAGGAAATGGTCCAATTTCATTTTTCTGCATGTGGCTGTCCAATTTTCCCAATACCATTTTTTTAAGTATAATTTTTTTTATTTTCAGCATAACAGTATTCATTATTTTTGCACCACACCCCGTGGAATGCGTGCCTTCTCTAATACCCACCACCTTGTTCCCCCAGCCTCCCATCCCCTGCCGCTTCAAACCCCTCAGATTGTTTTTCAGAGTCCATAGTCTCTCATGGTTCACCTCGCCTTCCAATTTCCCCCAGCTCCCTTCCAACACCATTTATTGAAGAAGCTGTTTTTTTTCCATTGGACATTCTTTCCTGCTTTGTCAAAGATTAGTTGACCATAGAGTCGAGGGTCTATTTCTGGGCTCTCTCTTCTGTTCCATTGATCTATGTGTCTGTTTTTGTGCCAGTACCATGCTGTCTTGATGATGACAGCTTTGTAATAGAGCTTGAAGTCCGGAATTGTGATGCCACCAACTCTGGCTTTCTTTTTCAATATTCCTTTGGCTATTTGAGGTATTTTCTGGTTCCATATAAATTTTAGGATTATTTGTTCCATTTCTTTGAAAAAAATGGATGGGATTTTTATAGGGATTTAAGCATCCAATTTTTTTTTTTTTAAGATTTTATTTATTTGTCATAGAGAAGCGAGAGCGAGCACAGGCAGACAGAGTGGCAGGCAGAGGCAGAGGGAGAAGCAGGCTCCCCACCAACCAAGGATCCCGATGTGGGACTCGATCCCAGGATCAGACAGAGTGGCAGGCAGAGGCAGAGGGAGAAGCAGGCTCCCCACCAAGCAAGGAGCCCGATGTGGGACTCGATCCCAGGACTGTGGGATCATGACCTGAGCCGAAGGCAGCCACTCAACCAACTGAGCCACCCTGGTGTCCCTAAGCATCCAAGTTTTATTTGGTATCTAAATTCAACCTCTCCAAGTAGCATGGACCCAAATTTTCTTTTATGAATATGCATGAGTATTTAAATCAAGCACCTTGTCACTTTGGGATCTGATACGTATCCCCAAATAGTTATAGCCTCAGTACTCACTGTTTTCTACTCTTTTTTTTTAATTTTTAATTTTTAATTTTTTATAAACATATAATATATTTTTATCCCCAGGGGTACAGGTCTGTGAATCGCCAGGTTTACATACTTCACAGCACTCACCAAAGCACATACCCTCCCCAGTGTCCATAACCACACCCCCCTTCTCCCAACCCCCCTCTCTCCAGCATGTTTTCTACTCTTGATCTATGTGTCCACTTAACTTATTATTTCCTGTTCATATATCTTAGTAATGCATTTATAGAATATTGTATTTCATACAGTATCCTAGGGATTTGTGGTGTGATAGTTTTTGTGCTATCCAGCTAGCTATTTTATGTTAAAGTATCCTTAATGTAGTTGATAACTCTATATTTTCTCTTATGGTAGCATTATTGCGTCTTTCTTCAAGTGTGTGTGTGTGTGTGCGCGCGCGTGCGCACGCGTGTGTCTGTGTGTGTCCTAATAGTTAACTTTGTGACCTCTGGCCTGAGACTATCTTAGTTCAAATACCACATCCTCTAGCACTTTCTGGCTTTTGTGACCTAGACAACTTATTTAATTTCTCTTGGCTTTCATCTTTTAAAGATAGTCATATCAAGTATACCCATGTTATAGAATTATTGTGAAGATTTTGGTTAATAAATGTAAAGCATCATAAAAGGATCCTTAGTCTGTATAAGGAACTGAACATTATGTAAGTTCTTTTTTCTCTCTTTTTTTTAAAATTATGTTTAATTAGCCAACATATAGAACTCAAGAAAATAAGCTGTTAAGATCATTAACTGTTCAATAGATGGTTCCTAAAAGTATGAAAAGTTATTTTGCAATAGTTTCAGTCATTTGAGATAGAAAATAAGGTAAAACGGAATTTTAAGTATTGTAAATAGAAACCTTTATGTAGAAATTCACAGTATCAGGTTTTTAATGTCAGCATGCTTGATTTTGACTTTACAGATAATAATGAAGTGAATTTAAAAGATTTCTTTGAAAGAATTAAAGAAAGTCCGTCTTTCAAAGAGTCCACAGGTAAGTGAATACTACTAGTTCAAAGACAAATGACTGTAAAATAAAGATATGAAATGATATTAAAAAATCAATATCCAGATTTCATGTGTTTACTCTATAATCTCTATAGTTTTAAAAAGGATTTAAGGCACTTATATAAATAATATAAGAATGTAAAAGACAAGTGAGGAAAATGGGAAAAAGTTATAATGGAGGGAAAAGAAAACAGGGTTGAAGAAGATACATAGGAAACACCTTTGCTGTTCTTACAAAGTCCTTCCTCAAGAGGAGGTAACTTTTTCTTCATTCAAGGGGTACTGGATCTATGAAGGAAATCTGGTCTGGAAATCAGGTGAGGCATCACTACTCTCTGTTTTGTCATCTCAGGTTAGGCCTCTGCAGTTTTCAGGTCTCCTCAGCTGGATTGCCCATCTATTTTATTTACGGAAATCTTCAACTAATCAGTTTCTCTAAATCTTCATGGCATTGATCCCCATATCATTCTTATTGCCATATCATCTCTGTTGCCTAACTTTGCCCCTGCAGTGTAAAGACTATTGCTTGGTCTTTGTCCCTGAAGTTCCTTTCATCCTTCTTGAAATTAGGGAGGTATTGAAATTTCAATACTGGCAGCATTTCCTAACCCCACATCTACAGGGGACACCTACCAAAGAAATCTCCACAGGTGTAGACACCCCTGTCAACAATGTATTCCTAAAAGCTTTGGTGAAACAAATGTCCTTTTTTTTTTTTTTTAAAGATTTTATTTATTTATTTGACAGACAGAGATCACAGGTAGGCAGAGAGGCAGGCAGAGAGAGAGGAGGAAGCAGGCTCCCTGCTGAACAGAGAGCCTGATGCAGGGCTCGATCCCAGGACCCTGGGATCAAGACCTGAGCGGAAGGCAGAAGCTTTAACCCACTAAGCTACCCAGGCACCCCCAAATGTCCTTTATTTTTCACATTTTAATATCTCTAAAATTATAACACCTTTATAATTGATGGCATTATTTATTGCATGTACATTTTTATTGAGATATAATTCACATACCATCAAATCCATCCTTTTAAAGTGTACAGTTCAATGGGTTTTGGTGTATTTACAAAGTTGTGCAACCATCACACTCTAATTTTGGGACATTTTCATTGCCTCAAAAAGAAACACTGTACCCTTTAATAGTTATTAACATCTTTACATGTGTTTATTGGCCATTTATATATCTTCTTTGGAGATGTGTATCCTTTGCTTATTTTAAAATTGGGTTATTTGTCAAGTTATAAGAGTTCATATATTCTGGACTATACACCTTTATCAGATACATGATTTGAAAATCTTTTCTCCTATTAAAGGGTCTTTTCCCTTTCTTGTTGGTGTCTTTTGAAGCACAGAGGTTTTTAAATTGGATGGAATCCAATTTATATTTTCTTTTTTAAAATTTATTTATTTATTTATTTATTTGACAGAGAGAGAGATCACAAGTTAGGCAGAGAGGCAGGCAGAGAGAGAGGAGGAAGCAGGCTCCCTGCTGAGCAGAGAGCCCGATGTGGGACTCGATCCCAGGACTCTGAGATCATGACCTGAGCCGAAGGCAGCGGCTTAACCCACTGAGCCACCCAGGCGCCCCATCCAATTTATATTTTCTTTTGTCACTTCTTTTGGTGTCACATCTAAAGATAGTCCAAGATCCTAAAGATTCATACTGATGTTTTCTTTTAAGAGTTTTCTAGTTTTAGCCTTTTAATTCGAATCTTTGACTTGAGTTAATGTTTGCACGTGGAGGGAGATGGGGGTCCACGTTGATTCTTTTGCATGCAGCTATCCAGTCATCCCGGCGTCATTTGTTGACAAAGTTATTCTTTCCCCATTAAAGGATTTTGGCATTCTTCACAAAGATCAATTGATCATAAGTGTATGGATTTATTTCTCAACTCTCAATTCCATTCCATTGATTTTTATTTATTCTTATACCAGAGCCACATGGTCTTGATTACTATAGCTTTGTGGTAAAGTGATAACCTAGGCAGAAATCTTTCACCAGAGCCGGGCATCAGAGTTACATGTAAGTTTCATCCACCTGGTTCTAGTTTCGGGCAATGATGGAGTAGCTTATATCAAACCAACCTTCCTGCTGAGAGTAACTAGTAAAATTTGGACTAAATTAAACTGCATCAACAACCACAACCATTTGAAGGCATTGGAAAGCAACCAAAGCTGTCAGGATTTGTGGGGCTGTAAGATAAATACAAAGAGCGTGACTTGTAGCAGCAATAGCAGCTGTTGCTGCTTCTTGTCTGTTTTGTCTTTGTAACATGACTTAAGTGAAATAATGCAAATTTTGATGTAAACTTCTTTGTAATTTGTAATGCTTCATAGTTATTTCAGGGGCCACGTATGAAGTATTATGTAGCCAAAGGCATAAAGGTTGACCACTTAACATGTCAACTTGAAAGGTACATTAGTTAAGGGCATGGGTTTTGGAACTGCAGTGCCTGGACTTGAATCCTGGTCCTGCCACTTACTACCAATCTATTCCTTAGTAAATCACTTAGTCTCACTAACCTCAATTTCTTCATCTTAAAAATAGGGATAGTAATGCCCATCTTGGAATTATTATAAGGTTTAAGTAGGTAAAGTAGAAGTACTTAGAACAGCCTCTAGCACTTAGTAAGTTTTCAGTAATTGCTAACTATTATAATATACAATGGTTTTTAAAACTATACTAGTAGTTTCATGTAAAATTCTTTTATTCTGGGGCATCTGGGAGGCTCAGTCAGTTGGGCATCTGCCTTCAGCTCAGATCATGATCCTGTTGTCCCAGGATGGAGCCTGTGTAGTGCTCCCTGCTCAGCTGGGAGCTTTCTTCTCACTCTCCCTCCCCCACCCCCACCCATGCTCTCTGATATACACACACACACTGTCTGTCTCTCTCTTCCAAATAAATAAAATCTTTAACAAATAATAAAATAAAATTCTTTTATGCAGTCCAAGCTTAAGTGAAGGTAGATAATACACTCTTATTTCTGCTGTTGAAATATTTGTTTTCTTCTTTTTTGCAGCTACACAGCTACTCTTAGCTACTACCCAAATTCTCCAGAATGATCTAATTGATGCCTCTGACCTTGAAGAATTTTTGATAAACAATGACTTTCATGCAGCTAATGTTTTACTTAATGAAGTATTAAGACATGAACCTGAACATGGTTAGTAGCTTGAATGCATCTGTGTTATAAAGGCCATCATCTACTGGAGGGGGTGGGAGATGTATGGATGGGATACACAACAATGGAAGGCATGCTGTGGGAGCTGCAGTGGGATGACGGAGGAACACCAGTGCTACCCTGGTGTGCCAAGCCTGAGCCCTGTGAAACCAAATGGAGGGGTAAATCAGGTCCTACTTTATCTCTGTAGGTGGTGGTACTTGGGAGATGAGGTTACTTTGGCTGGCATGGGCAGTAGTCAATCAGAATGCCATGCACAGAGTAAAACAGAGTCCTTGAGGCCCTTTTCCAGGTATCAACCTGTTGGAAGGTGAACTGCTGATATCCAGGAATACCTCTGGTGGTATTGCACATGGTTTTGGGGCTCAGGGAAGCATATATTTATAAACATACAAAATAATTTCATTATTTTAATGATTGGTATTGTTGAATGTTATCTTTGCCTCATTTTCAAAAGAGAGGAGCAGTAGTCTTTATTTTTCTCTTCTCTGTAAGAGATTCCTCAAATGTTAAGTAGAACTCAAAGGTGTACCCTAATGAGCCAACAGTTTTATTTACGGGAAAGTTAAGGATTATTGATTTAATTTCTTAAATTATATGGAATTACAAAGAAAATATCATATTTTCTTGTTAATATTGGCAGTCTGTATTTTTATAGGAATTCATCCATTTCATGTGACTTTTCAAATTTTTTGGATAAAGTTGCCCTTGACCTCTACTTTTTATCTTTTTTGATGTCTGCGTGATCAGTAATAATATCTTCATTTTCATTCTCAGTATAAGTGATTTGGAGCTTTTTTTTTTTTTCCACACAGTCTCCACAGAATTTTTCTTTACCTTTTTGTAAAATTGAGATATAATGGACATAGAACATTGTGTAAGTTTAGGATATACAGTGTGTTGATTTGATACATATATATTGCAAATGGTTATCACTATGGTGTTCGCTAACACCTCTATCACATCACATGACTGTAATTTCTTTTTTTGTGGTGAGAACATTTAAGGTCTAGTCTCTTAGCAACTTTTGAGTATATAATACAGTTTTAGGTCAGCACAGCATTAAATTTCCAGAACCTACTCATCTTCTAACTGCAAATTTGCACCTTTTAACAATATCTCCCCAACTCACTGCTCCCCTGGAATTGCTGCTAACTACTATTCTACTCTGTTTCTATGAGATTGGCTTTTTTACATCCACATATTAGTGATATATACAGTATTTGTCTTTGTCTGACTTATTAAGCATAAAGCCTTGAAGATCCATCCATTTTATTGCAAATGGCAGAATTTCCTTCTTTCTCGTGCTGAAATATTATTACACTGTATATACATACCACATCTCTTTATTCATCTGTTGATGGACACTTAGGTTATTTCCATATCTTGGCTTTTGTGAACAATGCTGCAAAATATGTGGAAGTGTCGATTCCTCTTAAAGATCCTGTTTTCATTTCCTTTGAATATATACCCATAAGGGAGATTGACGGATCATATGTTAGATCTATTTTTAATTTTGGGGCAGTCCTCCATACCGTTGTCCATTGTGGCTATATCAATTTCCATCGCCACAAATAGTGAATAAGGGTTCCCTTTCTCCACATCCATGCAAACCTTGATCTCTTCTTGATGATAGCCATTCTAACAAGTGTGAATGATATCTCATTGTGGTTTTGATTTCCATTTCCTTGATGACTAGTGATGTTGAACAACTTTTCATGTACCTGTTGGCCATTTGGATGTCTTCTTTGGAAAAAATTTCTATTCAGTTGCTCTGCCCATTTTTTCCATCATTTTGTTTGCTTGTCTGTTTGTTATTGAGCTGTATGAATTATATATTTTGGATATTAACCCTTTACCAGATATATGGTTTGCAAATATTTTCTCTCATTCCGTAGGTTGCCTTTTCATTTTGCTGATTTTTTTTTCTGTACACAAGCCTTTAAGTTGGATGTAGTCCCACTTGTTGGTTTTTGCTTTTGTGTTTGTATTTGGGGTCGTGTGAAAAAATTATTGCCAAGACCAGTGTCTGAAAGCTGCTTCCTTATGTTTTCTTCCAGGAAATTTATAATATCAGATATTACATTTAAGTCTTTAATCCATTTTGAGGTAACTTTTTTGTGAGTGGTATAAGATGGAGGAGTGATTTCATTTTTCTGGATGTAGTTATCCAGTTTTTCAATACCGGTTATTGAAGAAACTATCCTTTTTCCATTGAATGTTCTTGGCTCCATTGTTCAATATTAGTTGAGTATATGTAGGGGTTTATTTCTGGACTCTGGACATTTTTGTTCTTTTTCCTCACCCCACAAGCCTATGAACATTTAACGTCACAGATAAATATTTACTGATGTACTGTGACCACAAACCATTGTAATAGCTAAGATTTTTTTTTTCTCCTCTAAGAACTGGTTTTCCTTCTTGAAAACCTATTGCTCTACATGAGGATGTATGTCTTAAACATATCTAGAACATTAAATTCTGTATATACTGCTATGTCCTACTTTCCAGTATTTTACTTGAACTTTAACACATTTGTAAGGAATATTGTTCTATAGCCTCTTACCCTACTCACGATGTGGTTTTCTTTTTTTTTTTTTTTTTTAATTTTGTTTTGTTTTGGATTTTTGTTTTTGTTTTCTTATAGTTTTAGGTCAAGTAAGAGCTACAGAAGGGTTTTCTTCAGAAGAGTAACCAGATTTTTTAAAGAGAAAGACCTCTTTTGCTGGATTGCAGAAAATAAATGTAGAGAAATGAGACTAATGGCATAGGGTTTTTTTAAATTAACATATAATGTATTATTTGCTCCAGGGGTACAGGTCTGTGAATCATCAGGCTTACACATTTCACACCACTCAGCATAGCACATACCCTTCCCAATATCCATAACCCAGCCACCCTATCCCTACTCCCTCAACCCTCTAGTAACCTTCAGTTTGGTTTGTTTTGTGAGATTAAGAGTCTCTTATGGTTTGTTTCCCTCCCAATCCCATCTTGTTTCATTTTTCCCCTCCCTACCTACCATGACCCCCTAATGTGCCTCTCAAATTCCTCATATCAGAGAGATCATATGATAATTGTCTTTCTCTGATTGACTTATTTTGTTAGCATGATACCGTCTAGTTCCATCCACGTTGTTGCAAATGGCAAGATTTCGTTTCTCCTTATGGCTGCATAGTATTCCATTGTATATATATATATACCACATCTTCTTTATCTATTCATCTGTTGATGGACATCTAGGTTTTTTCCATAGTTTGGTTATTGTGGCTAGTTTTAACGATGCTGTTGTAATAGTGCATACATTAACTAGCATAGTGATAGATTCAAGAAGTATCCTGAAATAAATAGAAATTGGTAATCATATGTTTGCAGAAGTTAAGGAGGAAGGAATAGTATAGGCTGATTCCCAGGCTTTTCACTTTGAGTATAATTTGACTCTTAGCTTCTGGTATATTAATTCAGAAGCAATAGCTCTTTCAGCCAAATTTTATTTGCATTGCAGAAAATGGCAAGATTACCATTCAAGAATTTTTAACTAAGTTCTGCAATACATTAAGAGTTCCTAAAGACACAGGTGAGTTTTACTTCATATGATTCTACTGCCTATATCTGGAAGGGCAAGCAGTGGTTTTCATGTTAAAACAACATAGGATTAGAGAGAGCATAGATAAGTAAGAAACAGTATGAAGATAAAACAATACAATATTGGGTTATATAATTTTTGTCCAAATTATTTGGCAAAGACTGCTAAGCTTTCCCTAAACTCAGAACTGTAGGTATACCCTAATCATACTAGAAAATTACTGGATTATATAATATTCTCTGAGATTATTTGCTAGGTATACCTTACCTAAATTTATTGGAAAATTATAAATGATTGGAAAATAATTTTTAAAACTTTGACAAACCTAGCAAAGGGGATTTTATGCTTACCTTCTTTGTTTTTAATGTATCCTCAGCCACTTTCTTGACTACACAATTTTAGGACAAGTTTATGTTTATTACAGTGTGACTTACGTATAGTAAAACCACCTATTTTAGGTGTACAGTTCTTTGAATTCTTGATAACAGTGTCATGTAACCGTTACTAAATAGCACATAGAATATATCACCACAGACATTCCTTTGTGTCCTTGCCTAGTCCATCCCCTCTCTGAACCTTCATCCCTGGTAGCCACAGATGTATTCTTTGACACTAAAGTTTTGTCTTTTCTAGAATGTCACATAAATGAAATCATAACATATGAACCTCATTTGAGTCTGGCTCCTTTCACATAGCATATGATACTTTATGTTCATCAACATTTTGCATGTGGTTTGTTTCATTTTATTGGTGAATATTATTCCATTGTATGAATGTACAGTTTATCCATTTAGCAATTGATAGACTATTGAATTATTTCTGGGTTTTGGTGGTTATGAATGAAGCTTCTATAAACATTTATATACAGGTTTTTTGTGGGTACATATATTTTCATTTTTCTTAGCTGAATACCAAGAAGTAGGATTGCTGGGATATATGGTAAGTGTGTATTTAAATTGATAGAAACTGCCAAATATGAATTTATGATAGATAACATTCATTTATGATAAGAACTCTCAACAAAGTGGGTATAGAGAGAACATACATCAACATAATGAAGGCCACAACTAACATCATACTCAATGGTGAAAAACAAAGCTTTTCTTATAAGATCAGGAACAAAATAAGGTTGCCCATTCTTGTCCCTGTTTTGTTTTGTTTAGTGAAGTGCATTTGACATGCAAAATTGTATGTTTCAAGCGTACATCATAGTGATTCAGCAATTCTGTGTATACTCAGTTCTCCCCATGATAAGTGTAGTTACCATCTGTCACCACAAAATGGTATTACAGTATTAATGACTGTATTCCCCATGCTATAATTTTTCTCACCACTTTTATTCAGCTTTTATTCACATTATTGGAAGTCCTACTGAGGACAGTTACATAAGAAAAAGAAATAAAAGGCATCCAAATTGTAAAAAAAAGAAGTAAAACTTTCCTATTTGCAGATAACATATTATATACAGAAAACCCTAAAGGCCCTATCAAAAAAAAACTTAGAACTAATAAGTTTTGTAAAGTTGTAGAATATGAAATCAATATAGAAAAACCAGTTGCATTTCTATTCACTAATAAGCTATCAGAAAAAATATTAAGAAAATTATCCCATTGGGTGCCTGGGTGGCTTAGTGGGTTAAGCCGCTGCCTTCGGCTCAGGTCATGATCTCAGGGTCCTGGGATCGAGGCCTGCGTCGGGCTCTCTGCTCAGCAGGGAGCCTGCTTCCCTCTCTCTCTCTCTGTCTGCCTCTCTGTCTACTTGTGATTTCTCTCTGTCAAATAAATAAATAAAATCTTTTTTAAAAAAAGAAAAAACTATCCCATTATAATTACATCAAAAAGAATAAAATATTTAACAAAGGAGGTGAAAGACCTGTATACTGAAAACTATAAGACACTGACAAAAGAAATCGAAGATGATATAAACAAATGGAAAGATATTTCATGCTCAGGGATTGGAAAGTCAAATATTGTTAAAATGACCATACTACCCAAAGAAACCTGCACACTTAGTGTAATCCCTATCAAAATTCCAACGGCATTTTTCACAGACCTAGAACACATAATCCTAAACTTGTGTGGAACCACAGAAGACCCTAAAGTTCCAAAACAGTCTTGAGAAAGAACAAGCAGCCATCCTGCTTTCTGATTTCAAACTTTATTACAAAGCTATAGTAATAAAAACTGTATGTTATTGGCATAAAAACAGACATGTAGATCAATGAAACAGAATAGAGAGTGCAGAGATAAGCCCTTGCACATTTGGTCAATTTGTTCATGACAAAGCAGCCAAGAATAAACAATGTGAAAAGACAGACTCTTTGGTAACTGGTGCTGGGAATACTGGGCAGCTGTATGCAAAAGAATGAAACTGGACTGCTATCTTAGACTGTGCACAAAAATTAGGTCATAATGGACTAAAGACTTGCACATAAGACCTGGAGCCACAAAACTCCTAGAATAAAACATAGGCAGTAAGCTTTTTGACATCGGTCTTTGAAAACATTTTAAAAACCCCAAATTTTGTCTATTCATACAATACCATAGGTAAAGTCAAAGAACAGATAAAATGGGAGAAGCTATTTGCAATGTATATCACAGATGAAATATAGAAAAATGGCCGAAAGTCATGGATATAGAAATAATAAAAAATTTATAAAATGGCCCAAGATCATATTGAGATATTTGATTTTACTCATAATAAGAAATATGCAAACTAGGGGCACCTGGGTGGCTCAGAGGGTTAAAGCCTCTGCCTTCAGCTCAGGTCATGATCTCAGGGTCCTGGGATCGAGCCCCGCATTGGGCTCTCTGCTTGGCAGGGAGCCTGCTTTCCCCCTCTCTCTCTCTGCCTGTTCCTCTGCCTACTTGTGATCTCTATCTGTCAAATAAATAAATAAAATCTTAAAAAAAAATACACAAACTAAAATGGAGATTCAATTTCTCACCCATTAGACTGACAGAAATTGAAAACCTTGACAACATATTCTGTTTGTTTGTTTGTAGAGAAAAAGGCATTTATCTGTAGCTCATGAGCATGTAAAATACTACTGTTCTTTTGGAGGGAATTTGGTAATGTCTAACAAAACTGCATATGCATTTACCTTTTGACTCAGCAAATTTTCCCTGAAGATATCCTGCACCAATGTGAAAATATAGATGCATAAAGTTATTCATTACAGACTTACTTGAAATTGCAAAATAATGGAAAATACTTAAAGTGTAAACCTTGGAGATTAGTTAAATAAACTATAGCTTCTATACTGTACAACTATAAAAAAGAATTTAAAAAAAGAATTTCATAACAGTACTTTTTAATACCACTGCTTTTCTGCCTTTCCAATATTTAAAGCTACAGATTTCCCTCTGAGCAATTTCACTGCATCTTACAAAATTTTGTGTTATATTTTGATAATTACTTATTTAAAATACCTTGTGATAGCTTTTTGAAATATGCGTTGTTTAGAAATGCACTAATTTCCAAATATGTGGATATTTTCTAGGTATCTTCTTGTTACTGATTTCTAATTTAATATACCTCAGTCAGAGAATTTATTTTGCACAATTTAAGTGCTTTTAAATTAAGATTTGTTTTAAAGACTAGCATGTGGTCTATCTAGGTGAATATTCCATGTACACTTGAAAGAATGTATATTCTATAGTTGTCTGGTAGTGTTCTGTAAATATCCATTAGGTTAGATTGCTTGCTAGTTTGGTTGAATATTCTAATTCTTATTGATGTTTCTTCTACTTGTTCTATTAATTACTAAGTGCAAGGTGTCCATATCTGCAGCTTATTGTGGGTTCATCTATTCCTCCCTTTAATTCTGTAAGTTTTAGCTTACTAGAAGGCTCTTATTAGATGTACACCTTTGGTGTTGCAAAATTTATGTATATGACCATAGGACTTATGTCATGTACTTTGTCTATTGCTGTCTTTTGTCTTATTTTTATTGCTCCTCTGTTCCTTTCCTCCAGTTTCCTTACTTACATTTATATATTTATGTGTACTTATTGTCATGTATCTTATTTTATTTAAAATAAAGATTTTTAATGATATTACTAAATTATTTTACAGAGAGTTTATTAAATCATCCATAGGCAATATAAGAAAATAATTATTCTTGGTGCACTTAAAAATTTCACAATATAATTATCCATCTCTCTGTTTAGTTCCTTCAGTTTTTGCTTTACATGGTTTTCAGGCTCTATCATTAAGTACATACAAATTTAGAATTATGTCCACCTAGTGGACTGAAATATCATTATGAAATGTCTCTCTTTATCTCTAAAAATTCCTCTTCACATAAGGTCTACTTTGTCATATTTGTATAGCTATACTGCTCTCTCTTGTTTAGTGTTTGTCTATTATATCTCTTTTTTTTTTGAGGGGTTTCTTTTTTTCTAAGTTAAATTCAATTAATTAATATATGATATATTATTAGTTTCAGAGGTAGAGGTCAGTGATTCATCAGTCTTATAGAATACCCAGAGTTCTGTAAGAAAATGCTCAACATCACTAGCCATCAGGGAAATACAAATCAAAACCACAATAAGATACCACCTTACACCACTTAGAATGACAAAAATTAACAAAACAGGAAATAGCAAATATTGGCAAGGATGTGGAGAAAGGGGAACCCTCTTACACTGTTGGTGGGAATGCAAGTTGGTACAGCCACTAAGGAAAATGTATGGAGGTTCCTCAAGATGTTAAGAATAGAGCTACCCTACCACCTACCAATTGCACTAGTATGTATTTACCCCAAAAGATACAGGTGTAGTGAAAAGAAGGGGCATGTGCACCCACAATGTTCATAGCAGCAGTGTCCACAACAGCCAAACTGTGGAAGTAGCTGAGATGCCCTTCAACAGATGAACGGATAAAGAAGATGTGTCCATATACACAATGGAATATTACTCAACCATCAGAAACAATGAACACCCACCATTTGCATCGATATGATGGAACTGGAGGGAATTATGTTAAGTGGAATAAATATAGCAGAGAAAGACGATTATCATATGGCTTCACTCTTATGTGAAACATAAACAATAACATGGAGGACCACAGGGGATGGGAGGGAAATCCAAAGGGGGAAAAATCAGAGAGGGAGATGAACCATGAGAGACTTTGGACCCTGAGAAACAATCTGGGGGTTTCAGAGGGAGGGGGGTAGGGGCAGAGGATAATAGGGTAATGGGTATTGAGGAGGGCATGTGCTGTGATGAGCACTGGGTGTTATACTAACTAATGGATCATAGAGCACTACATCAAAACCTAATTATGTGCTATACAGTGGCTAACTGAACATTAAAAAAAAAAGAATACCCATTGCTCATTACATGACGTGCCCTCCTTAATGTCCATCTCCCAGTCACCCCATCCCCCTACCCGCCTCTCCTCCAACAAATCTCAGTTTGTTTCCTATGATTAAGAGTCTCTTATGGTTTGTCTCCCTCTCTGATTTTATCTTGTTTTATTTTTCCCTCCCTTCCCCTACACTCTGGTTTTATTTCTTAAATTCTATATATGACTATTGTCACCTATTTTAAATTATTTTAGGAACAGAGAGGTACATAGATAAATACAAATACTGCCTTTTAAGTATAATTTTATATATTAGAATAATTTTTTCCCCACTTATCTTTAAAATGTAAGGGAGATACATGAAAATTCCTCTCTAATTGGAGGTGATTATCTCTTCCCAGGAGATAAAAGCCAATTTTACAACATCAACATTCACAAAAATGAACTTACAGCTATTCCTGACCTTAAGCAAAATTTAAATCCCATTGGAATCTATCTAACAGATGATAAAATAAAGGAGGCTTTGGATAATACTAATCCTAATGGTGAGTAATTATTTCAATTTAAAATAACAAAGTTTTAGTATTTCAGAAGTTTCACTGTATATGCCCAAGAAGATATATCCCTTTTACATCTTTAAAAAGAAAAATTGAAAATATATTTTCTTTTCTTTCAATTGATGGGTTTGTATTGAAGGAAATGATTTTCAGAGTATATCTCCTATAACTTTATTTTAGTTCTAATCTGCATATCATGTACATCACAATAGGATTGCCAGTCCTCCCATTATTTTTATTTTTATAGTTCTGGTTTATAACATCAAATGGTCTTCTCTACAAGAAAATCTAAATTCTTTCTCTTTTTCTTTTTTAAAAAAAGATGAAGTGGTGAACTTGAAGGATTTTATCAGAACACTGACCAAAACTGATGAATTTATCGAGTGCCAAAGTGAGTATGGAATTTGAAATGAATATGAAAAGAAACTTCATTTTTGGGGGTTGGTGTATATATAGTTATGTGTGTGTATAAATTATGTATATTTTTATATATACTTTACCAAGTTCCTTTTTTTCTTTTTCTTGTTTAAACAGAGTTGATGTGTATATTTTTTAAACTCTAGGTTTTTAAACATATGAACACATAATTTTCATACCATAATATCCTTTTTTTTTCTTTAAGATTTTATTTATTTATTTGACACAGAGAGAGGAAGAGAGGGAACACCAGCAGGGGGGAGCGGGGAGGGGGAGAAGCAGGCTTCCTGCTGAGTAGGGAGCCCAATGCAGGACTCGATCCCAGGACTCTGGGATCATGACCTGAGCCGAAGGCAGATGCTTAATGACTGAGCCACCCAGACGCCCCTATACTTTTCTTGAATTACCTTTTTTAAAAGATTTATTTACTTGAGAGAAAGGGGAGGGCAGAGGAAGTGAATCTTTCAAGCAGACTCCCTGCTGAGTGAGGAGTCCCACCCCTGGCTCTGTCCCACATCCCTAAGATCATTACCTGGGCCAAAAAAACAAGAATTGGACACTTAACCCAACTGAGCCACCCATGCACCACTTGAATTACTTTTTTCTCTTTTTTCTTTATTATTGCTGACAAGTTTATCCATTTTCTTATCAAAGTAATTGGATTTTGTTTTTTTAATTACCTCTAGTGACTTTTGCTCTCTTCTGTTCTTATTTATTTATTTCCCCATTTTATTATTATTTTTTTATACTTACTCTATAGTTCTTTGTCAAAAACTTAAGCTAAATGCTTAACTTTTTTCAGTCCTTTTTGAAATTTCAATACAGTTCTATCATGGAGACACTGAAATAGCCTTGGACCACAGACATTGAGATTGAGAATTATGGTCCTCAGGCTGGGGTTTTAAAATGAGTATTGAAATCAGTGGATTCTCTCTAAATTGATCTGCACTTTGAATGCATTTCCATCACTATCTCAGGATCATTTTGGAAGGAAACTTGACAAAATAATTATGTAATTTTTTTTAAGATTATAGGTCTATGAATAGCTAAGACCCTTTTGAAAAAATAATAATGAAGAACTTGCTTTATCAGATATTAGTACATATTACAATGCTATTTTATTTTTAAAATTTTTTTCTTTATTATCTTTATTATGTTCAGTTAGCCACTGTATAATACTTCATTAGTTTTTGATGTAGTTTTCAGTGATTCATTAGTTCTGTATAACACTATTTCAATATAGTGTTACAAATAGATCAATGCATCATAATACAGACCAACAGAGACTCCTGTTAATGGGAACTTGGAATGTAATTGAGATGACATCGTCAGTCAGGGGTCAAAGATATTTAGTATATGATCTGAGAAAATTGGCTTACTATGTGGGAGAAAACAGAGTAGAATCCTGCTTCATACCATATAAAAAAATAACCTTCAAGAATCAAATGGATATGAAAATGGATCTCAAAGGTAAAGCTATACAACTGATGGAAGAAAATGTAAGGAAAAATATTGTGCCTTATGTTGGTGGATCCCTACTTAAAAATACTACTCCCCCAAAGTGCAATCATAGGGTGAAAAAGGATGTAATTACATCAAAATTAAGGATTTCTGTGAAATGAAGAACTCTATATAACAGACTGGAAAGAGATAATTACAAGATAATTAACAAAAGATTAGTATCTCAAATATGAGGAAATTCTGCAAATCAGCAGTAGGAAGAAAAAAAAATCAATTGGAAAAATAAGCAAAGATCTAAGGAGTCAGTACAGGAGGTGAAGCCCAAATAGGTAAATATATATATGAAGAGATTTGGAAATACTCACGAATTGCTGGTGAGTAGGTAAAATGGTACAGCATTCTGGATTGCAATCTAGCAGTACTTGTCAAGTATGCATATTTCTTATGGCCCAATAATTCTTTTTTTTAAAGATTTTATTTATGTATTTGAGAGAGAGAGAGACATAGTGAGAGAGGGAACACAAACGGGGGGAGAGGGAGAAGCAGGCTTCCTGCTGAGCAAGGAGCCCAATGTGGGGCTTGATCCCAGGACTTTGGTATCATGACCTGAACCGAAGGAAGACATAAGGCCTGAGCCATCCAGGTGCCCCTCAATAATTCTGTTTTTAGGTAAATAACCCAGAGAAGTTTCTTGTTAGAGACATGTTCAAGGGTGTTTCCTGTAACACTATGGGAGGATAAAAATGAAAGCAACGTAGACATCCATCATCAGGGAAATGGTTGAGTAAAATATGGTCCATACATATTACACATCATAACAATAACTAGATTTGCATTTGCACCAGAGAGAGATCTCAGTAATAATATGGTTCCATGAAGAAAGGAAAAAATAGAATAAATGAATAACACACAATGCTTTATGTAAATTAGATTTCTACTAATGCCCATAAGACAACACTTTATTTGTATTTTTTTCAGGTGAACACATAATTCTAAATAGAAAGATGAGAGATTGATTGAAAGAAATTGAGAAAGAGATTGAGATTGAAGTGACAATATCATATAAAATTATATAGTACTTTGCATCCTGAAAACTTAGAATACACATTCTTTTCAAATGTCTAAGGAACAGTCACAAAAATAGATGATGTATTTAAGTCACAAAGAAGAATTTCAATGAATTCTAAAAATCAGAAATCGTTCAGTACACATAATCTGACCATGATGTGGTAACATTAAAATTACTTTTAATTTGGAAGTTAAAAGAATTTGCAATGTTACTTTTAATTTGGAAATTTAAAAAATTTGGAATGAGAATATGGAAAAATGTTGCTTTTAAGACTAAAATGGCATGCCTGGGTAGCTCAGTCATTAAGCATCTGCTTTCTGCTCCAGTGGTGATCCCGGGGTCCTGGGATGGAGCCCTGCATTGATCCATGCATCGGGCTTCTTGCTCAGCAGGAAGCCTGCTTCTCCCTCTCCCACTCCCTCTGCTTGTGTTCCCTCTCTCTCTGTCAAATAAATAAATAAAATCTTTGAAAAAAAAAAAAGACCAAAAACAAATGGTCCTTTTTTTTTTTTTTTAAAGATTTTATGTATTTATTTGACAGAGATCACAAGTAGGCAGAGAGGCAAACAGAGAGAGAGGGGGAAGCAGGCTCCCCACCGAGCAGAGAACCTGATGTGGGGCTTGATCCTAGGACCCTGAGATCATGACCTGAGCCGAAGGCAGAGGCTTAACCCACTGAGCCACCCATGTGCCCCAAAATGAATGGTCTCCTAAGTAATTCTTTGGTTGAAGAATAAGTGAAACCTGAAAGTAAGAATTTTTAGAAATGATGACAATGAAAGCACTTCATATCAAAACATGTAAAGTGTGTTTGATTAAACATACCAAAACAATCTTACAGGATATTTTATCGTATTAAATGCTTTTATTAGAAAACAAGAAAGACAAACCATGAGAGACTCTGGACTTCAGGAAACAAACTGAAGGTTAAGGAGGAGAAGGGGTGGGGGGCTAGGGTAACTGCGTGATGGGTATTAAGGAGGGCAAGGGTTGCGATGAGCACTGGGTGTTATATCAATTATTGAATTGGTGAACACTCCTTCAAAAATGAATGATGTCCTGTATGCTGGCTAACTGAATTTAATAATAGAAAAGAAACATTAAAAAATATTTTTTCTTAAATGTTCAACTCATGAAGCTTACAAGAAACAAACAACAAAACAGCAAAAACAATCTCCCCAAAAAGTACTAGTCAGGAGCTAACGAAGTTGAAGGTAGAAGTTAGTGAAACAGAATATACACACACACACATACACACACACACACACACACACACACACACACACACACAAAAGAAATTATCCATATAACCAAAACTTTGTTCTTTCAAAAGATTGACAGAGAGTGCTTTAGGAAGTACGATGAAGGGAAAAAAATAGGGAGGACATAAAAAAGAAGACCGTCATAACTTGGATACAAATGAGATTAAAATATATAAATGAGTAGGGCGCCTGGGTGGCTCAGTGGGTTAAGCCGCTGCCTTCGGCTCGGGTCATGATCTCAGGGTCCTGGGATCGAGTCCCGCATCGGGCTCTCTGCTCAGTGAGAGCCTGCTTCCCTTCCTCTTGCTCTGCCTGCGTCTCTGCCTGCTTGTGATCTCTCTCTGTAAAAAAAAAAAAAAAAAAAAAAAAAAAAATATATATATATATATATATATATATATATATATATATATATATAAATGAGTAATACTTAAAACGGATTAATAAATCACCAAGTTGTTGGCATCTCATCAACAACACTGTCATTATCTCCAAACATTTGGATGAAGACAGAAAGGGCTGCTTTCCCCCACTTCTCCAATAATGGTGCGGTTTTCTTTGGGGTCATTTTGATAATTTGTTGTTTTTGTTGAGTTTCACGAGTTGAACTAATAAAATATTTCAGCATTTCCTGAATGCTTTTTTGTTTTTTTTGTTATTGTTTTTAATATTTTATTTATTTGAGAGAGAGAGCAAGCATGCAAGAGTTCACAGACAAGAGGGTGCAGCAGAGGAAGAGAAGCAGACTCCCCTCTGAGCAGGGAGCCGGAGGAGGAGCAGCGTTTCTTCTTTTCTTTTCTTTTTTTTTTTTAATTTATTTTCAGCGTAACAATATTCATTGTTTTTGCACCACACCCAGTGCTCTATGCAATGTTCTCTCTTCAATACCCACCACCTGGTTCCCCCAACCTCCCACCCCCTGTTTCTTATTTTCTAATGCACGCATTTAAACCTATAAATTTTTGGAGCTCTCGGTTTGGAGAATATTTCAGAGAAGCAAAACCCTCAAGACCGTTTTCAAGAAAATGAATACATTTCACCCAAATCAAGTTGTGATATGCTTATCTGGATAGACTGGCCAACTAATATCTTTACGTTTTGTCACTTCTCTATATAGAAATAGAAGATGCATCCAACATTGTTAATAGTGTCTTCGATGGGAAAGTTGAACTTAAAGACCTTTTATCTGCCTTGGAGAACCTGGAGAAACCTTTAAGTGAAGAAAAACCTGAGGCGTCATTGAACTCTGCAACAGATGGTGAGCACTTGAGTTACCTCATAGGTTTCCTGTTTAGAATACACACGTTAATCTTTTTTTAAGAATAATAATGCTGTATATTTAGGAAGGTTGTTATAGAACTGATGTGTAAATCTTGGTCACTGTGAACTGTTAGAACCCTTTTGGAAAGCATGTGGATAGTCTTTATTTGGAGAAGATGAATAGAAGCCAAGTATTCTTGTTATCTATGTTTCAAAACCATTTACTCCCTTATTAGATTATGATGGTCACAATAATAAATATGATAGAGTCCTGCTCTTCGATTTCTCCAACTCGGATTCCAGAGATAGGATAATTCTTAAAAACAGAGCTCCTCTAATAAATGTGATATTTACTGTGGCATTTTTCATAAATGCTGTTCACCAGACTGAGGAAATTGCCTTCTATTCCTTGTTTGCTAAAGGATTGAATTTATATTTATTTGGTTTATCATGAATTTCCCAAACAATTTTTATGCATCTGTTTAGATAGATCATAGGGGTTTTTCTTATAATCTGTGAGTGTGGAGAATTATGTTAATTTTTAAAATATCAAATGAAACCTAAAATTTGGAAAACCCCATTTTGTTTATGATATATTGTTCTTTTTATGTAAGTATTTTCCATTCATTTAATTTCACTTTTCCTGTATTCTTATTCTTCTAAAGAAAAAAAGATAAATTTGGAACCATGTGAGGGAGACTAAAATTTGAAAAAAAGAAACAGAACTTCTAGAAATTAAAAAAGTAATAATTAAAATTAATTAATGGACAATAATGTCAGCAGATTAAACATAGGTGAAGAAATATGAACTGCAAAATAATTTGAAGAAATTATACAAAATGCAGCATAGAAAGAATATAAGAAAGAGGCTAAGAGGAAGGCAGAATGAAAAGGCTACTTATTGCAGGAATGAGTTTGAAATATATATGTATATCAGATTACAATGTTACATACTTTACACTTACATTATAATTAATAGAATGTTGTATGTCAATTATATTTCAGTAAAGCTAGAAAAAGAAAAAATGAATAGACATGATATATATCCATTCAGGAGAGAAGAGACAGAATGGTTGCAGAGAAAATATTTGGAGAACTATAGCAGAGAATTTTCCAGAACGAGAAAGACCTAAACCTACCAATTAAAGAAGTCCAGTGAATCCCACATAGGATGAAAGGAAATCCATACACACATAGGTTTATCATGATGAAACTGCAGCCTATCAGAAGGAAAGAAAATCTTAAAGTAGCTAGAGAGAAAAGCGGAATTATCTATAAAAGGAATTTTTTCTTATTCTTGATATTTTCTCTGGGTATTGAAATCTAGAGAAACATTTTTGTAAGTTGAGGATAAACCCCCCAATTTGGAAGAAATCTAGGCTTTGTCAGACCTTTGAAAATACAAACTTAAGTTTGTCCAATGTTTTGATTTGTCTTCGGCAAATACTCTGGGTGAAAAACAGTAACTATGTTTCTGGATTACAGTCTTCAATCAGTTGTTAGTGTGGAAATTTATTACTTTCTTGGCAGCAAATTTATTTATTTAAGGTAATTTTAAAGCAATAACTTTACTTAGAATTTTTAGTCCTTTTTAGTAGAAGGGTAGATCCAGTTATCTAGTCTAATTCATTACTGGCACCCTCTCCAATTCTAAGGTTGCACCATAATGTGGGAGATAAAGGAAGAGCTTTTAAAACTCTCTTATATCCCTGAAACAAAGAATACATTGTATGTTAATAAAATAGATAAATAAAAAGGTAAAAAGCAAAACAAAAACAAAAAACCTCCCTTGCGTTGTTTCTACTGACATCTAGTGGATGGAGCCTGTGGTACTCCTGCATCTATGGGAAGGGGTTTGGGATCCGGTGCTTCCAAAGGGCAGTTCTCATTCTTTTCCATCCGTCTTCTAGTCTCTCTCCCCCTCGGCCCTCCCAATCCCTCCCTCTCTTTCTTTCTTTCTTTCTTTCTGCTTCTTTGACTCAGGAGAAATTCTTCCTAGCTATTAAGGCATTTGGTATATTTTCTTCAACGATCCTGGGTTTCTATACAAGCAGTCTCTTATAGAAACTTTTAATCTACAAAAATCACAAGAGTGAGGAAATACTTAAGGCCAAACTAACTGCTTAGAACAGGAAAGAAGCGGGGAGCCTGGGTGGCTTAGTTGGTTAAGCATCTGCCTTCATTTGGCTCAGGTCATGATCCCAAGGTCCTGGGATGGAGTCCCTCATCGGGCTCCCTGCTCAGCCGAGAGCCTGCTTCTCCCTCCCCCGGCTCTGCCTGCTGCTCTCCCGGTTTGTTCTCTCTCTCTTTCTGACGAGTAAATAAAGAAAATCTTAAAACAAACAAACAAACAAACAGGAAAGATGGGTCAATTCATCCACCACTTCAAGAGATACAGTGCAATAGTTCCAATATTTGCTCTTTAAACAAATTACAGTAGGCTTCCAGAGAAGGCTAACTTTTTTTTTTTAAGATTTTATTTATTTATTTGACACAGAGAGATCACAAGTAGGCAGAGAGGCAGGCAGAGAGAGAGGAAGGGAAGCAGTCTCCCCACTGAGCAGAGAGCCCAATGCGGGACTCGATCCCAGGACCCTGAGATCATGACCTGAGCCGAAGGCAGCGGCTTAACCCACTGAGCCACCCAGGCGCCCCAAGAAGGCTAACTTTTGAAGCAGACCAGAGTCAGTTGACTCAAATGTCTGCAGTAGCCAGGGACATAATGAAAATTAATAAAATGAATTAGGTATAAGACGAAAGGAAGGGATGTGGACTGTAGGGTAACTTGAGGGCACATATCCCATATTAAGATAATTAAATTCAAATGAAAAGAAAACCCCAACACTCCCTAAGACAATGAAAAGGATTGTATCTCAGTTATATTCAGTCTGTGAGCCTGTGATCCCTGAAGCAGGATTCTGTAGGAGTGGGAAAAAAAAATCTTTTCCTTCTACCCTTCTAGGTTCTCTAGAACTCTTCTGGAGTTCTGTAACAAAAGATTAACAAGAGAAAAGCATATATATTTAATTTAAACTTATGTGAAAGAGGAGTATACATAAGGAAGTGAAGACCCAAAGAAGTGGTTAAACCCTAATGTTTTAATATTATGTTTGATATAGGATAGAAAGTGGTGGAAAATGTGATAGGGCAAAATTATATGAGCTATAAGGGTGGTAAACTGGGGGAAATTTAACAAGGCCTGTTCTTTCAGTTTCCTCTGGGTGTCCCTCCAACCCTCAGTCTTTAGAGATAAGGATGCTCCGTTCCTCTGGGTATAGCAAGAGCATCTCTCATGTGAGAGTCTTAATGACCTTAATGACCTTCCCATCCCAGGGAGGATGGGAAAGTCTGAATCCTAACTGCACCTTCCATTTCTCAGATTTCTTCAGCTTAAAATATTCAATATGTTGAGGTGCTGTGTTTTGCGGGTAATGTATCCTGAACCCTGTCCTCCAAAGAGTAAGAGATATTTATTTATGTGTGATGTTATGGATAATTCAGAGGAAATTGAAATTCAGCTATTAGGTTTTTGTAAGAGTTTTTACTACTTGGAAAGATTAATAATTTTATATATGTTCTTTTATGCATAGTTTTTCCTTGTTCGGTTCAGGGTTAAATAGGGAGTAGTGACAGTAAAAACAAGTCGAATTTCTTTTTTCTCACCAAACAGAACTTTTTTCCAAAGGAATTATTTTTTTAAATTCTTTCTCTTCCTTGGCTGTCTTTGTTGTATAAATCATCTCTGCAGGGAGGTGCCCTATGTATTCTCTCATATTCTTTATAGATGTGTATATATTTTTGAACTATATAACCTGTGTGTAATTTTTTTAAGCCATGGTTCACAATACTGGGTTGTGAAATAAATTTACTAAGTCCTGAATAGCATTTTAAAATGAAATGAAATAATGTGGAATTTATTAGACAATATCAGTATGCAGCACAAAAGTATTGTTTTATAAAACGTTTATTTGTGTGTGTATGTGTGTGTGTGTGTGTGCGCACACACATGCACGTGCACATGCTCGCAGTCTAAATGTATTTCTTACCATTTATTATAGTCATAGAATTTTGGAAACTGAATGAAATTATATTAAAGCAATATCAGATCCTTGCCTTAATGAGGTTGAAATCTATTTAAACCCTATTTTATTTCTTAACTTTGCAGAAAATAACAAGATCGTAAAAGATATTATTGATGTTTTCACTAATTCATCTAAACCATCAACACCATTCAACAGTAAGTAGAGTAAAATAATGAAAATTAAAAATAAACTTCTAAGATCTTTCTATGGTATTCTCCTTTTTCTAAAGTATAGTTTGTTTTGCCCTGTGCTTTTAATTCCTTAAGTTTGCTTTGCTTTACTGAGATGTTATAATCTGCTTTCTTATTCTTTATCATAGTCAGTCTATACTTTGACCATAAAGAATTATTTAGATTACATTCCTAGAATTAATGCTTCCTTAAAGCAAACAGTTTGTCTCAGTATATGCTTCAGTGTAAGGTATCCCATGAATCTAGTACAATTTTCTCTCACCTCTAATAATTTCCACATGCTTCTTTATCTCACCTATAATGAAACATTGTAAAAGAAAGTAAAGGGAAAAAAAACATCTAGCACATCTAAAACTAGCAGGTAGGTAAGAGAGGTTCTCTAATCCTAGGATAGGATGTTACTTTGTGTTTTTAAGGGCATAGCAGATTTATATTTGCATTTTTCTTTCTCCAACTACCTGTGTTCTATTTCTGCTAGCTGTTCTCATTCTAAGAGCTAGTACCTAGCTGTACTTGAAATGCTTTACAGTCTGTGAAGGACTGGAGCACGTAGTAATTATTATCTTTGAGGGGAAATAATAAATAAAAGCAAATTTTTACAAAAGTTTTGCAGAAGTTCAATTTTTAGCTGGTTAGGGGTGTATTAAATTTTGCTTATTGTTTAAGTGACTTCTGAAACCAAAGCCCATTGATATGTTTTGAAAACCCTTTTGCTCTGAATTCCTTTTGTAAACATCTACTCTCTGTAAGTCAGGGTGTTAAGTCTAAGAAAGGACTTTGTCCAAGCCTCCTCCTTTGTTCTCTATTCTTAATGTATTTATAGATTTATTTAAAGAGATTACAACTCTTGATAAGATCAGAAATGATAAGATGCCTGCAAATGAACTGAGCTTCCAACTCTTGAGTGCTGGAATTCCACTGACCAATAAGACATTCCAGGAGATTCTGGGTCAGGCATCTACTGATGGTGAGCCCTTTTTGAAAGAACATTCTATGTTGAACTTAATGAAGTCCTAGTTCTACTGTGAGCTTGGGATATCTGTTTTATGTATGCATAATTTAGATAAACTAGGTCTTAGAAACATAATGAGAACATAAGCATTCTGAGAACTAATTAAAATTAATACTTTTCTCTTGGAAATGTTATTTATTTTTTTACTTACCTAGTGCATCCACACCCAGTGTGGAGCCCAATGGAGGGCTTGAACTCACCACCGTAAGATTAAAGACAGGAGCTAAGATTAAGAATCAGGTGCTTATGAGTGAAATAAGTCAAGCAGAGAGAGTCAATTATTATATGGTCTCACTTATTTGTGGAGCATAACAAATAGCATGGAGGACAAGGGGTGTTAGAGAGGAGAATGGAGTTCGGAGAAATTGGAAGGGAGGTGAACCATGAGAGACTATGAACTCCTGAAAAACAATCTGAGGGGTTTGAAGTGGCGGGGGTGGTGGGAGGTTGGGGTACATGGTGGTGGGTATTATGGATGGCACGGATTGCATGGAGCACTGGGTGTGGTGAAAAAATAATGAATACTCTTTTTCTGAAAATAAATAAATATATATATATATAAAGAATCAGGTGCTTCACCAACTGAGACACTCAGGCACCCCTTCTCCTGGAAATATTTTGAAGAGGTACCCTCTGTTTATCTGGCATCATATTTGTAAAATGTATACATCAAAATTTAATTAAAACAAATAGTATAATTAGAATTTTTTTCTTGTTTTAAGGGAACAGATTCTTGGTAAAACTATTTTAAATTGATTAGTTTTTAATCCAGCTAATTTCTGGAAATTAACAAAATCTGCCCATCCCCCCATTTCCTGTCATGGTTATTTTACACTTTGCCATTTTATAATCCTTATACTTTACTTTTTAGAAAATAGTGAAGTAAGTCTCAAACAAATTTTGGACTCTTTGAACACAAATAAGCCAGTTCCTCAATTTGAAGGTGAGTCAATCAATATTTCATTTACACAATATTTCATTTGTCATAGTTTCCTATTGCCTTTTGTCATTATTTAAACAGTGTTTTGAGGTATAAATGTATATTTATAATGTATATATTAAATGTATAAGATGTATATTTTTATAATTAAAGTGCAGTGTTTGGTAAGTTTTTTTTTTTTTTAAGCTCTTTTTTTTTTTTTTAAGTATTTTATTTATTTACTTGAGAGAGAGACAGTGAGAGAGAGCATGAGCGAGGAGAAGGTCAGAGGGAGAAGCAGACTCCCCGTGGAGTTGGGAGCCTGATGCGGGACTCGATCCCGGGACTCCGGGATCATGACCTGAGCCGAAGGCAGTCGTCCAACCAACTGAGCCACCCAGGCGTCCCGTGTTTTGATATGTGCGTACATCTATAAAACTACCATCATGATCAAGATAATGAACATATCCCTCACCCCCAAAGCTTCCTCATGTTCCTTTGTAATCTTTTCCTGCCATTTTCTATCCTCTCACTCATCCTCAGGCAACCCCTGGTCTGCTTTTTGTCAGTATAGATTCATTTGTATTTATCAGAATTTTATAAAATGGATATGTTCTTTTTTTGCTGGATGTTTTCATTCAGCATAATTATTTTGAGATTCATCCATGTAGCATGTATCAGGAAGTCATGCTTATTTATTGCTGGATAACACTCCATTTTAGATAGACCACAGTTTGTTTACTTACCTGGTGATGCATATTAGGCTATTTCCAGTTTGGAGCTATTACAAATAAAATTGCTATGAACAATTATGTACAAGTCATTGTATGAACATACGCTTTCATTTCTTTTGAGCAGTTACCAAAGCTTGGCTGGCTCATATGGTAGGTGTATGTTTAACTTTTTAAGAAACTGCAAACTGGTTTCCAATGTGGCCACACTATTTTACATTTCTGCTAGCAGTGGATGAGAGTTCGAGTTCCTCTAAATCCTTGCCAGTACTTGGTATAGTCAGTCTTTTTAATTTTAATCATTCTAGTAAGTTGATTCACTGTGGTTTTAATTTGCATTTCCTTAATGACTAATGATGCTGAACATCTTCTCATGTTCTTATTTGCCATCTGTATATCTTCTTTGTGAAGTGTCTGTTTAGATCTTTTGCCCATTTTTAAAGTTGGGCTGTTTGTTTTTGTATTTCTGTATAAATTCTGGGTACATATCCTTTATCAGATATATATTTAGGGAAATATTTTCTCTGAGTCTTATACTGAGCAAATTTTACTCTGAGTCTCTTCATTTTCTTAAGTGTCTTTGACAAAGTACAGCATCCCTTCCTGATCAAAACTCTTCAAAGTGTAGGGATAGAGGGCACATACCTCAATATTATCAAAGCCATCTATGAAAAACCCACCGCAAATATCATTCTCAATGGAGAAAAACTGAAAGCTTTTCCGCTAAGGTCAGGAACATGGCAGGAATGTCCATTATCACCACTGCTATTCAATATAGTACTAGAGGTCCTAGCCTCAGCAATCAGACAACAAAAGGAAATTAAAGGCATCCAAATCAGCAAAGAAGAAGTCAAATTATCACTCTTAGCAGATGATATGATACTGTATGTGGAAAACCCAAAAAACTCCACTCCAAAACTGCTAGAACTTATACAGGAATTCAGTAAAGTGTCAGGATATAAAATCAATGCACAGAAATCAGTTGCATTTCTCTACACCAACAGCAAGACAGAAGAAAGAGAAATTAAGGAGTCAATCCCATTTACAATTGCACCCAAAACCATAAGATACCTAGGAATAAACCTAACCAAAGAGGCACAGGATCTATACTCAGAAAACTATAAAGTACTCATGAAAGAAATTGAGGAAGACACAAAGAAATGGAAAAATGTTCCATGCTTCTGGATTGGAAGAATAAATATTGTGAAAATGTCTATGCTACCTAAAGCAATCTACACATTTAATGCAATTCCTATCAAAGTACCATCCATCTTTTTCAAAGAAATGGAACAAATAATTCTAAAATTTATATGGAACCAGAAAAGACCTCGAATAGCCAAAGGGATATTGAAAAAGAAAGCCAACGTTGGTGGCATCACAATTCCGGACTTCAAGCTCTATTACAAAGCTGTCATCATCAAGACAGCATGGTACTGGCACAAAAACAGACACATAGATCAATGGAACAGAATAGAGAGCCCAGAAATAGACCCTCAACTCTACAGTCAACTAATCTTCGACAAAGCAGGAAAGAATGTCCAGTGGAAAAAAGACAGCCTCTTCAATAAATGGTGCTGGGAAAATTGGACAGCCACATGCAGAAAAATGAAATTGGACCATTTCCTTACACCACACACAAAAACAGACTCAAAATGGATGAAGGACCTCAATGTGCGAAAGGAATCCATCAAAATCCTTGAGGAGAACACAGGCAGCAACCTCTTCGACCTCTGCCGCAGCAACATCTTCCTAGGAACAACGCAAAAGGCAAGGCAAGCAAGGGAAAAAATGAACTATTGGGATTTCATCAAGATCAAAAGCTTTTGCACAGCAAAGGAAACAGTTCACAAAATCAAAAGACAACTGACAGAATGGGAGAAGATATTTGCAAACGACATATCAGATAAAGGACTAGTGTCCAGAATCTATAAAGAACTTAGCAAACTCAACACCCAAAGAACAAATAATCCAATCAAGAAATGGGCAGAGGACATGAACAGACATTTCTGCAAAGAAGACATCCAGATGGCCAACAGACACATGAAAAAGTGCTCCATGTCACTCGGCATCAGGGAAATACAAATCAAAACCACAATGAGATATCACCTCACACCAGTCAGAATGGCTAAAATCAACAAGTCAGGAAATGACAGATGCTGGCGAGGATGCGGAGAAAGGGGAACCCTCCTACACTGTTGGTGGGAATGCAAGCTGGTGCAGCCACTCTGGAAAACAGCATGGAGGTTCCTCAAAATGTTGAAAATAGAACTGCCCTATGACCCAGCAATTGCACTACTGGGTATTTACCCTAAAGATACAAACGTAGTGATCCAAAGGGGCATATGCACCCGAATGTTTATAGCAGCAATGTCCACAATAGCCAAACTATGGAAAGAACCTAGATGTCCATCAACAGATGAATGGATCAAGAAGATGTGGTATATATACACAATGGAATACTATGCAGCCATCAAAAGAAATGAAATCTTGCCATTTGCGACAACATGGATGGAACTAGAGCGTATCATGCTTAGCGAAATAAGTCAAGCAGAGAAAGACAACTATCATATGATCTCCCTGATATGAGGAAGTGGTGATGCAACATGGAGGCTTAAGTGGGTAGGAGAAGAATAAATGAAACAAGATGGAATTGGGAGGGAGACAAACCATAAATGACTCTTAATCTCACAAAACAAACTGAGGGTTGCTGGGGGGAGGGGGTTTGGGAGAAGGGGGTAGGATTATGGACATTGGGGAGGGTATGTGCTTTGGTGAGTGCTGTGAAGTGTGTAAACCTGGTGATTCACAGACCTGTACCCCTGGGGATAAAAATATATGTTTATAAAAAATAAAAAATTAAAATAAAAGAGAATTAATTTTAATTTTGATAAAGTCTCATTAATTAGTTCTTTTCTTTTATGGATTGTGCTTTTGGTGTCACACATATGAAATCTTTGCCTCACGCAAGCTTACAAAGGTTTTAATGTATGTTTTCTTCTAAAAGTTTTATGGGTTTTGGTTTTGCGTCTTAGGTGTATATCTATTTTCAGTTAATCTTTATATATGGAATGAAGTATGAATCAAAGTTCCTTTTTGTTTTGTTTTGTTTTGCATATGGACATTCATTTGTTTCAGCACAGTTGTTGAAAAGATTATACTTTATATTTTCTATACTGAATTTTCTTTGTACTTTTGTAGAAAATCATTTTTGTTTGTTTGTTTGTTTCCTGGATTCTCTGTTCTGTTCCATTGATCTTTGTCAGTCTTTACACAGATAGCACATTGTCTGATTACTATAGCTTTATAATAAATATTGAAAGCACTCAGGTAGTATTGGTCCTTCAACTTTGTTCTACTTAAAAAAAAAGTTATTTTGGCTATTCTAGATCTTTTCCATTGCCATGTGAATTTTAGAATCAGTTTGTAATTTCTACAGAAAAGTCTGCTGGAATTTATTGGAGACATTAAAGGCCCTCAAGAATTAAGATCTGTTGGAAAGTTTCTTATCCAACAATGTCTTATTAAATAGTACAACTCTTTTCTGCAATTCCTTTGTATCCCTGTACTTTGCCTCCTTTTAAATATTTTCCTACATAAACTAGTGATTATAACCCAAATGGCGACCTTGAGTGTATGATGATTTGTTTAACTCATTGATAAAGCAGATAGAGGCACAGCTAAGGATCCCATTTAGAGGGGAAAACTCCTAGAGATTTAGATAAGACCTGGGAAGAATGTGGACTTCTTCAGCCTGAAAGAACCTCCAACATTTTTGTTTTCTTCATAGGAAAACCCCTACATCTATTACCTGTAATCTTGAAACTCTTCAATTCATATTTCTTCTATAGATTTTGTGGCATTTGATTCTTGTACCTTTTAAGTTAAAAAGTAAAGGCCATTTCCACCTTCAGGCACAGTATATTCCTGAAAACCTAATATTCCCATACTTCTGGGGGGAATTCTAATCCTAGAATAAAAGTTATGAGGAATAAGCAAAAAATGAAAAGAGCAGAAAAATATGTAAGTAAAAGGAAATTCAGGACTAATGTTTTTTATACTCTGAAATTTGGGCTGTTATCATATACATAGAAATAAGCCCCAAATTCTCTCTCACTGGTATAAAATTAAACATTTCCCTAGGAGATGCTATTTTAACTTAAAAATGGCCTATTTTAACTTGAAAAAAACCTGTTAGTTTTATTCAGTTAAATTTAAAAAGCCCTCAGTCATCTTAATATTTTTTTATATTAAGACAAAAATAATGTCTCAGTGAAATATGCTTGGAATAAAGGAATATTTGGCTTATTAATTTTGGAATCATAGAGATAATATTAATTGAGATGTATGACTTACAGAATCCGCATATGTTTTCAGATTTATCTACTGCCCTCCAGACTGTCAACTTGATGGACTCCAACAAAATTCAAATTAATAACTTGCAAGATGCTTTTGATGACCTCAATGTTTCTGTAAAGGCTGAAGAACACCAGATGTTAGAGAAAACGCTTGATGTTGATGGTACATATAATAACTATAAGTTGGCTTTCCAAATAAAGTGGCAATAAATTTTCCATTCCCCTTCCCTGTCCTCCATTATTCACTCCCCAACAATTTTCTTTTTTTATTATCCTAATGGAAAAAACACTCTAATAGAGCAGGTCTATTGAAATCATGCATTTATCTTGATGGAAAAGGCTTTGAATAAGATTAATAAGATTTTTAAAGCCCCATCAAGTATCCTGTGTTGATTCCATCAGAGTGTAATTTGTGTGTGTATTTTTAGCATCTACTATGTAAATCAGGGAACATGAAGTGATTCTCTGTGAAGGTTGTGCTGACATAAAACTGTTTTTAGCCAGGAATAGACTAAGGGAAGACTTTCTGCCCTCAGCTTGAGATATTTGAGATTGATTGAATGTGAATCTCAAGAGCTTTCAGAGAAAACAATATATAATTTTCAAATTTTGCCAATTATTATGGGTGTTTTAAAATTAATTTAAAATTAAAATCAATTCCTAAAAGTACTTTTGTTTTACAATATTAAATGGGTTTTACAATATTAAATCAATTCCTAAAAGTACTTTTGTTTTACAATATTAAATGGGTTTCATCAATCATATTGACTGGGGCCACTGCACAACATCTGTTGTCAACAGCACGCTTTGACGTTAGGCAGTGCATGGCCTATCCAAAGACCTGATCACAAGTACCTGTTATATGTAAGGTGTCATGTAATATGTAATATGTAATGTAATCAAATAAATATAAAGTATTCATATTTAGGAAACTTTTGGTCTAGTTGGTGAGGCAAGCTATAAACAACAAAAGAGTATTTAACAATATAGGAGATAAAAGCTCAGTGCATTTGCAATGTTACATAGCAGCGCTTGAGTAATAACCAGGGAAACAGTGATGTGATATTGTAATTGGTAATAAGACAATAACAAAGTGATGGGTATTAAGGAGGGCCTGTGTTGTGATGAGCACTGAGTGTTGTACGTAACTAATGAGTCATTGGACACTACATCAAAAACTAATGATGTACTATACAGTGGATAACTGAATATAATTTGAAAAAAAGAAAGAAATATATATTTGGTCTTTGACTGCATTCCTGGCATAGAGCTCCTAAGACACTTGAAATTCCTAAGTGATTTGAGCACTAGGGGTTTCTTTTGTTCTAATAGGCAGTTCTGGGTGGGCATCTGTTTCCTAGGTGGGGATGAAAAGATAAGCCATGATTAGTACCTTGGAATTTTTAGCATTCCTCAGAGAGGGGAAATGGGCTGGAAATGGAGTGAATCCTTGATTATGCCTATGTTTGAAGCCTCCATAAAATCCCAGTTGTTCAGAGAGTTTCCAGGTCGATGAACACATCCACATGCCAGGAAAGTGATTCACCTCAACTCACAGGGACAGAGCTGCTATGCTTGGGACCCTCCCAGATCTCCCATACCCTATGTATTTCTTCATCTGGCTGTTCTCAAGTATACTTATCATATCCTTTAATAAACTGGTAAACATTAAATGTTTCCCTGAGTTCTGTGAACTATTCTAGCAAATAATTGAATCCAAGGGGGAGAAAGTCATAGGAATCTTCAGTTTGTAGCCAAGTTGGACATAAGTTGTGGGGAACTTGGGGACCTACTTGTGATTGGCTTCTGAAGTAGGAGGAAGGACAGTCTTATGGGACTGAGCCCTTAACTTGTGGGACCTGATGCCATCTCCAGGAAGATAGTGTCAGAATTGAGTTAAATTATAGGATGCTCAGCTGATGTTGCAGAGAATTACTTGGTGGGGGAACCCCCCCCAACATCTGGTGCTAGAGTGTTGTGAGTATGGTAGTAGTTTGAGAGTAAAGGAGAAACACAGGAGAACTGAGTTGTTTTTCCTATACAAGTGATGACACTGAGTTTTGTAAGAATTCAGAGGAGAGCAGTTTCATTCATTCAGCAAAACTTTATTAAGTACCTATTTCTTGTTAGTTACTAAATATATAAAGATAAAAGAGCTTACAGTCTACTGAGATCACAAGCAGTGAGAATACCAATTATTCAATACCATGACAGAGGTAAACAGTATTATGGGAATGTATACAATAGATATCTAACCTACACAGGGTTGGATAGGGTAGTTGGAAGAGGCTTCTTGGAGGAATTACTGTTGGAGTTGAATTCTATATATATTTTAAAGTTTTTAGAGATTTTATTTTTTTATTTGGGAGAGGGAGAACGAGCAAAGAGACAGAGAGCACCAGTGGAGGGAGAGGCAGAGGGAGAGGAAGAAGCAGGCTCCCACTTCATCAAGATCAAAAGCTTTTGCACAGCAAAGAAAACAGTTAACAAAACCAAAAGACAACTGACAGAATGGGAGAAGATACTGGCAAACAACATATGAAATAAAGGGCTAGTATCCAAAATCTATAAAGAACTTATCAAACTCAACACCTAAAGAACAAATAATCCAATCAAGAAATGGGCAGAGGACATGAACAGACATTTCTGCAAAGAAGACATCCAGAAGGCCAACAGACACAAGAAAAAGTGCTCCACATCACTCGGTATCAGGGAAATACAAATCAAAACCACAATGAGATACCACCTCACACCTGTCACGATGGCTAAAATTAACAAGTCAGGGAATGATGGATGCTGGCGAGGATGCGGAGAAAGGGGAACCCTCCTGGGAATGCAACCTGATGCAACCACTCTGGAAAACAGCATGGAGGTTCCTCAAAAAGTTGAAAATAGAGCTACCCTATGACCCAGCCATTGCACTACTGGGTATTTACCCTAAAGATACAAATCTAATGATCTGCAGGGGCACGTGCACCCGAATGTTTATAGCAGCAATGTCCACAATAGTCAAACTATGGAAAGAACCTTGATGTACATCAACAGATGAATGGATAAAGAAGATGTGGTGTATATATATACAATGGAACACTATGCAGCCATCAAAAGAAATGAATTCTTGCCATTTGCGAAGATGTGGATGGAACTAGTAGGTATTACGCTTAATGAAATAAGTCAGTCAGAGAAAGACAATTATCATATGCTCTCCCTGATATGAGGAAGTTGAGAGGCAATGTTGAGAGTTTGGAGGGTAGGAAAGGAATCAACGAAACAAGATGGGATTGGGAGGGAGACAAACCATAATAGACTCTTAATCTCACAAAACAAATTGAGGATTGCCGGGGGAGGGGTATAAGGAGAGGGTGGCTGGGTTACGGACATTGGAGAAGGTATGTGCTATGGTGAGTGCTGTGAAGTGTAAACCTGGCGATTCACAGACCTGTACCCCTGGGCTAATAATACATTATATGTTAATTTAAAAATTTTAAAAATATATTAAAAATAAAGCAGGTTCCCAACTGAGCAGGGGGCCCCATGAGGGGCTCAATTCCAGGACCCTGGGATCATGACCTGAGCTGAAAGCAGATGCTTAACTGACTGAGTCACCCAGGCACCTCTGGAATTGAGTTTTAAGATATGAGTAGGAGCTAGCCAAGAACTGGGAGTACAGGGAAGGGGACTGGAAGGAGGTAAGAAGGAGTGTTCAGTATATACAAAGTATAGAAGAACAAAGCTGGTAGAGAAATCAAGGAAGTCTTAAACAGTCCGGTAGGAGGTATACCATTGGATTTTAGACAGATTACATCTGAATTGCCTAGGGAATTTGTTAAAAACAAATTGCTTACATCTCCTGCTTCAGAATATCTGCATCATGGCCAAGGTATGTGTGTGTACATGTGCATGTGTGTGTTTAATAAGCTTTACAGTTCATGTTGACATTTGATTATCAACGTGGTGGTACTTAGTGGCAGGAGGAGTGGGAAAGAAAGAATTGAAGTGGCCATATACTCAAGAGCGGATCCAGAAGGGTTTTGTTTTTATTTTTGTTTCTGGCAGCAGATTTTGAATTTTATCCTGAAGGCTCTGGAGGGTCACTGAAGATTTCAAAGTAGAAAAATGACATGACAAATTTTGCACTTCATAATGGGCGTTCTTTTTTCTTTTTAAAAAGATTTTATTTATGTGTTTGAGAGAGAGAGAGAGAGAGCACTAGCAGGGGAATGGCAGGCAGAGGGAGAAGCAGGTTCCCCACTGAGCAGGGAGCCTGATGCGGGGACTTGATCCCAGGATTTTGGGATCATGACCTGGGCCAAAGGCAGGCACTCAACCAACTGAGCCACCCAGGCACCCCTTAATGGGCATTCTGATAGCATTAAGAAAGAGCAGGGGAGGGTGAGATTGGAAGCAAAGAGACATTTTAGAAGGCGTGCCGTAATTCAGGTTAAAAATAATGTGTTGTGAAGTAAGGCATTGGATCTAGGGATGAGAAGAAAGGAACAGGTATATAGAGTTCTAGGAGGCAGAACTTCATCATTGTTTGGTTAAGTTAGGGAAGGGAGAGAGAAAGGAGTTGAGGGTAACTAACAGATTTTTGGCTTGGGAGACATTCCCTAGTGATGCCTTTTAATAAACTGGGGAATACAGAAGGAGGATCAGGCTTTAGTGCAAGGATGAGTTAGGCTTAGGATATAGTGTGTTTGATGAAGTGCATGATGGAGGGAAAAGATTGAAATGAGAACAGATAAATCTAAATTCCTTCACAAATTATACAGGTTTTTTTTTTTTTTTTAATAATCTAGTTCCTTTTATCTGACGTGTTAGATTAACCTTTTCCCACAAACTTTCTTACACATTTTTGTAAGGTTTCAAGACACTTAATTTAAAAATTAAGTAATTTAAACTAAATCCAAAATTAAGAAACTACTTACAGTTCCCAGAACACACCACACTCACTTATATTTCTATACATTTTCCTCATGAATCTGTTAACCTTCAGATATACTGCCATGTCAGTAAAAATGTGACCTCCTTGAAGATTTCCTTAACTCATTCAGCTAGATATGAAAGCTTTTTTGTGACATTTCAATAATATACCATCTTTACCATCACTGAAACCATTTTGCTTTATAACTGTTTGAGAAAAGTGATTATTTGGGGGAAATTTCCATGAGATCTATGAGGGAAGGATACATTTTGAAAATCTGCAAATACAGTAAAAATGAATGCTTAAAGCGTAAGTAAATTTAAAGCATTCTGTTGGGAGAACAGGTTAAATATATAGTTTCAATACAGTGTGAAGTAGGTGGAAAGATCAAACAAACAGTTGGCTTTCCACTTCTTTCTTTGACCTTAATCATATTATCTCAGTTATTTTTCAAGTTCTTCCAGCTAATGGGAAAAGTTTAAGTGTTTGTGTATTTCTGGATACACAATATATGCATCTTCGCTTTAAAACTTACAGCCACATGCAGAAAAATGAAATTGGACCATTTCCTTACACCACACACAAAAATAGACTCAAAATGGATGAAGGACCTCAATGTGCAAAAGGAATCCATCAAAATCCTTGAGGAGAACACAGGCAGCAACCTCTTCGACCTCTGCCGCAGCAACATCTTCCTAGGAACAACGCAAAAGGCAAGGCAAGCAAGGGAAAAAATGAACTATTGGGATTTCATCAAGATCAAAAGCTTTTGCACAGCAAAGGAAACAGTTCACAAAATCAAAAGACAACTGACAGAATGGGAGAAGATATTTGCAAACAACATATCAGATAAAGGACTTGTGTCCAGAATCTATAAAGAACTTAGCAAACTCAACACCCAAAGAAAAAATAATCCAATCAAGAAATGGGCAGAGGACATGAACAGACATTTCTGCAAAGAAGACATCCAGATGGCCAACAGACACATGAAAAAGTGCTCCATGTCACTCGGCATCAGGGAAATACAAATCAAAACCACAATGAGATATCACCTCACACCAGTCAGAATGGCTAAAATCAACAAGTCAAGAAATGACAGATGCTGGCGAGGATGCGGAGAAAGGGGAACCCTCCTACACTGTTGGTGGGAATGCAAGCTGGTGCAGCCACTCTGGAAAACAGCATGGAGGTTCCTCAAAATGTTGAAAATAGAACTGCCCTATGACCCAGCAATTGCACTACTGGTTATTTACCCTAAAGATACAAACGTAAGGATCCAAAGGGGCACGTGCACCCGAATGTTTATAGCAACAATGTCCACAATAGCCAAACTATGGAAAGAACCTAGATATCCATCAACAGATGAATGGATCAAGAAGATGTGGTATATATACACAATGGAATACTATGCAGCCATCAAAAGAAATGAAATCTTGCCATTTGCGACAACATGGATGGAACTAGAGCGTATCATGCTTAGCGAAATAAGTCAAGCAGAGAAAGACAACTATCATATGATCTCCCTGATATGAGGAAGTGGTGATGCAACATGGGGGCTTAAGTGGGTAGGAAAAGAATCAATGAAACAAGATGGGATTGGGAGGGAGACAAACCATAAGTGACTCTTAATCTCACAAAACAAACTGAGGGTTGCTGGGGGGAGGGGGTTTGGGAGAAGGGGGTAGGATTATGGACATTGGGGAGGGTATGTGCTTTGGTGAGTGCTGTGAAGTGTGTAAACCTGGTGATTCACAGACCTGTACCCCTGGGGATAAAAATAAATGTTTATAAAAAATAAAAAATTAAAAAAAAAAACTTAGTAGGAACTACGTTTACTGAATAGGAGGTCATTTATAAAGTTTGCCACCTAGATGAAACTTTAAGTTTCCTTTTTTTCCCAGTTGTTTAGAAAGTATTGTTAGATATTTATTATCTTCCATTAAAACTTATTTCTCAGAAATACTCAGATATTCTTTTAATCAATTAATATGTGATAATTCCTTTCAGATATGTAAAACCCAGAATAACAGTTTAACCTGAGATTTGGAGGGGTTTCATTTATAATAAATTATATTTTATTTTAAGAAGATGATGTAGGTTAACCAAATTATTGCTTGTTTTAATTTTGCCTCATCTTAATTTTTCATTCTTTTATTTGAATTTTGTTTCATCATTTTGTGTTTGCCTCTTCTGTCTTCAATATAAAGCAGTAAATCAGTAAAGAAAATTGTGAAAATAAATAAGAGGATGCCATAAAAATTATTTGTAATAATATTAGCCAATACTTTTATGTATTGAATGCATCCAATTATTCCTAGTTCCTGTTTCTAGGCACCCATTGTGCAAGCTGACAGCAGACACTTCAAACTAGGTTCATACTCAGCATCCATGAAAAATAGTAGTCATTAGAAAATGATGTAAACATAACTGTCAAAACCACAGAAAGTTGTTCTCTCTCTTTTCTTACAACTTTTTAAGATATGAAGGTAAAAGAAAATGCAATTAGAATAATTCACTGAGAGTTTCATTTGCCACCTGCCATTCTCTGCTTGCTGATCACAGGGAGTTTTTAACTTACAGATTTTCCTTGATAGACTGGAATTAGGACAGATTCCCTCTAAAGTGAGTGCTCCAGTTGCCACATGGGGATAAAGATAGAACCAATTAAATCAAAGTTTGGCAATATGGAAGTAATAAATGCATTTGATCCCAAAGATTTGCGACCCAAAATTCCCAAAGATTTGTTATTTGCATAGAAATAAAATAATTAATTTATTTGTGTTTTAAATCCCCCACCCAAAGGATATATTTTGTTTGAGGGGCTTGCAGACGTAGAGCTGAAGATGTGTAGTAGACAGTGATCTGGCCTAGGAACAGAAACTTGAGAATTCAGAAATAGTTCATATAGTGTAACAAGAGGAGGGCCAAGGGTAAAGCACGGGGGATGGTAACATTTAAGTAATGGTGGGGAAAGAATAGTTTTTAAAGGACATTAAGAAGCAGCTAGAATGGTGGGAGGAGGAAAAAAAAAAAAGCCGAGTGAAAAAAGAGTTTGAAGGAGGAAAGTATTAAATAAAACCAAAAAGTTAAAAAGTGTTCATTAGTTTGGCAATAAAGAGTTAACAGATGAACATGGTAAAAGCAGTTTCCAAGGAGATGGAAGCCAGATTAGAGCAGTTTGAAGAGTGGAGGATGTGATGAATAAAAACATTTCTTTCCAGAAAACAGATTGTGAAGGAAAGGAAAAGGGAAGTGTATACTTAAGCAGGGTATCATAGAGGCACAAGGAAAGGCTTTTTAGAAAACTAGACTTATGAGCTGGTTTTTGTTTTGTTTTGTTTTGTTTTTTTTAAAGATTTATTTATTTATTTGACAGAGAGAGAGATCACAAGTTAGGCAGAGAGGCAGGCAGAGAGAGAGGAGGAAGCAGGCTCCCTGCTGAGCAGAGAGCCCGATGTGGGACCTGATCCCAGGACTCTCAGATCATGACCTGAGCCGAAGGCAGCGGCCCAACCCACTGAGCCACCCAGGCGCCCCTATGAGCTGGTTTTGACATGAATAGGATTTCTATAGGGAGAGTGTAGATTGCATTCTGGACAAAAGTTTGCATATCTAGAAAATCATAAGAAGCTTTAAGGGGGCAGTCAGTGAACCAACCTAGCTCACAGTGAAAATGCTTTATGTTTTTTGAATTTATTAATTTTTTTCTTTGTTCTATTTTTGTCTACAGAAAAGGGAGAGGTTTCCCTAAAGACTGCCCTTTTGGCACTGAAGAGCAATAAGCGTTTGCAAGATTTTAGAGGTGAGAATAATTAGAAAGTTTTATACACATTCTGAATATAGGAAATTGTTAGCTAGTTGTTGAAAAGTGAGGGAACACTTACATAAAAGTATAATTTTGTATATAGTACAAAATTAAATGAATGTTGTACATTTAGTATTTTAAGAGTTCAGATGAAGGTGAGCTTCGTATGTTCATGAAAGTCTAGTTTGTAACATTGTAAGTTTGTAGTTGAAGCAAATAATATGTCTTCTAACAAGAATGCCAAAATACATGACCCTTAAATGTTTTAATTAATAAATTTAATTTTTTATATGTAATGCTTTCACATAGATCATAAGTTTAAAAGTATTTAAAGGTACCTAGTGGAACTTTGCCTCATACCTGATCTATTTAATTCCTATTCCTTTTCCCCTAGTAACTAATGAATAAGTAACTGGTTTCTAATGTAGGTAGTATGTAGAGCACTCAAGAAAAAACAAACAAAACATATATATATCCCTCCACATACTTTTTACATAAGTAGAAGCATACTGTGTACATTGTTCTGTATCCTTGATTTTTTTAAAATGTAACAATATATTTTTGATATTTGTTCATATTGGAATGTAAAGAGCTTTCTCATTCTTTTTTGTAGTTGCATAAAGAATATGTGGATTCTCATCCTGATGGAAATATGTATAACTTATTGGGATCAGTGATCCATCCAACTTGAATCTTGGTCTTTTTGATTGTGGCACCAAGAAATGTTTTGTGGCATCTCATAATGGATGTCCTCTGTGAAATATCTAACTTTTGAGTATAATTTTGGAAAGTTCTGACTCACTTTAAAAATGAGTTAATGGCCTCATGTTTTATGAACTTACCAAAATTCTTCTCCAACTCTTATTTTTAGTATAAAAAGTATCTTGGGGAAAAAATGTGCATAGTTTTTTTCATATTCTTTACAGACATATTTAATTTTGTTTGGTTTCAAATAATGGTTGGTGACAATAATACATTTGTATAATGTTGATGTTTTACTAAGTTCTTTTACATAATTTATTTCTTATCAGCTATTTTTTATGACTCTACTATTAAGTAGGAGTATTATAATAAAGAATGAGAAAAGTGAAGTTTGAAGGAATTGTACTATACCTAAAACCCTGCAGCAAGATTCCACGTGCACATATGTTCTTGTCTGTATTGTAGCTTAATGTTTTAGTATAGTATTAATTTTATACTATAACTTATAAGTTAATAGCTTCATGATCACCACACATATATTGAACAAAAAATGTGCATGAGATAGGCCATGAGAATCTTAAAATCTAGATGAAGAGATAGGTCATTTACATAAAAAATAACTAATGTGCTATAAGATCAAATTAGTGATACATATTTATTATTTTAAGAGTTCAGATGAAGATTAGATTCATATGAAAAGAATTGAGGAGGGCGTAGAAGAAAGGGTAACATCTTGGTAGGTAGAGAGAAAGCAAGAAAACCCTGAGACCTAGACATTAGAAGGGAAGAAAAGAATGGAGACATAAATAGGATTTGAAAGATGAGGAATGAGAGATAGTTGATAGGTCTACATTGAAGGGAGTATTAAATGTTACCTCAAAACAGGTCTCAATATATTCTTCGGGCAAGAGAGTTTCAGGTGTGAAGCTGTCTCTAAAGATTGATTTAACAGTGTATTAGATTACAGAACCAATAGGAGCAGGAAGACCATTAATTCAATCCATTCATTCAACAAACAAGTGGCACTGTGCTGGTAAGAAAGAGAGGTATATACTGGTCTCTGACCCTGGAGAACTCACTGAAGAAAGACAGATGAACAAATAAATAACTACAAATTGTGCTAAATGTTAAGGAGAACTTGTGCAAGAAGGAGTTAGAGCATTAAGGTGCAGTGGTTTAATTTAGATAGGATGGCCAGGTAAGCATGTCCTGAGATGTGATAGGATGAAAAGGAATCATCTACTGGAAGAATTGGGAGAAGTGTCTTCTAGACAGAAGGAAGAAGGTAGGGTAGGAAATAATACATATGTTATACTTATATTAGGCCACTACTAAAGTATTTGTTATTAAATAAAGAGGAAACTGACAAATGGGGGGAGGGACAAAAGTCTCTCTTACATTAACATTTGTTTCCAATTATTTAAACAATAATCATTCTGTTAGCGGCTTTATTAGCTATTCCCGTGTATACCAAGGTTCTGAACTCTGTATTTGTCAATATAAGACAAATTCAGTTTAATAAAGGAATGGGGAAAAGGCAGATTGAGGTGACAGTGACTGGGGAGCAGCAGAGAGATCACTGGACACATACAGAAAGGATGTGGGAAACATGAGAAGCAGAAGTAGATGCACAAGAAGGAGACAGATATCAAGGTTTAATTTCTGCTATGAGTTTGCTTTATATAATGGATCTATTTTATATGGATGAAGTGAGAGTTCGATGCATATGTACCTCAACAGAGTATTTAAGGTGGGTACTATACCATCTTTTAACAAATGCTAGGTACCTATATGAATTTTTTGAATTATAATTTAAGCTGATTATTTAGAATTTGTATCTAAACTGAAAATACTTTCTCTTGATAGAGGTTAAGGAACTTGCAAATGCCTTAAACAAAGTCACCAATGAAAAAGTTGATGTCGATGAAGTAAAATCTATACTGAAAGGCCTGGGGATTTATTGCCCAAAGGAAGAATTACAGGAGGTACTTACATCTATTCCTCTTGATAGTAAGTATTCCTTTTCTGAGTCATTTATTACGTATCAAACTTCTATTTACTTTCACTCATGAATCCACAGAGCTGATTGATTAGGCATAAAATGTAATGAGTTCAATAACATTAGATTTTCCCTATTAGGCTGGATGAGAGTTTGTTTTGGATTATTCTCATATTGAATTATCCTAGGGAAGTAAAATCTTCCACTCTTCTTTCCCTTTCTTTGGCTCCTGAGGTGTGAATCTTACATTCTTATTGGACAGGGACTGTGAAGCAAGCTCTCTCAAGCCCATGAAGCACAGGGCCAAGCTTTAATGTGGTGATAACAACTACCAGTTTGGTTTCCCCACAGTCCTTGAAGAGCTACACTGGTATTTTTGAAATCCTGCCAGTGGGATGATTAGCTTATGTACAAAGCCTCACAGTATTCTTTTTTCTTAAGTTCCAAGTATATGACTAACAAAAGACAAAAGACTGCACACTTCCTTTATTAATATATCTTTGCTTACAAGTATATATAGTCTTCTTTAGGTATGGTTGAGTTTGGTTTATGGTACTTCTAGTGAATATCTTCTTGTCTTCCCTCAAAACATAAATGGTGGGGCATCTGGGTGGGTGGGGATCTGCCTTTGGGTCTGGACATGATCCCAGGGCACATTGGGCTCCTTGCTCAGCAGGGAGCCTGCTTCTCCCTCTCTCTTCTCCCCTCTCTTGATTTCTACCTTTCTATATCTCTCAAATAAATTTAAAAACTTCTAAAAAATCAGAAAAACATAAATGGTTCTAGTAGGACTTGTAAATGGTCCCAATTGGAAATATGTGTAAAATCCATAAAATGCTCATTGGCTCTTCAACAAAAAAGACCACAGGAGTCATCATAATCATATTCCTTTTCATAGTTAATATGAGATGTTTTTAGCAGGATCAGAGTTAGAAAACAGGACTAACTTGGTTCTGAATGTTTAGTAAACATGCATATCTTGTGACTCATTCTTTTGTATCTTTGGATTTTTCATTTCTTTATGTTTCATTTTCAGATGAGGGGAAAGTGGACTTAAAAGATTGTCTGACCCAGTTAAAGAAAATGCCATATTTTACAAAAGGTTCAAGTAAGTGAGAATTTTTTAAATTTATTTTTTATTTATTTTCAGCATAACAGTGTTCATTATTTTTGCACCACACCCAGTGCTCCATGCAATCCGTGCCCTCTATAATACCCACCACCTGGTACCCCATCCTCCTACCTTCTGCCCCTTCAAAACCCTCAGATTGTTTTTCAGAGTCCATAGTCTCTCATGGTTCACCTCCCCTTCCAGTTTCCCCCAACTCCCTTCTTCTCTCTAACTCCCCATGTCCTCCATGCTATTTGTTATGCTCCACAAATAAGTGAAATCATATGACAATTGACTCTCTCTGCTTGACTTATTTCACTCAGCATAATCTCTTCCAGTCCCGTCCATGTTGCTTTTTTAACAATAAAAATTTTGAGTAGAATTCTTCAGTTTCAATTTTGTGCATTTGTCTAGCTTTCTAATACATATAACATATATAACATGTTATAACATACATATAACAAATGTACTGGGATGAAGAATCAATAAGGAATCCTTGTCTGACCTTTTCTTGAAATTGTAGTATTTTTTCCATCACTCAAAAAGGATAAATATACGAAGTCCATCTGGATTTCGTATCCAAGTTTGTGATTGGTATTCAAGATTGTGATCAAGATGACTGCCATGAGGTGCCAGTGTCTTGGACACTCTGAAATCCTGTGGGAATAAAATTGATATTCTCTTCTAATTCGAAAAGATACATGCACTCCTATGTTGGTTGAAGCATAATTTATAATCGCCAAGACATGGAAGCAAATTAAGTGTTAACAGATGAATGAATAAGGAAGATGTGGTATATTTATACAATGAAATATTATACAGCCATAAAAAGGATGATATAATGCCATTTGAGACAACAGAGATGGAACTAGAGGATATTATGCTAAGTGAATTAAGTCAGGCAAAGAAAGACCAATACCATATAATTCCACTTATAAGTAGAATCCAAAAATAATCAAATGGGTGCCTGGCTGGCTCAGTGTATAGAACATGTGACTTTTGATCTTGGGGTTGTAAGTTTGAACCCCACATTGGGTGTAGAGATTACTTGAAAATAAAAATATAAATAAATAAAGCCAAATAAATAACCAATAAACAAAAAGCAGAATCAAACATATAAATACACAGATCATATTGATGATTGCCCAAAGGAAGGAGGTTTGAGGGTTGGGCAAAGTGGGTGAAGGAGTGAGGGAGATAGAGGCCTCAAGTTATGGAATGAATAAATCACAGGAATAAATAGCACAGCATAAGGAATGCAGTGATACTGTAACAGTGATGTAATGGGACAGATTATAGCTATACTTCTGGTAAACATAGCATAATGGGTAAACTTTTGAATCATTAATTTTTACACTGGAACTAATGTAACATTGTGTGTCAGCTATACTAAATTTTCTTCGATCAGTATTTCCTTTTCTTTTTTATCCTATTATCGTTTTATTAAAATGGGATTTTTATCATGAGAAGATTAGCTACTGAAACAAATATAGGAACATGTTGAAACATCTAAGCTTCCTCCATGTTATGTAATAGGTATTCTTCCCTTACTCCACTACCTAGCTGTGAAACATCAAATATAATCTGGCTTTAATGTGTTCAGTTAACTGACTTCTCCAACAGTGAGATATCTGTGATGTCTGTGGAACTTCTGGGTCTCCTTGAGGTTTAGGCTAAATGAGACTTGGTTAGTAAATTCACAACAGTTTTGGATCCCCTGGGTCTCCTTGGAGCAGCTCATATTCTTGAGATTAACTGAAATTGCTTAATGTCCTCTAAATTTTAGTTTCCAAAATTAAAACTGAACTAAATGCAAAAGATCTAATTTAGATAGCTACAAGGGATGAAAGTATTCACCAGAGCCAAGATATTTAGGGAAATAGCCATAATGGTGTTTCCTCAAGTGACAAAATATTTTGTCCTTAATCTTTGATTTTCTAAATGGGGCCTATAAAACTTTCCCAGTTATGTGGTTTATAAGCAAATCTCTCACTGCGTTAATGTTTATGATGGGATAGGGTTTATGATAATATAATATTCAAAATTTCTTCTTACTTGAACAATTCATACATGGTACTTTCAGAAATGAATGTTATCTTTCTTTGGTATTGATATAGCAGTGCCAGTCTTTTCATTATTTGGGGGACATATTTGTGTTCATGTGTTGGATACATTTAAGTATCCACTGAATGAAAAAAATTAAGAACAGTCACATCAAACTATGGATGGTTATCTAATTTTTGGCAAGGTAATTACTTGTGTGGCTAGTTATCATAGCTTTAATAGAATTCCCAGCCTCAGATATGCCAGAGGTGAGTATAGGCAGATGTCCTAAGATTTCTTTTTATGTAATCACTCTTTAGTCTTAGAATTAATATTTGCAATGATTTGTTTGGCCTAGTGGCTAAACATTTTGCCTATGAAATCAGACTTCACACTTGGCTTCTCATTTAGTAACTGTGGATGCTTAGGCAGACTAACCTTGCTAAAGGTTTCTTATCATTGTGGTATTAAATGAAATGGTGTATATAGAGCACTTAGAAGCTCAGACAGAATACTTAATAAGTGATAGAAGTAGCAGTAATAATACTACTAGAAATTGTTGTTGTTATTATTATCCAGGACCCAGTACTGATATTTGAGTGGTTTTTTTTAACTTCATACATTGTATATTTTTTTGAATATAGAAAAAGAAGGCCCCCTGAAAACTCTGGCTGCCATTAGGAAAAATATGGTCACTCCTGAAGAATTAGGCTCCATTATGAAAAATATAGGAGTTCCATTACCTGAAGATGTGATTGAAAGATTACTACAGAATATGACTCTCACAGGTGAGTCATGTTTCTAGATATCCTTTATCTTAGTTGACATGCATCTGTTCGAAGTTTTCAAGAATCCCTAAGGGGTTTATCTTCTTCATGGATTATCCAAGGCTCTATCAACCTACTACCCTACTGGGTTCTAGTTATATTCAGTAGCATCACACAAAGGAGGATCTGTAGGGGATGAATGTATGTATCTGAATGATATGTATCAGTTTGTCTTTTTTATTGAATATATATGTCTGTATTTTAAGACCAAATATATAAACTGTTTTTCAGTACAGCAATTATGCTATAGTTGCCAGTCTTTGATCATATTCCCTGTTCCCTGACACATCTTTTTTCTTTCAGAGGATGGGAAAGTGAATTTAGAAGAGTTTATGAGCAATTTAATCAATTCAGGATTTTCGCCTCTACCTGAAAGTAAGAATTTTCAGTTGAATAGAGATAGATAAGATATGGATCTCTTGGGAAAACCCCAGCTAGGATTTTGAGATGGCCTTAAAATGATTTAACACTGGCTTAATTTTCTAATGTCTTTATTCTATCTGTGTCAAATGTATAGCACAACTAAAAGAGAACATGCTCCTTAGAGAGTACTAGTTACCTCTTCTGCCTCGTCTGAGACCAGGGTTTTGAATGCAGTTATCTTCTCACTAAGGGTCTTATGAAGAAAAAAATAGCATTATTTAAAATGACTAAAACAGTACTTAGAATTAGGCTGTTTAAATTGTAATCATATAAGATATATTAACATGATAATGAGAGGTTTCCTGATACTGATTTATAATAACTCTTCATCAAGAAACTAGTGAAAACCTCTGTAACTATTAGGAGAATTTTTGTTCAGGTTTATTATTTTTCTTCTTTTGTTATTTGAACATTGTTTTCTTTGGTTACTTCTTTGTATTGGCTTCCCGCATTTTTTCCCCAGTTTCTCTTTACACACCAATTCAAAGTTCAATTTTAGCACAATGTTTATCAATTATAGTGTTAACGACCAGTTTCTTCTTTTGGTTTGCATAATATTTTCATAATCTTAGGCCTCTGAGGTCCCTGATAGGTTGCCCTTTCTTGCCCCTCTTGTGCTGAAAAAGAAGGAACAATTTATATTTTGCATATTAAATGAGAAGAATGTTTCTTTTTTGTGTGCAAAGAATATTTCTGACACTAATTTCTGACACATAGGTGCAAGCTAAAATTGCACCTATGGTCAAATCACTTCATACTGCCCATTTTTAAGCTCCCTCTATGGTTGCAGAAGCTCAAGGTTTACTTCTTTGACCATTGCCACATACTTTTGGTTAGGCACACACATGTATCTTTGACAAGCCAAAAATATTTATGAAGGGATATTTCATAGAAATGACTTTTTTGAGGCAACTTCCTAATAATATATGTCAACTGTTTTTGAGAACTGGTGTTAAAAACAGCCATTCCAAGTGTCATTGTGTTTCCTGATGACATTGCCCATTATATTATTTAGTGATGAATATGAAAAATGTCTTGAAATTTAATATCAGAAAAAAACTGTATCTCTTCCAAAGACCAGTGTGCCTCTTTGTGTAGACAATAACCCAAGTTCCCCTTTATGCCTTAGCTTCTAGAAAGTTCAGATCTAAACAATATTTAATGATTATAGCTTTGTTGGCTTTGTTTGTTTTACTACCTTTTTCTTAGGTAGTAATTCTCCTTTGAATTTTTATTTCTATTTCTATTTTCTATTTCTATTTTAAACATTTTAATATATTCTTTTAAAAATATATTAACTTTCATTGAATAATTCCTCAAACTATTTTGGGATGTCATTGGGTATACAGTATGAAGCAATGTATCAAAAACAGCTATCCTTGAATGCTGGCCCATGGGGTATAATGAATATGCCATAAAAAAGAGTCCTATGACTAAATTTGGAAAACACTGGAGTAGAAAACAAACTTAAACAAATTTCTCTGCCACTAGACTATTAGAAACTTTATATGTTTAAGAGTTTGATAGAGTTAATAAATAGCAGACCCTGAATCTGCCAGATCACAGAACTCTTTTGTTATTTTATTTTGATAATTTTGGAAATGAGACCCTAAAATCCAGCATTTACACTAATAGGTATTTACACAAAGGATACAAAAGTACTGATTTGAAGGGGCACATGCACCCAATGTTTATAGCAACATTATCAAAAATAGCCAAACTATAGAAAAGAGCCCAAATGTCTGTTGACTGATGAATGGATAAAGAAGATATGGGAGATATACATAATATTACTCAGCCATCAAAAAGATGAAATCTTGTCATTTGCAATGACATGGATGGAGATGGAATGTATTATGTTAAGCAAAATAAGTCAGAGAAAAACTAACACTATATGATTTCAGCTATATGTGGAATTTAAGAAACAAAATAGGGCAGTGGGATGGCTCAGTTGGTTGGGCATCTGCCTTTGCCTCAGGCCGTGATCCCGGAGTCCTAGAATTGAGCCCCACATTCCCCTGTTATATTCCTGAGACTGGCAGTTTATGTTCTCCCTCCCCACCCCCTGCCTTTTTTTTTGGCCAATCCTTACTGGACTTCATCAACTTTTTTGATTTTCTCAAAGAACCAGTTTTTGGCTTTGATAATTTTCTCTGTATTTTGTCGACTTCTTGTATCTTTGTTATTTCTTCCTTTTTACTGACTTTGGATCTATTTTACTTTTTTTCCTAGCTTCTTAAGGTGAAACCTATGGGGACTTATTTCAGCTGTCTCTCATTTTCTTTTTTTTTTCTTTTTTTAAGATTTTATTTATTTATTTGACAGACAGAGATTACAAGTAGGCAGAGAGGCAGTCAGAGAGGGGAGGAAGCAGGCTCCCTGCTGAGCAGAGAGCCCGATGTGGGGCTCGATCCCAGGACCCTGGGATCATGACCTGAGCCAAAGGCAGAGGCTTTAGCCCACTGAGCACCCAGGCGCCCCTCTCATTTTCTAATATAAGCATGAAGACCTATACCCTTCTTACTAAACCCCTCCTTGGCTGCATTCAATGAATGCTGAAATGCTTTGTTTTCATTATAATTCAGTTTGAGATATGTTCTTTTTTCTCTGTGATTTCTCTCTTATCCATGGACTATTGAGAAGTGTGTCATTTAATTTCTAAATATTTGGGGTTTTCTTATTTTGTTGTTACTTATAATTTAATTCTATTGCTGTCAAAGAACATATCCCTTATGATTTCAATTCTTTTCAATTTGTTGGTACTTGTTTTATGGCCCAGCATCTGGTCTATTTTGGTAAATGTACTATGTGCATTTGAAAATGTGTATTCTGCAATTAAAGAGTATGGTGTTTTATAAATATAAATTAACCAAAGGTGGTTGATAGCTTCCTCAGATCATCTGTACTGGCTTTTTTGGTAGTTAGTCCATCAGTTGTTGGAAGAGAGGTGCTAAAATTTCCAGTTATGATTTTTGTATTTTCTATTTCTCCCTTAAATTTTGTCAGTTTTGTTATTTGTTTTTAGACTTGCTTTGTTCATCTGCACTTATGATTGTTATACCTGATGAACTGACTGGCGAAGAATACCAAATATATTGTTTTGTAAGAAAAATCACATTTTCCTCTGAGTACAAGCTGAAAGTTGATTCCCCATTCTATGGCTGCATGGCACTTTATTTACCACATGTTAAATATTTACCCCTAACTATTTGCTCAATATCAGCGAGTAACACTTCATGTCCAATATCATATGGGCTGTACTAGATTAAATGTTTCTGTACTTTAGAGCTATATTCTCTGTGAAATGATTAAAAGAACATGCTTCTGTTTCTGATAGAATGACTTAAAGTGAGCATTTGAATACATGTCAAAAGTCTCTCCTTTTCACACTGAAATGGAACATAGCAGTGTGAAGATAATAGGAAGTATTTTTTCTTAAATTGAAAATCATTAACATTTCCCATTCTCATAGCTTTTATCATTTTTATTTTTTTCCCAGGAAGTAGGGTTGATAACAGCAACCTAGATACTTTTCCTGGAAACATGAGGATGGAGATGTCAGGTAAAGAATTTTATAAGATTCTGAAGGACCTGTCAGTTGAAAGTGACATATACATACACATGGTTCCCATGGTTCTGTGTTCTGAGAAGTCTTTTTATTAATCTAAATGTCTTACATATAAAATTCATATAGAAAGAACCATAGAAAATGATAAAAATAATTAAAAATTACCTTAAATGTTATGCTTTAGGTTTCCCTTCTTGAGAATAAATTCGTGGTTTCCGAAAGTTTCATTTGGGGAGTGTGGAAGAAAGAAGGCTATGTATTTACTATGTTAGTACTTTAGATCAAAACTTATAGGACATGGGGGCTTAAGTGGGTAGGAGAAGAATAAATGAAACAAGATGGGATTGGGAGGGAGACAAACCATTAGTGACTCTTAATCTCACAAAACAAACTGAGGGTTGCTGGGGGGAGGGGGTTTGGGAGAAGGGGGTGGGATTATGGACATTGGGGAGGGTATGTGCTTTGGTGAGTGCTGTGAAGTGTGTAAACCTGATGATTCACAGACCTATACCCCTGGGGATAAAAATATATGTTTATAAAAAATAAAAAATTTTAAAAAAAAGAATAAAATCTCAGAGATGTTAAAAAAAAAAGTTTTAGAAAAAAAAAACTTATAGGACTACTTTAGCAATCTTTCCTCTGTATTGATGATTCAAAAAGCATTATTAAGATCCCACTATGTTCTAGTATTGTGCTAAACACTGAGAATATAGAATTTAATGAGACATGATTTTGGCCCCTCAGAAGATATGATCCAATAGGAAAGCAGATTGACCCTTCCATAGCCCTGCCAGGTGTCCAGATGACAGAATAGAGACTTTCCAGGGTTCAGAGCAAGTCCAAGGACCTTGAGAACTGCTCCCACATAGCAGAGTCCTAAGCTGCCACCATTACCATTAGATCCAGTCCAATAGATCAAGAAAGTCCTGGCACACAACATTCTGTAACTCAGAATTTTTCTTTTCAATTTTTCCTCCTTTCCCCTTTTAAAAGTGCTAGTCTGCACTTTGAAGACAGAATCTAGACATTAACAAAAATCAGCTTCTCTGAAGAAAAGCATTTCTAGAACAAATGCTGTTGTTTTTTACTGCCTTTATGTAGCTCAAAACAAGACAAAAATTTATGATACACAAGTTCTTTTTACAATGTTAAAAGACTGGGATCTTCAACCTTATAAATAGAACGTTTTATACATAGAGGTATGATGCGTTATTATTATTTAAAGAAACAATGACACATCCTTTAAGTTGCAAATCTAATAATTTCCAGTGAATTAGTCAATAAAAACTAAACCCAAAATTCTATGAAGAAAGCCAATATAATCAAAATGTTGAAAATAGTGGAACAACCCAACCACTAAGCAATTTGCCTACTATTTTTAATATGATTATAAAATGTGAAAAAAAGTCCTTATCTTATTCCCCCCTTTTAGTGATGTGGTCATACATGAGACAAGCACAAGGTTTACCAAGGGGGGTGGTCAGGGAGTGATGGGAACTGCAGCTAGGACCAGACAGGCAAAGGGAGCATGGAAGAGGAAAGGCCTAACTGACACCAACAGGGAACTGGATATGAAGGAAATAGGACTAAATACATCTGTGACAACAGAATCATACAGGGGAAATGGCTGCTCATGTCCCTGATCCCCCGGTGTGCAGAGGAGTGGACAAGTTAACAGGTCCTAACACAGACTTTATAGGCCAGGCCAGGTGGTAAAAGCATTCTGAATGGAAATGCTAGCATGTAGGGGTATGCACATAGTGTGGTGGGACACAGAAAAGAAAATGAAGGAATAGCTTCAGACAGGTAGTTTCTGTAGTTAAGGAGTCAAAACGGAGGTGACCGTCATAATAATATGTCTGCTCTGATCCTCGTTTATTTTTATGTCTTCATGCTGGCATTCACTGACTGATCTCCCTTTGCACTTGGCATTTTATCTTGCCATCTTTACCGGCCCTTGTTGCTGTGCTCCTCATTTAGACAGTCCAGTGCTTGAGGCTTTTGGCTCCTCTCACCAACCCCTGTTCCTTTCACTGGGTCACAGGAAACGTTTTGCTATCTGATGGTTGCTGGGGATGCGGAGAATTTGTTGGCTGTTGCAGACTCTTCTGCTGTGATGTCAGTGCTCCCATTTCTTCTCTACCTTCCCCTTGCTGTAGTTTCTCAGCAAGGTCTGTATGTCCTGCTTCCTTCCAGGGCTCCCAATAGACTCTCAAGCACAGGGGCCATTTTTCTTGGTTGGTTTGCGCAATTGGAAGAGGCAGCCCACTAAAATGAATGGCTTAAAAGTTTCGTTGGGTAACAAGGAAAAAAAGATGCCATACCCCTATCTCCTTACATGAGCAGAATGAATGTGTCTTTTTTTTTTTTTTTTGGTAGAGTTAAAGGATTTATTTATTTATTTATTTATTTATTTTGTTCAATTAGCTAATGATGTACTATATGCTGGTGTCTCTTTTTTTTAAGATCTTATTTTTAAGCAATACCCAGTGTGGGGCTCGAACCCACAACCCGGAGATGCAGAGTTACATGCTCCACCAACCCAGCCAGCCAGGTGCCCCAAATGTGTCTTCTTTTCATCACTGCCTAAAAGGGAACTCATTCTGAGTCCTGAAAGATACTACAAAACTTGAATTCTGATTTTTTTTTGCTTGTTATATATTTCAAAATGCCTTATTTTGTAACTGATTCATTATCTCTCAGAAAACAGGAATCTTCATTGATTCTTTTATTTTATTTTTTTAATTTATTTTATTTTTCTAAATTAGCATATAATGTATTATTTGTTTCGGGGGTACAGGTCTGTGATTCATCAGTCTTACACAGTTCACAGCGCTCACCATGGCACATACCCTCCCCAATGTCCAACACCCCCCTACTCCATCCCTCTTACCCTGCTACCCTCAATTTATTTCCTGAAATTAAGAGTCTCTTATGGTTTGTCTCTCTGTCTGGTTTCATCATTGATTCTTGATAGCTTTCTTTTTTCCTATTCTTATAATGAGATTGTATTTAGGTAGATAAATGCAACTTCCCTAAATCCTCTGTTTACATTAATTTATAACATTCTCTATAATTATAAGTATTTACCTTTGTGACCTAGTTTCTTATTTTATAGCTGATAAAAAAAATGAACGAGAAGAATGGGATAAGAGATAGGAGGTCATCTCCTGATGAGTGAAAAATTTGTTAATTAACTAATTCATTTATTTAACAGATATTTACTGAATAGGTGATGCTATGTTAAGTGCTAGAGATTTGAATAAGTATAATAAATTTTTTAAACTTACAGTAATATCTCAGGCAAATTCTTTTGTATATTTTGAAAAACAATGTGTATTAGATGGTTTCCAGTGAATTAGTCAATAAAAACTAAACCCAAAATTCAATGAAGAAAGTCAATTTGCATTTTTTAGTCAAAGTCAATTATTTATATCAGGCCCCGATGAGAACTTCTTAAAGAAAATATAGGAAAATAATCTTGTGACCTTAGGGTAGAAAAAGATTTCTTAGACAAGTGACCAAGAATTCTAAGCATGAAATTTAAAAAATGATTAAATTGGATCACATCAAGATAAACAACTTCATTTTCTGAAAGACACAGTTCAGAAAATAAAAGGAAAGACATAGACTGGGAGAATATATTTGCAAAATGTATGTGACTTAGTACTGATATCCAGAATATCAAGAACAACTCCAGCATAAGAAGACAAACCAATGGAAGTGAGCAAAAGATTTTGCTCATTTTGGACATCTCATGAAAGAAGATATGTATGTTGACTAAATGAATTTAAAATTTAAAAATCCTAATAAAAATTTTTAAAAATTCCTATGGAATTTTTATGTACCCAACCAGATCATGTAAAATGATGGAAAAAAGAAGATATATCAATGGCCAATGACCACATGAAAGGAGGCTGAATGTTATTAGTTATCAGAGAAATGCAATTTAAATCATTAATAGATACTGCTGTTCATCCTCTAGAATAACAAAAATTTAAAAGATCTCAAGACCAAGTATTAGCAATAATATGGAGGAATTGTAACTCCTACAATTGCTAGAGGGTATTCTAACCACTGTGGAGATAAGTATGGCAATTTCTTAAAAAGCTGACCATAATTTTACTATAAGACCCAGCAATCCCAGTAGTAGGTATTTTTCTAAGGTAAGTGAATATATATATATATTATATATGTAATATATATGTTCATGTGTTTTGCCATCAGGATTAAACAATATCTACAGGTATTTTGGAATCACTAATAGACCTGAAATCTAAATATAGAAAAGACAAATGATCTGGGAGGAAGTAGGAAAGTAATCAGAAAGAAAAAAATATTAAAGAAATAGGTGTGTAAATGTAGCAGAATCAAATTTAATACACCATGTAATAAACAGGGTGTTATTTTTTCTAACTACTTTCCTCTTCATCCCCATCCTATTTTGACTGTGAGTGGGGTGGAAGATGTTGGAACATGAGAGGACAGGACTTAAGTTGACCAATTAAGTTTCATCTAGTTTCAGAGACCTCTCCAGGGTTAGGTTTAGGGTAACCCTCTGGGATTGGTCTCTGAACTGCATGATACCAGACACATACCCTCTCTCTGGCCCTAACCCTAACTGTAATCCTAGATTTGAGAAAGAAAAAAAAGATGTGGCATATATATATATATATATATATATAACTCAGCCATAAAAAAGAATGAAATCTTGCCATTTGAAGTGACATCAATGGAGTTAGAGATTATGATCCCAAGGGAAATAAGTCGGTCAGAGAAAGACAAATACCACATGATTTAACTCATATGTGGAATTAAGAAACAGAACAGATGAATAAAGGCTGGGGGTGGTGTGGAGAAAGAGAGAGGAAAACCAAGAAACGGATTCTTAACTGTAGAGAACAAACTTATGGTCACCAGAGGAGAGGTGGGTAAGGGATGGGTTAAATAGGTGATGGGGATTATGGATGTGCTTGTAATGAGCAGTAGGTGTTACATGGAAGTGTTGAACCAGTGTATTATATTCCTGAAACTAATATTACACTGTATGTTAGCTAACTGGAATTCAAGTAAAAACTTAAAAAAAATAAAGCTTAACCTAGTTTCTTCTGGTTTAAAATAAAAAGTTTCTTTTGGTTGATCCAGTTTATTTTGGGAAATTCTCAGTTTTTCAAGACTTACCCTCTACCCCTCAGAAAAGCATCCCAGTATCAGGGACAGCTTGGGTGTCCAGCTGGTAGAGGAGGGTGGCCATACCTTGTTTCCTCTGGGTTCCTTTTTTTTTTTTTTTTTAAGATTTTATTTATTTATTTGACAGAGAGAGAGATGATCACAAGTAGGCAGAGAGGGGGGGGGGAAGCAGGCTCCCCGCTGAACAGAGAGCCAAATGTGGGGCTTGATCCCAGGACCCTGAGACCATGGCCCAAGGCAGAGGCTTAACCCACTGAGCCACCCAGGCGTCCCTCCCTCTGGGTTCTTGATAGCCTCTTTAACAACATCTCACATGTCATGTATCCTGAGCTCCTTGGTGACGTCTCCTGCTGAAGTTCACTGCTTGAGAAACTTGTGGTCTGGTTTGTTTATTTTTTATTTTTGTTTTTTTAGCAAAGTCAAGGATCTATGTTCTTTCTTTCACTAATTTGTCTGGCTAAGCCTTAGCCCTCACAGTTGATGAGGTCCTGTGAATCTCAGTCAAGGATTCTGTTAGTCCCCAGACTGTATTGTCTGCTCCATCGCCTCTGCTAGGGTTCACCTTTCCCTTTGATTTGGTGTCCCATGGTGGATTCACTGACCTCCATCTCTGAGAAAACCTCCATTTGGTTTATTGGGAGAACATGGGAGTAACTGAATATCTTTCATATACACAAAGCCAGAGGGAGCAACTGGGTAGCCTGTTTCTAGACCTCTCTCTTGCCTATAGAGACCATACCACAATATCTGTTCTGGTGACAATGTCATGTTGTCTGGATACACTGTGAGGTCGATCTCCGAGTTCTAAATAGGAAGTGTGACAAAAGGTCTCCTGGGTTTTTTCTATACCCTCACTCCCATTCCACCAAAATATCTAGAGTTTTTCTGTCTTACCTCCTCTTAGAGTTTGGCTTGGAAAGGGGAGTAAAGGGTAGATAGAGATGAAGGGCATGTGCAGTAAGCAACAGGAACACTTAAACCTTCTTGAGAGAAAGAGATCTTTATCTCTATTTCTCCTGCTTTTTCTTAAACCATGAAGTAGACTTTTCCCCTCCTCTTCTTACCAAGCAGGATGTGGGAAGGAGGAGGAAAGGAGCTTTCCTATGTTATCTATCTATCTATCTATCTATCTATCTATTTGCCTTTCAACCCTTTGGTTTACAATAAAACTAAATATTAGATCTTCAGATTTGCTTTGTTAAAAAGTGGCTTTTTGAAAATTAAAATAATTCCTTCTGAGTTATATAAATTTTATGGCTGGATAGGAAAAGCTTTATGGAAGAAAAGGAATATGGAAAAGAAAAATATGTTAATACCATTTAAAATGTCATACCTATACAACATATTCCAACATGACAGAATTTCACTAACAATTGCTCCAACGGGGAAAAGATTTTGACCTAACTTCCATATTTTTACAGAGATAGATAGTCCTAATGAAGAAGGCAAATCAGAAGAGTGTTTCCTTAGAAACTTAAAACTGTTTATGAATTCAATATCTCTTTCTCTGTGAACTGAATTTTGCCTTGTCTTTAACTAAGGAGAAGATGCACCATAGTGAAATCTTACATGATTTGAACACTTTCAAAGGGAAGATGGATGATGAATTAACAAACAACTCTCAATTGATCTCTTATCTTGTTTTCTAACCATTTGATAAGGAATCCTGCTACTACTCAACACATGGATCCAATATAACTTAAATTACTTTATTTGGCCCTTTGTTTTGTTTTTGTTTTTTATATTGATCATATTGATATGAATTTTAACAAATTTTCCAAGAGAAGAAACAGTTTATTATTGCAGCTAATTGTGAAATGTGGAATAAGAAAGTAGTTATTCCATGATTTTGGTGAGGCAATGAATCTAGTTCCTTAAAAAATGAAATCAATACTACTTTGGCTTAGAGGTAGCTATTAAAATGTATCAACCCTCTGCTACATACCTGACAGAGTTCTACACCTTTTCTTAAGTATTACTTTATCTTCACAGAAGCTCTGAGACCAATAGTCTCATCTTTATTTCATACAACAGAAAACTAGGAATCTAAGAAGTTACGTTGCTTACCTAAATTCCAGTAGGTAATAACTAGTAGAGATAATACTCAAACCCATGTGTTCTTACTTCAGCCATGGCAGTTTTCTCATTTCACTACAAGTGCCTGTTTCTATCTACCACAAGAATTATACTCTGGAAAGTAATTCTGTTCCCTTTAGAAATTAATGGGGTGTATGTCTCCAAAAAGGTTTAAGGGAAGAGAGCCTCATTCTAACCATGTATAATCTCCACATACACTGACACATGTTCCACAGGTCTCGTATATCCCTGCCAAGAAAAGATCTATAATGCATAGATAAAATAGACGGGAATATTTCAACACTGGTAGGAATTTCTGCATATATTTTTTTCTCTTTCCTAAGGAGAAACAGTAGCTATCAGAGACCTGAATGAGGTACTAAGGAACATGGGCATTGAACTCACCAAAGAAGAAGATGGAGAGCTAAGAAAAAAACTTCCAGTTGATGGTAACTCATTTTAGATATAAAAAGCCCTCTGGGAAAGCTTGGTCTTAAGGCTTTATATCAGAGTTTTTCTTAAAAAATAAAAAATAAAAATAAAATAAACAGTTTTTCTGAAACCAGATTAATTTTGTGATGATAAAAACATGCAAAATCTCAGAAAAAACTCTACTTCTAGAGTTAGAATGAATTCTGTCTTCCATTTTCTGAATCCATATAGAGTGCAAAGCACTTGACTACATTGATTCTGAGACCATCTTTCACATCTGGGGATGTTCAGAAGGCACAATTAAAAGATGGAAAAGGAAATGAAAGTACGCTGTATATCCTTCCCACATTTCCCATTCATTCCTATATTCTGACACAGCCCCATAAAACTACTGACACTTCTGCCAGGGCACCAGTAACTTGCCATTTGCCAGTTGCATTAGACATTATTCACTCTTTATTGGTGCTTTCTCCTGTCTTTTATATTGGTGATAATTCTGACCTTCTTGAAATTAGGCTATTTTGTCATCTGTGTTCTTCCCTTTGACCCAGATCTATTCATTCTCTAATTTTCATTTTACATACTCTCTCTGGGTAATCTCATCATTCTGTGGTCCAATCTATCATCTACATGCTTGTGACTATAAATCTGTATTTCTATATAGGCTTCAGACTGGTACCTCTAAATGCCTGCCAGACATTTCCACTTGGATATTCCAAGGCTTCTTTTTCTCAACATATTTAAAGCTGAACTCATTATCTTCCTACCTAGTCTCCTTGTCCTAAATTCTCAGTCTCATTTGTGTTGTCACAGTCCATCTAGTTACCTAAGCTAGACATATGGGATTCATTTTTGATCCCCTCATTTCCCATCATCCACTATCTGGATTATCACCTAATTTTGTAAGTTTTACCTTTATATAAACCTAATTCAAAAAATTACCACACAGATGAGTAGGTGGATGGATATGTGATACACCAAGTATAGCAAAATGTTTAATAGTAGAATCTAGGAGGTGGACATATGGGTGTTTATTGCACAGTTCTCTCAACTTTGCTATATGTTTACAAATTTTCATAATAAAAAATTGAAAAAAAATCCCATGTATAAATCCACCAATATCTCTCTGTCCCTGCTACTAGCATTGCCATATTTTAGGTCAATCTCAGAAAACTAAGAATTATGCAATTAAGGTGAGCCAAATGATGATATGGAATAAAGGAATGTAGCTTGTTTCTGTTTTATTGTTTTATAATTTTTAAATGAGTCTGCTTTGTATCTCAATTATGTCTTATTTTATAGCTAAAGGGGATACTGATCTGAAAACACTGGTGGATACAGTACAAGATATTAGAGGTCAGTAAGAAGTTACTGTAAATTTGAGTTCCCAATTTTTTACACTAAACTCTCTTTTTTCTCTGATAAATATTTTACTGAAGTATGAAATACATTATTACTCTATCATATAATCTTGCGTCCAGCTTAAGAATTATTGCAAAGTGAACATAGCTATTTAAACTATCGCCTGTTAGGAAATAAATATTATCCATAATCCAGAAGATCCCCTATACCACTTCACAGTCACTTCCTCCATACTCTCTGGAGGTAACTACATCCTATATTCTAGGACCATAGATTAGCTTTGCCTGTTTTTGGAATTTGTCTAAATGGAACTTGTGATTTATGTTCCATGCTGTCTGATTTCCTTCCTTTAACATTATAGTACATGCTATTCTCTGAGATTCATCCATATTGCCACATGTAGAAGCAGTTTGTCCATTTTCATTGCTGCATATTATAAAATCTACTAAGTTATAGTCAAAGAGATCTTTAGAGAACCTGCTGTAGTGGCTGAAATGATTTCTAACTAACTCATACCTGAATACATTGCTGGGCAATATTCCATTGTATAATTATACCACAATATACCTCTCCAATCTACCATCACAGGACATTTCCAGTTTGGAGTAGTTATGAAGCACATACTGCTATGAATATTCTGTATATGCCTTTTGGTGAACATATGTGCACAATTCCAGGCCATATATCTAGAAATGAAATTGCTTTGTTATAGGATAAGATTGTGTATACTTTACTAGCTATTGTCTTTTTTGTTTTGTTTTTTTTAATTTATTTTTTATTTATTTTCAGCATAACAGTATTCATTATTTTTGCACCACACCCAGTGCTCCATGCAATCCGTGCCCTCTATAGTACCTTTTTTTTTTTTTTTTTTTTTTTTAAGATTTTATTTATTTATTTATTTGTCAGAGAGAGAGAGAGTGAGCCAAGCACAGGCGGACAGAATGGCAGGCAGAGGCAGAGGGAGAAGCAGGCTCCCCGCCGAGCAAGGAGCCCGATGTGGGACTCGATCCCAGGACGCTGGGATCATGACCTGAGCCGAAGGCAGCTGCCCAACCAACTGAGCCACACAGGTGTCCCTATAGTACCTTTTTTAAATTTAATTTTATCTTTTCAGTGTTCCAAGATTCATTGTTTATGCACCACACTCAGTGCTCCATGTAGTGCTCCATGTAATACGTGCCTCCTTAATACCTACCACCAGACTCACCTAACCCCCTCCCTCCTCCCCTCCAAAACCCTCAGTTTGTTTCTCAGAGTCCACAGTTTCTCATGGATCCTCTCCCCCTCTGATTTCCCCCAATTCCACTTATCCTTTCCTTCTCCTAATCTCCATGTTATTCCTTATGCTCCACAAGTAAGCTATTGTCAGTCCATTTTCTGAAGTAATCGTACCATTTTACACATCAACCAACCAACCAGTATGTCAGAGTTTCAGTTGCTTTACAGCCTTATTAATACTTGATATCTATCTCTTTTCTCCATTTTACCCATTCTGGTGGACATGCAGTAGGATCCCACTGTTACAGTTTGCATATCCCTATTCATTAATGATGTTGAGCACCTTTTTCATTTCATTGGCTACTTGGATACCTCTTTTGTAAGGTTCCTTTCATGTCTGTTACCTGTTTGTCTGCTTGAATGTCTGTGTTTTACATATTGAATTTTTAAAAATATTCATTTTTAAAATTCAAGTATAATTAGTATAAGGTGTTATATTAGTTTCAGGTATACATTATAGTGATTGAACAACTCTATACTTCACTCAGTGCTCATCATGCTTAAGTGTACTCTTTAATCCCCATCACTTACTTCACCCATCCCACCACCTACCTCCACTCTGTAACCATCAGTTTGTTCTCTGTAGTCAAGAGTCTGTTTCTTGGTTTACCTCTCTTTTTTTTTTCCTCTTTGTTCATTTGTTTTGTTTCTTAAATTCCACATATGAGTGAAATCATATGATATTAGTCTTTCTCTGACATATTTCACTTAGGATTATAGTTTCTAACTCCATCCATGTTGTTTCAAATGGCAAGATTTCATTCTTTTTATGGCTGAACAATATTCCCTTAAGTGTGTGTGTATCTATCTATATATCTATAGATATCTTCTTTATCCATTCATCAGTTGATGGATACATGGGCTATTTCCATCATTTGGTTATTGTAAATAAAGATGCAGTAAACATAGGAGTGCATATATCCTTTAGAATTAGTACTTTTGTAATCTTTTGGTAGATACCTAGTTGTGTATTACTGGATCATAGGGTATTCTATTTTTAATTTTTTAAGGAGGCTCTATAATCTTTTCCATGGTGGCTACACCATTTTGCATTACCACCAACAGTACAAGAGGGTTCCATTTTCTCCACATCCTTGCTGACAACTGTTTCTTGTGTTTTTGGTTTTAGCCATTCTGACGGGTGTGAGGTGATATTTCATTGTAGTTTTGATTTGCATTTCCCTGTTGAAGAGTGTTATTGAGTAACTTCTCCTGTATTGGTCATTTGTATTTTTTTCTTTGAAGAAATATCTGTTCACATCGTCTGCCCATTCTTTAATTGGTTTATTTGTTTTTTTTTTTTAATTGGTCAATTGTGTAAGTTCTTTATATATTTTGGATACTAACCCTTTATTTGATATGACATTTGCAAATATCTTCTCCCAATCTGTAGGTTGCCAGCTTCAATCTTTTTGAATTTGCTGAGACTTGTTTTGTGGCCTAATGTGATCTATTCTGGAGAGTGTTCCATATGCACTTGAAAAGAAAGTGTATTCCACTGTTTTCTGATGAAATGTTCTAAATATATCTTTCAGATCCATCTGGTCTAATGTGTCATTCAAAGGCACCACTTCCTTATTGATTCTCTGTCTGGATATTCTATCCATTGATGAAAGTGGAGTGTTAAAGTCCTCTACTATTACTGTATTACTATTCGTTTCTTCATTCATATGTATTAATAGTTGCTTTATGTATGTGGGTGCTCTCATGTTAGGTGCCTAAATATTTATAATTGTTTTATCTTCTTGTTGGACTGTTCCCTTTATCATTATGTAATGTCCTCATTGTCTCTTGTTATAGTCTTTGTTTTAAAGTCTGTTTTGTGTGATGTAAGTATTTCTACCCCAGCTTTTACTCACATCCATTTGCATGATTAATGTTTTTCCGTCCTTTCACTTTCAGTTTGCATGTGTCTTTAGGTCTGAAATGAGTCTCTTGTATGCAGCGTATAGATAGATCTTGCTTTTTTATCCATTTCATCACCCCATGTCTTTTGACTGAAGTGTTTAGTCCATTTACATTCAAAGTAATTATTTTTCCCATCTTTAATTTTTTTATAAACATATAAAGTATTTTTGTCCCCAAGGGTACAGGTCTGTGAATCGCCAGGTTTACACACTTCACAGCACTCACCATAGCACATACCTTCTCCAATGTCCATAACGCCCGCTCTCCTGATCCCCCGACCCCCAGCAACCCTCAGTTTGTTTTGTGAGATTAAGAGTCACTTATGGTTTGTCTCCCTCCCAATCCCATCTTGTTTCATTTATTCTTTTCCTACCCCCCAAATCCCAATATTGCATCTCCACTTCCTCATATCAGGGAGATCCTATGATAGTTGTCTTTTTCCAATTGACTTATTTTGCTAAGCATAATACCCTTTAGTCCATCCAAGTCATTGCAAATGGCAAGATTTCATTTCTTTTGATGGCTGCATAATTTTTCAGTGTATATATATATACACCACATCTTCTTTATCCATTCATCTGTTGATGGACATCTAGATTATTTCCATAGTTTGGTTATTGTGGACATTGCTGCTATAAACATTTGGGTGCACGTGCCCCTTCAGATCATTACGTTTGTATCTTTAGGGTAAATACCCAGTAGTGCAATTGCTGGGTCATAGGGTAGCTCTATTTTCAACTTTTTGAGGAACCTCCATGCTGTTTTCTAGAGTGGTTGTACCAGCTTGCATTCCCACCAACAGTGTAGGAGGGTTCCCCTCTCTCCGCATCCTTGCCAGCATCTGTCATTTCCTGACTTGTTAATTTTAGCCACCGTGACAGGTGTGAGGTAGTATCTCATTGTGGTTTTGATTTGTATTTCTCTGATGCCGAATGATGTAGAGCATTTTTTCATGTGTCTGTTGGCCATCTAGATGTCTTCTTTGCAGAAATGTCTGTTCATGTCCTCTGCCCATTTCTTTTTTTTTTTTTTAATTTTTTATAAACATATATTTTTATCCCCAGGGGTACAGGTCTGTGAATCACCAGGTTTACACACTTCACAGCACTCACCAAAGCACATACCCTCCCCAATGTCCATAATCGCACCCCCTTCTCCCAAACCCCATCCCCCCAGCAACCCTAAGTTTGTTTTGTGAGATTAAGAGTCACTTATGGTTTGTCTCCCTCCCAATCCCATCTTGTTTCATTTATTCTTCTCCTACACTTAAGCCCCCATGTTGCATCACCACTTCCTCATATCAGGGAGATCATATGATAGTTGTCTTTCTCTGCTTGACTTATTTCGCTAAGCATGATACGCTCTAGTTCCATCCATGTTGTCGCAAATGGCAAGATTTCATTTCTTTTGATGGCTGCATAGTATTCCATTGTGTATATATACCACATCTTCTTGATCCATTCATCTGTAGATGGACATCTAGGTTCTTTCCATAGTTTGGCTATTGTGGACATTGCTGCTATAAACATTCGGGTGCATATGCCCCTTTGGATCACTACGTTTGTATCTTTAGGGTAAATACCCAGTAGTGCAATTGCTGGGTCATAGGGCAGTTCTACTTTCAACATTTTGAGGAACCTCCATGCTGTTTTCCAGAGTGGCTGCACCAGCTTGCATTCCCACCAACAGTGTGGGAGGGTTCCCCTTTCTCCGCATCCTCGCCAGCATCTGTCATTTCCTGACTTGTTGATTTTAGCCATTCTGACTGGTGTGAGGTGATATCTCATTGTGGTTTTGATTTGTATTTCCCTGATGCCGAGTGACATGGAGCACTTTTTCATGTGTCTGTTGGCCATCTGGATGTCTTCTTTGCAGAAATGTCTGTTCATGTCCTCTGCCCATTTCTTGATTGGATTATTTGTTCTTTGGGTGTTGAGTTTGCTAAGTTCTTTATAGATTCTGGACACTAGTCCTTTATCTGATATGTCGTTTGCAAATACCTTCTCTGATTCTGTCAGTTGTCTTTTGGTTTTGTTAACTGTTTCCTTTGCTGTGCAAAAGCTTTTGATCTTGATGAAATCCCAATAGTTCATTTTTTCCCTTGCTTGCCTTGCCTTTGGCGTTGTTCCTAGGAAGATGTTGCTGCGGCAGAGGTCGAAGAGGTTGCTGCCTGTGTTCTCCTCAAGGATTTTGATGGATTCCTTTCACACATTGAGGTCCTTCATCCATTTTGAGTCTGTTTTTGTGTGTGGTGTAAGGAAATGGTCCAATTTCATTTTCTGCATGTGGCTGTCCAATTTTCCCAACACCATTTGTTGAACAGACTGTCTTTTTTCCATTGGACATTCTTTCCTGCTTTGTTGAAGATTAGTTGACCATAGAGTTGAGGGTCTATTTCTGGGCTCTCTGTTCTGTTCCATTGATCTATGTGTCTGTTTTTGTGTCAGTACCATATAGTCTTGATGATGACAGCTTTGTAATAGAGCTTAAAGTCAGGATTTGTGATGCCACCAACTCTGGCTTTCTTTTTCAGTATTCCTTTGGCTATTTGAGGTCTTTTCTGGTTCCATATAAATTTTAGGATTATTTGTTCCATTTCTTTGAAAAAAATGGGTGGGATTTTGATAGGGATTGCATTAAATGTGTAGATTGCTTTAGGTAGCATAGACATTTTCACAATATTTATTCTTCCAATCCAGAAGCATGGAACATTTTTCCATTTCCTTGTGTCTTCCTCAATTTCTTTCATGATTACTTTATAGTTTTCTGAGTATAGATTCTTTGCCTCTTTGGTTAGGTTTATTCCTAGGTATCTTATGGTTTTGGGTGCAACAGTAAATGGGATTGACTCTTTAATTTCTCTTTCTTCTGTCTTGTTGTTGGTGTGAAGAAATGCAACTGATTTCTGTGTATTGATTTTATATCCTGACACTTTACTGAATTCCTGTACAGGTTTTAGCAGTTTTGGAGTGGAGCCTTTTGGGTTTTCCACATATAGTATCATATCATCTGCAAAAAGTGATAGTTTGACTTCTTTGCCTATTGGATGTCTTTAATTTCTTTTTGTTGTCTGATTGCTGAGGTTAGGACTTCTAGTACTATGTTGAATAGCAGTGGTGATAATGGACATCCCTGCCCTGTTCCTGACCTTAGCAGAAAAGCTTTCAGTTTTTCTCCATTGAGAATGATATTTGCAGTGGGTTTTTCATAGATGGCTTTGATAATATTGAGGTATGTGCCCTCTATCCCTACACTTTGAAGAGTTTTGATCAGGAGGGATGCTGTACTTTGTCAAATGCTTTTTCAGCCTCTATTGAGACTATCATATAGTTCTTTCTTTTATTAATGTATTGTATCACATTGATTGATTTGCGGGTGTTGAACCAACCTTGCAGCCCTGGAATAAATCCCACTTGGTCGTGGTGAGTAATCCTTTTAATGTACTGTTGAATCCTATTAGCTAGTATTTTGGTGAGAATTTTTGTGTTCATCAAGGATATTGGTCTGTAATTCTCTTTTTTTGGTGAGATCCTTGACTGGCTTTGGGATCAGGATGATGCTGGCCTCATAAATAAAATGAGTTTGGAAGTTTTCCTTCCATTTCTATTTTTTGGAACAGTTTCAGGAGAATAGGTATTAATTCTTCTTTAAATGTTTGGTAGAATTCCCCTGGGAAGCTGTCTGGCCCTGGGCTTTTGTTTGTTTGGAGATTTTTGATGGCAGTTTCAATATCCTTACTGGTTATAGGTCTGTTCAGGTTTTCTATTTCTTCCTGGTTCAGTTGTGGTAGTTTATATGTCTCTAGGAATGCATCTCTTTCTTCCAGATTGTCAAATTTGTTGGCATAGAGTTGTTCATAATATATGCTTATAATTGTTTGTATTTCTTTGGTGTTGGTTGTGATCTCTCTTCTTTCATTCATAATTATATTTATTTGGGTTCTTTCTCTTTTCTTTTGGATAAGTCTGGCCAGGGGTTTATCAATCTTATTTATTCCTTCAAAGAACCAGCTCCTACTTTCGTTGATTTGTTCTATTGTTTTTTGGCTTCTATTTCATTATTTCTGCTCTGATATTTATTATATCTCTTCTCCTGCTGGGTTTAGGCTTTCTTTGTTGTTCTTTCTCTAGCTCCTTTAGGTGTAGGGTTAGGTTATGTATTTGAGACCTTTCCTGTTTCTTGAGAAAGGCTTGTACCGCTATATATTTTCCTCTCAGGACTGCCTTTGCTGTGTCCCACAGATTTTGAACCATTGAGTTTTCATTATCATTTGTTTCCATGAATTTTTTCAATTCTTCTTTAATTTCTTGGTTAACCAATTCATTCTTTAGAAGGATGATGTTTAGTCTCCATGTATTTGGGTTCTTTCCAAATTTCCTCTTGTGATTGAGTTCTAGCTTCAGAGAATTGTGGTCTGAAAATATGCAGGGAATGATCCCAATCTTTTGATACCAGTTGAGACCTGATTTGTGACCCAGGATGCGATCTGTTCTGGAGAATGTTCCATGTGCACTAGAGAAGAGTGTGTATTCTGTTGCTTTGGGATGAAATGTTCTGAATATATCTGTGATGTCCATCTGATCCAGTGTGTCATTTAAGGCCTTTATTTCCTTGTTGATCTTTTGCTTGGATGATCTGTCCATTTCAGGGAGGGGAGTGTTAAAGTCCCCTACTATTATTGTATCATTGTCAATGTGTTTCTTTGATTTTGTTATTAATTGGTTTTTATAGTTGTCTGCTCCCATGTTAGGGGCATAGATATTTAAAATTGTTAGATCTTCTTGTTGTATAGACCCTTTGAGTATGATATAGTGTCCTTCCTCATCTCTTATTATAGTCTTTGGCTTAAAGTCTAATTGATCTAATATAAGGATTGCCACCCAGGCTTCTTCTGATGTCCATTAGCATGGTAAATTGCTTTCCACCCCCTCACTTTAAATCTGGAGATGTCTTCGGGTCTAAAATGAGTTTCTTATAGGCAGCATATTGATGGGTTTTGGTTTTTTTTTTTTTATCCATTCTGATACCCTGTGTCTTTTGATTGGGGCATTTAGCCTATTAACATTCAGCGTAACTGTTGAGAGATATGAGTTTAGTGCCATTGTATTGCCTGTAAGGTGACTGTTACTGTATAATGTCTGTTCCTTTCTGATCTACTACTTTTAGTAGATCTACTCTTTGCTTAGAGGACCCCTTTCAATATTTCCTATAGAGCTGGTTTGGTGTTTGCAAATTCTTTCAGTTTTTGTTTGTCCTGGAAGCTTTTTATCTCTCCTTCTATTTTCAATGATAATCTAGCTGGATATAGTATTCTTGGCTGCATGTTTTTCTCATTTAGTGCTCTGAATATATCATGCCAGTTCTTTCTGGCCTGCCAGGTCTCTGTGGATAAGTCCGCTGCCAATCTAATATTTTTACCATTGTATGTTATAGACTTCTTTTCCCAGGCTGCTTTCACGATTTTCTCTTTGTCGCTAATACTTGTAAATTTTACTATTGGGTGACAGGGTGTGGACCTATTCTTATCGATTTTGAGGAGGGCTCCCTGCACCTCCTGGATTTTGATGCTTTTTCCCTTTGCAATATTAGGGAAATTCTCTACAATAATTCTCTCCAATATACCTTCTGCTTCCCTCTCTCTTTCTTCTTCTGGAATCCCAATTATTCTAATGTTGTTTCATCTTATGGTGTCACTCATCTCTCAAATTCTCCCCTCGTGGTCCAGTATTTGCCTCTCTTTTGCTCAGCTTGTTTATTCTCTGTCATTTGGTCTTCTATATCACTAATTTTCTTCTGCCTCATTTAACCTAGCAGTGAGAGCTTCCATTTTTTATTGCACTTCATTAATAGCCAGGCTAAGTAATCTGCTTGGGTTCGCTTTTGGGAGCTTTTGTCCCCTGAACACTTTCCGTAGAGTTCTGGAGGATGGTTATGAAAATGGCGACCTCCCAGTCTCTGGCCTGGAGGAGCCGAGAGCTCAGGGCCCCACTCTTCAGTGTGCCCTCAGAGAAAAGCGCTCAGTCACTCCCATTTCCCTGGCCTCTGGATGTGCTCATTGCTCACCCAGCCTATGACCCGTTCAAGGTAATCCCGAGCGGAGAGCTCAATCCTTGGCTCTGTCTCTGTAGCCGGCTTCCCTGCTCTAATACCTGCAAGCTCTGCAACACTCAGACACCCCTGATTCTTCTGTGACCCCGCGGGACCTGGGGCCACACTGACCTCGAGTGGGATTCACCCCGGTTTAGCCTCTGGAGCGATGTCCCTCAGTGGAGCAAACTTTTAAAAGTCCTGATTTAGTGCTCCTTTGCTCTGCCGCTTGCCGGGAGCCGGGCCCTCCCCCCATAGTCTATCTTCTAGTCGCTTTGGATTCACTTCTTCGCCATCCTACCTTTCAGAAAGTGGTCGATTTTCTGTTTCTAGAATTGCTGCTCTTCTTCTCTTCAATCTGCTGTTGGATTTGCAATCGATTGATAAGCTATCTAGCTGATCTCCTGCTACCTAATGTGGTCTCAGCCTACTACTTCTCCGCCATCTTGACTCCTCTCTCCTCAAAGTAATTATTGATAAGTATGCATTTATGGACATTATGTTACTTGTTTTATGTTGATTTTGTGGTTCTTCTTTGTTGCTTTCTTCTCTTGCTCTCTTCCTTTGTGGTTTGATGGCCTTCTTTGGTGATATGCTTGAATATCTTTCTCCTTATTTTTTGCATTTCTATTACAGGTATTTGATTTATTGTTACCATTAGGTCTATATGTAATACTTTATGCATAAGATATATATAGAAATATATACTGGGTTGCTGGTTACTTAAGTTTGAAACATTCTAAAAGCACTAACTTTCTACCCAGTCCCATGTTTTACATATATAATATCATACTTTACCTCCTTTTATTTTGTGAGTCCCTTGACTGATTTTTATAGCTATAGTTGATTTTACTGCTTTTGTGATGTAACCTCCATAATAGTTTTATAACTGATTAATCTACTCCTTTTGTTATTTTTGTATGTGTTTGTAAGATATTTTCCTTTCCTGATATTCTTACTCTTGATTATGGCCTTTCCTTTCCAAAGAATTCCTTTTAACATTTCTTGTAAGGCTGGTTTTGTGGTGAGGAACTCCTTTAACTTTTGTTTGTGTGCGAAACTCTATCTTTCCTTCTATCCTGAATGATAGCCTTGCTGCATAGTTTTTTTGTTTGTTTGGTTGGTTGGTTTTTTGTTTTAGATTTTATTTATTTATTTGTCAGAGAGCAGAAGCATAGAGACCTGCAGGCAGAACAGACAGAGGGAGAAACAGGCTCCCTGCTGAGCAAGGAGCCCTATGTGGGACTCAACCCCAATATCCTGGGATCATGACTTGAGCTGAAGGCAGACACTTAACCGAGCCCCACCCTAACATCCAGAGGATGAAGTACTCTTGGTTGCAGCCTTTTTTCCCACCCCTCCCCCTTTTCAGCACTTTTAATCACTCCCTCTGGCCTACAAAGTTCTGCTAAAAAATAAGCTGATAGATTTATGGAGTTTCCTTAGTATATAACAGTTTTCTTTTGTTACTTTTAAAGTTCTCTCTTTATCATTATTTTTTGCCATTTTCATTATTACATGTCTTGGTGTGGACTTCCCATGTTGATTTTCTTGGGGACTCTCTGTGTCTTCTGAATCTGGATTGTTTCCTTCCCCAGATTAGAGAATTTTTCAACTATTATATCTTGTAATAAATTTTCTCTGCTCTTTTCTTTCTTCTTCTGGGGTCTCTATAATGCTAATGATGTTATACTTGATGGTGTCACTTAGTTTCCTTAATCTATTCTCATTTTTTTATTATTCTTTTTTCTTTCTCCTATCCAGCTTGGCTGCTTTCCATTATGGTCTTTCAGCTTGCTAATCTTTTCTTCTGCTTCCTCTAGTCTATTTATTCACTGTAGTGTGTTTTAAATTTCAGTTAATGAGTTCTTCATCTCTGGTTCCTGTTTATATTTACTATATCTTCCCTGAAGTTCTCACTGCAATCCACTGATTGTAAAAATGTCAAAGTTAAGCCCCTCTAGTTTTTAAAGCCAAATGTTATGGGGATTCATCTTCACAGTGCCAATCCCCCATGTCTGGGGTGCCTGGTCTGAAGTCTGTTTTCTCCTTTGTCCATGCTCCCATTTGTGGTTAGTCTTCCTAGGAATTTTGGTTCCAAACACATCTCTATCTTTTTTTTTTTTCAGTGTAACCTCTTCATTTAACTGTGGAGGGTCTGTGCTACCAGTCTTCCGGTCATTTTCTGAGTTAGTTAACACTGATGTGTGGATGTATATAGGTTTATCTATGGGACAAGGTGAGCTTATGATCCCCAATTCACCATCTTCCCTGGAAGTCCATGCTGAATATTTTATTTCTTGTCTTTTATCTATGGTTTTATATGTATTCTGGATACAAGTCTGTTGCAGCTTTATAAACTGTAAATATATCACTGTATATTTTGCCTTTTCACTTGTATTTTATTGTCTTTTATTTTGACAGGGAAAAGTGTTTAAATTATATACTCAGTCCATTTGGTGTATTTCAAAAGGTGCAGCACTTTTCTTCATTTATCAATGAGAGAAATTACAAATTAACTTCAAAAAAATATCAGCAATTGTACTACCAGGTATTTACCCCAAAGATGCAGAGGTGGTGAAAAGAAGGGCCTCATATACCTCAGTGTTCATAGCAGCAATGTCCACAATAGCCAAACTGTGGAAGGAGCCGAGATGCCCTTCAGTAGATGAATGGATAAAGAAGACGTGGTCCATATATACAATGGAATATTACTCATCCATCAAAAAGGATGAACACCCACTATTTGCATAGATATGGATGGAGCTGGAGGAGTTTATGCTAAGTGAAATAAGTCAAGCAGAGAAAGACAATTCTCATATGGTTTCACTTATATGTGGAACAGCATGGAGGGCATTAAGAGAAGGAAGGGAAAATGAAGGGAGGGAAATCAGAGGGAGAGATTAACCGTGAAATATTATGGACTATGGGAAACAAACTGAGGGTTTCAGAGGGGAGATGGTGGGGTGAATGGGTTAGCCCAGTGATGGGTATTAAGGAGGGCACATATTATAGGGAGCACTAGGTGTTATACACAGTGAATAATGGAACACTACATCAAAAACTAAAGATGTACTATATGGTGACTAACATAACATAATAAAATTTAAAAAATAAAATAAAATATTAGCAAATGGCAAAAAATTTCCTTCCAAGTCACCGTCCCATATATAGTGCATCCTAGAAAAGAGGAACAGAACAGGTTCCACCTAGTTTCACGAGTTTCATCAAGTACTAGACCTACTCAAAGGTGGAGAGAAAGCAACTTTCAAAGTATGTTATTGAGGCTTTTACTATACTCCTTCCTAAGAGAACTGGGTGGGGAACAAGTATTGTAAACTAGATATAGGAAGTGGAATGTAGAATCAATCCATCCTCCTCCCCTTAAGGGCTGTCCAGTGATTAATGAATTTTAAAAACATGACTAAATAAAAATACCCCCCCATGTACTCTCCCTCCTACCAAAAAAAAAAAAAAAAAAAAGGAAACAACCCCCCCCCCCCCCCCGCTACAACCTAGATGTTCCAGGTTATTCTCCAGGATGAATGGAACCTGGGAGCAGCTTCAACAACCCAAATCAGTCTGTTGCAGAGTCATCACAAGCATTCCTTGCTTTTAAACAAAATATATTTTTTGAAATGACAAAACAGAAACCAGTACTAATCATTTTTCTGACAACACACAATTACTCAGATTAACTGGTATCGAGGGGGAGGGAGACCATACCTGAGGGCCTTGACTCACTGGAGTGCATGTGGTTAGGTGAAGGGCATTGGTCATTATTGCAAAAATTTTTTTTTCATTTTTCATCTTTAGTTTGATTTAACATTGCTTTTAGTACAAGGCAGACACCAGCTGTGCAGAAGGATTCTGTAGACATGTTCATAGCAGTGTACACTTGGGGATCTTTGATTCTGGAGGCCCCAGGCAGCCAATATCGCCTGGTCAAATACATTCTTTAAGCCTTTTTGTGCTAGTGCAGGACACTCCACATATCTGACCACCTTCAGGTCATGGGCCAACTTATCAGCAGTCTTTGGAGTGACAGGCTTCTGTTTGTTCTTGGCAAGTTTCTCAATCATAAAAGAGTCATCTCTGCGATCAGTGAGGGTCCCACCCAGCAAGAAAGGAGTCTTTGGACAGTGGTGAGTTATCTCAGGTACCCTCTTTTCCTTCACATTTTCAGATGAGGATGGAGTGACCACTGAATAATGGACTAGAAATACATCTGTTGGTGAATAACTCTGTGGTCGTATGCTGTAGTAATCCTCTTGCCCTGCAGTATCGGAAAGCCCAAGAGCATATGGCTGTCCACCAACCATAACTGTAATTGCATAGTTGTCAGAAACAGGTGGTGCAGGGGTGCCTGGGTGGCTGTCGGTTAAGCCTCTGCCTTCGGCTCAGGTCATGATCTCAGAGTCCTGGGACTGAACCTCACATTGGGCTCCCTACTCAGCTGGGAGTCTGCTTCTCCCTCTGCCTCTGCTGCTCCCCCCATGCTCATGCACTTATGCTCCTGCTCTCTCTCTCTCTCTCCCAGATACATTAATAAAATCTTCAAAAACCCCAAAACCAGTCGGTACATACTCAGATGGAAATTTGTTTGTTGTGTAGAATATCAGAAGGCACATTTTACCAACAGCACCATCACCCACAACAATGCACTTTGGTTATCTGTATTGCTGAAAGAATTCTTTCTCCACTCTAAGTATTTCAAGGTTGTTGGTGACCTCAGCTTCTCTGCCAGGGTGTTGGCAGCACTGCAAAGGGTCTCCTGTGTATTTTATCTTCCGATGAACAGAAGTTTCTCTTTTTCACATATAGTTGAATTAGTCAGTCTTTTCTTTTATAGAGTGTTTGGGGGCTTGTTTAAGAAATCCTTGCATACACTAGGGTCATGAAAACTTTTCCTGTTTTATCTTCTGGAAGTTTTGTTATTTTTCTTTCACATTTAGATCAATAATCCACTCAGAATTGATTTTTCTATATGATATGGGATAAAGGACACTTTTTTATATATATATATTCAGTTAGCAAACATACAGTACATCATTAGTTTTTGATGTGGTGCTCAATGATTCATTAATTGTAACACTCAGTGCTCATCACAGCATGTGCCCTCTTTAATACCAATCACCCAGCTACCCCATCCCAGCATCCCTCTCCCTTCTGTAACCCTCAGTTTGTTTCTAAATGGCTATTTAGCACCATTTACTGAAAAGATGATCCTTTCCCTACTTTAATGTAAGGCTAACATTTAACGCGATTGCGCGCGCGTGCACACACACACACACACACACACATATATATACATATATTATGTATCTGGACTTCTTATTCTTTTTGTTCTTTGTCTTTGTTCTATTTGTTGGTTATTGCACCAGTACAATATTGTCTTAACATGGCTTTAATATGTCTTGGTATCTGAAGCATAAATCTTTTAAATTTGTTTCACTTCCTTAGGCTTCTCTTTGCTATTCTTGGTGATGTCCTTTTTACCATTAGAAATACCTGTTATTTGTGTTTTCTCTCTTTTTTTCCCTTGTCAGTCTTAGTGCAGGCATTTAGCACTTCAGTTAGTCTTCCCAAAACCCATTGGCTGCATTCATTTTATTTGAAGTTTGTTTATTATTTCAGTAATTTGTGCTTTTGTCTTTATTGTTTTTCTTCTCCTTTTGGGGCATTTAATTTGCTGTTCTTTTCTAACTTCTTGAGATAGAACCTTGGGTAATTGATCTTTTCATCTTTTTACTGTAGGCATTTAAGGTTGTAAATTTTCCCTCTGAGCACACCTTTGCAAGTTTTAATCTGTAATATTATTATTGTTACTCAATTCAAAATATATTCTTCCAGTGTGGGTTTTTTTATTTATTTTTTTGACACATGATTTATTTAGACAGGGATTCTTTAATTTCCAAACTTAACAGGATTTTACTAGGATCTCTTGCTATTGATTTCTATCTTAATTTCATACCCTATATTAAACAGTTGTTTGTATACATCATCTTTGTTATTTATGATAGTAAATAATAAAACTTTATAAATTATTATTCTAATAATTTTTAAATTATACAAACTTTATTTGATTGTGAAATATTACTTTATAACCATCATTATGGGAACATCTCTTTAACCAGTGTTAAAGAAATACTGTTCATTCTCTGTGTCTGCAATTGACCACTTGTTGTTTAGCAGGTAACATTATGCCTTTTTCTCTTTAATAATTTGAAATTATGATATTTTAAAAATGGTATCTTTTTCTACTTCTTTTGTTTTGAAGGAGAAGCTGACTTCAGTGAGCTGGATAATGTCCTGCAAAAAATGGGTATAAAGCCCTCACCTAAAGGACACTTGCAGCCAGAGAAGTCACTTCCAGTTAATGGTGGGCATTTCACTTTTTTTTTTCTTTTTTTAAAATTTAATTTAATTTAATTTTTATTTTAGTGTTTCCAAATTCATTATTTATGCAGTACACCCAGTGCTCCATGCAATACATGCCCTCCTTAATACCCACCAGACTCACCCAACCCCCCACTGCCCTCCTCTCCAAAACCCTCCCCTCCAGAACCCTCCCCCTCCAAAACCCTCAGTTTGTTTCTCCAAGTCCACAGTCTCTCATGGTTTGTCTCCCCCATCCATGTTGATACAAAAGTTGGGTATTCATCCTTTCTGATGGAGGCATAATACTCCATTGTATATATCCATTGTATATATGGGCCGTATCTTCTTTATCCATTCATCCGTTGAAGGGCATCTTGGTTCTTTTCACAGTTTGGAGACGGTGGCCATTGCTGCCATGAACAGTGGGGTACAGATGGCCCTTCTTTTCACTACATCTGTATCTTTGGAGTAAATACCCAGGAGTGCAATTGCAGGGTCATAGGGTAGCTCTATTTTTAATTTCTTGAGGAATCTCCACACTGTTTTCCAAAGTGGTTACACCAACTTGTATTAATGGTGGGCATTTCAAATATCAGAATAGTCTTTACAAGAGTTCATATTGCCTTCAAGAGATCAAGGCAGTTTTTCAGCATTGCAAATATCATGTAGAATCTTCAGAGAATTAGGATTATATTTTTAAATTTTTTAATTATTTAGTACTCTGTTCATTTTAGATCATTTATAAGTCAGCATTTTAAAATATCCATAATTTTAAAGATGATTATTTTTAATATATAGGAATATATAAATTGCCATTTAAAACATGTAAATCAACAGTCTCATCAATCATAATTCTTGCCATTTGGAAAAAGGAATATTAATAGTTATTTTTCATTTCATTGAGAGGCTTTTGGTTAAGACCTCTAGGAAACAAATAGGAGGAGAGATATAGAGCTGTACTACTAGAGGGAGAAAAAGGTGGAGTCAGAAAAAATACAAAATATGGAAGTGTTTTGCTTTGGCATGGTAGGTATTAATAATTGTCTCAGGTGCTAAAGAATTGATAGATTTACCATACACATTAAGAATTTTGTTTTCATTTTTTGTTTTATTATTTCTAGAAGATATTAGGTAAATTTTAGGAGCAAATTACTTTATGATCTATATTTCTGAACTTAGATATTTGGTATTGTTTTATCATGTCTAGGTATTTTCTTTATGACCTAAATTATGTGTTTCTTCCCCTACAGCTAGTAGAAATATGTATAAGAATAAGTTGCTGACTTCTCCAAAAGATATAAAAGGTGAGTGAGATCCATATTGAGAAGTCAGATTGAGACTCTTGTGTTTTGCTTTTGCTTTTTTTCTTATTAAATATTGCCTCCTCCCATTCTCATATATATTTTCATAATAATTTTAATATATATGTTCTTACTGATGAAATAATATTCTGTTTTATATTTAAAAGATGTTCTAAGTATTTAGGTTTACCTCGATTTTGGATGTGGAGATAATAAAACTTAGGCCTAGCTATAAAAATTTAAGATTGTGTATCTTGAAATACAGTGACAAAATGAACTTGATGTGTGCAGATATTTGTATTAAAAACTGTTAGATTTGCTGTTTTGCTGCCAAAAGTAACCTGAATGATTTCTAGCCCTATTTCAATGCATTGTTATGCAAGCTTATCTTCAATATTGGATGTATTGGTTATATAAGTGAGTAGATTAATTTTAGTCCATTAATGATTCTTTAAACACTTAAACGTCCTTAACCTCTTTTTAATGATGAAATGAATAACCACTATACATAGGAACTAATATTATATATTTTTTTAATTTATTTTTTTCAGTGTAACAGTATTCATTGTTTTTGCACCACACCCAGTGCTCCATGCAATCCGTGCCCTCTCGAATACCCACCACCTAGTTCCCCCAACCTCCCACCCCCAGCCTCTTCAAAACCCTCAGGTTGTTTTTCAGAGTCCATAGTCTCTCATGGTTCACCTCCCTTTCCAATTTCCCTCAACACCCTTCTGCTCTCCATCTCCCCTTGTCCTCCATGCTATTTGTTATGCTCCACAAATAAGTGAAACCATATGATAATTGACTCTCTCTGCTTGACTTATTTCACTCAGCATAATCTCTTCCAGTCCCGTCCATGTTGCTACAAAAGTTGAGTATTCATCCTTTCTGATGGAGGCATAATACTCCATAGTGTATATGGACCACATCTTCCTTATCCATTCGTCTGTTGAAGGGCATCTTGGTTCTTTCCACAGTTTGGCGACCATGGCCATTGCTGCTATAAACATTGGGGTACAGATGGCCCTTCTTTTCACGACATCTGTATCTTTGAGGTCAATACCCAGGAGTGCAATTGCAGGGTCTTAGGGTAGCTCTATTTTTAATTTCTTGAGGAATCTCCACACTGTTCTCCAAAGAGGCTGCACCAACTTGCATTCCCACCAACAGTGTAAGAGGGTTCCCCTTTCTCCACATCCCCTCCAACACATGTTGTTTCCTGTCTTGTTAATTTTGGTCATTCTAATTGGTGTAAGGTGATATCTCAATGTGGTTTTAATTTTAATCTCTCTGATGGCTAGTGATGATGAACATTTTTTCATGTGTCAAATAGCCATTTGTATGTCTTCATTGGAGAAGTCTCTGTTCATATCTTCTGCCCCTTTTTTAATATGCTTGTCTATTTTGTGTGTGTTGAGTTTGAGGAGTTCTTTATAGATCCTGAATATCAACCTTTTGTCTGTACTGTCATTTGCAAATATCTTCTCCTATTCCGTGGGTTGCCTCTTTGTTTCTTGACTGTTTCCTTTGCTGTGCAGAAGCTTTTGATCTTGATGAAGTCCCAAAAGTTCATCTTCACTTTTGTTTCCTTTGCCTTTGGAGACATATCTTGAAAGAAGTTGCTATGGCTGATATCAAAGAGGTTACTGCCTATGTTCTCCTCTAGGGTTCTGATGGATTCCTGTCTCACATTGAGGCCAAACTGGGCAGCTATATGTAGAAAAATGAAACTCGACCATTCTCTTAATATTATATTTTAGCTTGTATTTTAATTTCCTCATGTCTTTCTTTTTTATAGGATTGCAAGTTGATGACCATGACCTTGACTCTATTCTTGAAAACATGGCAGTCAGTCTTCCAGCTGAGGAACTTAATGATCTTACTCTAACTCCACCAGTTGATGGTGAGTGATTTAGGTGTCTTTGTACCTTTGTGAAAAGTGGGTTTTGAGGCTAGTATTTTTTATAGGACTTACATAGCTGAAATAAGAATGATATTTTCTCTTAATATATCAATCTAAAGTTCATACTTTTTCACTGTTCATTTATTCAGCAAGTATTTACTGAGCACTATAAACAGGTTATGCTAAGTGCTAGAGATACAATTGATTGATTGATAAGACTGTTGAATAAAAATAAACATACTCCTTTACCAAAGGAGCTTAATGTTGAATATATCATAATTCTTAGCATTCTAGTTGAAGCTGAGAATGTTGCTTTCACAGGAACAAGGCTACAGGGCTTCAGCCAATATATATGACATTTTTCCTAGTTACCATATCTTTGGACCAGATTTCATGATTCAATTTCAGAATTATAGGTATTAAAGTAAATATTAATTAGGATTGAAGTATGATGAATCACATAGTAATCCCCACTTTAAATAAACTTTAAAACATAATATGTTTAGCTGGGCACAATCCAATGAGATCAAGAAATATCACCTAGAAACATTTGGCTGAATACTGCCTCTTAGATGTAAATATGTTTTCTCATGTGATTCAGGTACTGTTTAGTTATATCTTTGCCATGGGTTTCATACCCTTCTAATAGGGTGAGGGTTTTTTTTCCAAAAGGTATTTTTTATTAAATCATTCCTTAATTTTCCAGGACCAATGTACCAATACCAATGAAAAGCATGTAGTTAGTTTTTTACTTATTTTCTTTATGCTTTTAAGTTTTACTGGGATATCAGTAAAAGATAATTAGGTGGAGCTATCAATAATTGCCAGGTAAAGTAATTTTTAGTTTTTCAGTTAGTTTCATTAGTTTAGAAACTCACCTGGGATGTCAGATAAAAGGCAGAGTAAGAGCCACCAAAAACTCTCTCCTCCATAAAAGCAATGAGAAAGTTGGCAAAAACTATCAAAATTAATATTTTCAGGACTGGACATTAACCAAAGGTTTGCTGCATTCTGGGGAGCATTTTTTTTTAAGAAATAAAAGACTGAATCTCCTTAAAAAATAGTGAGCTTTGTGATGTTTTAACTTGCCCTATTCCCATCCTCTGTCTTATAGCTCCATAATAATATTGAAAAATAACATTCTGTATTTGCAGTGGAAACTAGTAGCCTGGAAGCTACTGGAAAGAATAGTGGTGGACTGGAGCTCTTTCAAAGCCTTATTCCCTAAGAATTGTCATTATTTGGTCTGTTTGGTGGTTCCTTGGAATGAGGCTTTATATCAGTCCCCCTTTATGTGTGAACAAATGAATGAATAAATAGATAATTAATGAGTGTGGAAAGATAAATCAAGAAACAAACTGAAATAAGCAGAAAACAATAAGAAAAAATAATTATTTGGAGTAATAAAGAACTATGCTGCAATGGTTGACTAATAGTCACCGGCCATTCTGAAATGGACACTGATTAAAAAGAATAGAAAGTGCATTAGTAAAAGAGATGAGATGAGAATTCTGGTCCTTACTTCTTTGCTCTTAGTACCTGCATGAGCTTTGTGTCCCTGCTGGAATGGAAAGTTTCCGGAGAAAACACAGACAACATGAATTGTCCTCTAAGATTTTATGAACTAGTGTGACAGCACGAAATATCTTTCCTAGAGTCTTGGAGTCCATTTTACCAATACAGACTAAACCAATGAAAACCTGAAATTAAGAACTGAAAGTGTACTCAAATTAAATAGTGGAAATACTGGACTCTGCCTGGAGTTTTTTCACAGCATAGGTACTTTATGTTTTTATTTTAAAGCTCCATCTTTTTATGGATCCCAACAAACCCCCCCCCCTTTATTTTAACAGCGAATGGGAAGTTTGGTGTCAATATCTTAACAGATGGAATGGATGGAGTAAAAGCTATTACAGGTAACATCTTAGAAAACCACCTAAGAGTAAGATGCTACTAGAAATCTGACAACCAAATTATTTTTCACTAAGTTATAATATAATGCTCTTTACACATCGTGATTGTATGGACTTTAAAAATCTATCCCTACACTTCTTTTAAAAATGTGCGTGCATAAATGCCTACAGTTAGATATTGGATTATCAGAACTTTTAGCAATAGAACTTCAATGTTCTTTATTATTTCCAAAGTCTTCTAGAGTCTTTGCCAATAATTAACATATCTTCTTTTATGGTGGGAAAGCTAAATTCCAGTTCAACACCATAAATGGTGAAGGAAAATTTTGGTAAAGTTAGAGGTAATCTCAAAATCAGCAATAAAAGTGCTGATGATTGGGGCACCTGGATGGCTCAGTGGGTTAAGCTGCTGCCTTTGGCTCAGTCATGCTCTCAGGGTCCTGGGATTGAGTCCCGCATCGGGCTCTCTGCTCAGCAAGGAGCCTGCTTCTCTCTCTCTCTGCCTGCCTCTCCCTCTACTTGTGATCTCTCTCTGTCAAATAAATAAATAAAATCTTAAAAAAAATAAAATAAAAAAATTAAAAAAAAGTGCTGATGATATTATTTAGACCAGCAACCTGTATCATTCTACCAAAAAAAGTGCTAATAAAGCTATTTAGATCAGCAGTCTATATCATTTCTAATTTCCTGCAAACTGTATACTCATAATTGCATGTTCTGTTGCCTTGCCTGTCATTTGGAGATTATACTAGACTTAACAAGAAAGTTTATTTGAAGCCCCAAAGGCCCATTTGTTAGGTTAAGTCTCTTTTCATCCAGCAGTTGGCTGTAATGCCACAAAGACAAATATTTTTTAATTATGTAGAATCATGACATCATTCACAATAATGCCAAAAGTTTTCATTCTTTTGCTTTTAAGGAAAGGTTGATATAAATGACATGAAAAAAGTTCCAGGAAACGTGGGGAGAGAACTCAAAGATAATAAATATGAGGCGTTGGTGAATAATCTGCCAATCAATGGTGAGTATTTCTATAACAGTTCTATTTCCTGTCTAAGTGAAAATGAAAGATTGTCCAAAAAAATTTTTTTAGAAGGCATTACTTTTTTATCTTAAGAAGATATACCAGCTGTGTCATCTCATTTTTAGTTTGGGCATCAGTTGGCTCTAGTCAGAAATCCTATGACCATGGATGAGAAATGCTGGCTATTATTCTTAAATCATTGTGAGTCCTAAAGTTTAAAATAAGAATTGAGAGAAAAATGGTGGCATTGTAAAGTATTAGGGGGAAATAAATGAGAAATCACAAAGAATAAATGAATGGGGAGTGTTCTGCCTGCTAGAGACCCAGCAATAACTGTCTTAAGTGCCCATAAATGAAGAGTGGCCTTATTTTTTCCATTTCACGTATTTTTTAAAACTATTGAAAGTACATTTGTACTTTAGGGAAATGTTAAATCTGACTCTGTGTAATGATGGCTTCTCTGTTGTCTTAATGAAACTTCATATCATTTTGGCGAGATTTTGATTTGTATCTTTCTTAAAGCTGATAGACCTGTCAGAATAGGCTAATGTGGCATGAAGGCCTTTTCAAAGTCTATTTCTTTTTAACTGAAGTATAGTTGACATACAATATTAGTTTCAGGTGCACAACGTAGCAACTCAACAATTACACACTTTCTGAAATACTGTGATAAGTGTAGTTATCATCTGTCATCACACAAAGTAATTACAGTATAATTGACTATATTCCCTATGCTATGTTCTTCATCCCTGTGACTTATTTTCTTGTACCTCTTCATCTTCTTCACCTGTTTCACCTATCCTCCATCCATCTCTACTTTGCAATCACTGTTCTGAGTCTGTTGTTATTCGTTTGTTTTGTTTTTAGATTCCACATGTAGGCAAAATCATATGGTATGTGTATTTCTCTGTCTCACTTAATTTTTATTTTTTCACTTTGTTCACTTAGCATAATATACTCCAGGACCATCCATGTTATCATGAATGACAAGATTTCATTCTTTTTTGTGGCTGAGTGGTATCCCATCATGTATATATACCCCATCTTATTTATCCATTCATCTACCAGTGGACACTTAGCCTGCTTTCATATCTTGGCTATTTTACATAATGTTTCAGTAACATAGTAGCACGTATATCTTTTCAAATTAGTGTTTTCATTTTTTTCTCATAAATTCCCCGAAGTAGAATTACTAGATCATATAGTACTTGTATTTTAATTTTTTGATGGACCTCCCTAGTATTTTCTAGAATGGCTGCATCAATATACATTCCTACCAATAGTACACAAACGTTCCCTTTTTTCCTCATCTTCACCATCACTTACTATTTCTTATCTTTTTAAAATTTCTTTTCTTTTTGATACTAGCCATTCTGATAGTTGTGAAGTGATATCTCATTTTGGTTTTGATTTGCATCACTTTGACAATGAGTGATGCTGAGCATCTTTTCACATGTCTATTGGCCATCTGTGTGTCTTTTTTTGAAAAGTATTCCGGTCCTCTGCCCATTTCTAAATTAGATTTTTTTTTTTTTTTTGGTATTCGGTTGTTTGAGTTATTTATATATTTTGGATTTTAACCCCTTGCTTATTTAACCCCTTACTCATACACCATTTAAAGATGTCTTCTCCCATTTTTTAGGCTGTCTTCATGTTTTGTTGATGGTTTCCTTTGCTGTGCAATGAAGGTTTTTCAAGATAAAAAAAAAAAAGACATAAGAATAAATTTTGATACTTGCCACCTTTCAAATATTTTGATAGCACATTTATGCTTCTTTTAATTCATCGATACTTTTGTGGACAATCTACATTATATTTTGGGGGATGGACTTCCATTATTTATAGAATGTTTACAATTTGTGGCAAAAAAAAAAAAAAGACAGTATATCTGGTCTGAAGAGTGATTGATAAACAAAACAGAAGGGGACCTGGGTGGCTCAGGCGGTTAAGCATCTGCCTTTGGCTCAGATCATGATCTCAGTGTCCTGAGATTGAGCCCCACATTGGGCTCCCTGCTCAGCGGGGAGCTTGCTTCTCTGTCTGCCTCTGCCTCTCCCCACTGTTGTTCTCTCTCTCTCTCTCAAATAAATAAATAAAATCTTTTTAAAAATAAAAAATAAGTGATAGTTAAGGAAATTTACTCAGAAAAAGAAAAATTTCTCTAGGTATCATCAACCAAAAAAAAAATCACACTTATTAGATGAAAGTATGAAGTTTATTATTCCTCTACTTGTATTTCACTGAGCAGTTCATTGGTTCCTTTAAAGCTTTCTACTCTATGGACTGATCTAGGGAAGAGATTTTATTCTAACTCTATTATTGAACATCTTTTAAATATCAAGAATTAATAAACATTAATAGTTTGGGTTACATTTAAGAGTCACTAAATTTTGGTCTTCTTCCTCTCTGTTTCCTAAGGAGGTGGGAATGATTAATATCAACAAATTGTACACTTTTCTGGAAAAGAGGTTGAATCTCAGAGAAAAGGAATTTAAAAGTTTGAGACTAAACATGCAGATTAACACTGAGCACTTAATATAACATCGAGCCACTCAGGAAGTCTTGGATTTATGAAGTGATGGAAAGAATCTCTAAAGCTACTAATTTGGGACTAAGAAGACATTTTGAAAACTCACAGAAGAACATGTCTCTAAATAGAAATAAGTGCTATCCTAAAACCTTATGTTAAATTTATTATATCATCAACTTGTTTCACTGTGAATCATAAGCGATGCTAAGATTTCTAAAGGCTACAAAAGGCCAGAGAAGATTCAGGGGAAAGAAACAAAACTGGGGATAGGGAGAATGGAAATAGAATGAAGAAATCTTAAATTGAGAAATCAAATATAGGTCTGTACAGCAAACATTGAAGTAAAGGATCAGCTATTTCTCAGCAGAAATGACCTGGGAGTTCAGAAAAAGAAGAATGACTGTTTTTTCTTGTTTGGAATGATGCGATCTGTGGTCCAAGACCTCTAGGTGCTAAACTATACCTTAGGCATGTTTTGCTATCTCAAGTTGTCCTAAGATAAGGTAATAGAAAAATAGATTCTAGTTCTATACGTCCTATTAAAATTTTCTGTATAATTGGAAAAGATAAATGAGTCTTGATAGTCCTATTTAAAATGTTAAATGATAATACAAAGATATAAATTATATTTTCTCTTTTTTATCATTAACACAGGTTAATTAAATTAATAATACACAGGTAAGTGTATTTTTAATATTTTGGGAACATTCCATTTCTCTCATTTTCTATCCCTATTATTTTCCTAAGGAGGGAAGGTTAATGTGAGTAATGTGGACAGCATTCTGGGGGACATGAGGATTAAGCTCCCACAAAAGGAACGGGAAAAACTGACAGAAAACCTGCTACTTAATGGTGAGTTTTTGAGGAATGACTGTGCGTTTGAAGGGAGTCTGTGCTTGTGAACACACATATGAGAATTTCTAAAACTAGTGACATTGGCACTCAGGAGATAGTTTGTAGATCTTCAGGAAGGATTATTTCCTAATTCTAACTCTCTCTAGAAAAACTTCTTTTCCCCCAACCATCCCTATATTCTGAAAATTCATTTCTTTATAATTATATATCTTTAAATCAGTTTTCTCACTCAGATATTGAATTGTGTATTTGAATTTCTTATGTTCTATGACCGCCCCTCAGACATCATCGATTTTGTCAGAAATTGAGTTCATAGTTTTCATTGTGGCATTTGACCAAAGCAGCCACATGAGGCCTTTAGAAATATGTTGGGGGCATATTTGATTGTCACAAATAATTATTATCAAGTGATTGTAACAGTGGACACTGTTAGCATTAAATTCCTTGAGTGCCAGGGATACTAAGTGCTATGCAATTTGTAAGATTTTTCAACATTATGAAGAATTGTTCCTGAAGAAGATGCCAATGGCATGGCATGTCCAGTAGTTGAGAAACTATGGATCCTGTTTTCATACTCTTTCACAATTTTTATACCATCATTATTACCCTAGTAATATATGCTAAAAGCCTGAGAGGAAACCATTACTCACTTTGCTCTAACTTAACTTGTTGTGTTACAAATTAGTACCACTCTTCCCTTCTATAAAATGCAAGCTTATTTTGGCAGAGACTATGCCTGATCCTCCAGTGTGCATCTTTATCCCTCCCCCAACAAAGTGTCTTTTACATATTAGGTACGAAATAAATATTTAGTTAGTGAATGGAATAAAAGAAAGGAGTTTCTACTCCAAATGAGAGGTAGACTGGCAATGCTGGGTAGTAATGGTACACTATGGACAGAGCCTCAGATATTTGCTGACTTTTGTACTTAATTAAACCCTTTATAATAATCTTTTACCAATGATTAGTACCATATGTTCTCATGGTTACCCCACACAAAATCAATTGTCTTCTGATATTATAGGAAGTACTGTTATCTTGTTTGCATTTAGGAACCCAGTTCTGAGGCAAGCTTGTAACCTACTGTAGTCTATTCAATTCTCAATAACATGGTAGGAAGACAGTTTCATATACAATACAGAGCTAGAGACTGAAACTTGTTTTCTTACCTTTTTTTAAAAGATTTTTTATTTATTTATTTGACAGAGAGAAATCACAAGTAGATGGAGAGGCAGGCAGAGAGAGAGAAAGGGAAGCAGGCTCTCCGCTGAGCAGAGAGCCCGATGCGGGACTTGATCCCAGGACTCTGAGATCATGACCTGAGCCGAAGGCAGCGGCTTAACCCACTGAGCCACCCAGGCGCCCTGTGTTTTCTTACCTTTTTCCAATTTCTTCTTTGTCCCCATTTTATCCCCATGACCTTCTAGTCTGGGTCATTGGGTGTCCCTTTTTGGGTTATAATTTACTTTACTGGGACTAATTACAATATCATTATAGTCAGTAGAGTTCTCAAAGGACTTTGTGAGTACCCAGATCACCTCAGAAAGAAACCCCATACCCCTATAGCTCTCACCCTTTTATTCTTCCCCACTACTCCACAAGCCCTATGCAACTACTAATCTATTTTCTGTCTCTATAGAATTACCTATTCTGGACATTTCATATAAATGGGATAGTATGTGATCTTTGTGATTAGCTTCTTTCACTTAGTGTAGTATTTTCAGGTTTATCCATATTGTAGCACATATCAGCATTCCATTCTCTTTTATTTTCAATTTATTGTGGTAAAAGATACATAACATAAAATTTGTTATCTTAAGCATTGTTAAGTGTACATATCACTGGTATTAAGTACATTCACATTTTTGTGCAACCATGCAACAACTACCACCATCCATCTCCAGAATTTTTTCATTTTCTAAAATTATAACTTTATATGCATTAAACAAAAACTCCCCGTTCTCCCCTACCTCTAGCCCCTTGCAAACATTCTACTTTCTGTCTGGATGGTTTTGACTACTCTGAGTACCTTATCTAAGTAGAACCATGTAGTATCTATTTTTTTGTGACTAGTTTATTTCATTTAGTTAATCTCCCCAAGTTTCATCCATGCTGTAATATATGTCAGTGTTTCCTTTTTTAGGGCTGAATAATATTCTACTGTATGTATATATATTCATTCATCCATCAGTGAATACTTGAATTGCTTCCACATTTAGTTATTATAAATAATGCTGCTATGAACATGAGTGTACAACTTCATTCCTTTTTGTTGCCAAGTAATCTTTTAATATTGATAGGTCTAACCCCTCACTCTCCAGCCTTCATACACACACACACGCACGCGTGCACATGCACGCGCGCAAACACATACACACACACCCTCCTACCCTTGTTCTGGCTATTCTTTATGGAAACATTTTTTGTGTGTGATTTTTAATAGTAAGTTATTTGTTATTTGGTTTTTTTCCCCCATCTTCCATTAGCTGTGTAACATATTTCCTAGTGAGAAGATTGACTTCTTAGGGTTTAGAAACCACTTATATTATCAGATAACTTATCACATGTACACATTTACTATCATGCCAGGTTAAAAATCCCAATATAATAAAGAAATATGAAGACATACAGCACACTATTATTTCTTGTTTTCTTTGGTACAGAAATATTGACTATCCTTTCAAATTTAAATTTAACATAAAAATCTTTCACATTTAATATAGATCCACATTATTCTGAGCCAAGATTAGACCATGTGGGTATGTGCCCACTTGGGTCTAGCTCGGGCCTTCATGGGTGCAGATGATGCCGTATGTGCCTCAGTAGTTGTGCACCAGTAAGAGTGCCCCACAGACATCCTGAGATGTCCACAAAGCAGCTCAGGAAAGCAAGACAGCAACAGCACCTCTGCTTGGCACTAAGCCAATGGTTGCCCCCAAGGACTTGCCTGCAGCCCTAGACTCACTAGTAGATGGAAGATGAGTTCCATGTGGTTCAGGATCCACTTCATGTTCCCATGCAGGTGCTTGTTTCCTTCCTCCCTCCTCCCTCCTTCCTCCTCTTTGCCCCTTCTTTCCATTTTTAAATTTGTTTTTTTTTTCTTTTTCAGCCATACTGGGTAATTTTGTATTGTTTCCTGTTTCCTGCAGATACTTTCTAAGCTTGTTTTCCATTGCTTTAAACATACTAAGCATAATAGTTTTATAATTTGTGCCTGATAATTTCCAAATCTGAAGTTTTTGTGAGCCTGTTGCTACTGCCTATTATTTTGTTTGTTCTCTCCCAGGTAAATTTTTCATTCTGTGTTTGATTGTGACACAATCAAACTGTTTCCCTGGACAGTTATTAAAAAAAACCCTTTGAGGCTAAGGATGAAAGACCATTGCTGGGGAATACTTGCCTCTGCTGGGCATTTGGAAAGAATCACCCACACTCCATGAGGCCATCATTACAATTCAAATTCAAATGGAGCAAATACCATCTGAGCAAAAGCAACAGCAGTGTTCAGCTCACCTTCCCTAGGTTCTTGCTTTTCATTAGATTTTGCAGTAGTAATTCTTTACTCTCTTATTAGCTTTTTGGTACTTTTGAGGAGATGCTTTTTACATTTTATCCAAGATTTCAGTTTCCAGCAGGAAGATTGGTCTGAGTAACGTAGGCCTCCACATAAATGAGAACAGAACGTGATTACAGATTTTTGTCAGGAGTTGAAGCATCTAATCTGGGAGTTCAGGAAAAACAAACAAACAAACAAAAAACCAAAAACAAACCCTTAATATCAACCATATTTTGAATTTACGCTTTGGTATAAATGATTCAAAAATTGCCCAATCACCTGGAAGATTTCTATTCTAATTCTAACATCCTTATTGATCCTTTTGATATATACGAATGGACTTTATTGAGTCTTGGTCTTTCTCATGAGGCTGATTATCATAATGCACTATAAATAATATCAATGGTCACATTTTGGAGTCAATAAGTTTCTCCCATATTCTTTTCTTTTTCACAGGAGAGATTATTGATGTCAATAAAGTGGGTGCTCCTTTGCAAAATATGGGGATGAACCTTTCAGAAAAGGATATTAATGATCTGACATATGATCCCAGTGTTCTCCGTGTTATTCCTTATGCTCCACAAGTAAGTGAAACCATATGATAATTGACTTTCTCTGCTTGACTTATTTCACTCAGCATAATCTCTTCCAGTCCCATCCATGTTGATACAAAAGTTGGGTTTCATCCTTTCTGATAGAAGCATAATACTCCATTGTATATATGGACCATGTCTTCTTTATCCATTCATCTGCTGAAGGGCATCTTGTCTCTTTCCACAGTTTGGCAATTGCAACCATTGCTGCTATGAACATTGGGGTACAGTTGGCCCTTCTTTTCATTACATCTGTATCTTTGGGGTAAATACCCAATAGTGCAATTGCAGGGTCATAGGGTAGCTCTATTTTAATTTCTTAAGGAATCTCCACACTGTTTTCCAAGTGGCTGCACCAACTTGCATTCCCACCAACAGTGTAAGAGGGTTCCCCTTTCTCCACATCCTCTCCAACACTTGTTTCATGTCTTGTTAGCTTTGGCCATTCTAGCTGGTGTAAGGTGGTATCTCAGTGTGGTTTGGGCAAAATCAGAGAATCAACTCCACTTACTATAGCACCACGAACCAAAGGTACTTGGAATAAACCTAACCAGAGAGGTTAAGGAGCTGTACTCGAGGAACTACAGAACACTCATGAAAGAAATTGAAGAAGACACAAAATGATGGAAGAGCATTCCGTGCTCATGGATCAGAAGAATAAACATGGTTAAAATGTCTATACTTCCAAGAGCCATCTATACATTCAATGTCATCCTGATCAAAATTCCACTAGTATTTTTCAAAGTGCTGGAACAAACAATCCTAAAATTTGTATGGAACCAGAAGAGATCCTGAATTGCTAAGGAAATGTTGAAAAAGAAAAACAAAACTGGGGGCATCACGCTGCCTGATTTCAGGCTTTACTACAAAGACAAAGCATGGTACTGGCACAAAAACAGACACATACACCAGTGGAACAGAGTAGAGAACCCAGATATGGACCCTCAACTCTATGGGCAAATAATCTTCGACAAAGTAGGAAAAAATATACAGTGGAAAAAGGACAGTCTCTTCAATAAATGGTGCTGGGAAAACTGGGCAGCTATATGTAGAAGAATGAAACTCAACCATTCTCTTACACCGTACACAAAAATAAACTCAAAATGGATAAAAGACCTCAACGTGAGACAGGAATCCATCAGAATCCTAGAGGAGAACATAGGCAGTAACCTCTTCGCTATCAGCCATAGCAACTTCTTTCAAGATATGTCTCCAAAGACAAAGGAAACACAAGCGAAAATAAACTTTTGGGATTTCATCAAAATCAAAAGCTTCTGCACAGCAAAGGAAACAGTCAAGAAAACAAAGAGGCAACCCACGGAATGGGAGAAGATATTTGCAAATGACAGTACAGACAAAAGGTTGATATCCAGGATCTATAATGAACTCCTCAAACTCAACACACACAAAACAGACAAGCATATCAAAAAATGGGCAGAAGATATGAACAGAGACTTCTCCAATGAAGACATACAAATGGCTATTTGACACATGAAAAAATGTTCATCATCACTAGCCATCAGGGAGATTCAAATTAAAACCACATTGAGATATCACCTTACACCAGTTAGAATGGCCAAAATTAACAAGACAGGAAACAACATGTGTTGGAGGGGATGTGGAGAAAGGGGAACCCTCTTACACTGTTGGTGGGAATGCAAGTTGGTGCAGCCTCTTTGGAGAGCAGTGTGGAGATTCCTCAAGAAATTAAAAATAGAGCTACCCTAAGACCCTGCAATTGCACTCCTGGGTATTTACCACAAAGATACAGATGTCGTGAAAAGAAGGGCCATCTGTACCCCAATGTTTATAGCAGCAATGGCCATGGTCGCCAAACTGTGGAAAGAACCAAGATGCCCTTCAACAGACGAATGGATAAGGAAGATGTGGTCCATATTCACTATAGAGTATTATGCCTCCATCAGAAAGGATGAATACCCAACTTCCAACTTTTGTAGCAACATGGACAGGACTGGAAGAGATTATGCTGAGTGAAATCAGTCAAGCAGAGAGAGTCAATTATCATATGGTTTCACTTATTTGTGGAGTATAACAAATGGCATGGAGGACATGGGGAGTTAGAGAGGAGAAGGGAGTTGGGGGAAGTTGGAGGGGGAGGTGAACCATGAGACTATAGACTCTGAAAAACAATCTGAGGGGTTTGAATTGATGGGGGGGTGGGAGGTTGGGGTACCAGGTGGTGGGTATTATAGAGGGCATGGATTCTGCCCATTTCTTAATTGGATTATTTGTTCTTTGGGTGTTGAGTTTAACAAGTTCTTTATAGATTTTTGGATACTAGCTCTTATCTGATATGTCATTTGCAAATACCTTCTCTGATTCTGTCATTGTCTTTTGGTTTTATTGACTGTTTCCTTTGCTGTGCAAAAGCTTTTTATTAGGATGAAGTCCCAATAGTTCATTTTTACCCTTGCTTCCCTTGCCTTTGGCAATGTTTCTAGGAAGAAGTTGTTGTGGCTGACATCAAAAAGGTTGCTGCCTGGGTTCTCCTCAAGGATTTTGATGGATTCCTGTCTCACATAGAGGCCTTTCATCCATTTTGAGTCTGTTCTTGTGTGTGGTGTAAGGACATGGCCCAGTTTCATTCTTCTGCATGTGGCTGCTGAATTTTCCCAACACCCATTTGTTGAAGAGACTGTCTTTTTTCCATTGGATAGTCTTTCCTGCTTTGTTGAAGGTTAGTTGACCATTGAGTTGAGAGGGTCCATGTCTAGGCTCACTGTTCTGTTCCATTGATCTATGTGTCTGTTTTTGTGCCAGTACCATACTGTCTTGATAATTACAGCTTTGTAAGAGAGCTTGAAGGCCAGAATTGTTATGCCACATGCTTTGCTTTGCTTTTTCAACATTCCTCTGGCTATTCGGAGTCTTTCTGGTTCCATACAAATTTTAGGATTATTTGTTCCATTTCTTTGAAAAAAGTTGATGGTGTTTTGATAGGGTTGCATTAAATGTGTAGATTGCCCTAGGTAGCATAGACATTTTCACAATATTTGTTCTTCAAATTCATGAACATGGGACATTTTTTCATTTCTTTGTGTCTTCCTCAGTTGAGTGTTCTTGAGTGTACTATAGTTTTCTGAGTACAGATTCTTTGCCTCTTTGGTTAGGTTTATCCCTAAGTATCTTATGGTTTTGTGTGCAACTGTAAATGGGATTGACTTCCTAATTTCTCTTTCTTCCATCTTGTTGTTGGTGTATAAAAATGCAACAGATTTCTGTGCATTGATTTTGTATACTGCCACATTACTGAATTCTTGTATGAGTTCTAGCAGTTTTGGGGTGGAGTCTTTTGGGTTCCCCACATAAAGTATCTTATCATCTGCAAAGAGTGAGTGTTTGACTTCTTTTTTGCCAATTCAGATGCCCATATTCAAATTCCTGTTGGATTCTAGCTACCAAATTCATTCTTCCTCAACAAAGCCTCAGATCTTTATATCTCAATTCATTATATTTAAAAATATCTACCAAAAACTGTCTCCTGATTATACATGCCCTGTCTCAGTTGGGGACACCATCATGTTTCTTAGTAAAACAAGTTTAAAAATTGGTATCATTTTTCACTCCAGCTTTTTTCTTAGTGCCACATCTCATTGGATACCAAGTCCTATCAATTAGGACTACTAACTATTTCATAGTGATCAGACCCTTGCTTTTCTTTTAGCTTTATCTAGTATTATTTTCTGCATCCATATTGGTCTCCAACACTGAAGCATATGAACCATAGTATTGGTTATAGGCATGGTTCAGGGTTTTTATAGAAGACGCTTCTCAACCTGTTGGAAAGCAGTGGCTATAAGTAGATGAATTTTAGCAGGAGGGTCTCCTGGTTTTGTTGTCTGCTCTATGTCAACCCACCTCCTCTACTATAGTAAACTAATCCTTCTCACCCAGAGACTGAGCTGTTCTAAAACTTAGATTATGTTAAATTTATTATTAAACACATTTTAATTTTTTTAGTGCCTAATATGGTACCTGAAAATTTAGTAGGTAACTACATAAAATTTCTTTCAATCAATAAATGTACAAATCCTGTTTGTTATCTAATACTTATACCATAGCATCTAATTTGATATCCAACTGTCCTTTTCTACGTACAACAAAACAACAAAAACACTTAGGCATATTTCACCAGGCTAATTCTTACCTATAAAACTAATCTCAAAATTTATCATTTCCAGAGCTTCCCTGACCCATAGAAGTCACTTTATTTACCCTCTCTCTTAGTTTAAAATTCATTTTATACACACATATATTATTATATACTTATCATATTGTGTAAAAAATAAATATCTTTATATCACTTTTGTTTGTTTATAAGCTGTGATATTCTCATAGGCAAGAACCATGCCTACATCAATTTATATTTTTGAGGCAATAAATATTGAAGAATGAATGGAATAAAGGAGTGACACAAAGTCTGTAAGAGGAATCTCAAATATATGCTAGGCCTCTAATATTTCAATTGAGCAGTCTGTAACCAGAGGGCTCCAGATCCTTAGTATAAATGTTATCAAAGCAGAAAGACTATTTCCTCATCATCACTCATATAGTTTTCTGTTTTCAAAAGAAGTTTTGACAGAAAATACACTCATTGTGAAATGACCAGCAACTTCTTAGTCAATTTCAGTAGTGTACAAGAGGATACTTGTTCATAATTAAAACACAAATACAAACTTGGCCTTCTCTTAAAATTCCCCCTCAGAACCATCCTAATTTCAATTTATTCCCAATAAGCCATAATATTCTTCTTCAGTTGATTTCATTTTTATGACTCATTATATTTTTAAAATATGATCCATAGTGTTACATAATGACTTCATAAAGGCTTAGGACATAGGAGAATAAGTCTGTATATTCAATTCATCACATAGAATTTTTTATTAACCCATCAGCTTTCAGTGAACTGCCGAGTCTCCTTTGTAACTAGCTATTACGTTACCGTAAGTCCTTCCAGTTTGGGAACTATCTGAAATATATACCTTTCTTTTCAGATTAACGAGAAATACATACCTATTTTTATGAACAAGTATGTATAGTGTTAATAGAAGAAACAGATCACTAATTTATATGATGAGAAATCCCAAGATAGTTGTGATAGAGAAACTAAAGAAAGATAAGTTAGGAAAACATAGGAACATAAGAAAGGGGGTCCTCACAGACTTGTCTGACAAATGTAGCTGAACCAAAGTTGAGAAGTTCCTACACAGCCAAATAACTTGTTGGGACCTTTCACCCTGCCAGTGAGGTAGAGAGCAGCCTTAAAATTCAAGAGAGCAGCCTTAAAATTCAAGAGGTACATTCAAAAGTCCATTTTGTCCAAGCAACAGGACTCTCCCTTAACTAATGTAGAGTTAAGTCTTCATATCTAGGGTTTGTATCCTTATAGTTGAATCCAAAAAAGCAGCGGAGCTAATGAAGTTTGATCCCTTATTTCCCAATATACCCTATTTTTTGTCTGTTTCATATACGAGTCTTTGGCATTATTACTTTGTTTTGGCTTTCCTTGTAGCTAATGGGAAGGTTGAACTCGGCACACTGATGGATGCAGTGACCAATGTTACAGGTTAGTAAATAGTTACTGTGAATCTAAGATCCTAATTCTTACATTAAATTCTCTTTTAATGCTCTATTCTAACATCATGCCATAGTCTTTTTACTCTGCCATTTTACCATTTTACTGGGGAAGTATTTCTATTTAATTGGTTAGAATATGGATTGGCAAATTTCGACCCTTGGGGCAAATCTACTTCTGGTCTTGTAAACAGTTTCTTCGGAACACATCCACCCCCATTAGTTTATGTATTATTAATGGCTGCTTTTACAGTATGATGAATCGTGATGGAGACCATATGCCCTACAAGGCCTAAAGTATTTTTTATTGTTTACTATCTTGCTTTATAGAAAAGTTTGCAGACTCATAGCCTAGAGTTTTACTTCAGAGTGATGTTACATTCCAGTTTTCTCTAGACAGTTATGGCTTACCACTGAGGTAGGTTAGTTTTAACTAATTACTTTTTTTTTAATTTTATTTTATCTTTTCGGTGATCCAAGATTCATTGTTTATGCACCACATCCAGTGCTCCATGCAATACGTGCCCTCCTTAATACCCACCACCAGGCTGACCCCTCCCTCCAACCCCCTTCCCTTCCAAAACCCTCAGTTTGTTTCTCAGAGTCCACAGTCTCTCATGCTTCATCATCCCCTCCAATTTCCCTCATTTACTTTTCCTTTCCTTCTCCTAATGTCCTCCATGTTATTCCTTATGTTCCACAAGTAAGTGAAACCATATGATAATTGACTTTCTCTGCTTGACTTATCTCACTCAACATAATCTCCTTCAGACTGTCCATGTTGATACAAAAGTTGGATATTCATCCTTTTTGATGGAGGCATAATATTTTATTGTATATATGGAACATATCTTCTTTATCCATTCATCTGTTAAAGGGCATCTTGGCTCTTCCCACAGTTTGGCAATTGTGATCATTGCTGCTATTGACATTGAGGGTACTTATGGCCCTTCTTTTCATTACATCTGTATCTTTGGGGTAAATACCCAATAGTGCAATTGCAGGGTCATAGGGTAGCTTTATTTTTATTTTCTTAAGGAATCTCCGAACTGTTTTTCTTTTTTCTTTTTTTTTTTTTTTAAGATTTTATTTATTTATTTGACAGAGAGAGATCACAAGTAGGCAGAGACACAGGCAGAGAGAGAGAGAGGAGGAAGCAGGCTCCCTGCTGAGCAGAGAGCCCGATGCGGGACTTGATCCCAGGACCCTGAGATCATGACCTGAGCCGAAGGCAGCGGCTTAACCCACTGAGCCACCCAGGCGCCCTGAACTGTTTTTCAAAGTGGCTGCACCAACTTGCATTCTCACCAACAGTGTAAGAGGGTTCCCCTTTCTCCACATCTTCTCCAACACTTGTTGTTTCTTGTCTCTTGTTAATTTTGGCCATTCTAACTGGTGTAAGGTGGTATCTCAATGAGGTTTTGATGTGAATATCCCTGATGGCTAATGATGAAGAATATTTTTTCATGTGTCTGTTAGCCATTTGTATGTCTTCTTTGGTTAAGTGTTTGTTCATGACTTCTGCCCATTTTCTGACATGATTATGTTTTTTGAGTGTTGAATTTGAGGAGTTCTTTGTAGATCTTGGACATCAGCCCTTCATCTGTAGTGTCATTTGTGGATATCTTCTCCCATTCTGTGGGCTGTCTCTTTGTTTTGTTGACTGTTTCCTTTACTGTGCAGAAGCTTCTGATTTTGGTGAAGTCCCACAAGTTCATTTTCACTTTTGTTTCCTTTGCCTTTGGAGACATATCTTGAAAGAAGTTGCTGTGGCTGATGTCAAAGAGGTTACTGCCTATGTTCTCCTCTAGGATTTTGATAGGTTCCTGCCTCACATTGAGGTCTTTTATCCATTTTGAGTTCGTCTTTGTGTATGGTTTAAGAGAATGATCGAGTTTCATTCTTCTACACATAACTGTCCAATTTTCCCAGCACCATTTATTGAAGAGACTGTCTTTTTTCCACTGTATATTTTTTTCCTGCTTTGTTGAAGATTATTTGACCATAGAGTTGAGGGTCCCTATCTGGGCTCTCTACTCTGCTCCACTGGTCTATGTGTCTGTTTTTGTGCCAGTACCATGCTCCGTCTTTGTAGTAAAGCCTGAAACCAGGCAACATGATGCCCCCAGTTTTGTTTTTTCTTTTCAACGTTTTCTTAGCAATTCAGGATCTCTTCTGGTTCCATACAAATTTTAGGATTGTTTGTTCCAGCACTTCGAAAAATGCCAGTGGAATTTTGATCAGGATGACATTGAAAGTATAGATGGCTCTTGGCAGCATAGACATTTTAACCATGTTTATTCTTCTGATCCATGAGCATGGAATACTCTTCCATCATTTTGTGTCTTCTTCAATTTCTTTCATGAGTGTTCTGTAGTTCCTCGAGTACAGCTCCTTAACCTCTCTGGTTAGGTTTATTCCAAGTACCTATGGTTCTTGGTGCTATAGTAAGTGGAATCGATTCTCTAATTTCCCTTTCTATTTTTTCATTGCTAGTGTATGAGAAAGCAACTGATTTCTGTGCATTGATTTTGTATCCTGCCACATTACTGAATTGTTATATAAGTTCTAGTAGATTGGGGGTAGAGTATTTTGGGTTTTCCATATAAATTATCATGTCATCTGTGAAGAGAGAGAATTTGACTTCTTTGCCATTTGAATGCCTTCTATTTCTTTTTGTTGTCTGATTGATATTGCTAGGACTTCTAGTACTATGTTGAACAACAGTGGAGACAGTGGGCATCCTTGTCGTGTTCCTGATCTCAAAGGGAAGGCTGTCAGCTTTTCCCATTGAGAATGATATTTGCTGTGGGTTTTTCATAGACAGATTTTATGAAGTTGAGAATGTTTCCTCTATCCCTATATTTTGAAGCATTTTAATCGGGAATGGATGCAGTATTTTGTCAAATGCTTTTTCCGCATCAATTGAGAGGACCACGTGGTTCATCTCTCTTATCGATTTGTTCTGTCACATTGATTGATTTGCAAATGTTGAACCATCTTTGCATCCCAGGGATAAATCTTACCTGGTCATAGTGGATAATCTTTTTAATGTACTGTTGGATCCTATTAGCTAGGATCTTGTTGAGAATCTTGGCATCCATATTATTCAGGGATTTGGGTCTGAAATTCTCCTTTTTGATGGGGTCTTTGCCTGGTTTGGGGATCAGGGTAATGCTGGCTTCATAGAAAGGTTCTGGAAGTTTTCCTTCTGTTTCTATTTTTTGAAACAGCTTTAGAAGAATAGGTATTATTTCTTCTTGGAATGTTTCATGGCATCATTTGTTTCCTTAATTCTGTTTTCATGGCTTCTAGGCTCTTTGTTCCATGCCTCCTCCTGGTCCTTCTTTTCTATCAGTTTGTCTTCTATGTCACTAATTTGACCTTCTGCCTTGGTTACCCTAGCTGTTAGAGTATTTAGATTAGATTGGATCTCATTGATAGCATTTTTAACTTCTGCCAGATTGGCTCTCACTTTTCCCCTTAGAGATTCTATATTGCCACTAATGGTCTTCTCCAACCTAGCCATTGCCTGGATAATTGTTACCCTGAATTCCCTTTCTGACATACTGTTTATGTCCATATCCAATAGCTCTATGGCAGAGGGTACAGTCTCTGAATTTTTCCTCTGTTGGGTGTTCCTCCTCTTAGTCATTTTGGTGAGAGGTGGTTGAGGGGATGTATAGCTGAATATATCAACCACGATCCAGGCAAGGTGTACCTGGGAGCTTAATATATTGTTTTCCTGATGATGGGGTTTTACAGTTTTATGGGGACCCTGTGGTGGTTGTCCTCTTGTTCTTTTGGCTTGTCTTCTGGGGGAGGGGCCTGCTGCATTGTTTTCCAGTCAATCTTGCTTGGGTTGAGTCTCCTTCCTCCTATGAAGGGGCTGGGCTCTGTGGAAACAGGTTTTTCAGCCTTTTGTTCTTCGGGGCTTTTTGTTCTTTGGCGGCTTTTTGTGGCTTTTCAGAGGGTCAGAGCAAAGAATCTGTCTGCACCCAGACCTCTGCCTCAGAGAGAAGCCTCAGATGTTCCCCTCTGGGTGGTCCAGAACACACAGACAGACCCCCCCCCCCACGGCAAACTCTGCTGAACAGTGCAACCTCACACAGGTGGTGTGCACCCCAGCCATCATCCCAGAGGTCAAACAAAGCCCCCACTTGTCTCTGCACCCCCATGGCACTAAAACCACGAGCGATACTGGTCCAAAGAGTCTGCTTCTGGTGCCTGCCTTTGCTGGGACTGCTGCCTGGGGTCCAGACCCACACCAGGTATGCTCAGACCCCACAGCTGTGCAGATTGTGGAGGTCTGCAGGCTGAGGGACCCTGACTGGATATCACACTGGGTTCTCTCAGTTGGGGGCTGGGTGCACTCAGACCCTGCAGTCATACAGGTTGTGGAAGTCTGTGGGCCTAGGGATCCCAACTGGAGTTCACACTGGGCTGTCCTGTGTCGGGGCGGGAGTGCACCCAGCCCAAGCAGTGGTGCAAGCAGCAGAATACCCCGTGCTCAGGGACCATGGGCTGAGGGCCCCATGAGACACTGTCATGGGTGGTTGCCAGTGGTGACCATCTTATAATGTGGGCTTAGACCCATGCTAGTGACCGACAGATTCCACAGGTTGTCCCTTGAGATCTTTTGCTCTTTTTGGAGTGCTTTTAATCAGACTCCTAGTTAATACTGGTCCCCAATCACAGGACACTTTTGTATTGGGGTAATACTTTCCAATGGGTCACTCCTGGTGGCTCCCTCCCCCTTCTGTTTATTCTCCAATGTCAGTCTGAGCATTCCCACTCCACTTTACCGCTCCACTGATATCTTCTGCCCCCATAGAGATCCAGAAGTGTAAACTCTTGTCTCTCAGTCTGATTTCATGGATTTCAGAGTGTTCTAGTAGATATTTAGCTCACTTTAGGGGACCAGTTAAAACACTGTCTGTCATGGGTGGTTGCCAGTTGTGACCATCTTATAATGTGGGCTTCTCTGCCATCTTGCCCCTCCTCCTTAACTAATTACTTTTAACACCCTCCTTTACTCTGAGTCCTTGTTTACATGATAAATGATATGCAATTTTAACTTTAGATTATTTACACTGTTTACTTCAGTGCAATGCCTTGATAGAAAATTCTTTATTCTCTGGGATTTATTCCAAACAATACTTCAATTATGAATATCTGAGTATCATGAAAAGATACTTGCTGCAATTATAGCCTCAAAGTATACTACCCAACAAGTTAACCTAGAGATCACAGAACAGAAAGGCTCAAGAACCCAGTTAAAATGTTTGAATCACACAGTTTATTAAATAATTTAAAACACACAGCAAGTAGTGAAGGGGTGATTACAGAATAAATTAACAAATTTCGGGTATGGTGAATGGAAAGACCATACTACCTGAATCTAAGATGCACAAGGTGCATAGTAAGTTTTGTGTCTCTCTCTGTTCAACAGCATTAATTTTCTCTGCTGGTGATGTGGTGATGAGGACCAGTGTTGAGGTTTAAGCAGATGGGCCCACAGATGGAAAGTGCTCTAGCCAATGATACAGACTTGCTCTTTCAGAAAGACACAGGGTCAAGTACCTCTAGATAATAGTTGTAGCTTGTCATTAAGGCCATTGAAGAGCCATAGGTTTTGTGTTCCTTGAGCAGAGGACACATAAGACCTAAATGGGTATCACCAATGAGTTGCCAAATTAAAGTCATTTGAATATTGAGTCTCATGAATATTTATCATATCTTGAATATTTAGTGCTTCTTTTAGTGTCTCAAGCAATTTTAGAGTATCATAAATATTTAGAGCTTCTTATATATTTAGTCTAACAGATAAATTTAGTGAAGAGGTTCTTCATGTATATTTAATGCCCCATGAACATTAGATATTGTTCTGTCCTTCCATTCCTTTCTAACTTACATATCCTTTACTTAAATACTACTTATCCATACTGCAAACATCTTAAAAGATTTAGCCCATGTTTTATAAACTACAAACTTGAACTAATGTACTTAACTTCTGTAATAGAATTAAATGTTCTCAAAAGCAAATGCATATTACAATGGATTAACATATTAAGTAGTTAAGTAAAATCAGATACATCACTCATAATTAAGGGAATAACAGAGACACTGAATTTTAAATAAATATCTGTGATATTTTAAATTTTTTTTTTTTTTTTATTTTTTTAAATTTTTTTTTTTTTTTTTTTTTTTTTTAATTTATCAGAGAGAGAGAGGGGGAGAGAGTGAGCACAGGCAGACAGAATGGCAGGCAGAGGCAGAGGGAGAAGCAGGCTCCCTGCTGAACAAGGAGCCCGATGTGGGACTCGATCCCAGGACGCTGGGATCATGACCTGAGCCGAAGGCAGCTGCTTAACCAACTGAGCCACCCAGGCGTCCCTGTGATATTTTAAATAACTTAGAATCCCCAAGCCACTTATATCTTGTTTAAATTACTTTACTCTGTAAATTAAATTATAGATATTGAATTTTGGGGGGTTAAGGGAACAATTCTGTTTCCATGATAGCTGATGGCGCAAAGTCTCTTGCTACTTTGTTCACAGCTGTTGAATATCTACCAAATAAATAAATAATTTTTTCATAATTTGGATATTCATATTTCATATTTAGGTCATATTGAACTTTTCATGTACTTTCATTTCTTTGAAGGAGGGGAAGTTAACGTCAGTGATATTGAAAGTATTCTGGAAAAAACTGGGATAGAGCTCACAGATAAGGAGTGCTTAGAACTAAAGAAGTATCTGCCAGTTGATGGTGAGCATTTAAAATAATGATGTAGACTTTAAGGAACTTAGATGTGTATTTCTTTTTTGCAAACTTCCAGAATTATCTCCATTTTATAAAGAAAAAGAGGATTAGAAGGAATCATGCAGTTCTATCTTAAGAAGTAATCCCAGCTGTGTAACTTTATAGTATCTTTGGACCCTTCAGCCAGGAAAATTAACCTTGTATTAAGTCAAGGAAGTGCCTATTCTAACTTCTGATTCCAGTCAGAAGGCATTCTCAAGAATGAACAGGGAGGGACACCTGGGTGGCTCAGTGGGTTAAAGCCTCTGCCTTCCGCCCAGGTCATGATCCCAGAGTCCTGGGATCAAGCCCCACATCGGGCTCTCTGCTCAGCAGGGAGCCTGCTTCCTCGTCTCTCTCCGCCTGCCTCTCTGCCGACTTGTGCTCTCTGTCAAATAAATAAATAAAATCTTAAAAAAAAAAAAAAAAAAGAATGAACAGGGACATATGGGAAAGGAAAAAGAATGAGAAAATACTAAGAGGAAAATGGAGGCATGAAAGGAAGACATAGAGAATTAAGATGTGTGTGTTTCAGCATAGTAGAGCTCCAGCAGTAACAATTAAGATGTGGGTGTTTCAGCATAGAAACTTTCTCCTCCAGCAGGAGACAGAATTTTCTCTACTTGTTACATTTTTTGGTTATTTAAAATTAAATTAGGCCTTTTCTGGGGTAAATTATGATGTCTTCTAAAATTAAGGCTTTCGTAATGTCTCATTTAATCTCTCATTGATGTGGTCTGATTTGTGTCTTTCTTACAGCTGTTGGAAAGGTGTACCAAAATAGGGTGATGGATGGTTTGAAAACTCTTAAAGGTAAGTAATAAGTATAATGAAAAAGGAGATGAATCTGAAGCTGAAAAGCAGATAAAGAGACTTTTTCACACTTAATTTATATTCCTGCCACCATGCATGTGTGTGCAAAACCATATTAATGTTTTTTCCAAAGATCTTTTTTGTATATATCTTACAAAATGGCCTCCTGTACCATTCTTTAACCTTAAGATGGAAGTCTTAAAAGTAGGACTTTGAATAACTTTACTCCTAATGAAATGGAAAACTAGAAATCTATCTAATCAGCACAAGTAGATAAAAGGAAGTTTATCTGTATAGTCACAGACTCTAAGATCATGAAGAAATATCTTCTTTGAAAATTCATGACAATGACCCTATGCTCACATTGGTTCCAGTTCATATTTTCATGACCCAGAAACTCACAAAAAAAATTAACGAAAAGCACCAGCATTGTAGTAACTCTGGAGTTTAAGAAATACACTCTCATATCATGGTCAGTAAGATTTTCCCTATAAAACCTTTCTTAAAATGATCTTGAAATAGAAAATTACAAAAGATATGAAAAAAAAAAACTATGTCCAATTAATACCAATATATATAATAAAAAGACTGAACTCAAAAGATTTCCCATAATACAAATATTTTAGATAGACTATAAAATAAGTACACTTTAAATGATTAAATTCATAAAACAAAAATGGGAATAATTTTTTAAAAAAATAGAAACTACCACAGGAAAAAGTAGATTTGAAAGGAGTCAAAATAAAATTTCAAGAAATGAAAAGCCTAGCCTGAAAAATTAAAAAACACAATGGTATCATTAACAGATTAGAGATAACCAAAGAATTAATTAGATAACTGGAATAAAACTCTGAAAAAATTGCCAAGATTCCAGCATAGAGACACAAAGATTACAAATAGGAAGGAGGAGGAGACATGAGGGTCAAAGTGGGAAATCTGCCAGTTTATCCAATAGTAGTACAAAGAGCTAACAGAGAGAAAGAAGGAAAATGCTAATTTGAAGACCTAATAGTTGGTAATTTTTTTGTGATTGTTGAAAGACAGGGATTCTAAAATACAGGGCACATAATGAATCCTAAATGGTAATTAAGAGGTCTTTGCTTAATCATATCATAAGGAATTCACAATTCCAAAACAAAACAAAAACCCCCCAAGAATGCAACCAGGATGCATTCTGACTACCCACAAATGAGTAACAATTAGACTTGTGTTGGACTACAATGAGATGCCACCTCAGACTCCATAAGATGTCTGCTTTCAAAAGAGGAACAGAATATAACAAGTGTTAGTGAGAATGTGGAGAAAATGGAAGCCTTGTACACTGGCAGTGAGCATGTGAATTGGTACAGCCACTATGAAAACAAATATGGGAGCTCCGCAAAAGCTTAAAAATTAAATTTCTATATGATTCAGCAATTTCACTTCTAGGTATATGTCTTAGTTCACTCAGGCTGCTTTAACAAACTGCCAGAGACTAGATGGCTTATAAACAACAGAAATTCATTTCTCACAGTTTTGGAGGCTGGAATTCCAAGATCAAGGTGCCAGCATGGTCAAGTGAGGGCCCTCTTCCAGGTTGCCGACTTCTCATTGTATCCTCACAGGGTGCAAGGGGCAAGGATCTCTCTGGGGCACTTTTTATAAAGACTAATCTCTTTCAGAAGGGCTCTGCCCTCCTGACCTAAGCCCCTTCCAAAGGACCCACTTCTTTTTTTTTTTTTTCCTTTCAGCATAACAGTATTCATTGTTTTTGCACCACATCCAGTGCTCCATGCAATACGTGCCCTCCATAATACCCACCACCTGGCTCCCCCAACCTCCCATCCCCCACCCCTTCAAAACCCTCTGGTTGTTTTTCAGAGTCCATAGCCTCTTATGGTTCACTTCCCCTTCCAATTTCCCTCAACTCCTTTTACTGTCATTTTGGGCATTTGGTTTTCAACATATGAATTTTGGAGGTACACACACATTTAGACTATTGTGTATATCCTAAAGCGTATATCCAGCACTATTGAAGAGCCAAGAGATGGAATCAATCTATGTGTTCATCACCCTTCAAAAGAAGGAGATTTTGGATGAGCCTCAAAGATATTTTGCTAAATGAGACAAGCCAATCACAAAAAGACAAATACTGTCTGATTCAATTTATGTATGATGCGTAGAGTAGTTAAATCCACAGAGACAGAAGCTGGGTGTGGGGAGGAATGGGGAGTATTGTTTAATGAGTAGGGACTTTTGATTTGGGAAGAAATGGTTAAAATAGTAAAAAAAAAAAAAAAGATTTTATATATATATATATATATATATATATATATATATATATATATATATATATTTAAGTAGCGGGAAAAGATACCTGGCTTTAACAGGTAATAAGGGATAATATGAATAAACACATGTCAGTAAGTTTGTTAACTTAGATGAAATAGTAAGCCGCTATGTCCTAACAGTAAGCAAAAGGCCAAACAAATTTAAAAATCAACTCTTCTTGGATCCATATGAGAAATGAGATCACAGGGAAACTGTGTCACCCAAACAGGAGGGAAAGACATGCAAACCACAACTTACTGAGCAGAAGCCTCTCTGAGAACCAGTGGCAGGACTGAACCTAAACTGTAATTGATGAATTGCTAGAGGATCAGTGAGGACAAGTCTAAGAATCAAAAATTTGTAGGGTACCGGGTCATAGAGGAAGTGCCCATGCTTTTGTGGGTTTTACTGCTAGGATCTCAACCAGGTTCTCACAGTGAATATTGAAGAAGAAGCTCAAGAAGCTTCTGGCATGTAGGCGGGATGGGGGCGGGGGGAGAAACAGTTTTGAAATGCACCAGAGTGTTCTGTTCTTCATAAAAAGGAGAAACTATTTAATCATAGCCTAAACTTCTGAGGTTTTATCAGACCCTAACTGACCTGGGGGAGGGGAAATACCCAACTTAAGCACATTTTGGCATAGCACATGTGATGTTCACAGTCCAGAGGCAAAGACTTGTGAAAAGATTGAGACTTAATCATAGGATTATAGTATGTTTCCCTTCCCCATACATCTTACCATCAGATCACCTGTTCATAGCAGTTATTTTTACCCAGTACATTATGAGAAGCTATCAAGAAAAAAAAAATCACAAAAGTGGAAAAAAAAAATCACAAGAATTGTAAAAGGTAAAAAACGCAAATGGAAGAGACAGCATGCATTAGAAACAGATTCAAATTTGGCAGGGATGTTGGAATTCAAAACAATTATAATTAATGTGCTAATGGATAAAGTAGATAGCAGGCAAGAACAGATGTACAGTGTAAGTAGAGAGGTGGAAATCCTAAGACAGAAGTAAAAGAAAGGTTAGTGATCAAAACCACTATGGCGGAAATGAAGAATGCCTTCGATGGGCTTATTAGTAGACTAGACTGACTGAATACCCTCGATTTAAGAAAAGGCCAAAGATTTTCTCTGACAGATTTTACTTATCATTATATTCTGTAGCTCCAGCAATGTCAATGCAAATGGCAAGATCACATTCTTTTTTGTGGCTGAATAACATCATCACCAAAGAAGATACACAGATGGCAATTAAACATAGGAAAAGATGTCTACACCTTATGTCATTAGAGAAGTACAAATTAAGCCATAATGAGATGCCACTACACACTCATTAGAAAGGCCAGAATCCATAAGAATAAGCCAAACAACTAGTATTGAAGTGGACAAATATGAGATCAGACATTGGGCAAGAGAGGAGATCTCTGTGGGGCCAATCACTTATAAAAAGTATTTCATTTCACACATAATCGTGGAAGTCTAAGTTAAAACAACAATAAAATACTAGTTCACGGATCTCAAATGTACCATAATTGTAACAGTCAAGCCACCCTAAGCTATGGAAATAGTATGGAGCAATGGAAATTCTTGTACACTGCTAATATTAATAGTAGCACTTTCAAAAGCAACTGGATAAAATCTCAAGAAATTCAAAATATATGTATTCCACTCCAACTAATCCACTCCTAAATATATTGCTCAGATTCTTACCCTCATCAACAGAGACATTTACAAGAATGTATGTTGCAATGTTTTCTTGTAATGGCAAAAATTTGGGTACAACCTAAATGTTATCTATTGGAGAATGGGTAAGTATATGATGGCATAATATTATAGTAGAATAATAGTATTTAAAATGAATGAACTGAGCCTGGTTGGCTCAGTTGGTTAAGCATCCAACTCTTGGTTTTACTCAGATCATGATCTCAGGGTCATGAGATCAAGCTCCACATCTGGCTCCATGCTGAGCATGGAGTCTGCTAGAGAGTCTCTCTCTCTCCCTCTCCTTCTGTACGCCCCCCACCCACTGCTCTTGCTCTCATGCTCTCTTTAAAAATATATATGAATAAATAAAATAAATGAAAATGTCCCGTGTTTCAACATGGACAAATATAAAAAACAAGAATTCAATGAAATTGCATGTGGCAAAAGGAAACTCACAATGTGATATGATTTATATAAACTTTAAAAGTTCTGCAAAACCGGGGCACCTGGATGGCTCAGTTGGTTAAGCAACTGCCTTCAGCTCAGGTCATGGTCCTGGAGTCCCGGGATTAAGTCCTGCATCAGGATCCCAGCTCCACAGGGAGTCTGCTTATCCCTCTGACCTTCTCCCCTTTCATGCTCTCTCTCTCTCTCTCAAATAAATAAATAAAATCTTTTAAAAAAGTTCTACAAAACTGTTTAACATATGCCAGTAAAACATGCATGGGCATTATAAACACTTACATAAGTCAGGAAGTCACCCTGGGAAAGGTGGGGAAAGATGGGGAATGAGGAGGAACATGGAAGATATTTTTATTGTTATCTGTTCTGTTTATTAACAAAGCTGGATGAGATACACAGGTGTCAGTGATGTCATCATAAAAATCTGTATCCCTATAATTCATAAACTAACAAAAAATGAGCAGAATTATTAGACATTTTTTTGGAAAATGTATTCAGAGGAAAGAACCGTGTGAACTTTTAAAAAAAGATTTTATTTATTTATTCATGTGAGATGGAGAGAAAATGGCAGAGGCAGAGGGAGAAGCAGTCCTAATGTAGGACTTGATCCCATAACCTGAGCCAAAGGCAGACGTTTAACTGACTGAGCAACCCAAGCTTCCCCCATGTGAATTTCCGTTAAAGAAACAAATATAATACTTTTCCTACAGCAGCATATGAATTTTTTTCCTCTATTTCTGTAAATAGTCTTGAAGTTGTGCCACAACCCTTAATAGCTAATTATAGAAATTGATTCCTCCCCCCCCAAAAAAAAAAACTCAGTGGAGGAAATGCCAGTTTCACCGTTATTACTGACAGTTTTTATACAACTGAATAGACAGTCAACCTTATTCTTTAAGGTGTAGCCTCTATTTATAACACACAGTAATTTATACCTTTCATCACATTCTAATATTCAATTTTGCTTTTATTTTTCTCTTTCTCCCCAGGAGGGATTGTTGATGTCGCCAAATTAGACACTGCTTTGCAAAGCATGGGAATGAAACTCACAGGAATGGAAAGTAATGATTTGATAAAGAACCTACCTGTTGATGGTGAGTAAGCATATAAATTTTTGCACTGCTAATTACAACTTGAGGTGTGAGCTCCTATAAAATCACCTCTGAAAAAAATTTATTTGCCAGTAAGAAGATAATTTATTAGAAACTTAAGAATGAGCTCAGAAAAAAAATAAAGTAATATTCTTTCTTGTCATTTTATTAACATGTAGTATCAACCTTTTAAATTTTGAATCCAAAGAAACATTGAAAACACAGATAAATCCTATAATTGCGACTCATAAAAAGTGATGGAAAAACAAGTAATTATGGACAAAATAACGTGAAAAACAGTCTGGAAGGAGATTAATGCAAAAGCAATAGGAAAATAAAAGAGAAAATGTGGGAGATTATTAACTTGAGAGACACATTTCATAGCCATATGATAGTACTCTTCACTTCCTCAGAGTCAGGGGTCTTCAAACATGCAGGCTCTAATATAGAGAATTTTGCCTTTTTATGAAGCTGTCTCATATTCTACTCCCTATTTCAGAGTCCATGATCTAAAGGCCATCTGTTCTTGGCCATCTCCCTTGATGAATTAGAAACAAACTCTGAGATACAATTAAAGCTGAATTAGAGCTGAAATGCAGTGGACTAATGAAAATATGATGCTAAGTAAAACAAGTCAATCACAAAAGATGATATGTTATATGATTCCATTTATATGAAATGTCCAGAATAGATGTAAATCTACATTTAAATCTATATTACTACATATTAGTGTTTCTGTTCGGATTTCAGAAATTATCTCTTCATATAATATATTGACACTTAGTAGTTGTTTCTGACATTTTCCCTGACACAGATTAGTGATTGCCTATTATTGAGGGAGGGGCAGTAGGTAGGAACTGCAAACTAATGGTATGGTTTTTGTTTTCTTTTATTTGTTTTCTAATGAAGTTTCTCTTTGTGATGATGAAAATGTTCTGAAATTAGGTTGTGGTGATAGTTGCAGAATTCTGTGCATATCCTGAAAACGTTCCATTTGTATACTTTAAATGATTTGATTGTTTGCTATGTAAATTATATCTGAACAAATTTTTAAAAAATGAATAATAGCCTGCTCTATATTTTTAGAGCCAGAAGAAAATAAAGAACAAAAATAACATGAAGCTTCTATTTAAATATTTGTCATCTACAATTAGACAAAAAATAATTTTTTATGCAAATGCAATATCTTAGTTGTGTTTTGTCTAATAAAGAAAAGTAAATCTGAGATTCTATAGTATCCTAAATTTCTGAGTTAATTCTGTCTTTGTAATATGCTTTCATGTTAATGTTTTTAAAGTTAATAGTATACATTTAAAAATATACAGAATCTCTACATTTAAAATTACCTCAAGCTAATCACTGAGGTGTTTTCCTGTTTTTTTTTTTTTTTTACTTACATAGAATAAAGGAGTAAGAAACTCTGTCAAAGAAAAGTCAAGAACTTCTAAGTATCAGCTTATTACATACAAAGATCATTAGAACAGCCAAATACCAACATTAATATATAGCAGACCCAAATTGTAAATCCTATTCTTTGTGCTTGAAGTAAACAGTAGAGAGTTCTCAAATGCACAGGAGTCATGAAGCAGACTCTACAGAAAATGTAATTTAATTTTATATCTCATCCTTAACTGTCAGACGTTTAATTTCCTACAACCCAATGAATTAAAGCTCTAGTAATATTTTAGAACTTCTGGCTCATGGTAGAGATGAATATATGATAAAATATTAGAATGTAATTATATTTTCTTTTTAAAAAATATTTTATTTATTTATTTATTTGACAGAGAGAGAGAGAGAGAGAGAGAGAGAAATCACAAGTAGGCAGAGAGGCAGGCTCCCTGCTGAGCAGAGAGCCCAATGCGGGGCTCGATCCCAGGACCCTGAGATCATGACCTGAGCCAAAGGCAGAGGCTTAACCCACTGAGCCACCTAGACACCCCAATATACTGTCTTTCATAGCACTAATGAGTGTCAGTGTTATATCTGTGTTATATCTGTTATATCTGTGTTTGATTTACATGTGTTTCTTAACAGATAATGGGAAGATTAAAATGAAAAAATTAATGGATGCATTGAATGCTTTTTCTGGTGAGTGGCAAGTTACTATAAAATTGTACTATTTTATTAAAAAAATGGGGAAAAAAAACAGAGAGGCAAACCAAGAAACAGACTCTACACTATAGAGAACATACTGATGGTTACCAGAGGGAAGAAGGCAGAAGGATGGATGAAATAGGTGATGGGGACTAAGGAATGCACTTGTTGTGATAAGCCCAGGGAGTTGCTTGGAAGTGACAAATCACTATATTGTATACCAGAGTCTAATATTACAATATATGCTAACTAATGGGAACTAAAAACCAAAAATAATTATATCATCTTAAAAATACCATTTCAACTTGCCCAAACTGTAATATTTAATCTTTATATTATATTTCATCATATACTTATTTTGAGGATCCTATACTGTACTTATCTGCACAACTTAAAATTTTAAAATATAATTAAATTTCTCTATTTTGATAAGAAATTTGGCAGATACTTGTAATCTCTGTCAAATACATAAATAAATCTTTAAAAAAAAGAAATTTGGCAGAAATATTTTTAGTAAGGCAATAATATAATTTACCTCACCAATGTTCAAAAAACCTCACACCTAGACAGATATATAAAGAGAAAAATCATATAATTTAGACTCTCCCCGTAATCCTAAATTCCCCTGCCAAAATATAAATTTACATTATTTCCATTATTCTAATTTGCAGGCCAAGTAAAGCAACCTTTACTTCTGCTGCATTAGATGGACACAAATCCATTGCTGAGATATTCCTCTTTTTTTTTTTTTTTGAGATTTTATTTATTTGTTTGAAAAAGAGAGAAAGACAAAGCATGAGGAGGTTGGAGGGGGCAGTGGGAGAAGAAGCAGATTCACCACTGAGTGGAGAGTTCAGATGCAGGGCTTGATTCCAGAACCCTGACATCATGACCTGAGCTAAAGGCAGATGCTTAACCTGCTGAGCCACCCAGGTGCCCCTGGAGTATTCCTTTTATGACATTAAGGACCTGTATTCTGTTTGTGGTTTCTCTGTAATTCTGTGTAGTTGTATGAGTCTCATTTTACCCATTTACTACTTCCAAGTTGAAAGTGATCATTTTGTCATTATTTGGAATCGTTAGATTACAAATTGTCAAGCACTGATATTCCTGTCTTTTGAAAGGAAAAAAGATTGATGCCAATGACCTACTAGAAGTTCTGGGAAACATGGGGATCGAGCTCACCGAGGAGGAATTTTTGAAGCTGAAACAAATTGTGCCAATTGACGGTGAGCCATATGAGTGCCAGGGTAGCCTTTCTGGGGAGCTGGATTCTGGGGTCATTGTAGGCAGTTCTACAGTGTTGTCTCTTTATTTCTTCCATAAAATACTGGAAATGATTTTTTAAAAAGGTAAGCTCACTGACATACAGATTAAATCTAGGGGTCACCAATTTCTTCCACTGAGATATTGACGTCAGAGCTGATGAAGACTATAATAAGGCTACCATTTCCCTCTCATGAGAGGGCCAAAGGATAGGAAGGGAAAGGAAGGAAATTGAGGGGAGTGAGAGAATAGGAGAAAAAAACAACAGGAAAAGGACCCAGAGAACTAGTGATTTTTTTTTCCTGCACAGTATTCTTTCCATCAGTCTTCTTGATTGCTCAGCTCTGTATACATTTTTGTCAACAGACTGTACTCTTGTTCCCAAAATAATTTTTATTTGATGCAAAGATGGAACAACTTCCCAGGCAGAGTAAAAAGCTTTCTAACTGGAATTGCCCAATTGCCCAATAACCCTGTGACTGTCCATGTTCTTTTGCTTTGGATATAAACTGTGCTTTCGCTGTTTTCTTATAGCTGCTGGAAAGGTGTATCAGAAAAGATTGTTGGATGGGGTGAAGTCATTAAAAGGTACTTAAGAACCATGGTTAGCAGGAGAATCTGCTACCTGTCAACACAAATACAAACACAGATATATTTATTAGCAGGTTTTGAATCCTGTCTGCATTCCTACATTTAGATCTTTTATTTCCTTACATTCACCACACAGAACTTTTACCTAATCAGCCACGCTATAGCATTGCAAGGAATCCATTCTCTCTTGAATGGATCTGAAATCTACTTTATACAACAAATAATGTAGAGAATATCATAGGCAGTCTTTCTGGGGATTGGCCCAACAACAACACCACAAAGGAATTTGGAGTGATCTTTAATATCATTTATTGCATGAATCAAGTCATTTTCTATAAAATGTTCTTACTCAAAGCCCAGTTAGCAAGAACAGCAGCAACAACAAATGTAGAAAAGAAGCATGGCATTGTGGCCAAGATACGTTTTTACTTCCTCTTCCTATCAGTCCTTGGAAAAAAGAGATAAGAAGGGGAAGTAGGGGAAAAAATAAAAAAGAAGAAGAAGAAGGGGAAGTAGGAAGGCAGAGAGGAAAGGTTGCAGGTTTTGCTGCTCATTATTTGATGAGAACGTCTCCTGCAGGTGGCTGGTCTGCTGTCCCAGACCCTTGGAATAATGGCAGTCAGCAGCATTCCTTGCAGAATTTTGTGGTGAATGTGTTGTGCATGACATACTCTTCCCTCTGAGAGATGAATCCACGTTTGTAATCTTTTATCTTCAATACTTTTTTGTGTATTGCAAAAGCAGAACATTAATGATCTGAAACTTGAACTATCCCTCTCAGCGGATGCCTTGACTTTGTTTTCGGGACAGACATGCACAGTATTCTCTCTGTATTCCCCATGGGGACAATCCTACCATTGGTATTCTTTTGGGCTCTCTTTGAATAGATGAGTATTAATTGATAGTACAACTGAAACCTTTAAACACATAATCACAGCCCACCACCCAGTAATGCTTCAACCTCAAAATATTTTTTTGTGTAATCTCAGTGTCCAAGGTGGGGCTTGAACTCATGACTTCAAGATCAAGAGTATGTAGTCTACTGACTGAGCCAGCCACGCCCCCCAACCCGAGAATATTTTTATCTAAGTTGTTCTTGATCTCATTTTAGGAGATTTGCTGAGCTTACCTTTTACGCCAGTTCACTAATATAAATAAGTTATACGTTTCTCTTTACTTTTTATCAAATTAAATGCATGTGAAATAAAATATTTACATATATACTAATCTTGTGAAATCATGTAGTATTTTTTCTTCATGATTCTTTCCTGTTTGTTTCTTAAGAAGGAATGGTTAAAGCCAATGACCTAGACAACGTTCTGGAAAACCTGGGAATTGAACTCACAGAAATGGAACATGAAGATCTGACAGAATATTTGCCACCTGACGGTGAGGACTGTAGGTGGTAATGAACCTTGGAGAGGAGTTTACATTTAGGGGCTGGTGTCAGATAATGCACAATAATTAGTGATATTGGGTATACCAAAAGAAAATAGAAGCATTTAGTAATGATAGTGATAAACCAGTCCTAATTAAGAACAGAGGATGTATTATTTAGGGAAAACTGAATTTGAATTTAAAAACAAACACGAAAATGTGTCATGGTTAAACACAATAGAAGTTTCATTCTCTTCTCCATGAAAGTCCAAGGTAAGAGTATTCTTGGTTGACAGGCAATGGCTCTTCTCCATTCAGTGATACAGGGATCCAGGTTCTTGCCTCTTGGATTCCTTCTTAGGGCCTTTTCATTGTTTATAAATAATTAATAAAAAGGAAAAGAGCACACAAAGGAGGGAGATGTGACACACATCATTTCTATAACCATTCTTTTGTTGTACTAGTTACATGACTATATTGAAATGCAAGGAGGGGTGGGGTGGGTGATGGTAGGAACATAGTATCTGGCTGTGCATCCACTTCCCTCTGTAATTCTATACTATGAGAGGAAATAAGAGGTTTGGTAGATAGCTGGGTTTTTGTTTTGTTTTGTTTTCATTAACAATGGCCTAAATATATATGTACACCCTATGCTTTGAGGCCAAGTCGCACTTTCCTAAAAAGCCTCATGTGGCTACAACTCAGGAAGAGAAAAATCAAACAAAATCACTTGAAAATAAATCAATAAAGGAGGACCATTTCCAAGTCTTCGAATTTAGTAAGAACACATATTTCCAGGTAACACCCCAAATCCACATTGCAGCACACCGTTTTTCTTTGTCCCCACCTGAGAATTTTCATTCTTAAAGGAGCCAGGCACCAGCCACAATTTAGACAAGCCTTAATTTCCACAATGGGGAAACTGGCTCATATCCAGATTCTTCTGCTGTCATTTTAGCCTCTTTCCTCCACTTGCACATGCTCAATTTTCTTGTCACCTCCCCATTCCAGCCTCATGCTCTTGCATTCCTAATTATATTTACTCTATTGTGATTCATTATATTTAAAAACATCTTTCAGAAACTTTGTGAAGACCTAAGGAACAGGGGTTATGGATTATGCAGTTAGGTCTCCTCTTGAGTCTTTTGATTCATAAATTTTGGCACTCTTGCTTTAGTTAATGACAGAGTGTAACCGGTGCAGTTAGCAAGACAGATCCCTGAGCTCAAAAGAATGCTATGCATGGGGTGTAATGCTCTACTTTGGCTATCATGAAGATTCTTCATCATTTTATCTTTGAATTTGTGATTTTTAATTGACATCCGATAGGAAACATTGCTGAGGCCTGGCACCCCAGCTCAGGCATCTATTTCTTCATTTAGCTCCTTTATCTTCTTATAACTTTACCACATCCTAATTATGATATTTCTTACAGCAAATGGGAAGATTGGTCTCAAAAATGTGATAGAAGCAGTAGAAGCTGTTACAGGTTAGTTAGAAGTTTCTATATTCTAATTTTTTTCCTTTTATTTTATAATTTTTTAATTTTTATTTATTTGAGAGAGAGAGATCACAAGTAGGCAGAGAGACAGGCAGAGAGAGAGGGGGAAGCAGGCTCCCCGCTGAGTAGAGAGCCCGATGCAGGACTTGATCCCAGGACCCTGAGATCATGACCTGAGCCGAAGGCAGACACTTAACCCACTGAGCCACCCAGGTGCCCCTATTTTATAATTTTTTAAATTAACATATAAGGTATAATATGTTTCAGAGGCACAGGTCTGTGATTCATCATTCTCACACAATTCACAGCACTCACCATAGCACATACCATTCCCAATGTCAATCGCCCAGGACCACATCCTTTTACCCCACTCCCCCCCAGCAACCCTTAGTTTGTTTCCTGAGATCAAGAATCTTTTATGGCATGTCTCTCTTCCTGGTTTCATTTTATCTCATTTTTCCCTCCCTGCCCCTATGATCCTCTGCCTTGTTTCTCAAATTCCTCATATCAGCGAGATCATATGATGATTGTCTTCCTCTGACTGACTTATTTTGCATAGCATAGTACCCTGTAGGTCCATCCATATCATTACAAAATGGCAAGAATTCATTTTTTAAAAAGATTTTATTTCTTTATCAACAGAAAGAGAGAGATCATAAGTAGGCAGAGAGGAAGGCAGTGGGGGAGGGGAAGCAGGCTCCATGCTGTGCAGAAAGCCTGATGCAGGGCTCAATCCCAGGACCCTGACATCATGACCTGAGCTTAAGGCAGAGGCTTAGCCCACTGAGCCACCCAGGCACCTCAAGAATTCATTTTTGATGGCTCTATAATATTCCCTTTATCCATTTGTCTGTGGGGGACATCTAAGCTCTTTCCATAGTTTGGCTATTGTGGACATTGCTGCTATAAACATTCAGGTGCACGTGCCCCTTTGGATCACTATCCTTGCATCTTTAAGGTCAATACCTAGTAGTGCAATTGCTGGGCTGTAGGGTGGCTCTATGTTCCACTTTTTAAGGAACCTCCATACTGTTTTCCAGAGTATATGCACCAGCTTCCATTCCCACCAACAGTGTAGGATGATTCCCCTTTCTCCACATCCTCACCAACATCTGTCATTTCCTGATGTGTTAATTTTAGCCATTCTGACTGGTGTGAGGTGGTATCTCATTCTGGTTTTGATTTGTATTTACCTGATGCCAAGTAATGCTGAGCACTTTTCCATGTGTCTGTTGGCCATATGGATGTATTCCTTGCAGAAATGTCTGTTCATTCGGCCTATTTCTTGATTGGCTTGTTGTTCTTTGGGTGTTGAGTTTGATAAGTTCTATATAGATTTTGGATACTAGCTCTTTATTTTATATTTCATTTGCAAATACCTTCTCTGATTCTGTCAGTTGTCTTTTGGTTTTGTTAACTGTTTCCTTTGCTGTGCAAAAGCTTTTTATCAGGATGAAGTCCCAGTAGTTCATTTTTACCCTTGCTTCCCTTGCCTTTGGTGATGTTTCTAGGAAGAAGTTGCTGTGTCTGAGGTCAAATAGGTTTCTGCCTGTGTTCTCCTCCAGGGTTTTGATGGATTCCTGTCTCACATTGAGGTCTTTCATCCATTTTGAGTCTGTTTTTGTGTGGTGTAAGGAAATGGCCCAGTTTCATTCTTCTGCATGTGGCTATTGAATTTTCCCAACACCATTTGTTGAAGAGACTGTCTTTTTTCCATTGGACAGTCTTTCCTGCTTTGTTGAAGGTTAGTTGACCATTGAGTTGAGGGTCCATGCCTAGGCTCTCTGTTCTATTCCATCGATCTATGTGTCTGTTTTGGTGCCAGTGCCATACTGCCTTGATGATTACAGCTTTGTAATAGAGCTTGAAGGCCAGAATTGTGATGCCACATGCTTTGCTTTTCTTTTTCAACATTCCTCTGGCTATTTGGGGATTTTTATGGTTCCATACAAATTTTAGGATTATTTGTTCCATTTCTTTGAAAAAAGTTGATGGTGTTTTGATAGGGCTGCATTAAATGTGTAGATTGCTTTAGGTAGCATAGACATTTTCACAATATTTGTTTTTCTAATCCAGGGAACATTTTTCCATTTCTTTGTGTCTTCCTCAATTTCTTTCATGAGTATTCTGTAGTTTTCTGAGTACAGATTCTTTGTCCCTTTGGTTAGGTTTATTCCTAGATATTTTATGGTTTTGGGTGCAGCTGTAAATGGGATTGACTCCTTTCTCTTTCTTCTATCTTGTTGGTGTATAAAAATGCAGCTGATTTCTGTACATTAATTTTATATCCTGACACTTTACTGAATTCCTGTAAAAGTTCTAGCAGATTTGGAGTGGAGTCCTTTGGGTTTTCCACATAAAGTATCGTATCATCTGCAAAGAGTGAGAGATTGACTTCTTTGCTGATTTGGATGCCTTTAATTTCTTTTTCTTGTCTGATGGTTGAGGCTAGAATATCTAGTACTATGTTAATTGCAGTGGTGATAATGGACATCCCTGCCATGTTCCTGACCTTAGTAGAAAAGCTCTCTGTTTTTCTCCAAAGAATGATATTCACTGTGGGTTTTTCATAGATGGCTTTGATGATATTGAGGTTATGTATTCTCTATCCCTACACTCTGAGGAGTTTTGGTCAAGAAAGGAAGCTGTACTTTGTCAAATTCTTTTCCAGCATTTATTTAAAGTATCATACGGTTCTTGTTCTTTCCTTTATTAATGTATTGTATCACATTGATTGATGCCCGGATGTTGAACCAACCTTGCAGCCCAGGAATAAATCCCACTTGGCCATGGTGAATAATCCTTTTAATGTACTGTTAGATTCTATTGGATAGTATTTTGGTGAGATTTTTTGCATCTGTGTTCATCAAGGATATTGGTCTGTAATTCTGTAATTCTCTTTTTTAAAGGGGTCTTTGTCTGATTTTGGGTCAAGGCAATGCTGGCCTCAGAAAATGAGTTTGGAAGTTTTTCTTCCATTTCTATTTTTTGGAGTTTCAGGAGAATAGGTATTAATTTTTCTTTAAATGCTTGGTAGAATTCCCCTGGGAAGCTGTCTGGCCCTGGGCTCTTGTTTGTTGGGAGATTTTTGATGACTCTTTCATCTCCTTACTGGTTATGGATCGGTTCAGGTTTTCTATTTCTTCCTCCTTCAGTTGTGGTAGTTTATAAGTCTCTAAGAATGCATCCATTTCTTCCAGACTGTCAAATTTGCTGGCATATAGTTGCTTATATTATGTTCTTATAATTGTTTGTATTTCTTTGGTGTTGGTTGTAATCTTTCCTCTTTTATTCATGATTTTACTTATTTGGGTCCTTTCTCTTTTGTTTTTGATAAGTCTGCCAGAGATTTATCAATCTTATTAATTCTTTCAAAGAACCAGCTCCTAGTTCCATTGATTTGTCTACTTTTTGTTTTGTTTTGTTCTTATTTTTCCACTCTGATCTTTATCATTTCTCTTCTCCTGCTGGGTTTTGGCTTCATTTGCTGTTCTTTCTCCAGCTCCTTTTGATGTAGGGTTAGGTTGTGTATTTGAGACCTTTCTTGTTTCTTGAGAAAGGCTTGTATCACTGTATATTTTCCTCTCAGGACTGCCTTTGCTGTGTCCCACACATTTTGAATAGTTGTATTTTCATTATCATTTGTTTCCATGAATTTTTTTCAATTCTTCTTTAATTTCATGGTTGCACCATTCATTCTATAGAAGGATGCTGTTTAGTCTCCATGTATTTGGGTTCTTTCCAAATTTCCTCTTGTGATTGAGTTCTAGCTTCAGAGCATTGTGGTCTGAAAATATGCAGGGAATGATCCCAGTCTTTTGGTACCAGTTGAGACCTGATTTGTGATCCAGGATCTGATCTATTCTGGACAATGTTCCATGTGCACTAGAGAAGAATGTGTACCTGTTTCTTTGGGATGGACTGCTCTGAATATATCTGTGATGTCCATCTGGTCCAGTGTGTCATTTAAGGCCTTTATTTCCTTGTTGATCTTTTGCTTGGATGATCTGTCCATTTCAGTGAGGGAAGTGTTAAAGTCCCCTGCTATTAATATACTATTGTCGATGTGTTTCTTTGATTTTGTTATTAATTGGTTTTAGAGTTGTCTGCTCCCATGTTAGGGGCATAGATACTTAAAACTGTTAGATCTTCTTGTTGGATAGACCCTTTGAGTATGACATAGTGGCTTTCCTCATCTCTTATTATATACTCTTTGGTTTAAAATCTAATTAATCTGACATAAGGATCACCACCCCAGCTTTCTTTTGATGTCCATTAGCATGGTAAATTCTTTTCCACCCCCTCACTTTAAATCTGGAGGTGTCTTTTGGTCTAAAATGAGTTTCTTGTAGATGGCATATTGATGGGTTTTGTTTTTTTATCCATTCTGATAACCTTTGTCTTTTGATTGGGGCATTTAGCCCATTTACATTCAGAGTAACTATTGAGAGATATGAATTTAGTGCCATTGTATTGCCTATAAGGTGACTGTTACTGTTTATTGTCTCTGTTCCTTCCTGGTCTACTCCTTTTGGGCTCTCTATTTGCTTAGAGGACCCCTTTTAATATTTCCTGTAGGGCTGGTTTGGTGTTTACAAATTCTATTAGTTTTTTGTTTGTCCTGGAAGCTTTTTATCTCTCCCTCTATTTTCAGTGACAACCTAGCTGGATATAGTATTCTTGGCTGTGTGTTTTTCTCATTTAGTGCTCATGCCAGTTCTTTTTGGCCTGCCAGGTCTCTGTGGATAAGTCTACTGCCAATCTAATATTTTTACCGTTGTATGTTACAGACTTCTTGTCCTGGATTGCTTTCAGGATTTTCTCTTTGTCACTAAGACTAGTAAGTTTTATTATTAGATGACAGAGTGTGGATATATTCTTATTAATTTTTATTCTTATTGATTGTAACTTTTACTACTAGATGACAGAGTGTGGACCTATTCTTATTGATTTTATTCTTACTGATTTTGAAAATCTTCTGGATTTTGTTGCTTGTTTCCTTTGCCATATTAGGGAAATTCTCTATTATACTTCATTCCAATATACCTTCTGCCCCCCTACTTCTTCTGGAATCCCAATTATTCTAATATTATATTATGGTATCATTTATCTCTTGAATTCTCCCCTCATGGTCCAGTAGTCATTTGTCGCTCTTTTGTTCAGCCTCTTTATTCTCCATCACTTGGTCTTCTATATCAGTAATTCTCTCTTCTGCCTGATTTATCCTAGCACTAAGTGCTTCCATTTTTTTATTGTACCTCATTAATGGGTTTTTTTCTTAATTTCAGCTTGGTTAGATTTTAGTTCTTATATTTCTCCAGAAAGGGCTTTTGTTTCTCCACACAGGGTATCTCTAATATCTTCCATGCCTTTTTTGTGCCCAGTTATCACCTTGAGAATCGTCATTCTGAACTTTAGTTCTGACATACTACAAATTTCCATATTGATTAGGTCCCTAGCCTTCAGATTCTCTAGCATCTTCCATGCTTTTTTCAAGTCCAGCTAGTATCTTTATAATCATTGTTCTGAATTCTAGGTCCAGCATCTTACCAATATCTGCATTGATTAGATCCCTGGCAGGCAGTACTGCCTCTTGTTCTCTTTTTTTGAGGTGAGTTTTTCCACCTTGTCATTTTGTCCAGAGCAGCATAAATGAATGAGAGAACATAACGCTAAAAGGGTAAGAATGACCCCCAGAAAAACATACACTAAACAAATCAGAAGAGACCCAAAACCAAAGGGGAAAAAAAGGAAGGGAAAAAAATTATATATATAATCATGCTGGTGAATAGAATAGAGCCACACACCTGATTCTGGGTGTATTTTGATCTGTTAGGAGAAACTGCCTCCCAAAATTTTAGAGAATGAAAAACTTATATATATACACAAAAATAGGATAAATATGATGAAGGGGTGGAATATGATTGTAAAGAAGAAACTTTTAAAAAGTCTTTTAAAAATAGAAATTGATAAGAAGTTGGTGGGGTGCCTGGGTGGCTCAGTGGGTGCCTCTGCCTTTGGCTCAGGTCATGATCTTGGGGTCCTGGGATCAAGCCCCAAGTTGGGCTCTCTGCCCAGCAGGGAGCCTGCTTCCCCCTCTATCTCTCTGCCTGCCTCTCTGACTACTTGTGATATGTCAAATAAATAAATAAAATCTTAAAAAAAAAAAGAAGCTGGTTGAAAAAAGAAAGAAAATTTCAAATTAAAATACAAGAATAAGAAGGAGAGAATGTGATCATGCAAGAGACTAGCACAAAGCCATAAACTAGATTTATGGTATATTTTGGTCTATTGGAAGAAACTGTATCCCAAAATTTTGGAGAAAGAATATATGAATATATATATATATATATATATATATATATATATATATATATATATATATACATACACACACACACACACACACACACCCCAAAAATAAGGTTAAATACAATGAAGGGATAGTATATGACTACAAAAGTCAAAATTAAAAAAGATTTTTAAAAAGGTATTGGTAAGATGATGGTTAACACAGGAAAGTTAAAAAAAGTAAAAAAAAAAAAAAAGAAAAAGGGAAAAAATAAAGAAAATTTCAAAAATTTAACTTTGAAAGACTAAAGAATCATGGGGAAAAAAGCCATGAATTCTATGTGTTGTATTCCCCTAGTGCCGTTGTTTTGTAGTTCTCATTGATCAGTAAACTTGATCTTGGCTGGATATTCTTGATGATCTTCTGGGGAAGGGGCCTATTGCAGTGATTCTCAAGTGTCTTTGCCCAAGGCAGAATTACACTGCCCTTGCTAGAAACTAGGCTGAGTCGTCTGCCTGGGTTTGCTCTCAGAGCTTTTGTTCCCTGAAAGTTTTCCTTATAGCTTTGGAGGATGAGAATGGAAATGGTAGCCTCCTAATCACTAGCCCCAGAGGAGCTGAGAACCAGGTGCCTCCCTCCTCAGTGAACCCTCAGAGAAAAGCAGTCCATCACTCCTATCTCCCTGGTCTTTGGCTGCATTCCAGCTCACCTGGCCTGTGACCAAGCATTTCCATCTCTAGCACATGACCCCATGTGGAGTCTCCAAATCCAGCAGATTCCTGCATCATGCTTCCATGCGGCTCCTCCCAATAGAGGAAAGGGGGAGGTCTCCCCCAATATGCCATTTATGGGGTCCCTCCTTGAAAAGTAGTAGGCTGACTGTGCCTGGGATCATTGTTTATGGCAACACTGACTGAAAGCCCACTCCTCAGCTTGATCTCTGCAGCCAGCTTCCCTGCTCTGATACTTGGGAGCTCTGCCACACTCAGGCACCCCTGCTCTTTCAGTGACCCCGAAGGTCTTGAGACCACACTGTCCTAGCAAGGGTTACACACACACACACACACACACACACACACCCCACTTAGCCACTGGAGTGATGTTCCTCCATGGAGCCGACTTTAAAAGTTCTGATTTTGTTCTGCTATTCTCTCACTTGCTGGTAGCCGGCTGATGGAGGCTTCCTCCCCTGGGTCTAATCTTCCTGTGTAGCACCTCAAATTCATTTCTCCACATGTCCAACCTTCCAGAACATGGTTGCTTTTCTGTTCATAGAATTCCTGCTATTCTTTTCTTCAATCTCCTGTTGAGTTTGTAGGTGTTCAGAATGATTTGATAACTACCTAGCTGAATTCCTGGGACCAGGCAAAATTTAAGTCTCATATTCTGCCATCTTGCTCCTTTGCCATAAATCTAAGGTCTTAATTCTTCATACTAATTTATATTTTTATCTAGACCCATTATTTCCCCATTTCCTTCTTTGTTCTACCCATTTCTCTTCTATGTTGATGATTATCTGCATTCAGTTGCCCAGAATTACGCTTCAGAATATCTGCATTTTAGCACGAATTTTCCAGTGCAAAGTTCTAGTAGCAAATTTCTTTGTTTCTGGAACATTTGCCAAGAATAGTCACTATTCTTGATTTTGGATGCCAAATTTACATTCGCACAGCAAATGATAAGCCAACTTTCACAAATGTAAAATACTCTCATTGTTAAGAAATTAGGGGAGTTATAATACCCTTAAAACATAAATGGATACTAGATGTACAGTGTCCTGACTTACATTACATATACAGTATGTCTATTACTTTACTCAGAGAAAGGCAGAAATTCCGTTTCTACCCCAGCCAATGGCAGTGGTGAACAGTTAGCACATTCATTCATGAGTGTTTGCTCATTCAGCTATGGTAGCTGAAGCTGAAAAGGCATCAACAGGTTTTGGGAGGCATTAGACCCTTCTCTGTACTAATCTGTGCCCATTTGGTCATGTTGAAGGAGGAGAGGTTGATGTCAGTGATGTGGGAAATGTCCTGGAAGACATGGGAGTAACTGTCACAGATAAGGAATGTGGAGAGCTGGTAAAGAATCTGCCAGTTAATGGTAAGCATTTAAAATGTTATTGTGGTCTTGAAGGAAGCATACATTTCTTATTTTGTGAGCACTTCTATAGACTTTCTAGTATGACAGCAGAGAAAAAAACACTTCAACAATTACTTAGAATAAATGATTTCACTAATGTAATTATGTATCTATGCATATATTGATGGATAATGTAAAGATATATTCTAGACTGTTAATGTGAGTTTTCTGGGGGCTTGTGGCTATACTGTAGACTGAGAAGGGAGAAGTAGAGAAAGGCATTTACATAAAAATTTTTTTTAAAACCACTAGACTGAAAAAGCATAGCCATTATGATATGTTGCAATTTATGCATTTCTGTAAACTTACGTATCTAATAGTCGAGATAATTATTAAAGATAATGATCCAGTTTCACCTTTAAAGGAGTCTGTCAAATGGTAGAACATCAATAACTGAGCTGAGTATATGGGAGGATTCATTGTTTGTATTCTACTTTTGTACATGGTTGAAATTTTTCATAACAAGAACATTTTAAGAGAAGATTTTTAAGAAAGAATTTTATCCATTACAGATTTTTAGTTGGAAACCAGCTGCTTCTTTATTCACAAGCTGCCATCAAGGTTAAGAAATATGTTTTGTAGGCAAGACTCCATAGTTAAGGGAATTCTAAAAAGTATCCTGGGTACTAACTAGATGAAAGAGCAGAACAGAAGGCTTTTTTCAAACCATGAAAGCTGGTAGATTGCCAGCATTAACTTGCTTAGCTGCCCACAGTCGCATAGAGTGGATACAGTGGTGGCCATTTCAGTTTTTCAAATTTGAAAGTAATTTGGAAATTTTCTAGAGAAAAGCACAAATCCTCCTTACATTAAATTATGACTCGCTGCCTTGGTGAATCTCCCCAGCACTTACTTTTGTGTGATCTGATTTATGTTTCCTGTAGCTAATGGGAAAGTCTACAAGAATAGGTTGCTGGATGGTTTGAAGTCTCTTCATGGTAAGTAAGCGAGAAGCATAGTTCAAAGCCAAATGAATCTAAGAGGCACATACATACTACGTCCTAGATACCTGATTGTGATTGTCAAAACCCACTTAACTACCCATGTCATCCCTGGCTTCTGAGATAGAGTGGCCTGTGAGCAAATAATCTCCACATTGAATTTTTAAAGAATTTTGTGCAGAAAAAAACCTAATATATGTGTCGAAATAGTGAAATTAAAGGGAAAATATTGGGGGAATTTGGTTAGGGGTTGAGACAACTAATAAAGTAAACAAAAATGAGCTTATTAATGAGAAGATAAAACTATTTTTTCCATTACTCTCATTCAAGCCCATTTAAGTAAGTGAATCCCAAAACTATACAACTTCCTAATTGACTACAGTGAAATGCATTCTTGGCAATGAGTTTAAGATTTCACATTCTTTTATCCCACAGAGGGACATTTCTAAGAAGTTAAGTGTTCCCTAAACCAAAATTTTAGAAATAGATCCCTTGCCTGCAAAGGAAAGATATTTATTCTCTCTCTCTCTCTCTCTCTCTCTATTACATTCAGTTGGCCAACATATAGTACATCATTAGTTTTTGATGGAGTGTTCAATGATTCATTAGTTGCATGTAGTACCCAGTGCTCATCACCACACGTGCCCTCCTTAATACCCATCACCTGGTTATGCCCTCCCACTCCCTCCCTTCTGTAACCCTCAGTTTGGTTCCCAGAGTCCAGAGTCTGTCACGGTGTGTCTCCCTCTCTGATTTCTTCCCATTCAGGTTTCCCTCCCTTCCCCTGTGGTCCTTTGCACTATTCCTTATGTTCCACATATGAATGAAACCAAATGATAAATGTCTACCTCTGCTTGACTTATTTCACGTAGCACAGTTCCCTCCAGTTCTATTTATTTCCTTAGCATTTTAACCAAGCCACTCCACTAGAAACTGATTTTTAAATGTGGTTTCTCTATTTCATATGCGTGTTTTATTATAAAATTTGTTTAATTTTTGCAGGTAGGTCCCACATTTTCTTATATTTGCCAAAACTTTATCTTGGAGTTATAAGTTTAATTCTAGGTAGATACAACAAAACATGAAAAGGATGATAGGTAGCTAGTGTGAGGATTAGTTAAGCAAAGAAAACAAAAATAGTTTCTATTTCAGAAAGACTGGGCAATGTTTCCTGATTGAATCAAAATCAGAAATAAAGGTTCATTATAGCTCCTCTTAAAAGAATGTGTTTTTAGTGAGATTCAGTAAAAACAAACAGAAGCTATAGGCAAAGTCTGTGCCTAGGATTTGTTTTTGTTTTGGTTTTTTTTTTTTTTTTTTTTTTTTTTTTTTTTTTTTTTAAAGATTTTATTTATTTGATAGAGAGAAACCACAAGTAGACGGAGAGGCAGACAGAGAGAGAGAGGGGAAGCAGGCTCCCTGCTGAGCAGAGAGCCCGATGCGGGACTCGACCCCAGGACCCTGAGATCATGACCCGAGCCGAAGGCAGCGGCTTAACCCACTGAGCCACCCAGGTGCCCCGGTTTTTTGTTTTTTGTTTTTGTTTTTGTTTTGTTTTGTTTTGCTTTGCTTTCCCTCTTCCCAGTGCTTGATCCAAAAGAAGAGAGTAGCATAAAGAGAATGAAGGAGAGACCTAGAAGCTCTGCCACTTGATGCCTATGGAGGGGAGTCTCCTTCCACAAGAAGAATTCCTAGTCCCTTTGGAAGAGTGGCAGCAGGGTTGTTTTCTCATTTAATGTGGATTTAACCATGCTTCCCACTTGATAACATCTTGCTGTGTGTGTTTATCAACTACATCAAGTGCCCCCTTAGAAATGGGACAATGATAGCCAGAACCTTGTAATGGCAGTCTCTCTGTAGTTGTCTTCCCCCATCTAGCTACTTTTCTCTAGCCTCTAGGCCTCCTGATTTACAATTTTTATGATTAATGTTCCTTTCCATGCACACCAAGCCTCAGCTCCTGCTTCAGTTTCAGAACATTTTTGACTGAAGTCCTCTCTGATACCAAGCCAGGTAGTTTCAAGATAATTATATATTCTTTTATACCAATACCAACACAAATAGTTTTTCTGTCTTACATATTCACCAAAAAAAAAAAAAAAACTGTGTTCATAAACTATGTCACAGCATGGATTCACCAGGCTCAAGGGAATCGTGAAGCTCCCGTGGAAACCAGTACAAGTTTTCTTGCAACTGAGGCTGTATTCAATATCTTTCTCTACTATGAATTCCATGAGTTGTTTTTATCTTCAGCTGCAAAACCCCTTCATAAATTATTTCTTGTGTATAGGTTCATGAAGGTAAAGCTTAAGGTTCCTTAACACAATGTTAAATCATTCGGTACTCATTTTTCAATGTAATATTCATAGTACTAAAATATGGATTCTGTTTCTCTTACTCCTAATTTTTTTTCATTTTTACAGTAAAGGGTTTTTAAGACAATAGTAACAGAGCACTGATATATTTCTAGTATTTTTCCTTATTTTTCTTTATTTTTAGAGTGAGAGAGCACAAGGGAGAGTAGGGCAGAGGGAGAATGAGAGAGAGAGAGACTCTTAAGCAGGCTCAAAGCCCAGCACAAAGCCTGACATGGGGCTTGATCTCATGACTCTGAGACCATGACCTAAGCCAAAGTCATATGCTTAACCTACTGAGCTTCCCAGGTGCCCCAGGAATATTCCTTTTATGACATTAAGGACATGTGGTCTGTTTGTGTTTCCCTGTAATTCTGTGTAGTTGTATGTGTCTCATTTTACCCATTTTCACTACTTCCAAGTTGAAGTTGATCATTTTGTCATTATTTGGAATCATCAGGTTCATAATTGTCAAGCACTGATGTTCTTGTCTTTTGAAAGGAAAACAGATTGATGCCAATGATCTGCTAGAAGTTCTTGAAAACATGGGGATCGAGCTCACTGAGGAGGAATTTGTGAAACTGAAACAAACTGTGCCAATTGATGGTGAGCCATATGGATGCCAGAGTAGCCTTTCTGGGGAGCTGGGTTCTGGGGGTCCTTGTAGACAGTTCTACAACGTTGTCTCTTGAAGTGAATTTTAAAAATGTAAGTTCACTGACAGACAGATTTAATCTAGGAGTCATCAAGCTCTTCCACTGAGAATTTTGCCATCATAACTGAAAAAGATTGTAATAACGCCATCATTTCCCACTTCTGAGAGGCCCAAGGGAATGTTAGGAAAGTGAGAGAAGTGAGAGACTAAGAAAAAGAAAATTAGGGAAAGGAGACAGAGAACTAGGGATATTTTTGTTTTTTTCCTGCAGAGTAGTCTTTCCATCAGTCTTCTTGTTCGCTCAGCTGTATACATTTTTGTCACCAAGACCATGTTCTCTTTCCCAAAATAATTTTTATTTGATGCAAAGATGGAACAGATTTCCCAGGCAAAGAGTAAAAAGCTTTCAGACTAAAATTGCCCAACTGCCCAATAACCCTGTGACTGTCCATGTTCTTTTGCTTCAGATATAAACCGTGCTTTCTCTGTTTTCTTATAGCTGCTGGAAAGGTGTATCAGAAAAGATTGTTGGATGGGGTAAAGTCATTAAAAGGTACTTAAGAACCGTAGTTATCAGGAGAGTCTGCTACCTGTCAACACAAATACCAACATAGATGTTTTTACCAGCAGGTTCTGAATCCTGTCTACATTCCTACATTTAGATCCTTTATTTCCTTACATTCACCACACAGAACTTTTACCTAATCAACCACGCTATAGCATTGCAAGGAATCCATTCTCTCTTGAATGGATCTGAAATCTACTTTATACAACAAATAATGTAGAGAATATCATAGGCAGTCTTTCTGGGGATTGGCCAAACAACCACCACCACAAAGGAATTTGGAGTGATCTTTAATATCATTAATTGCATGAATCAAGTCATTTTCTATAAAACGCTCTTACTCAAAGCCCAGTTAGCAAGAACAGCAGCAACAACAAACGTAGAAAAGAAGCGTGGCATTGTGGCCAAGATACGTTTTTACTTCCTCTTCCTATCAGTCCTTGGAAAAAGAGGTAAGAAGGGGAAGTAGGAAGGCAGAGAGGAAAGGTTGCAGGTTTTGCTGCTTACTATTTGGTGAGAAAGTCTCCTGCAGGTGGCTGGTCTGCTGTCCCAGATCCTTGGAATAATGGCAGTCAGCAGCATTCCTTGCAGAATTTTGTGGTGAATGTGTTGTGCATGACACACTCTTCCTTCTGAGAGGTGAATCCACGTTTGTAATCTTTTAATCTTCAATACTTTTTTGTGTATTACAATAGCAGAACATTGATGATCTGAAACTTGAACTATCCCTCTCAGCGGATGCCTTGATTTTGTTTTGGGGACAGACATACACAGTATTCTCTCTGTATTCCCCATGGGGACAATCCTACCATTGGTATTCTTTTGGGCTCTCTTTGAACAGATGAGTATTACTTGATAGTATGAATAATAGCTTTGAATACATAATCACAGCCTGCCACCAGTAATGCTTCAACCTCAAAATATTTTTTTTGTGTAAGCTCAGTGTCCAAGGTGGGGCTTAAACTCATGAACCCAAGATTGAGAGTCACATCCTCTACTGACTGAGCCTGCCAGGCCCCTCACCTGAGAATATTTTATCTAAATTATTCTTGATCTAATTATAGGAGATTTGCTGAGCTAACCTTTTATACCAGTTCACTAATATAAATATGTTACACGTTTCTCTTTATTTTTTATTAAATTAAGTGCGTGTGAAATAAAATATTTACATATATACTGATCTTGTGAAATTATGTAATACCTTTTTTTTCATGATTCTTTCCTGTTTGTTTCTGAAGGAGGAATGGTTAAAGCCAATAACCTAGATAATGTGCTGGAAAACCTGGGAATTGAACTCACAGAAAAGGAACGTGAAGATCTGACAGAAAATTTGCCACCTGACGGTGAGGACTGTAGGTGGTAATGATCCTTGGAGAGGAGTTTACGGTTAGGGGCTGGTGTCAGATAATGCAGAATAATTAGTGACATTGGGTATACCAAAAGAAAATAGAATCATTTTGCAAAGATAGGGATAAACCAGAACTAAGAACAGAGAATGTATTATTTAGGGTAAACTAAATTTGAATTTAAGAACAAACCCAAAAATGTGTCATGGTTAAACACAATAGAAGTTTCATTCTCTTCTCCATGAAAGTCCATGGTAAGAGTATTCTTGGTTGACAGGCAATGGCTCTTCTCTTTTCAGTGATACAGGGATCCAGGTTCTTGCTTCTTGGATTCCTTCTTAGTGCCTTTTCATTGTTTATAAATAATTAATGGAAAGGAAAAGATCGCACAAAGGAAGGAGATGTGGCACACATCATTTCCATAACCATTCTTTTGTTGCAACTAGTTACATGACTATATCGAAATGCAAGGAGGGGTGGGGTGGGTGATGGTAGGAACATAGTATCTGGTTGGGCATCCACTTCCCTCTGTAATTCTATACTATGAGAGGAAATAAGACTTTTGGGTAGATAGCTGGGTTTTTTTGTTTTGTTTTCATTAACAATGGCCTAAATATATATGTACACCCTATGCTTTGAGGCCAAGTCACACTTTCCTAAAAAGCCTCATGTAGCTACAACTCAGGAAGAGAAAATCAAACAAAATCACATGAAAATAAATCAATAAAGGAGAACTGTTTCCCAGTCATCGACATTGAGTAAGAACACATATTTCCAGGTAACATCCCAAATCCAGATTGCAGTAAATAGTTTTGCTTCGTCCCCACCTGAGAACAGTTCATTCTTTTTTTTTTTTTTTTTTAAGATTTTATTTATTTATTTGTCAGAGACAGAGTGAGCGAGGGCAAGCGCAGGCAGACAGAGTGGAAGGAAGAGTCAGAGGGAGAAGCAGGCTCCCTGCGGAGCAAGGAGCCCGATGTGGGACTCGATTCCAGGACACTGGGATCATGACCTGAGCCGAAGGCAGCTGCTTAACCAACTGAGCCACCCAGGCGTCCCGAGAACAGTTCATTCTTAAAGGAGCCTGGCACCAGCCACAATTTAGACAAGCCTTAAATTCCACAATGGGGAAACTGGCTCATATCCAGATTCATCTGATGTCATCTTAGCTTTTTTCCTCCTCTTGCACATGCTCAGCTTCTTTGTCACCTCCCCATTTCAGCCTCACGCTCTTGCATTCCCAATCACATTTACTCTATTGTGATTCATTATAAATTCATTATATTTAAAAACACCTTTCAGAAACTTTGTGAAGACATAAGGAGCAGGAGCTATGGATTATGCAGTTAGGTTTCCTCTTGAGTCTTTTGATTTTAAATTTGTGGCACTGTGGACCTTCCTTTTATCTTGCTTTGGTTAATGACAGTGTGTAACTAGTGCAGTTAGCAGGACAGAGCCATGATCTCAAAGAGTGTCATGCTTGGGATTTAATGGTCTGCTTTGGCCATCACCGAGAGTCTTCATAATTTTATCTTTGAATTTGTGTTTCCTAATTGATGTCCGATGGCAAACTAGAGCATGGCTGGGACTTGGCACCCTGGCTCAGGCATCTGTTTCTTCATTTAGCTCCTTTATCTTCTTACAACATTGCCACATCCCAATTATGATATTTCTTACAGCAAATGGGAAGATTGGTTTCAAAAACGTGATGGAAGCAATGGAAACTGTTACAGGTTAGTTACAAGTTTCTATAAATCTAATGCCTTAATTCTTCATACTAACTATATTTTTTTTTAGACTTTAATTTTTTATTTTTTATAAACATATATTTTTATCCCCAGGGGTACAGGTCTGTGAATCACCAGGTTTACACACTTCACAGCACTCACTAAATCACATACCCTCCCCAATGTCCATAATCCCACCCCCTTCTCCCAAACCCCCTCCCCCCGGCAACCCTCAGTTTGTTTTGTGAGATTAAGAGTCACTTATGGTTTGTCTCCCTCCCAATCCCATCTTGTTTCATTTATTCTTCTTCTACCCACTTAAGCCTCCATGTTGTATCACCACTTCCTCATATCAGGGAGATCATATGATAGTTGTCTTTCTCTGCTTGACTTATTTCGCAAAGCATGATACGCTCTAGTTCCATCCATGTTGTTGCATCTAGACCCATCATTTCCCCATTTCCTTCTTTGTTCTACCCATTTCTCTTCTATGTTGATGATTATCTGCATTCAGTTGCCCAGAATTACGCTTCAGAATATCTGCATTTTAGCACGAATTTTCCAGTGCAAATTTCTAGTAGCAAATTTCTTTGTTTCTGGAATATTTGCCAAGAATAGTCACTATTCTTGATTTGACTGACAAATTTACACTCGCACAGCAAATGATAAGCCAACTTTCACAAATGTAGAATACTTTCATTGTTAAGAAATTAGGGGAGGTATAATACCCTTAAAATATAAGTGGATATTAGGCCTACAGTGTCCTAACTTACATTACATACACAGTATGTCTATTACTTTACTCAGAGAAAGGCAGAAATTTTATTTCTGCCCCAGCCAATGACAGTGGTGAACAGTTAGCACATTCGTGTGTGTTTGCTCATTCAGCTATGGTAGCTGAAGCTTAAAAGGCATCAACAGGTTTGGGGAGGTATTAGACCCTTCTCTGTACTAATCTGTGCCCATTTGGTCATGTTGAAGGAGGAGAGGTTGATGTCAGTGATGTGGGAAATGTCCTGGAAGACATGGGAGTAACCGTCACAGATAAGGAATATGGAGAGCTGGTAAAGAATCTGCCAGTTAATGGTAAGCATTTAAAATGTTACTGTGGTCTTGAAGGAAGCATACATTTCTTATTTTGTGAGCACTTCTATAAACTTTCTAGTGCAATTTATACAATTATGTAAACTTATATGACTATTAGTCTAAATATTTTTTATTTTTTAATTTTTATTTTTTTTAAAGATTTGTATTTAATTATTTTATATATATAGAGAGAGAGATCACAAGTAGGCAGAGAGGTGGGGAGAAGAAGCAGGTTCCATGCTGAACAGAAAGCTTGATACAGGGCTCAATCCCAGGACCCTGAGATCATGACCTGAAACAAAGGCAGAATCTTTTTTTTTTTTTCTTTAAGGATTTTGTTTACTTATTTGACTGAGAGAGAGAGAGATCACAAGTAGGCAGGGGGGCAGGCAAAGAGGCGGGGGGGAAGCAGGCTTCCCACTGAGCAGAAAGCCCAAAGCGGGGCTCCATCCCAGTACCCTGAGATCATGACCTGAGCTGAAGGCAGAGGCCTTAACCCACTGAGCTACCCTGGTGCCCCACAAAGGCAGTGAGGCACTGAGCCACCCAGGTACCCCTAAATAATTTTTAAAAATAATGAATGATCCAGTTTTACCTTAATGGATTCTATCAAATAGTAGAACATCGGTAACTGTGCTGATTTTATAGGAGGATTCATTGTTTCTGTTCTGATTTTGAATATGGTTGAAATTTCTCATAATAGGAATATTTTAGAGAGGATTTATAAAAAGGAATTCTATCCATTACAGATTTGTAGTTGGAAATCAACTGCTGCTTTTTCACAACCTGCCATCAAGGTTAAGAAATGCGTTTTGTAGCCATGACTTCATAGAAAAGACAATTTTAAAAGGTATCCTGGGTACTAACTAGATGGAAGAGCAGAAAGAAATTTTTTTTTCAAAGCATGAAAGCACTGTAGATTGCCAGCATTAATTTGATGAGATACCAACAACTGCATAGAGTGGATACGTTGGTGGCTATTTCATTTTTTAAAATTTAAACGTAGGGTTGCCTGGGTAGATCAGTTCATTGAGTGTGTGCCTTCAGGTCCTGGGATTGAGCCCCACATAGGCTACCTGCTCTGGGAATGCCTGCTTTCCCTCTTCCACTCCCTGGCTTGTGTTCCTGCTCTTGCTGTCTCTGTCAGCTAAATAAATGAAATGTTTTTAAAAAGTTTTTTGAAAGTAATTTGGAAGTTTTCTAGGGAAAAGTACAAATCCTCCTTACATTAAATTGTGACTTGCTGTCTTGGTGAACCTCCACATCACTTACTTTTGTGTGATCTGATTTATGTTTCCTGTAGCTGATGGGAAAGTCTACAAGAATAGGTTGCTGGATGGCTTGAAGTCTCTTCATGGTAAGTGAGAAGCATAGTCCAAGCCAGATGCATCTAAGAGGCACATACATACTACTTCCTAGATACCGGATTGTGACTGTCATGAACCTACTTAACCACCAATGTCATCCCTAGCTTCTGAGATAGAGCTGCCTGCGAGCAAATTATCTCCACGTTGAACTTTTAAAGACTATTTTGCAGAAAAAACTAATATGTGTGTCAGAACTGTGAAATTAAAGGGAAAATATTGGGGGAATTTGGTTAGGGGTTGAGACAATAAAGCAAACAAAAATGCTCTCTTTTTAGTGAGAAGATAAAAATATTTTTTTTCATTTCTTTCATTCAAGTCTGTTGAAGTTATTTGAATACAAAAACTATACAACTTGCTAATTAACTACACTAAAATGCATTCAGAGCAATGAGTTTAAGATTTCAGATTCTTTTTTCCCCCACAGGGGGAAATTTCTAAGAAGTAAGTGTCCCCTAAACCAGAATTAGAAAAAGCTCCCTTGCCTGCAAAGGAAAGATATTTCTGACAGAGAATACCCTTTACATTTCTACCTATACTTTGGTCCTGTGGGCCCCTGGGTTGTTTAAATATGTAACATGGATTTTTCTTTCATTTTGTTGTTTCTTGACCATTTCTCATTTCCAAGGAGGGGTTGTTAATGTCAATAAGCTTGATTCGGTTTTGAGAACCATGGGATGGAAACTCACCGAAGATGAAATTAAGGATCTCAAATGCAACATACCCACTGATGGTGAGCATGTAAAATATTTTTAACTTCTTTAGGAAAATCCTACCATAGTGATAGATTCCCAGCCCATTGTTCTTTGTGGATGTTGGCTACGTCATTGAGGAAATCCTACCTTTTTTCATTATTCATCTTCCCTCATCTGAAGAAGGCACTGAACAATGTCCCCTTATTGTGGGCTGAGGCAACTTTCTTAGTCTACTTCCCATTTGCAAAGTCCAGGAGACCCAGGTAAAGTCATGAACAAGAGTATCTTTTAGTTTGTTTTAAACTAAAATAAAGTTGACTTTATCTGCTTGGCTATGACTAGGTTGTGTGTCAGTACTTGTATCTACAATTTTTTTGAGATCTGCTTCTCATTAGACTTAATTACAGATCCCTTGAGTTTTATCAGATATCCTTGGAGAGAAGCACAACCTAAGATGCTTATTCCTGAATTATTTTTTCAAACTTAGAAGATTTACTAGCCACCACATTAATCAGATTAGAGACTTTAACAAAAGGAATAATGACAACATTCTTCATTTTGTCTTTGCTGGGAGCTTTACTTTTAAATCCCCTTGGTCACTGAAAGAAATCCTTGGTGTTGTCTCCCATTTGTAGAGGAGGAGAAAGAGCTCTTGTTTGTTTACGATGCAGGACCCAGAATTTCTGAATTCTCTTTTCTTTCCAGACAGACAATTGTTTTCTGAGTTCATGTCTTTTTCTAGTAACTTCTCCATGACAGCAAATATCAACCAGATACTCCAGTAACACTTTATTTCCTCACCCCTTCTTTTAAAGCACAAGCATATTCAGTACATCATCTGCCTTCTCAGCTGTTGAAGTTGATACACTCGCCAACACCTCTGCAAGGCAGGAGTTCATTCCAGCCTCCAGGAACAGTTTCCTCAACCTCTCCAAGCACCAGAGCCAATGCCACATATTTTCAGTGGTTTTGCTATTGTTGTTGTTGTTGCTAAGAGAGTACCACACTTGAGTTCTTAGTTTCTGTATCAGGTAGCTGTGGTGCAGTAGTAACAAACAACCCCCAAACAACAACAAACAAATTCGCAGGGGCTTATGGCAACAGATTTTTTTTTTGCAATCACTCAAAATTGGATACTGCCAAGGGTTTGCTGTACCCCTCTGCTCTCTATTATTAGGGCACAGGCTGAAGGAGCAATCCCTGTGTGGGTAATGTCACCTTTGTAACAGGGAAAAGAGATGAAAGCACCATTTAGTAGTTCTTGAAGTTTCTGCTCAGAAGAGACAAGTATTTCATTAGGTAAAGCACCTTACATGATTTCATTGTGAGCAGTGGTATCATCCTTCCATAGGACAGGCTTGATAGAGAGGAGCAGGGAATATTTGACCAAACCATATACATTCTCTTAAAGCAAGGTATCTGAAAATACAGAAAAAAGCAATTTATATCAATTTTAGTGCTTTTTTAAAACTGATTCCATAGCCGTTCAATGAAATATATAGAGCCATCAAAAGAACCAGTCAGCTCTATATTTGTGTACAAATATATGCATAGAATATCTCTAAAACAGATTAAAATGTCAATGTTTGTCCCTTAGAGGGAAGAGAACTCTGATAGAGGATATGTTTGTGAGGGAGTTTTGTTTTTCACTTTATACCCATTGGTCACATTTGAGTTATATAACTTATGTTTATGTTACCTAGTAAAAGTTAATTAATTTAAAAACACTATATGTAAAGCATGACCCATAACAGAAAAAAATGGATTAGTTAAACCTCATCAAAAAGAAAAGCTTTTGCTTATGAAGACAATGTGGAGATGGTAAAGTCAACCTATAGTCTCGGAGGAAATATTTGCAAATACACATCTGACAAAGGACTAGTATCTCTGATATTCACAGAACCCTCAAAACTCAGCAATGTAAAATACAGCAGTCCATTTAGAAAATGGGGAAAATAGGTAAAAATACATTTCACCATAGAGGGTCTGTCAGTATCAAATAAACACATGGAAAGGTGTTCTACATCATTAGACATCAAGGAAATGCAGTTTAAAACTACAGCGAGTTATCACTGCATACCTATTCAAATAGCTAAAATTTAAAATGGTGACACCAAATGTTGACGAGGATGCTAGAGAATCTGGGTCACTCCCCCTTGTTGGTGGGAACATAAAGTGATAGAATCACTAGAGAAAAAAGTTGCAGGTTTTTAAAAAACTAAGCATAAAACTACCATAGGACCCAGCAGTTACACCTTTGGGCATTGATCCCAGATAAATAAAAACTTGTGTTTACACAAAATTCTATACATACACATAAGAGCAAAAAACTGTGGAGTCAACCCAGGTATCCTTCAACAGGTAGGTAGCTAAACAAACTGTTTTCCATACATGTCATGGAATACTATTCATCAGTAAAAATAAAGTAACTATTTGATTCATGTAACAGCTTGGGTGATTTTCCAGGTAATTATGCAGAGCCAAAAAAGCCAGGCTCAGAGGTCACCACTGTAAGATTCCATTTACATAAGATTTTGAAATAATAAAATTGTAGAAATGGAGGGCAGATTAGTGCCTGCCAGGATTTAGGGCTTGGGGTCTGGTGGAGGAAGAGGGAGCTTCCTCCTCTTCCACACAAGAGGATGTGGTTAGCAAAGTCTCATAGTGGTGCAGTCAGGATCTTGACTGTGGCAATGCATGTATGAACCTTCACAGGTAATGAAATGGTATAGAATTATACACACACACACACACACACACACACACACACACAAATGAGAACAAGGAAAATGAAGGAAATCCAAAAGGCATTGGAGGATTGTATCAATGCCAACAACATATTTTTGTTATTATACTTACGGTTTTATAAGTCTTATCATTAATGAAAGCTGGGCAAAAATTTACAGGTCATCACTCTATATTTTTTCCAACAACTCTACATGAATGTACAATTATCCAAATAAAAATTTCCAAAAAATATTAAATGTAATAAGCTTCTCTTAGTCTCTCAGTATGATAACCACCCCCCAACTGCTGATATAATGGAATTTTCTTCAAAGTGATTAATAATTGATCTTGTAATTCAAAAAGGAGAAACTAAATCTGTCCAGAACTAAAACCATCAGAGAATACTGGATGAGAACACATTACATGAGAAAATCATGGCTAAAACCCCAATTTCAACATTTTTGTAGAGCATATGCCAGCTTGAATTCTGGTTGGGGGGGTCTGATATAAATAAGAAAGTTCTTCAAATTCTTAGAGCTCAAAAGTAGACTCTAGACAATTGGTTGCCTTTGATCTTATCCCTTCACTGTTGAAGGTTTGATATAAGAAGAGTGAAATCATAGTTATGCTGTTGAAGTTGTTACATTTTTCAGATTTCACTTTACACTCCTTCTCAGGTAGAGGGTAAAAGTAGAGAACGTTCTTGGTATGTCAGTGTTGCTGGAATGTTTTTGTCTCCTATTATTTCTAAGTCTCACAATCTGTTTCTCTTTATTATTTGCATTTCTTCTTACAGTATATGGGAGAGTTGCAATGAAAAAGTTGTTTGATGGATTAAAAGCTACTAAAGGTTAGTGGGAAGTTATATAAAACCAAGATTGGCAGGCTTTATGTCGTAGTAGAGTTTTAAATAATATTTCTACCATTCTCTTAGTGATTTGTAAATTTTAGCTTTCAACCTTTCCTAATAAAATATTTGCTCCTGATGTCCCATAGTTTGCCTTTTTAATACAAATTAAAAGTCTCTAACTTACAACTTCTGAACTTTCTGGAGTTTTTACACCAATAGTAGATTTCACTTCAGTGTTAATAATAGATTCCCACATTAGGATTTATCAAGCAACAACATAAAGCTTTTGTATTTGTCAGTATTGAAAGCGAATAACATTTCAGAAAACAAATTTGAAATACATTAATACTCTCTGGTAAGATGTATAAATGAATTGATACTGATATCTTCATTAACCAGATAATTATTCAGATAAAATTTATTCTCTTCTGCTTTGACTCCTTGTCAGATTTGGAAATCATACTTTTCAGTATCTTTACATAAATTTGATATATGATCCTTCTCAATTCTGTGAAGATGTGTATATCTTATTATATCCTTGAAATTCCAAGAATTAGGTTGAAATATGTTTCACATTATGAAATTATTATTTGAAATAACTAATCTCTAAAATTCTTGAATGGTCACATTTCATATTTTCAAAGGAAAAAAGATGAATGTGCATCATGTACCAGATTTTGTAAGCAATTTGGGTGTTGAGCTAACAGATAAAGAAAATAAGAGGCTGCTGAAGAAGCTTCCAGTTGATGGTGAGTCATAAAGATACCCTAGTTGTCTTCTAGAGTTAGTGGGGTAGTATGCTGAGAGAAGTTTTTTAAAAGTTCTCTTTTAGCTTGAAGTATATGTATATTAAAGTAATTTAAAAAGATAAGTCTTAAGTTATATGGATACCCTTCTGTTCATTTTAACCCAGGCCATCAGGGGCAAAACACGTGTTTTAATATCATGACCTCTAGGGAATGACAAAACTACAAGAATGAAAATGAAGGAATGTGATCTGGGAGAGATTTTTAGAAGAATTAGACACAAGAGATCAAAGAAGAAACAAATAGTGTATAGAGTCTGTTAAGAGTTCTATGAGGTGCTTAGAGTTGCATAATACTCAAAGAAAGTTCTCACATGGTGTCCTTTTTTTTTTTTAACTGGAGGATGAAATAAGAACATATTTATTCAGTAAATGAAAACTCTCCCTGATATTTTGGAATATATGTACCATCTTTCTCACCATTAACAGTATTTTATTTGACAAAGAGTGTGCTTTGCATTGTAGCTTCTGGGAAGTTCTCTCAAAATAGATTGTTGGATAATCAGAAGTCTTTCATAGGTGAGTTAATGAACAATTTAGAGTTCACAGTTTAAATTATTTCATTATAGAGTTTAACAGATCAATGCTACCATGAGTGATTTTTAAATATTGTTTTGCTATTTTAAATGTGGCATTTTATTATAAAATTTGTTTAATTTTTGCAGGTAGGTCCCACATTTTCTTATATTTGCCAAAACTTTATCTTGAAGGTATAAGTTGAAGTTGAATTCTAGGTTATGTACATGAAAACATGAAAAGGGTGATAGGTAGCTAGTCTGAGGATCAGTTAAGCAAGCAAAGAAAACAAAAATAGTTTCTATTTCAGAAAGGGCAATGTTTCCTGATAGAATTATAGAGGGCACAGATTGCATGGAACACTGGGTGTGGTGCAAAAATATGAATACTGTTATGCTGAAAATAAATAAAATATAAATTTTTTAAAAGACCACAAAAAAAGAATCAAATATTCATTAGAGTTCCTCTTAAAAGGATGTGTTTTTAGGTGGAGAAAGGGGAACCCTCTTACACTGTTGGTGGGAATGCAAGTTGGTGTAGCCACTTTGGAGAACAGTATGGAGATTCCTCAAGAAATTAAAAATAGAGCTTCCCTATGACCCTGCAATTGCACTACTGGGTATTGACCTCAAAGATACAGATGTAGTGAAAAGAAGGGCCATCTGTACCCCAAAGTTTATAGCAGCAATGGCCATGGTCGCCAAACTGTGGAAAGAACCAAGATGCCCTTCAGCGGACAAATGGATAAGGAAGGTGTGGTCCATATACATTATGGAGTATTATGCCTCCATCAGAAAGGATGAATACCCAACTTTTGTAGCAACATGGACGGGACTGGAAGAGATTATGCTGAGTGAAACAAGTCAAGCAGGGAGAGTCAGTTATCATATGGTTTCACTTATTTGTGGAGCATAACAAATAGCATGGAGGACAAGAGGAGTTAGAGAGGAGAAGGGAGTTGGGGGAAATTGGAAGGGGAGGTGAATCATGAGAGACTATGGACTCTGAAAAACAATCTGAGGGTTTTGAAGGGGCGGGGGGTGGGAGGTTGGGGGAACCAGGTGGTGGGTATTGGAGAGGGCACAGATTGCATGGAGCACTAGGTGTGGTGCAAAAACAATGAATACTGTTATGCTGAAAATAAATTTTTAAAAAAATTTTTTAAAAAGGACAAAAAAACAGGCTCTCCTGGGTGGCTCAGTTGGTTAAGCAGCTGCCTTCGGCTCAGGTCATGATCCCAGTGCCCTGGGATCCAGTCCCACATCAGGTTCCTTGCTCCGGAGGGAGCCTGCTTCTCCCTTTGACTGCCTGCCACTCTGTCTGCCTGTGCTCCCTCTCGCTCTCTCTCTCTCTCTCTGACAGATAAATAAATAAAATCTTTAAAAAAAAAAAAAAAAGGACAAAAAAACACACAAACAAACAAAACTGTACACAAAGGTTGTGCCTAGGATTTGTTTGCTTTTGTTTTTGTTTTGCTTTCCCTCTTCCCAGTGCTTAATCAAAAGGAAGAGAGGAACATAAAAAGAATGAAGGAGAGACTTAGAAGCTCTGCCACTTGATACCTATGGAAGGGAGTCTCCTGCCAGAAGAAGAATGTCTCTGGGCATTCCTGGACCCTTTGGAAGAGTGGCAGCAAGATTGTTTTCTCATTTAATGTAGATTTAACCAAGCTACCCACTTGATAACATCTTGCTGTGTGTCTTTATCAACTACATCAAGTGTTCCCTTACAAATGGGATAATGGGGCACCTGGGTGGCTCAGTGGGTTAAGCCTCTGCCTTCCGCTCAGGTCATGATCTCAGTGTCCTGGGATCAAGTCCCGCATCAGGCTCTCTGCTCTGCAGGGAGCTACTTCCTCCTCTCTCTCTCTCTCTCTGCCTGCCTGTCTGCCTACTTGTGAACTCTGTCTGTCAAATAAATAAAATCTAAAAAGAAAAGAAAAGAAAAGAAAAGGAAAGAAAGAAATTGGACAATGATAGCCCGGAACTTATATTGTCAATCTCTCTGTAGTTCTGTTCCCCCACCTAGCTACTTTTCTCCAGTCTCTAGGCCTCCTGATTTATAATTTTCATGATAAATTTTCCTTTCCATGCACACCCAACCTCGGTTCCTGCTTCAGTTTCAGAACATTTTTTAAATTTTTTTTAAAGATTTTATTTATTTATTTAACAGACAGATCACAAGTAGGCAGAGAGGAAGGCAGAGAGAGAGGAAGAAGCAGACTCCCTGCTGAGCAGAGAGCCCGATTCGGGGCTCTATCCCAGGACCCTGGGATCCCGACCTGAGCTGAAGACAGAGGCTTTAACCCCCTGAGCCACCCAGGTGCCCCAGTTTCAAAACATTTTTTTTTTGTAATTTAATTTTTTATTTTTTATAAACATATATTTTTATCCCCAGGGGTACAGGTCTGTGAATCACCAGGTTTACACACTTCACAGCACTCACCAAAGCACATACCCTCCCCAATGTCCATAATCCCACCCCCTTCTCCCAAACCCCCTCCCCCCAGCAACCCTCAGTTTGTTTTGTGAGATTAAGAGTCACTTATGGTTTGTCTCCCTCCCAATCCCATCTTGTTTCATTTTTTAAATAAAGTCCTCTCTGATACCAGGCCAGGTAGTTTCAAAGATAATTATATATTCTTTTATACCAATAAATAGTTTTCTGTCTTAACATATTCACACACAAAAAAAATCTGTGTTCATAAACTATGTCACAGCATGGGTTCACCAGGCTCAAGGGAATCATCAATCTCCATTGGAAACCAGTACAAGAATTTTGGCAACTGAGGCTATTTTCAAAATCTTTCTCTACTTTGAATTCCATGAGTTGTCTTTATTTTCAGTTGCAAAATCCCTTCATAAATTATTTCTTGTGCATAGTTTCATCAAGGTAAAGCTTAAGGTTCCTTAACACAATGTTAAATCATTCAGTAGTCATTTTTCAAGGCAATATTGATAGTACTGAAATATGGATTCTATCTGTCTTTACTCCAAATTTTTTTCATTTTAACAGTAAAACATTTTTAAGACAATAGTGACAGAGTACTGATATATCTATAGTATTTTTCCTTATTTTTTTAAATTTATTTTTAGAGTGAGAGAGCACAAGGGGGAGTGGGGCAGAGGGAGAATGAGAGAGAGAGATTCTGAAGCAGGCACAAAGCCCAGCATAGGTCCTGACATGGGGCTTGACCTCATGACTCTGAGACTATGACCTGAGCCAAAGGCAGATGCTTAACCTACTGAACCACCCAGGTGCCCCGGGATATTCATTTTATGACATTAAGGACATGTGTTCTGTTTGTGGTTTCCCTGTAATTCTTTGTAGTTGTATGTCTCATTTTACCCATTCACTACTTCCAAGTTAAAGGTGATCATTTTATCATCATTGTTCCTGTCTTTTGAAAGGAAAAAAGATTGATGCCAATGATCTGCTAGAAGTTCTTGGAAATATGGGGATCGAGCTCACTGAGGAGGAATTTGTGAAGCTGAAAAAAATTGTGCCAATTGATGGTGAGCCTTATGAGTGCCAGGGTAGCCTTTCTGGGGAGCTGAGTTCTGGGGGGCGTTGTCCACAGTTCCACAATGTTGTCCCTTGAAAGTGAATTTTGAAAAGGTTAAGTTCACTGACTACAGATTTAATCAATCTAGGAGTCACCAAGCTCTCGCACTGAGATTTTGCCATTAGAAGTGATGAAGATTGTTATAAGGCTACCATTTCCCACTCCTGAGAGGCCTAAAGGATAGGGAGGGAAAGGAAGGAAATTGAGGGGAGTGAGAGACAAGGGGAAAAAAAACAAAAACAGGAAAAGGGACACAAAGGAGAAGGGATTTTCTTTTCTGCAGAGTAGTCTTCCAATCAGTCTTCTTGTTCGCTCAGCTGTATACATTTTTGTCACAAAGACCACGTTCTTTTTCCCAAAATAATTTCTGATGGAAAGATGGAACAGATTTCCCAGGCAAAGAGTTGAAAACTTTCCTACTGGAATTGCCCAGTTGCCTAATAACGCTGTAACTGTCCATGTTCTTTTGCTTCAGATTTAACTGTGCTTTTATGTTTTCTAATAGCTGCTGGAAAGGTGTATCAGAAAAGATTGTTGGATGGGGTGAAGTTATTAAAAGGTACTTAAGAACCATGGTTATCAGGAGAGTCTCCTACCTGTCAACACAAATACCAACATAGATGTTTTTACCAGCAGGTTCTGAATCCTGTCTACATTCCTACGTTTAGATCTTTTATTTCCTTACATTTACCACACAGTACTTCTACCTAATCAACCACACTATAGCACTGCAAGGAATCCATTCTCTCTTGAATGGATCTGAAATCTATTTTATACAACAAATAATGTAGAGAATATCATAGGCAGTCTTTCTGGGGATTGGCCCAACTCCACCACCACAAAGGAATTTGGAGTGATCTTTAATATCATTTATTGCATGAATCAAGTCATTTTCTATAAAATGTTCTTACTCAAAGCCCAGTTAGCAAGAACAGCAGCAACAACAAATGTAGAAAAGAAGCGTGGCATTGTGGCCAAGATACGTTTTTACTTCCTCTTCCTATCAGTCCGTGGAAAAAGAGGTAAGAAGGGGAAGTAGGGGAAAAAAAAAAAAAAGAAGAAGAAGAAGGGGAAGTAGGAAGGCAGAGAGGAAAGGTTGCAGGTTTTTCTGTTCATTATTGGATGAGAAAATCTCCTGCAGGTGGCTGGTCTGCCATCTCAGACCCTTGGAATAATGGCAGTCAGCAGCATTCCTTGCAGAATTTTGTGGTGAATGTGTTGTGCATGACACACTCTTCCCTCTGAGAGCAAATAAATCCACATTTGTAATATTTTAAACTTCAGCATGTTTTTTGTGTATTGCAAAAGCAGAACATTGATGATCTGAAACTTGAACTATCCCTCTCAGTGGATGCCTTAACTTTGTTTTGGGGACAGACATGCACAGTATTCTTTCTGAATTCCCCATGGGGACAGTCCTACCATTGGTATTCTTTTGGGCTCTCTTTGAACAGATGAGTATTACTTGATAGTGTGAATAATACCTTCAAACACGTAATCACAGCCCACCACCAATAATGCCTCCACCTCAAAATATGTTTTGTGGAAGCTCAGTGTCCAAGATGGGGCTTGAACTCATGAGCCCAAGATCAAGAGTCACATAGTCTACTGACTGAGCCAGCCAGGCCCCTCAACCCAAGAATATTTTTATCTAAGTTGTTCTTGATCTCAAGATTTGCTGAGCTAACCTTTTATACCAGTTCACTAATATAAGTATGTTATACGTTTCTCTTTATTTTTTGTTAAATTAAATGCATGTGACATAAAAAATTTACATAGATACTGATCTTGTCAAATCATGTAATACTTTTTTTTTCATGATTTTTTCTTGTTTGTTTCTTAAGGAGGAATGGTTAAAGCCAATAACCTAGACAATGTGCTGGAAAACCTGGGAATTGAACTCATGGAAAAGGAACATGAAGATCTGACAGAATATTTGCCACCTGATGGTGAGGACTGTTGGCTGACGGGCAATGACTCTTGTCCATTCAGTGATACAGGAATCCAGGTTCTTACCTCTTGGATTCCTTCTTAGGGCCTTTTCATTGTTTATATAAAATTAATGGAATGGAAAAGAGGATGAAGGAAAGAGATGTGGCCCATGTCATTTCCATAACCATTCTTTTGTTGCAACTAGTCACATGACTACATTGAAATGCAAGGAGGGGTGGGGTGGGTGATGGTAGGAACATAGTATCTGGCTGTGCATCCACTTCCCTCTATAATTCGATACTATGAGAGGAAATAAGAGGTTTGGTAGATAGCTGGGTTTTTGTTTTGTTTTGTTTTCATTAACAATGGCCTAAATATATATGTACACCCTATGCTTTGAGGCCAAGTTGCACTTTCCTAAAAAGCCTCAGGTGGCTACAACTCAGGAAGAGAAAATCAAATGAAATCACATGAAAATAATCAATAAAGGAGGACTGTTTCGCAGTCATCGACATTGAAATAAGAACACATATTTCCAGGTAACATCCCAAATCCTGATTGCAGTAGATAGTTTTGCTTCGTCCCCACCTAGGAACTGTTCATTCTTTTTTTTTTTTTTTTTTTAAGAAACGATCTTTTTTTAAAAAATTAATTTATTTTTTTCAGTGTAACAGTATTCATTGTTTTTGCACCACACCCAGTGCTCTATGCAATCTGTGCACTTTACAATATCCACCACCTGGTTCCCCCAAACTCCCACCCCATGCCCCTTCAGAACCCTCAGATTGTTTTTCAGAGTTCATAGTCTCTCATGGTTCACCTCCCCTTCCAATTTCCCTCAACTCCCTTCTCCTCTCCATCTCCCCTTGTCCTCCATGTTATTTGTTATGCTCCACAAACAAGTGAAACCATATGATAATTGACTCTCTGCTTGACTTATTTCACTCAGCATAATCTCTTCCAGTCCCATCCATGTTGCTACAAAAGTTGGGTATTTATCCTTTCTGATGGAGGCATAATACTCCGTAGTGTATATGGACCACATCTTCCTTATCTTTTCAATATACTTAAAAACATCTTCCAGAAACTTTATGAAGATCTAAGGAACACAGGTTATGGATTATGCAGTTAGGTCTTTTGATTCATAAATTTGTGGCACCGTGGTCCTTCCTTTATCTTGCTTTGGGTAATGACAGTGTGTAACCAGTGCAGTTAGCAGGACAGAGCCTTGAGCTCAAAAGAGTGCCATGCATGGGGTGTAATGCTCTACTTTGGCCATCATGGAGAATCTGCATAATGTCATCTTTGAATTTGTGTTTACTAATTGACATCCGATGGAAAACTAGAGCATGGCTGGGGCCTGACACTCAGATCAGACATCTATTTCTTCATTTAGCTCCTTTATCTTCTTATAACTTTGCCACATCCTAATTATGATATTTCTTACAGCAAATGGGAAGATTGGTCTCAAAAACTTGATGGAAGCAGTGGAAACTGTTACAGGTTCATTAGAAGCTTTTATAAATCTAATTTTCTTCTCTCCGGTTATTTTAAATTTTTTAAATTAATATATAAGGTATTATTTATTTCAGGGGCACAGGTCTGTGATTCATCATTCTTACATAATTCACAGCATTCACCATAGCACATACCCTCCCCAGTGTCCATCACCCAGTCACTTCCATCCTTTTCACCCCCTTCCCTCTAGCAACTCTTGGTTTATTTCCTGAGATCAAAAGTCTTTTATGGTGTGTCTCCCTCTCTGGTTTCATCTTGTTTCATTTTTCCCTCCCTTCCTCTATGATCCTCAGTCTTGTTTCTCAAATTCCTCATATAGTGAGATCGTGTGATGATTGTCTTACTCTGATTGACTTACTTCGCTTAGCATAATATCCTGTAGGTCCATACATATTGTTGCGAATGGCAAGATTCATTTTTGATGGCTGCATAATATTCCATTTTGTGTGAGAATATGTGTGTGTGTGTGTGTGTGTGTGTATGTGTGTCTACCACATCTTTATCCATTCATCTGTTGGGGAACATCTAAGCTCTTTCCATAGTTTGGCTATCGTGGACATTGCTGCTATAAACATTCAGGTGCATGTGACCCTTCGGATCACTATCTTTGTATCTTTAGGGTCAATACATAGTATTGCTGGGTTGTAGGGTAGCTCTATGTTCAACTCTTTGAGTAACCTCTATACTGTTTTTCAGAGTGGCTGCACCAGCTTGCATTCCCACCAAAAGTGTAGGACAATTCCCCTTTCTCCACATCCTCACCAGCACCTGTCATTTCCTGATGTGTTAATTTTAGCCATTCTGACTGGTGTGAGGTGGTATCTCATTGTGGTTTTGATCACTGATGCCCAGTGATGCTGAGAACTTTTCCATGTGTTTGTTGGCCATGTGGATGTCTTCTTTGCAGAAATGTCTGTTCATGTCTGCTGTCCATTACTTGATTGGATTGCTGTTCTTTAGGTGTTGAGTTTGATAAGTTCTTTATAGATTTTGGATACTAGCCCTTTGTCATTTGCAAATACCTTCTTCCATTCTGTTGATCATCTTTTGGTTTTCTTGACTGTTTCCTTTGCTGTGCAAAAGCTTTTTATCAGGATGAAGTCCCAATAGTTCATTTTTACCCTTGCTTCCCTTGCCTTTGGCGATGTGTCTAGGAAGAAGTTGCTGTGGCTGAGGTCGAAGAGGTTTCTGCCTGTGTTCTCCTCAAGTATTTTGCTGAATTCCTGTCTTACATTGAGGTCTTTCTTCCAATTTGAGTCTTTTTGTGTGTGTGGTGTAAGTAAATGGCCCAGTTTCATTCTTTTGCATGTGGCTGTTGAATTTTCCAAACATCATTTGTTGAAGAGACTGTCTTTTTTCCATTGGACAGTCTTTTCTGCTTTGTTGAAGGTTAATTGACCATTGAGTTGAGGGCCCATGTCTAGGCTCCCTGTTCTGTTCCATTGATCTATGTATCTTTTTGTACCAGTACCAACTGTCTTGATTATTACAGCTTTGTAATAGAACTTGAAGGCCAGAATTGTGATGCCACATGCTTTGCTTTTCTTTTTCAACATTCCTCTGGCTATTTGGGGTCTTTTCTGGTTCCATACAAATTTTAGAATTATTTGTTTCATTTCTTCGAAAAAAGTTGATGTTATTTTGGTAGTAATTGCATTAGAAGTGTAGATTACTCTAGATAACATGGATATTTCACAATATTTGTTCTTCCAACCCCTGAACATGGATTGTTTTTCCATTTTTTCTGTCTTTCTCAATTTCTTTCATGAGTATTCTGTAGTTTGCTGAGTACAGATTCCTTGCCTCTCTGGTTAGATTTATTCCTAGGTATCTTATGGTTTTGGGTGCAACTGTAAATGGGATCAACTTCTTAATTTCTCTTTCTTCTCTCTTGTTTTTGGTGTATAGAAATGCAACTGATTTCTGTGCATTGATTTTATATACTGCCACATTACTGAATTCTTGTATGAGTTCTAGCAGTTTGGGGGTAGAGTCTTTTGGGTTTTCTATGTAAAGTATCATAACATCTTTAAAGAGTGAGAATTTGTCTTCTTTTTTGAAATTTGGATGCTTTTTATTTCTTTTTGTTTCTGATTGCTGAAGCTGGGACTTCTAGTACTATGTTGAATAGCAGTGGTGATAGTGGACATCCCTGACGTGTTCCTAACCATAGCAGAAAAGTTCTGAGTTTTTCCCCTTTGAGAATGATATTAGCTGTGGGTTTTTCATAGATGACTATTATGATATTGAGGTATGTACTCTCTATCCCTACACTGTGAAGAGTTTTGATCAAGAAAGGATGCTGTTCTTTGTCAAATGTTTTTTTCTGCATCTATTGAGAGTATCATATGGTTCTTGTTCTTTTTTTTTTTTAAAGATTTTATTTATTCCTTTGACAGAGACAGATAAGAAGTAGGCAGAGAGGAAGGCAGAGAGGAAGGCAGAGAGAGGAGGAAGCAGGCTCACTGCCAAGCAGAGAGCCCGATGCAGAACTCGATCCCAGGACCCTGAGACCATGACCTGAGCTGAAGGCAGAGGCTTTAACCCACTGAGCCACCCAGGCGCCCCATCTTGTTCTTTCTTTTATTAATGTATTGTATCACATTGATTTCTGAATGCTGGACCAGCCTTGCAGCTCAGGAATAAATTGGTCATGGTAAATAATCCTTTTAAAGTTCTGTTGGATCCTATTGGCCAGAATTTTGGTGAGAATTCTTACATCTGTTTTCATCAGGGATACTTCCCCATTATTCTCCTTTTGGGAGGGATCTTTGTCTGGTTTGGGGATCCAGATAATGTTGGCCTCATCAAAAGGATTTGGACGTTTTCCTTCCAGTTCTATTCTTTGGAAAAGTTTCAGAAGAATAGGATTAAATCTTCTTTAAATGTTTGGTAGAAACTCCCTGGGAAGCCATCTGGCACTCAGCTCTTGTTTCCTTGGGGATTTTTGATGACTGCTTCAATTTCCTTGCTGATTACAGGTCTCTTCAAGTTTCCTTTTCTTCCTGGTTCAGTTTTGGTCATTTCTACACTTCTGGGAATGCATCCATTTCTTTGAGACTGCCTGACTTGTTGACATAGAGTTACCATCATATGTTATAATTATTTGTATTTCTTTGATGTTGGTTATCTCTCTTCTTTCATTCATGGTTTTATTAATTTGGATCCTTTCTCTTTTCTTTTTGATATGTCTGGCCAGGGGTGTATCAGTCTTATTAATTATTTCAAATAACTGGCTCCTAGTTTTGTTAATTTGTTCTACTGTTCTTTTGGCTTCTGTTTCATTGATATGTGCTCTCATCTTTATTATTTCTCTTCTCCTGCTGGGTTTATGCTTCATTTGCTGTTCTTTCTCCACTCCTGGTGGTATACGGTTAGGTTGTGTATTTGAGATTTTTCTTGTTTCTTTTTTTTTTTAATTTCTTTTCAGCATAACAGAATTCATTGTTTTTGCACCACACCCAGTGTTCCATGCAATGCGTGCCCTCCATAATACCCACCACCTGGCTCCCCCAACCTCCTACCCCATGCCCCTTCAAACCCCTCAGGTTGTTTTTCAGAGTCCATAGTCTCTCATGGTTCTTAAGAAGGGCTTGTATTGCTGTAAACTTTCTTCTCAGGACTGCCTTTGTTGCATCCTAAAGATTTTGAACAGTTGTGTTTTCATGAATTTTTTAAATTCCTCTTTAATTTCCTGGTTGATCCATTCATTCTTTAGTAGAAGGTTCTTTAGCCTTCATGTATTTGAGTTCTTTCCAACTTTCCTCTTGTGGTTGAGTTCTAGTTTCAAGGAACTGTGGTCTGAAAATATAAAGGGAAAGGAATGATCCCAATCTTTTGGTACTGGCTAAAACCTGATTTGTGACCCAAGATGTGATCTATTCTGGAGAATGTTCCATGTGCACTAGAGAAAAATGTGTATTCTGTTGCTTTGGTATGGAATGTTCACATATATCTGTGATGTCCATCTGGTCCAGTGTGTCATTTAAAGTCTGTATTTCCTTGTTGATCATTTGCTTAGATGATCCGCCATTTCATTGAGAGGGGTGTTGAAGTATTATTGTATTTTTGTCAATGTATTTCTTTGATTTTGTTATTAATTGGTTTATATCATTGCCTGCTCCCATGTTAGGGGCATAGATATTTAAAATTATTAGATCTTCTTGCTGGACAGACCCTTTAAGTATGATATAATGTCCTTCCTCATCTCTTATTATAGTCTTTGGCTTCAAATCTAATTTATCTGATATAAGGATTGCCACCACAGCTTTCTTTTGATGTCCATTAGCATGGTAAATTGTTTTCCAACCCCTCACTTGAAATCTGGAGGTGTCTTTTGGTCTAAAATGAGTCTCTTTCAGATAGCATATCAATGGATCTTAGTTTTTCATCCATTTTGGTACCCTGTGTCTTTTGATTAGGGCATTTAGTCCATTTACATTCAGGGTAACTATTGAAAGGTAGAATTTAGTGCCATTGTATTGCCTGTAAGGTGACCATTTCTGTATGTTGTCTCTGTTCTTTTCTGGTCTGTGTTTTTTTAGGTTCTTACTTTGCTTAGAGGACCCCTTTCAATACTTCCTGTAGTGCTGGTTTGGTGTTTGCAAATTCTTTTAGTTTTTGTTTGTCATGGAAGCTCTTTATTTCTCCTCCTATTTTCAGTGACAGCCTTGCTGGATATAGTATTCTTGGCTGCATATTTTTCTTACGTTTAGTGCTCTGAATATATCATGCCAGTCCTTTCTGGCCTGCCATGTCTCTGGATAGGTCTGCTGACAGTCTAATATTTCTATCATTGTGGGTTACAGACCTCTTGTCCCAAGCTGCTTTCAGGTTTTTTCTCTTTGTTTCTGAGACTTCTAAGTTTTACTATTAGATGACTACGTATTGACCTATTTTTATTGATTTTGAGGGGGGTTCTCTGTACCTCCTGGATTTTGATGCTCGTTTCCTTCCCCAAAACAGGGAAGTTCTCTGCTATAATTTGCTCTAATTCACCTTCTGCCCCTCTCTCTCTTCTTCTTCTTCTGGAATCCCAGTTACTTTAATATTGTTTCATCTTATGGTATCACTTAACTCTTGAATTTTCCCCTCATTATCTGGTAGTTGTTTATCTCTCTTTTTCTCAGCTTCTTTATTCTCCATCATTTGGTCTTCTATATCACTAATTCTCTCTTCTGCCTCATTTATCCTAGCAGTAAGAGCCTCCATTTTTTATCGTACCTCATTAATAGCTTTTTGATTTCAACTTGGGTAGATTTAAGTTCTTTTATTTCCCCAGAAAAGGATTCTCTAGCATCTTCCATGCTTTTTTCAAGTCCAGCTAGTATCTTTATAATCATCATTCTGAATTCTAGGTCCAGCATCTTACCAATATCTATATTGATTAGGTCCTTGGAAGGCAGTACTGCCTCTTGTTTTCTTTTTTTGAGGTGAGTTTTAACACCTTGTCATTTTGTCCAGAGCAGCATAAGTGAATGAGAGAACATATGCTAAAAGGGTAACAATGACCCCAGAAAAACATACACTAAACAAATCAGAAGAGTCCTAAAACCAGAGGGGAAAGAAAAGAAAAAATATGTATATGATCATGCTGTTGAATAGAATAGAGCCACACACCTGATTTTTGGGTGTGTTTTGGTCTGTTAGGAGAAACTGCCTCCCAAAATTCTAAAGAACAAAAAACTTATATATATACAAAAATAAGGGTAAATATGATGAAGGGGTGAAATATGATAGTAAAGAAGAAAATTTTTAAAAGACTTTCAAAAAAAGGAATTGATAAAAGTTGAAGAAAGAAGGAAATTTTAAAAATAAATAAATAAAAAGAGAGAGAATGTGATTACACAAGAGACTAGAACAAAGCCATAGAATAGATTTAGGGTATATTTTGGTCTATTGGAAGAAACTGTATCCCAAAGTTTGAAAGAAAGAAATATATATATATATATATATATATATATATATATATATATATATATATATATATATACCAAAAATAAGGTTAAATACAATGAAGGGCTAGTGTATGACTGCAAAAATCAAAATTAAAAAACATTTTTAAAAAGGTATTGATAAGATGATAGTTAAAACAGGAAAGTTGAAAAAGTAAAAAAAAAAAAAAAAAAGAAAAAGAAAGAAAAGGAAAAAAATAAAGAACATTTAAAAAATTTAACTTTGAAAGTCTAATGAATTCTGGGGGAAAAGACCATGAATTCTATGTGCTGAATTCCCCTAGTGCCATTGTTTGTAGTTCTCATTGATCAGTAAACTTGGTCTTGGCTGGATATTCTTGCTGATCTTCTGGAGGAGGGGCCTATTTTAGTGATTCTCAAGTTTTGCCCAAGGTGGAATCGCACCACCCTTGCCAGGGCTAGGCTAAATAATCTGCCTGGGTTTGCTTTTTAGCTTTTGTTCCCTAAATGCTTTCAATACAACTTTGGAGGATGAGAATGAAAATGGTGGCCTCCCAATCTCCAGCCCCAGAGCAGTCAAGAACTTGGGACCCCCATCTTCAGTGAGCCCTCAGAGAAAAGCAGTCAGTCACTCCTGTCTCCCTGGTCTCTGGCTACACTCCAAGCTCATCTAGCCTGTGACCAAGAATTTCTATCTCTGGCATACAGCCCTCTTTAGAGTCTCTAAACCCAGCATATTCCTACATCATGCTCCCATGTAGCTCTTCCCAATAGATGAAGGGGGGGAGGTCTCCCTGGATATGCCATTTGTGGGGTCCCTCCTTGAAAAGTAGTGGTCCAAGTGTGCCAGGGATCACAGTTTACAAGCAACCCTGACCTGAAAGCCCACTCCTCAGCTCCATCTCTGTAGCCAGTGTGTCCCTGCTCTGATACCTGGGAGCTCTGCCATACTCAAGTACCCCTGCTCTTTCTGTAACCCCAAGGGTCTTGAGACCATACTGTCCTAGCGAGGGTTCCCCTCCCCTCCCCACGCCCACTTAGCCACTAGAGTGACTTCCATCCACGGGGCCAACTTCTGAAAGTTCTGATTTTGTGCTCTGCTTTTCTCTCACTTGCTGGTAGCCGGCTGATGGAGGCTTCTTCCCCCGGTCTATCTTCCTGTATGTCACCTCAGATTCACTTCTCCACACGTTCTACCTTCCAGAACATGGTTGCTTTTCTGTTCATAGAATTCCTGCTATTCTTTTCTTCAATCTCCTGTTGAGTTTGTAGGTGTTCAGAATGATTTGATAACTACCTAGCTGAATTCCTGGGACCAGATGAAATTTAGGTCTCATACACTGCCATTTTACTCCTCCGCCATAAAGCTAAGGTCTTAATTCTTCATACTAGTTTATATTTTTATTTAGACCCATCATTTCCCCATTTCCTTCTTTGTTCTACCAGTTTTTCTTCTATATTGTTGAATATCCTCATTCAGTTGCCTAGAATTACACTTCACAATATCTCCATTTTACCACTTAGTTTCTAGTAGAAAATTTCTTTGTTTCTGGAATATTTTCCAAGGATAGTCACTATTCTTGATTTTGAATGACAAATTTAAACTCACACAGCAAATAAGCAAACTTTCACAAGGGTGAAATACTCTCATTGTTAAGAAATTAGGGGAGGAATAATATCCTTTAAAAATAAATGGATATTAGGCCTACAGTGTCCTCTAACTTACATCACATGTACAGTATGTCTATTACTTTATTCAGAGTTCTTCCCCAGCTGATGACAGTTATGAACAGTTAGCACATTATTTCATGAGTGTTTGCTCATTCAGCTATGGTGGCTGAAGCTGAAAAGGTATCAACAGGTTTGGGGAGATATTAGACCCATTTGGTCATGTTGAAGGAGGAGAGGTTGATGTCAGTGATGTGGGAAATGTCCTGGGAAACATGGGAGTAACCATCACAGATAAGGAATGTGGAGAGCTGGTAAAGAATCTGCCAGTTAATGGTAAGCATTTAAAATGTTACTGTGGTCTTGAAGGAAACATACATTTCTTATTTTGTGAGCAATTCTATAACTTCCTACAATGACAGCAGAGAAAATATACTTCAACAATTACTTACAATAAATTATTTCACTAATGTAATTACATATATATGCATATATTGATGTTAATATAAAATATATTCTAGACTGTTAATGTGAGTTATCTGGGGGCTTGTGGCTATATTGTAGAGTGAGAAAGGAGAAATAGAGAAAGGCATTCACATAAAAACTAAAAAAAAAAAAACTAGACTGAATAAGTATAGCCATTATGATATGGTTCAATTTATACATTTATGTAAATTTACATATCAAATAGTCTAAATAATTATAAAGATAATGATCCAGTTACACCTTTAAAGGAGTCTGTCAAATGGTAGAACATCAGTAACTGAGCTGAGTATATGGGAGGATTCATTGTTTGTATTCTACTTTTGTACATGGTTGAAATTTTTCATAACAAGAACATTTTAAGAGAAGATTTTTAAGGAAAAATTCTATCCATTATAGATTTTTAGTTGGAAATCAGCTGCTGCTTTATTCACAAGCTGCCATCAAGGTTAAGAAATATGGAGTTGATGAGAGACTATGGACTCTGAAAAACAATCTGAGGGTTTTGAAGGGATGGGGGGGTGGGGGTTGGGGGAACCAGGTGGTAGGTATTAGGGTTAAGAAATATGGAGTTAAGAAATATGGAGTTGATGAGAGACTATGGACTCTGAAAAACAATCTGAGGGTTTTGAAGGGATGGGGGGGTGGGGGTTGGGGGAACCAGGTGGTAGGTATTAGGGAGGGCACAGATTGCATGGAGCACTGGGTGTGGTGCAAAAACAATGAATACTGTTATGCTGAAAAGAAATTTTAAAAATAAAGAAATATATTTTGTAGGCGATACTCAATAGAAAAGGGAATTGTAAAAGGTATCCTGGGTCCTAACTAGATGAAAGAGCAGAACAGAAGGCTTTTTTCAAACCATGAAAGCTGGTAGATTGCCAGCATTAACTTGCTTAGCTGCCCACAGTTGCATAGAGTGGATACAATGGTGGCCATTTCATTTTTTTAAATTTGAAAGTAATTTGGAAATTTTCTAAAATTTGGAATTTTATGAAAAGCATAAATCCTCCTTACATTAAATTATGACCCACTGCCTTGGTGAATCTCCCCAACACTTACTTTTGTGTATCTGATTTATGTTTCCTGTAGCTAATGGGAAAGTCTACAAGAGTAGGTTGCTGGATGGTTTGAAGTCTCTTCATGGTAAGTGAGAAGCATAGTTCAAAGCCAAATGAATCTAAGAGGCACATACATACTACGTCCTAGATACCTGATTGTGATTGTCAAAACCCACTTAACTACCCATGCCATCCCTGGCTTCTGAGATAGAGTGGCCTGTGAGCAAATAATCTTCATGTTGAATTTTTAAAACATTTTTTGCAGAAAAAAACTAATATATGTGTCAAAATAGTGAAATTAAAGGGAAAATATTGGGGGAATTTGGTTAGGAGTTGAGACAACTAATAAAGTAAAAAAAATGAGCTTGCTTATTAATGAGAAGATAAAATTATTTTTTTCATTTCTCTCATTCAAGCCCATTTAAGTATTTGAATCTAAAAACTATACAACTTGCTAATTGACTACGGTGAAATGCATTCTTGGCAATGAGTTTAAGATTTCACATTCTTTTATCCCACAGAGGGACATTTCTAAGAAGTTAAGTGTTCCCTAAACCAAAATTTTAGAAATAGATCCCTTGCCTGCAAAGGAAAGATATTTATTCTCTCTCTCTCTCTCTCTCTCTCTCTCTCTTACATTCAGTTGGCCAACATATAGTACATCATTAGTTTTTGATGGAGTGTTCAGTGATTCATTAGTTGCATGTAGTACCCAGTGCTCATCACCACACGTGCCCTCCTTAATACCCATCACCTGGTTATGCCCTCCCATTCCCTCCCTTCTGTAACCCTCAGTTTGGTTCCCAGAGTCCAGAGTCTGTCACGGTGTGTCTCCCTCTCTGATTTCTTCCCATTCAGGTTTCCCTCCCTTCCCCTGTGGTCCTTTGCACTATTCCTTATGTTCCACATATGAATGAAACCATATGAAAAATGTCTACCTCTGCTTGACTTATTTCACGTAGCACAGTTCCCTCCAGTTCCATTTATTTCCTTAGCATTTTAACCAAGCCACTCCACTAGAAACTGATTTTTAAATGTGGTTTCTCTATTTCATATGCGTGTTTTATTATAAAATTTGTTTAATTTTTGCAGGTAGGTCCCACATTTTCTTATATTTGCCAAAACTTTATCTTGGGAGTTATAAGTTCAATTCTAGGTAGATACAACAAAACATGAAAAGGACAATAGTTCCTCTTAAAAGAATATGTTTTTAGTGAGATTCAGTAAAAACAAACAAACAAACAAAAGCTATCAACAAAGGCTGTGCCTAGGATTTGGTTTTGGTTTTGGTCTTTTGTTTTTGTTTTTGTGTTTTGTTTTGTTTTGTTTTGCTTTGCTTTCCTTCTTCCCAGTGCTTGATCCAAAAGAAGAGAGTAGCATAAAGAGAATGAAGGAGAGACCTAGAAGCTCTGCCACTTGATGCCTATGGAGGGGAGTCTCCTTCCACAAGAAGAATTCCTAGTCCCTTTGGAAGAGTGGCAGCAGGATTGTTTTCTCATTTAATGTGGATTTAACCATGCTTCCCACTTGATAACATCTTGCTGTGTGTGTTTATCAACTACATCAAGTGCCCCCTTAGAAATGGGATAATGATAGCCAGAACCTTGTAATGGCAGTCTCTCTGTAGTTGTCTTCCCCCATCTAGCTACTTTTCTCCAGCCTCTAGGCCTCCTGATTTACAATTTTTATGATTAATTTTCCTTTCCATGCACACCCAGCCTCAGCTCCTGCTTCAGTTTCAGAACATTTTTTTTTAAAGATTTTATTTATTTATTTATTTGACAGAAATCACAAGTAGGCAGAGAGGCAGGCAGAGAGAGAGAGAGGAGGAAGCAGGCTCCCTGCTGAGCAGAGATCCTGATGTGGGACTGGATCCCAGGACCCCAAGATCATGACCTGAGCCGAAGGCAGGGGCTTAACCCACTGAGCCACCCAGGTGCCCTCAGAATATTTTTAACTGAAGTCCTCTCTGAGACCAAGCCAGGTAGTTTCAAAGATAATTATATATTCTTTTATACCAATACCAACACAAATAGTTTTTCTGTCTTACATATTCACCAAAAAAAAATTGTGTTCATAAACTATGTCATAGCATGGATTCACCAGGCCCAAGGGAATTGTCAAGCTCTAGCAGAAACCAGTACAAGTTTTCAAAACTTGTATTGAAGTTTTGTACTTGTATTTTGTACTTTCTCTATTATGAATTCCACGAGTTGTCTTTATCTTCAGTTGCAAAACCCATTCATAAATTATTTCTTGTGCATAGTTTATCAAAGTAAAACTTAAAAGATTCCTTAAAACGTTAAATCAAGTTTGGTACTCATATTTAATAGTACTGAAAAATGTATTCTATTTGTCTTTACTCCTAAATTTTTTTCATTTTACAGTAACTTTTTTAAAAATTTCTTTTCAGTGTAACAGAATTCATTGTTTATGCACCACACCCAGTGCTCCATGCAATCTGTGCCCTCTGTAATACCCACCACCTGGTACCCCCAACCTCCCACCCCCGCCCCTTCAAAACCCTCAGATTGTTTTTCAGAGTCCATAGTCTCTCATGGTTCATCTCCCCTTCCAATTTCCCTCACTTTTTTAATGCAATAGTGACAGAGCACTGATATATTTCTAACATTTTTCTATATTTCTTTCTTTCTTTTTTTTTTTTTAAGCTTTAGCAAAGAATCTTTTTTTTTCCTTTGTACCTTTTTCCGGTGTTCCAAGATTCATTGTTTATAGAGCCCCCCCAGTGCTCCATGCAATTTGTTCCCTCCTTAGTACCCACCCCCAGATCACCGACTCCCCCACCCCTGTCCCCTCCAAAACCCTCAGTGTGTTTCTCAGAGTCCACAGTTTCTCATGTTTTTTTAGAGTGAGAAGGCATAGAAAGTGAGTTGCGGCGGTGCGACAGACGCAAAAGGAGAGAGAGACTCAAGCAGCTCCATGCCCAGCACACAGCCTGACACAGGTTTTGATCTCATGACCATGAAAGTATGACCTGAGCCAAAGGCCGATACTTAACCAACTGAGCCACCTGGCACCCCAAGAGTATTCCTTTATGACATTAAGGACGCATGTTCTTTTTGTGATTTCACTGTAATTCTGTGTAGTTGTATGTGTCTCATCTTACCCATTCACTACTTCTACGTTGAAGGTGATCATTTTGTCATTATTGGAAATCATTAGGTTCATAATTATCAAGCACTGATGTTTTTGTCTTTTGAAAGGAAAAAACATTGATGTCAATGATCTGCTAGAAGTTCTGGGAAACATGGGGATTGAGCTCACTGAGGAGGAATTTGTGAAACTGAAACAAACTGTGCCAATTGACGGTGAGCCATATGGGTGCCAGGGTAGCCTTTCTGGGGAGCTGAGTTCTGGGGTCATTGTAGGCAGTTCTATAGTGTTGTCTCTTGAAAGTGAATTTTAAAAAGGTAAGTTCACTGACTACAGATTCAATCAATCTAGGAGTCACTAAGCTCTTGCACTGAGATTTTGCCATCTGAACTGATGAAGGTTATATTAACGCAACTATTTCCCACTCCTTAGAGGCCTAAAGGAAATGAAGGGAAAGGGAGTGAGAGACAAGGGATAAAACAAAAACAGGAAAAGGGACACAAAAAAGAAGAGATTTTCTTTTCTACACAGTTGTCTTCCCATCAGTCTTCTTGGTCCCTCAACCTGTATACACTTTTGTCACCAAGACCATGTTCTCTTTCCCAAAATAATTTTTTTATTTGATGGAAAGATGGACAGATTTTCCACGCAAAGAGTTAAAAACTTTCCTAGTGGAATTGTCCAGTTGCCCAATAAGTCTATGACTGTCAATGTTCTCTTGCTTCAGATATAAACTGTGCTTTTCTGTTTTCTAATAGCTGCTGGAAAGGTGTATCAGAAAAGATTGTTGGATGGGGTGAAGTCATTAAAAGGTACTTAAGAACCATGGGTAGCTAGAAAGCTCTGCTACATACAAACACAAATATCACAACATATCAACACAGATGGTTTTACCAGCAGGTTCTGAATCCTGTCTACATTCCTACGTTTAGATCCTTTATTTCCTTACATTCACCACACAGTACTTCTACCTAATCAACCACACTATAGCATTGCAAGGAATCCATTCTCTCTTGAATGGATCTGAAATCTACTTTATACAACAAATAATGTAGAGAATATCATAGGCAGTCTTTCTGGGGATTGGCCCAACACCACCACCACAAAGGAATTTGGAGTGATCTTTAATATCATTTATTGCATGAATCAAGTCATTTTCTATAAAACGTTCTTACTCAAAGCCCAGTTAGCAAGAACAGCAGCAACAACAAATGTAGAAAAGAAGCATGGCATTGTGGCCAAGATACGTTTTTACTTCCTCTTCCTATCAGTCCTTGGAAAAAGAGGTAAGAAGGGGAAGTAGGAAGGCAGAGAGGAAAGGTTGCAGGTTTTGCTGCTTACTATTTGGTGAGAAAGTCTCCTGCAGATGACTGGTCTGCTGTCCCAGACCCTTGGAATAATGGCAGTCAGCAGCATTCCTTGCAGAATTTTGTGGTGAATGTGTTGTGCATGACACACTCTTCCCTCTGAGAGCAAATGAATCCACGTTTGTAATCTTTCAATCTTCAATACTTTTTTTGTGTATTGCAAGAGCAGAACATTGATGATCTGAAACTAGAACAATCTGTCTCAGCGGATGTCTTGACTTTGTTTTGGGGACAGACATACACAGTATTTTCTCTGTATTCCCCATGGGGACAATCCTACCATTGGTATTCTTTTGGGCTCTCTTTGAACAGATGAATATTACTTGATAGTATGAATAATAGCTTTAAATACATAATCACAGCCTGCCACCAGTAATGCTTCAACCTCAATATATTTTTTTGCATAACCTCTGTGTCCAAGGTGGGGCTTGAACTCATGAGCCCAAGGTCAAGAGTCACATAGTCTACTGACTGAGCCAGCAAGCCCCCACAACCTGAGAATGTTTTTATCTAAGTTGTTCTTGATCTCATTATAGGAGATTTGCTGAACTAACCTTTTATACCAGTTCACTAATATATATGTTATACATTTCTCTTTACTTTTTATCAAATTAAATGCATGTGACATAAAAATTTACATATATATTAATCTTGTGAAATCATGTAATATTTTTTCTTCGTGATTCATTCCTTTTTGTTTCTTAAGGAGGAATGGTTAAAGCCAATAACCTAGATAATGTGCTGGAAAACCTGGGAATTGAACTCACAGAAAAGGAACGTGAAGATCTGACAGAATATTTGCCACCTGATGGTGAGGACTGTAGGTGGTAATGAACATAGGAGAGGAGTTTGCATTTAGGAGCTCGTGTGAGAGAATGCACATTAGTTAGTGATATTGGGTATACCAAAAGAAAATAGAAGCATTTTGCAAAGACAAGGATAAACCAGTCCTAATTTAAGAACAGAGAATGTATTATTTAGGGTAAACTGAATTTGAATTTAAAAACAAACATGAAAATGTGTCATGGTTAAACACAATAGAAGTTTCATTCTCTTCTCCATGAAAGTTCAAGGTAAGAGTACTCTTGGTTGACGGGCAATGGCTCTTCTCCATTCAGTAATACAGGGAACCAGGTTCTAGCCTCTTGGATTCCTTCTTAGGGCCTTTTCATTGTTTATACGTAATTAATGGAATGGAAAAGAGGATGAAGGAGAGAGATGTGGGACACGTCATTTCCATAACCATTCTTTTGTTGCATCTAGTCATTGACCACATCGAAATGCAAGGAGTGGTAGAGTGGGTGATGGTAGGAACATAGTATCTGGCTGTGCATCCACTCCCCTCTATAATTTTATACTATGAGAGGAAATAAGAGGTTTTGGTAGATACTTAGTTGTTTTCATTAACAATGGCCTAAATATATGTGCACCCTATGCTTTGAGGCCATGTCGTACTTTCCTAAAAAGCCTCATGTAGCTACAGCTAAGGAAGAGAAAATAAAACAAAATCACATGAAAATAACTCAATAAAGGAGGACTATTTCCTGGTCATCGACATTGAGTAAGATTACATATTTCCAGGTTATATCCAAAATCCAGATTGCAACACATAGTTTTGCTTCGTCCCCACCTGAGAATTGTTCATTCTTAAGGGAGACTGGCACCAGCCACAATTTAGACAAGCCTTAATTTCCACAGTGGAGAAACTGGCTCATATCCAGATTCTTCTGGTGTTATCTTAGTGTCTTTCCTCATCTTGCACATGCTCAACACATGCACTGTCACCTCCACATTCCAGCCTCATGCTCTTGCATTCCTAATTGTATTTACTCTATTGTGATTCATTATATATCATTATATTTAAAAACATCTTTCAGAAACTTTGTGAAGACCTAAGGAACAGGGGTTATGGATTATGCAGTTAGGTCTCCTCTTGAGTCTTTTGATTCATAAATTGTGGCACTGTGGGTCTTCCTTTATCTTCCTTTGGATAATGACAGTGTGTAACCAGTGCAGTTAGCAGGGCAGAGCCCTGAGCTCAAAGAGTGTCATGCTTGGGATTTAATGGTCTACTTTGGCCATCACAGAGAGTCTTCATAATTTTATCTTTGGGTTTGTGTTTCCAAATTGACATATGATGGCAAACTAGAGCTTGGCGGGGGCTTGGCACCTCGGCTCAGGCATCTATTTCTTCATTTAGCTCCTTTATCTTCTTATAACATTGCCACATCCTAGTTATGATATTTCTTACAGAAAATGGGAAGATTGGTCTCAAAAACGTGATGGAAGCAGTGGAAACCGTTACAGGTTAGTTACAAGTTTCTATATATCTAATGCCTTAATTTTTCATACTAATTTATATTTTTTATCTTTTCCTTTTAGATTTTATTTATTTGACAGAGAGAGACACACAGAGAGAGGGAACAGAAGCAGGGGTGTGGGGGAGGATGAAGCAGGTTTCCCACTCAGCAGAGAGTCCCATGTGGGTCTTGATCCCAGGACCCGGGGACATGACCTTAGCCAAAGGCAGATGCTTAACAACTGAGCCACTCAGGTGCCCCACTAATTTATATTTTTATCTAGACCCATCATTTCCTCATTTCCTTCTTTATTCTACCCATTTCTCTTCTGTGTTGATGACTATCTGCATTCAGTTGCCCAGAATTACACTTTGGAATATCTGCATTTTAGCACAAATTTTTCAGTGCAAAGTTCTGTAGCTAGAATAGTTACTATTCTTGATTTGAATGCCAAATTTAAACTAGCACAGCAAATGATAAGCAAACTTTCACAAGGGTAAAATTCTCTCATTGTTAAGAAATTAGGGGAGGAATAATATCCTTTAAAAATAAATGGATAGGAGGAGTCAAGATGGCGGAGAAGTAGCAAGCTGAGACTGCTTCAGCTAGCCGTAGATCAGCTAGATAGCTTATCTAAAGATTGCAAACACCTGAAAATCCATCGGCAGATCGAAGAGAAGAAGAACAGCAATTCTGGAAACAGAAAAACAACCACTTTCTGAAAGGTAGGACCGGCGGAGAAGTGAATCCAAAGCGACGGGAAGATAGACCCCGGGGGGAGGGGCCGGCTCCCGGCAAGCAGCGGAGCAACCGTGCACAAAATCAGGACTTTTAAAAGTCTGTTCCGCTAAGGGACATCGCTCCAGAGGCTAAACCGGGGCGAAGCCCACGCGGGGTCAGCGTGGCCTCAGGTCCCGCAGGGTCATAGAAGGATCGGGGGTGTCTGAGTGTCGCAGAGCTTGCGGGTATTGGAACGGGAAAGCCGGCTACAGAGACAGAGCCGACAGTAAGCTCGCAGCTCCGTGTTACCTTGAACCGGTCGCAGGCTCGGTGAGCTCGGAGCGCGGCCGGAGGTCAGGCAGACGGGAGTAACTGGGCGCTGTTCTCTGAGGGCGCACTGAGGAGTGGGGCCCTGGGCTCTCGGCTCCTCCGGGCCGGAGACCAGGAGGCCGCCATTTGTATTCCCGTCCTCCGGAACTCTACGGAAAGCGCTCAGGTAACAAAAGCTCCTGAAAGCAAACCCGAGCGGATTACTCACCCCGGCCCCGGGTAAGGGCGGTGTAATTCCGCCTGGGGCAAAGACACTTGAGAATCACTACACCAGGCCCCTCCCCCAGAAGATCAACAAGAAATCCAGCCGAGACCAAGTTCACCTACCAAGGAGTGCGGTTTCAATACCAAGGAGAGCAGCAGAATTCCAGAGGAGGAGAAAGCCAAACACGGAACTCATGGCTTTTTTCCTGTGATTTTTTTTAGTCTTGCAGTTAATTTAATTTTTTCTTTTTCATTTTTTTTTTTCTCGCCTTCGGGTAAAATTTTTTTTTTTTTAACTGTTACCTTTTTCTTTTTTAACGATTTTTTACTAGTTTATCTAATATATATATTTTTTCTTTTTTACATTTTTCTTAGGTGTTTTCTTTTTTTAAAAATTCTTTTCTTTTCTTCTTTTTTTTTCTTTTCTTTTTGTTTTTTTTTTCTTTCTTCCTTTTTGAACCTCTTTTTATCCCCTTTCTCCCCACTCACGATTTTGGATCTCTTCTAATTTGGTTAAAGCATATTTTCCTGGGGTTGTTGCCACCCTTTTAGTATTTTACTTGCCCCTTCATTTACACTTATCTGGACAAAATGACAAGACATAAAAATTCAACACAAAAAAAAGAACAAGAGGCAGTACCGAAGGCTAGGGACCTAATCAATACAGACATCGGTAATATGTCAGATCTAGAGTTCAGAATGACAATTCTCAAGGTTCTAGCCGGGCTCGAAAAAGGCATGGAAGATATTAGAGAAACCCTCTCGAGAGATATAAAAGCCCTTTCTGGAGAAATAAAAGAACTAAAATTTAACCAAGGTGAAATCAAAAAAGCTATTAATGAGGTGCAATCAAAAATGGAGGCTCTAACTGCTAGGATAAATGAGGCAGAAGAAAGAATTAGTGATATAGAAGACCAAATGACAGAGAATAAAGAAGCTGAGCAAAAGAGGGACAAACAGCTACTGGACCACGAGGGGAGAATTCGAGAGATAAGTGACACCATAAGACGAAACAACATTAGAATAATTGGGATTCCAGAAGAAGAAGAAAATGAGAGGGGAGCAAGGTATACTGGAGAGAATTATTGGGGAGAATTTCCCCAATATGGCAAAGGGAACGAGCATCAAAATTCAGGAGGTTCAGAGAACGCCCCTCAAAATCAATAAGAATAGGCCCACACCCCGTCACCTAATAGTAAAATTTACAAGTCTCAATGACAAAGAGAAAATCCTGAAAGCAGCCTGGGAAAAGAAGTCTGTAACATACAATGGTAAAAATATTAGATTGGCAGCTGACTTATCCACAGAGACCTGGCAGGCCAGAAAGAGCTGGCATGATATTTTCAGAGCACTAAATGAGAAAAACATGCAGCCAAGAATACTATATCCAGCTAGGCTATCATTGAAAATAGAAGGAGAGATTAAAAGCTTCCAGGACAAACAACAACTGAAAGAATTTGCAAATACCAAACCAGCTCTACAGGAAATATTGAAAGGGGTCCTCTAAGCAAAGAGAGAGCCTACAAGTGGTAGATCAGAAAGGAACAGAGACCATATACAGTAACAGTCACCTTACAGGCAATACAATGGCACTAAATTCATATCTCTCAATACTTACCCTGAATGTGAATGGGCTAAATGCCCCTGTCAAAAGACACAGGGTATCAGAATGGATAAAAAAACAAAACCCATCTATATGTTGCCTCCAAGAAACACATTTTAAGCCCGAAGACACTTCCAGATTTAAAGTGAGGGGGTGGAAAAGAATTTACCATGCTAATGGACATCAGAAGAAAGCAGGAGTGGCAATCCTTATATCAGATCAATTAGATTTTAAGCCAAAGACTATAATAAGAGATGAGGAAGGACACTATATCATACTCAAAGGGTCTGTCCAACAAGAAGATCTAACAATTTTCAATATCTATGCCCCCAACGTGGGAGCAGCCAACTATATAAACCAATTAATAACAAAATCAAAGAAACACATCAACAATAATACAATAATAGTAGGGGACTTTAACACTCCCCTCACCGAAATAGACAGGTCATCCAAGCAAAAGATCAGCAAGGAAATAAAGGCCTTAAACGACACACTGGACCAGATGGACATCACAGATATATTCAGAGCATTTCATCCCAAAGCAACAGAATACACATTCTTCTCTAGTGCACATGGAACATTCTCCAGAATAGATCACATCCTCGGTCCTAAATCAGGACTCAACCGGTATCAAAAGATTGGGATCATTCCCTGCATATTTTCAGACCACAATGCTCTGAAGCTAGAACTCAACCACAAAAGGAAGTTTGGAAAGAACCCAAATACATGGAGACTAAACAGTATCCTTCTAAAGAATGAATGGGTCAACCGGGAAATTAAAGAAGAATTGAAAAAAATCATGGAAACAAATGATAATGAAAATACAACGGTTCAAAATCTGTGGGACACAACAAAGGCAGTCCTGAGAGGCAAATATATAGCGGTACAAGCCTTTCTCAAGAAACAAGAAAGGTCTCAGGTACACAACCTAACCCTACACCTAAAGGAGCTGGAGAAAGAATAAGAAAGAAACCCTAAGCCCAGCAGGAGAAGAGAAATCATAAAGATCAGAGCAGAAATCAATGAAATAGAAACCAAAAAAATAATAGAACAAATCAACGAAACTAGGAGCTGGTTCTTTGAAAGAATTAATAAAATTGATAAACCCCTGGCCCGACTTATCAAAAAGAAAAGAGAAAGGACCCAAATAAATAAAATCATGAATGAAAGAGGAGAGATCACAACTAACACCAAAGAAATACAAACTATTATAAGAACATACTATGAGCAACTCTATGGCAATAAATTTGACAATCTGGAAGAAATGGATGCATTCCTAGAAACATATAAACTACCACAACTGAACCAGGAAGAAATAGAAAGCCTGAACAGACCCATAACCAGTAAGGAGATTGAAACAGTCATTAAAAATCTCCAAACAAACAAAAGCCCAGGGCCAGACGGCTTCCCGGGGGAATTCTACCAAACATTTAAAGAAGAACTAATTCCTATTCTCCTGAAACTGTTCCAAAAAATAGAAATGGAAGGAAAACTTCCAAACTCATTTTATGAAGCCAGCATCACCTTGATCCCAAAACCAGACAAGGATCCCACCAAAAAAGAGAGCTATAGACCGATATCCTTGATGAACACAGATGCGAAAATACTCAACAAAATACTAGCCAATAGGATTCAACAGTACATTAAAAAGATTATTCACCACGACCAAGTGGGATTTATTCCAGGGCTGCAAGGTTGGTTCAACATCCGCAAATCAGTCAATGTGATACAACACATCAATAAAAGAAAGAACAAGAACCATATGATACTCTCAATAGATGCTGAAAAAGCATTTGACAAAGTACAACATCCCTTCCTGATCAAAACTCTTCAAAGTGTAGGGATAGAGGGCACATACCTCAATATCATCAAAGCCATCTATGAAAAACCCACCGCAAATATCATTCTCAATGGAGAAAAACTGAAAGCTTTTCCGCTAAGGTCAGGAACACGGCAGGGATGTCCATTATCACCACTGCTATTCAACATCGTACTAGAGGTCCTAGCCTCAGCAATCAGACAACAAAAGGAAATTAAAGGCATCCAAATCGGCAAAGAAGAAGTCAAATTATCACTCTTCGCAGATGATATGATACTATATGTGGAAAACCCAAAAGACTCCACTCCAAAACTGCTAGAACTTATACAGGAATTCAGTAAAGTGTCAGGATATAAAATCAATGCACAGAAATCAGTTGCATTTCTCTACACCAACAGCAAGACAGAAGAAAGAGATATTAAGGAGTCAATCCCATTTACAATTGCATCCAAAACCATAAGATACCTAGGAATAAACCTAACCAAAGAGACACAGAATCTATACTCAGAAAACTATAAAGTACTCATGAAAGAAATTGAGGAAGACACAAAGAAATGGAAAAATGTTCCATGCTCCTGGATTGGAAGAATAAATATTGTGAAAATGTCTATGCTACCTAAAGCAATCTACACATTTAATGCAATTCCTATCAAAGTACCATCCATCTTTTTCAAAGAAATGGAACAAATAATGCTAAAATTTATATGGAACCAGAAAAGACCTCGAATAGCCAAAGGGATATTGAAAAAGAAAGCCAACGTTGGTGGCATCACAATTCCGGACTTCAAGCTCTATTACAAAGCTGTCATCATCAAGACAGCATGGTACTGGCACAAAAACAGACACATAGATCAATGGAACAGAATAGAGAGCCCAGAAATAGACCCTCAAATCTATGGTCAACTAATCTTCGACAAAGCAGGAAAGAATGTCCAATGGAAAAAAGACAGCCTCTTCAATAAATGGTGCTGGGAAAATTGGACAGCCACATGCAGAAAAATGAAATTGGACCATTTCCTTACACCACACACAAAAATAGACTCAAAATGGATGAAGGACCTCAATGTACGAAAGGAATCCATCAAAATCCTTGAGGAGAACACGGGCAGCAACCTCTTCGACCTTTGCCGCAGCAACATCTTCCTAGGAACAACGCAAAAGGCAAGGGAAGCAAGGGAAAAAATGAACTACTGGGATTTCATCAAGATCAAAAGCTTTTGCACAGCAAAGGAAACAGTTAACAAAATCAAAAGACAACTGACAGAATGGGAGAAGATATTTGCAAACGACATATCAGATAAAGGACTAGTGTCCAGAATCTATAAAGAACTTAGCAAACTCAACACCCAAAGAACAAATAATCCAATCAAGAAATGGGCAGAGGACATGAACAGACATTTCTGCAAAGAAGACATCCAGATGGCGAACAGACACATGAAAAAGTGCTCCATATCACTCGGCATCAGGGAAATACAAATCAAAACCACAATGCGATATCACCTCACACCAGTCAGAATGGCTAAAATCAACAAGTCAGGAAATGACAGATGCTGGCGAGGATGCGGAGAAAGGGGAACCCTCCTACACTGTTGGTGGGAATGCAAGCTGGTGCAGCCACTCTGGAAAACAGCATGGAGGTTCCTCAAAATGTTGAAAATAGAACTGCCCTATGACCCAGCAATTGCACTATTGGGTATTTACCCTAAAGATACAAATGTAGTGATCCAAAGGGGCACGTGCACCTGAATGTTTATAGCAGCAATGTCCACTATAGCCAAACTATGGAAAGAACCTAGATGTCCATCAACAGATGAATGGATCAAGAAGATGTGGTATATATACACAATGGAATACTATGCAGCCATCAAAAGAAATGAAATCTTGCCATTTGCAACAACATGGATGGAACTAGAGCGTATCATGCTTAGCGAAATAAGTCAAGCAGAGAAAGACAACTATCATATGATCTCCCTGATATGAGGAAGTGGTGATACAACATGGAGGCTTAAGTGGGTAGAAGAAGAATAAATGAAACAAGATGGGATTGGGAGGGAGACAAACCATAAGTGACTCTTAATCTCACAAAACAAACTGAGGGTTGCTGGGGGGAGGGGGTTTGGGAGAAGGGGTTGGGATTATGGACATTGGGGAGGGCATGTGATTTGGTGAGTGCTGTGAAGTGTGTAAACCTGGTGATTCACAGACCTGTACCCCTGGGGATAAAAATATATGTTTATAAAAAATTAAAAAAAAAATAAAAAAATTTAAAAATAAAAAAAAAAATAAATAAATGGATATTAGGCCTACAGTGTCCTCTAACTTACCTCACATAAACAGTATATCTATTACTTTATTCAGAGTTCTGCCTCAGCTGATGACAGTGGTGAACAGTTAGCACATTCATTCATGAGTGTTTGCTCATTCAGCTATGGTAGCTGAAGCTGAAAAGGCATCAACAGGTTTGGGGAGGTATTAGACCCTTCTCTGTACTAATCTGTGCCCATTTGGTCATGTTGAAGGAGGAGAGGTTGATGTCAGTGATGTGGGAAATGTCCTGGAAGACATGGGAGTAACCGTCACAGATAAGGAATGTGGAGAGCTGGTAAAGAATCTGCCAGTTAATGGTAAGCATTTAAAATGTTACTGTGGTCTTGAAGGAAGCATACATTTCTTATTTTGTGAGCACTTCTATAAACTTTCTAGTATTATAGCAGAGAAAAAAACTTCAACAATTGCTTAGGATAAATTATTTCACTAATGTAATTATGTATCTATGCATATATTGATGGGTAATATAAAGATATATTCTAGACTGTTAACGTGAGTTATCTCAGGGCTTATGGCTGTACCATAGACTGAGAAGGGAGAAATGGAGAAAGGTATTTACACAAAAACTAAAAAAAAAAATGCTAGACTGAAAAAGTATAGCCAATATGATATGGTTCAATTTATACATCTATGTAAACTTATATGACTAATAGTCTAAATAATTTTTATTTTTGTAATTTTGTAATTTTTGTTTTTTTAAAGATTTGTATTTATTTATTTGACAGAGGGAGAGAGATCTGTCTCTGAGTCAGGCAGAGACAGAAAGGGAAGCAGATTCCTTGCTGAGCACAAAGCCCAATGTGGGGCTCGATCCCAGAACCCTGAGATTATGACCTGAACTGAAAGCAGAGTCTTAACCCACTGAGCCACCCAGGTGTCCCTAAATTATTTTTAAAAACATTGAATGATCCAGTTTCACCTTAAGGGATTCTATCAAATAGTAGAACAATGGTAACTGTGCTGATTTTATAGGAGGATTCATTGTTTCTATTCTGATTGAATATGGTTGAAATTTTTCATAATAAAAACATTTTAGAGAGGATTTTAAAGAAGGAATTCTATCCATTACAGATTTTTAGTTGGAATTCAGTTGCTGCTTTATTCACAAAATGCCATCAATGTTAAGAAATGTGTTTTGTAGGCATGACTCCATTAAAAGGGCAGTTTTAAAAGGTATCCTGGGTACTAACTAGATGGGAAAGCAGAAAGAAATTTTTTTTCAAAGCATGAAAGCACTGTATATTGCCAGCATTAACTTGAGGTACCAACAACTGCATAGAATAGATACATTGGTGGCCATTCATTTGTTTTTAATTTAAAAGTAGGGGCACCAGGGTGGCCCAGTCATTGAGTATGTGCCTTCAGCTCAGGTCATAACCCAGGGTCCTGGGATTGAGTCCCACATAGGTTACCTGCTTGGGGGAAGTCTGCTTTCCCTCTTCCACTCCCTGGCTTGTGTTCCTGCTCTTGCTATCTCTGTCACATAAATAAATGAAATGTTTCTTTAAAGTAAAATAAAATTTTAAAAAATTGAAAGTAATTTGGAAGTTTTCTAGGGAAAAGTACAAATCCTCCTAACATTAAATTGTGACTTGCTGTCTTGGTGAATCTCCACATCACTTACGTTTGTGTGATCTGATTTATGTTTCCTGTAGCTGATGGGAAAGTCTACAAGAATAGGTTGCTAGATGGCTTGAAGTCTCTTCATGGTAAGTGAGAAGCATAGTCCAAGCCAGATGAATCTAAGAAGCACATACATACTACTTCCTAGATACCGGATTGTGACTGTCACGAACCTACTTACCTAACGATGTCATTCCTAGCTTCTGAGATAGAGCTGCCTGCGAGCAAATTATCTCCATGTTGAACTTTTAAAGACTATTTTGCAGAAAAAAAATAATATGTGTGTCAATTAAAGGGAAAATATTGGGGGAATTTGGTTAGGGGTTGAGACAACTAATAAAGCAAACAAAAATGAGCTCACTTTTTAGTGAGAAGATAAAAATATTTTTTCATTTCTCTCATTCAAGTCCATTGAAGTTATTTGAATCCAAAAACTGTACAACTTGCTAATTGACTACACTAAAATGCATTCAGAGCAATGAGTTTAAGATTTCAGATTCTTTTTTCCCCCACAGGGGGAAATTTCTAAAAAGTAAGTATCCTCTAAACCAGAATTTTAGAAAAAGCTTTTTGCCTGCAAAGGAAAGATATACCTGACAGAGAATACCCTTTACATTTCCACCTATACTTCACCTGTGGGCCCCTGGGTTGTTTAAATATGTAACGTGGATTTTTTCTTTCATTTTGTTGTTTCTTGACCATTTCTCATTTCCAAGGAGGGGTTGTTAATGTCAATAAGCTCGATTCGGTTTTGAGAACCATGGGATGGAAACTCACAGAAGACGAAATTAAGGATCTCAAATGCAACCTGCCCACTGATGGTGAGCATGTAAAATATTTTTAAGTTCTTTAGGAAAATCCTACCATAGTGATTAGATTCCCAGCCCATTGTTCTTTGTGGATGTTGGCTACGCCATTGAGGAAATCCTTTTTTCCTACCTTTTTTCATTATTCATTTTCCCTCATCTGAAGAAGGCACTGAACAATGTCCCCTTCTTGTGGGCTGAAGCTTCCTATTTGTAAAGTGCAGGAGACCTAGGTAAAGTCATGAACAGAGTATCTTTTACTTTAGGGCTTATACTAAAATAGAGTTGACTTTTTATTTGCTTGGCTATGACTAGGTAGTGTGGCAGTACTTGTTTTTGAGACCTGCTTCTCATTAGACTTAACTACAGATCCCTTGAGTTTTATCAGATGTCCTTGGAGAGAAGCACAACCTAAGATGCTTATTCCCAAATTGTTTTTTCAAGCTTAGAGGATTTACTAGCCACCACATTAGTCAGATTAGAGATTTTAATAAAAGGAATAATGACCACACTTTTCATTGTGTCTTTGCCGGGAGCTTTACTTTTAAATCCCCTTGGTCACTAAAAGAAATCTTTGGTGTTGTCTCCCATTTGTAGAAGAGGAGAAATGGTTCATGTTTGTTTACGATGCAGGATCCAGAATTTCTGAATTTCTTTTCTTTCCAGGCAGACAATTGTTCATGTCTTTTTCTAGTAACTTCTCCATGACAGCAAATATCAACCAGATACTCCAGTAACACTGTGTTTCCTCAGTATTCAGTACATTATTTGTCTTCTCAGCTGTTGAAGTTGATACACCTGCCAATACCACTGCAAGGCAGGAGTTCATTCCAGCCTCCAGGAAGCCAAGCACCCCAAGCACCAAAGCCAATGCCATGTATTTTCAGTGGTTTTGCTATTGCCATTGTTGTCGCTAAGAGCACTACACTTGAGTTTCTAGTTTCTGTATCAGGTAGCTGTGGTGCAGTAGTAACAAACAACCCCCACCTTTCAGTGGCTTATGGCAACAGGTTTTTTTGTTTGTTTTTTGTTTGTTTGTTTTTTTGCAATCACTCAAAATTGGATACTGCCATGGGTTTGCTGTACCTCTGCTCTCTATTATTAGGGCACAGGCTGAAGGAGCAATCCCTATGTGGGTGATGTCACCTTTGTAACAGGGAAAAGAGATGAAAGCACCATGTAGTAGTTCTTGAAGTTTCTGCTCAGAAGAGACAAGTATTTCATTAGGCAGAGCACCTTACATGATTTCATTAGGAATAGAGGTATCATCCTTCCATAAGGACAGGCTTGATAGAGAGGAGCAGAGAATATTTGACCAAACAATATACATTCTCTTAAAGTAAGGTATCTGAAAATACAGGGAAAAGCAATTTATATCAGTTTTAGTGCTTTTTTTTAATAAAATTTTTTATTTTTTATAAACATATATTTTTATCCCCAGGGGTACAGGTCTGTGAATCACCCTGATATGAGGAAGTAGTTTTAGTGCTTTTTTAAAACTGATTCCACATCCATTCAATGAAATATATAGAGCCATCAAAAGAACCAGTCAGCTCTATATTTGTGTACAAATATATGCATAGAATATCTCTAAAACAGATTAAAATATCGATGTTCCTTAGAGGAAAGAGAACTCTGATAGAGGATATGTTTGTGAGGGAGATTTGTTTTTCACTTTATACCCATTGGTCACATTTGAGTTATATAACTTATGTTTATGTTACCTAGTAAAAGTAAATTAATTTAAAAAGATATTACATGAAAAGCATGACTCGTAACAGGAAAAAAATGGATTAGTTAAACCTCATCAAAATGAAAAGCTTTTGCTTGTGAAGACAGTGTGAAGATGGTAAAGTCAACCTATAGTCTCGGAGGAAATATTTGCAAATACACATCTGACAAAGGACTAGTATCTCTGATATTCACAGAACCCTCAAAACTCGGCAATGTAAAATACAACAGTACATTTAGAAAATAGTGAAAATACACTTCACCATAGAGGATCTATCAGTATCAAATAAACACATGGAAAGATGTTTGACATCCTTAGGCATCAAGGAAATGCAGTTTATTATTTTTTAATATTTTATTTATTTATTTGACAGAGATCACAAGCAGGTAGAGAGGCAGGCAGAGAGAGAGGAGGAAGCAGGCTCCCTGCTGAGCAGAGAGCCCAATGTTGGGCTCGATCCCAGGACCCTGAGATCATGACCTGAGCCGAAGGCAGAGGCTTTAACCCACCGAGCCACCCAGGCACCCCAGAAATGCAGTTTAAAACTTCAGGGCACCTGGGTGGCTCAGTGGGTTAAGCCGCTGCCTTCGGCTCAGGTCATGATCTCAGGGTCCTGGGATCGAGTCCCGCATCAGGCTCTCTGCTCAGCAGGGGCCCTGCTTCCCTTCCTTCTCTCTCTGCCTGCCTCTCTGCCTACTGTGATCTCTCTGTGTCAAATAAATAAATAAAATCTTTAAAAAAAAAAAAAAACTTCAACAAGCTATCTCTGCATACCTATCCAAATAGCTAAAATTAAAAATTAAAAATGGTGACAGCACCAAATGTTGACGAGGATGCTAGAGACTCTGGGTCACTCCCCCTTGTTGGTGGAAACGTAAAGTGATAGAATCACTAGAGAAAGAAGTTCCAGGTTTTTAAAAAACTAAGCATAAAACTACCATAGGACCCAGCAGTTATACCTTTGGGCATTGATCCCAGATGAGTAAAAACTTGTATTTAGGGGCACCTGACTGGCTCAGTGGGATAAAGCCTCTGCCTTCGGCTCAGGTCATGATCCCAGTATGCTGGGATTGAGCCCAGAATTGGGCTCTCTGCTCAGCAGGGAGCCTGCGTCCTCCTTTCTCTCTCTCTGCTGCCTCTCTGCCTACTTGTGATCTCTGTCAAATAAATAAATAAAATCTTTAAAAAAAAAAAAAACTTGTGTTTACACAAAATCCTATACATACACATAAGAGCAGAAAATTGGAGCCAGCCTAGGCACCCTTCAACAGGTAGATAGATAAACTCTTTTCTATACATCTTATGGACTACTATTCATCAGTAAAAATAAAGTAACTATTTGATTCGTGCAACAGCTTGGATGAATTTCCAGATAATTATGCAGAGCCAAAAAAGCCAGGTTCAGAGGTTACCACTGTAAGATTCCATTTACATAAGATTTTGAAATAATAAAATTGTAAAAATGGAGGGCAGATTAGTGCTTGCCAGGATTTAGGGCTTGGGATTTGGTGGAGGAAGAGGGAGCTGGGTGTGGTTAGCAAAATGTCATTGTGGTGCAGTCAGGATCTTGACTGTGGCAGTGCGTACATGAACCTTCACAGGTAATGAAATGGTATAGAGGGCACCTGGGTGGCTCAGTGGGTTAAGCCGCTGCCTTCGGCTCAGGTCATGATCTCAGGGTCCTGGGATGGAGCCCTGCATCAGGCTCTCTGCTCAGCAGGAGGCTCTGCTCTCTGCCTGCCTCTCTGTCTACTCGTGATCTCTCTCTGTCAGATAAATAAATAAAATCTTTTTTTTAAAAATGGTATAGAATTACACACACACACACACACACACACACACACACACGAGAACAAGGAAAATGAAAGAAATCCAAATGACATTGGAGGATTGTATCAATGCCAACAACCTATTTTTGATACTATATTTATGGCTTTGTAAGTCTTATTATTAGTGGAAGTAGGGAAAAATTTACAAGTCATCACTCTATATTTCTTTCTAACAACTCTACATGAATGTACAATTATCCAAATAAAAATTTTCAAAAATTATTAAATTATTAAAGCATCTCTTAGTCTTTCAGTATGATAACCACCCCCCCAACTGCTGATGTAATGGAATTTTCTTCAAAGTGATTAATAATTGATCTTGTAATCCAAAAAGGAGGAACTAAATCTGTCCAGAACTAAAACCATCAGGGAATACTTGATGAGAACACATTACACGAGAAAATCATTGCTAAAACCCCAATTTCAACATTTTTGTAGAGCATATGCCAGCTTGAATTCCTGTTCGGGGGGTCTGATATAAATAAGGAAGTTCTTCAGAATCTTAGAGTTCAAAAGTAGACCCTAGGCGTCTTTTGAGTCTTATCCCTTCACTGTTGCAGGTTTGATATAAGAAGAGTGAAATCATAGTTATGCTGTTGAAGTTGTGGTTCAGTTTTTCAGATTTCACTTCTTTATACTCCTCAGGTAGAGGGTAAAGGTAGAGAACATTATTGGTATGTCAGTGTTGCTGGAATGTTTTTGTCTCCTGTTATTTCTAAGTCTCACAGTCTGTTTCTCTTTATTTGCATTTCTTCTTACAGTGTATGGGAGAGTTGCAATGAGAAAGTTGTTTGATGGATTAAAAGCTACTAAAGGTCAGTGGGAAGTTATATAAAACCAAGATTGGCAGGCTTTATGTCATAGTAGAGTTTTAAATAATATTTTCCACCATTCTCTTAGTGATTTGTAAATTTTAGCTTTCAACATTTCCTAATAAAACATTTGCCCCTGATGTCCCGTAGTTTGCCTTTTTATATACTAATTAAAAGTCTCTAACTTACAATTTCTGAACTTTCTGGAGTTTTTACACCAACAGTAGTATTCACTTCAATGTTAATAATAGATTCCCACATTAGGATTTATCAAGCAACAACATAAAGCTTTTGTATTTGTCAGTATTGAAAGCGAATAACATTTCAGAAAACAAATTTGAAATACATTAATACTCTCTGGTAAGATGTATAAATGAATTGATACTGATATCTTCATTAACCAGATAATTATTCAGATAAAATTTATTCTCTTCTGCTTTGACTCCTTGTCAGATTCAGAAATCATACTTTTCAGTATCTTTACATAAATTTGATATATGATCCTTCTCAATTCTGTAAAGATGTGTATATCTTATTATATCCTTGAAATTCCAAGAATTGGGCTGAAATATGTTTCACATTATGAAATTATTATTTGAAATAACTAATCTCTAAAATTCTTGAATGGTCACATTTCATATTTTCAAAGGAAAAAAGATGAGTGTGCAACATGTACCAGATTTTGTAAGCAATTTGGGTGTTGAGCTAACAGATAAAGAAAATAAGAGGCTGCTGAAGAAGCTTCCAGTTGATGGTGAGTCATAAAGATACCTTAGTTGCCTTCGAGAGTACTTAGTGGGATAGTACGCTGGGAGAAGTTTTTAAAAGTTCTCTTTTAGCTTTAAAAATACAGCCTGAAGGGGGTGCCTGGGTGGCTCAGTGGGTTAAGCCGCTGCCTTCGGCTCAGGTCATGATCTCAGGGTCCTGGGATCGAGTCCCACATCGGGCTCTCTGCTCAGCAGGGAGCCTGCTTCACTCTCTCTCTCTCTCTCTCTCTCTCTGCCAGTCTCTCTACCTACCTGTGATCTCTCTCTGTCAAATAAATAAATAAAAAATCTTTAAAAAAAAAAAAATACAGCCTGAAGGACCACAGAGGAAAGGAGGGAAAACTGAATGGGAAGAGGTCAGAGAAGGAGAAAAACCATGAGAGACTTTGAACTCTGGGAACCAAACTGAGAGTTACAGAAGGGAGGGGCTGGGGGAATGGGGTAGCTGGGTGATGGGCATTAAGGAGGCCATATATGGTGATGAACACTAGTTGTTATATGCAGCTAATGAATCCTTGAACACTACTTCAAAAACTAATGATGTATTATATGTTGCCTAATTGAACATAATTAGAAAAAAAAAAAAAAAAAAAGATCTCCTAGAGCATTATAGCCAGTCCATGGCCTATGCCCCTGGGTGACTTTTTGGGGTTCCAAGTACACACCTTGAAAGAAAGGGGAAAAAATGTGTGTGTGTGTGTGTGTGTGTGTGTGTGTGTGTGTGTAATTAGAAAAGGTAGGTCTTAGAAAAGGTAGGCCTTCTGTTCATTTTAGCCCAGGCCATCATGAGCAAAAAAAATGTTTTATGTGATGACCTCTAATCAATGACAAAACTACAAGAATGAAAATGAAGTAATGTGACCTGGGGAGAGATTTTTTTTAAAATTTTTTAATTTATTTTCAGCATAACAGTATTCGTTATTTTTGCACCACACCCAGTGCTCCATGCAATCCATGCCCTGCATAATACCCACCACCTGGTTCCCCCAACCTCCCATCCCCCCGCCTCTTCAAAACCCTCAGATTGGTTTTCAGAGTCCATAGTCTCTCATGGTTCACCTCCCCTTCCAATTCTGGGGAGAGATTTTTAGAAGAATTAGACACAAGAGATCAAAGAAGAAAGAAATATCAGCATAGAGAGCCTGTTAACAGTTTTGTCAGGTGTTTAAAATTGCATAATTCTCACTGAAAGTTCTCACATAGTCTCCATTTTTTTAAACTGGAGGATGAAATAGGAACGTATTTATTCAGTAAATGAAAACTCTCCCTGAAATTATGGAATATATGTAACATCTTTCTGACCATCAACATAGTATTTTATCTGACATAGAGTATACTTTGCGTTGTAGCTTCTGGGAAGATCTATCAAAATAGATTGTTGGATAATCTGAAGTCTTTCACAGGTGAGTTAATGAGCAGTTTGAGAGGTCACAGTTTAAATTACTTCATTAGTGTTTTAACCAAGCTACCATACTATGAATTGACTTTTAGTTTATTTTTTTAAAGATTTTATTTATTTTTTGACAAAGAGAGAGAAACAAGCAAGGGAAGTGACAGGCAGAGGAAGAGGAAGAAGCAGGCTTTATGCAGAGCAGGGAGGCTGACCTGGGCCTCTATCCCAGAACCCTGGGAACATGAGCTAAGCCGAGGATAAGCATTTAACTGACTGAGCCACCTAGGCTCCCCTAGTAACTGATTTTTAAATGTAGTTTCTTTATTTTAAATGTGGTATTTTATTACAAAATTTGTTTAATTTTTGTAGGTAGTTCCCACACTTTATTATATTTTCCAAAACTTAATCTTGAAAGTATAAGTTAAAGTTGAATTCTAGGGTAGATACCTCAAAACATGAAAAGGACGAGAGGTAGCTAGTCTGAGGATTAGTTAAACAAGCAAAGAAAACAAAAATGGGTCCTTTCTCTTTTCTTTTTGATAAGTCGGGCCAGGGGTTTATCAATTTTATTAATTCTTTCAAAGAACCAGCTCCTAGTTTCATTGATTTGTTCTATTGTTTTTTTGGTTTCTATTTCATTGATTTCTGCTCTGATCTTTATGATTTCTCTTCTCCTGCTGGGCTTAGGGTTTCTTTCTTGTTCTTTCTCCAGCTCCTTTAGGTATAGGGTTAGGTTGTGTACCTGAGACCTTTCTTGTTTCTTGAGAAAGGCTTGTACCACTATATATTTTCCTCTCAGGACTGCCTTTGTTGTGTCCCACAGATTTTGAACCATTGTATTTTCATTATCATTTGTTTCCATGATTTTTTTCAATTCTTCTTTAATTTCCCGGTTGACCCATTCATTCTTTAGAAGGATGCTGTTTAGTCTCCATGTATTTGGGTTCTTTTCAAACTTCCTTTTGTGGTTGAGTTCTAGCTTCAGAGCATTGTGGTCTGAAAATATGCAGGGAATGATCCCAATCTTTTGATACCAGTTGAGTCCTGATTTAGGACCGAGGATGTGATCTATTCTGGAGAATGTTCCATGTGCACTAGAGAAGAATGTGTATTCTGTTGCTTTGGGATGAAATGCTCTGAATATATCTGTGATGTCCATCTGGTCCAGTGTGTCGTTTAAGGCCTTTATTTCCTTGCTGATCTTTTGCTTGGATGATCTGTCCATTTCAGTGAGGGGAGTGTTAAAGTCCCTTACTATTATTGTATTATTGTTGATGTGTTTCTTTGATTTTGTTATTAATTGGTTTATATAGTTGGGGGCATAGATATTTAAAATTGTTAAATCTTCTTTTTTTTTAATATAATTTTTTATTTTTTATAAACATATATTTTTGAAGTGGTGTTGCAACATGGGGGCTTAAGTGGGTACGAGAAAAATTGTTAAATCTTCTTGTTGGACAGACCCTTTGAGTATGATATAGTGTCCTTCCTCATCTCTTATTATAGTCTTTGGCTTAAAATCTAATTGATCTGATATAAGGATTGCCACTCCTGCTTTCAAAAATAGTTTCTATTTCAGAAAGATGCCAATGTTTCCTGACAGAATCAAAATAATAAATAAATGTTCATTATAGTTTCTTTTAAAAGAATGTGTTTTTAGTGAGATTCAGTTAAAAAAAAAAAAGTAGACAAAGGCTGTGCCTAGGATTTGTTTTTGTTTTTGTTTTTGTTTTGCTTTCCCTCTTCCCAGTGCTTAATCCAAAGGAAGAGAAGAGCATAAAGAGAATGAAGGAGAGACTTAGAAGCTCTGCCTCTTGAAACCTATGGAGGGGAGTCTCCTGCCACAAGAAGAATGCCTCTGAGCATTCCTGGGCCCTTGGAAGAGTGGCAGCAGGATTGTTTTCTCATTTAATGTGGACTTAACCATGCTGCTTGATAACTTGATAATATCTTGCTGTGTGTGTCTATCAACTACATCAAGTGTCCCCTTAGAAATGGGACAATGATAGCCAGAACCTTGTATTGGCAGTCTCTCTGTAGTTGTCTTCCCCCATCTAGCTACTTTTCTCTAGCCTCTAGGCCTCCTGATTTATAGATTTCTTGATAAATTTTCCTTTCCATGCACACCCAGCCTCAGCTCCTGCTTCAGTTTCAGAACATTTTTAACTAAAGTCCTCTCTGATACCAGGCCAGGTAGTTTCAAAGATAATATATATTCTTTTATACCAATAAATAGTTTTCTGTGTTAACATATTCACCAAAAAAAAAACTGTGTTCATAAACTATGTCACAGCATGGATTCACCAGGCTCAAGGGAATCGTCAAGCTCCTGTGGAAACCAGTACAAGTTTTCTTGCAACTGAGGCTGTATTCAAAATCTTTCTCTACTATAAATTCCATAAGTTGTCTTTATCTTCAGTTACAAAACCCCTTCATACATTATTTCTTATGCATAGTTTCGTCAAGGTAAAGCTTAAGGTTCCTTAACACAATGTTAAATCAAGTTTGGTACTCATGTTTCAAAGCAATATTTTAAAGATTTTATTTATTTATTTGACAGAGAGAGAGAGATCACAAGTAGGCAGAGAGACAGGCGGGTGGGGGGGCAGTAGGCTCCCCGTTGAGCAGACAGCCCGATGTGGGGCCCCATCCCAGGACCTTGAGATCATGACCTGAGCTGAAGGCAGAGGCTTTAACCCACTGAGCCACCCAGGCACCCCATCAAAGCAATATTAATAGTAGTGAAAAATGGATTCTATTTTTCCTTACTCCTAATTCTTTTTCATTTTAACAGTAAAACAACGTTAAGACAATAGTAATAGGGCACTGATATATTTCTACTATTTTTTCTTTATTTTTCGAGTGAGAGAGCACATGGGTGAATGGGACAGAGGGAGAATGAGAGGGAGACTCTTAGTTAGGCTCCACACCTAATTCAGAACCAGGCAGGGGGCTTGATTTCATGACCCTGAGAGCATGACTTGAGCCTAAATCAAGATTCAGACACTTAAACGACTGAACCTCACAGGCACCCCAATATTTCTAGTATTTAATGTGCTTCTATACTTTAATGGTTTTTTCTCACCTTTTCTGTCTCTTTCCTAAGGAGGGAAGGTTGAAAGAAGTAAAGTCAATACCGTTCTAGAAAACATGGGACTCGAGCTCACAGGAAAGGAGATTCAAAGTCTAACAGATAACCTATCAGTTGATGGTGAGCACTATAGTCATCACTTGACTTTCTGCAGAGCTTTACCTGTGAATGTGTATATGAGAATTTTTGAAATAAGGATTATTTGATGCTAAAAAGAAATGTCAGTATCTTAGAGTTGAACTGATTTCTAAAGTAAAAAGAGATACTGCCTCTTTTTTTTTAATTTAAAATTAACAACTTGTTGTCTTGTAGATAACAGAGGAACCAGGGTGTTTGCAGAATAGTTAGAATGTAGAATAAAAATTTTATGGATTAAGTTTGAAAGTGATTATATGCTTGCTAACCCTTTATTTCTTAGCTCCTCCAATCCTGAAACATTTTTTTAAATTTTACATGCCCTCCCTGAGTGACTTGACAAATTCCCACTTTTAACCATTTATTTGAACCATCAGATTTTTAAAAGGTTTTATTTATTTATTTGAGACGGAGCATGAGAGCAGGGAGGGGGCAGGGGCAAAGGGAGAAGCAGACTCCCTGCTGAGCAAGAAGCCAGATGTGCTGCTCTATCCCAGGACCCTGGGATCATGACCTGAGCCAAAGGCAGATGCTTAAATGACTGTGCCACCCAGATGCCCTGAACCATCAAATTTTATATTCTTTCCAGTCTTTCCTCCAATCTTCAAGCTATTTTATTCTAAATCTTATAAGACATTTATATTTACTCACCTCAAACAGCTATTCAAACATAATTTTCTTAATCTTATATATTCCACATCTTCTTAAACTGATCCTTTTTTCTACCTCATAGGCTCTGCTGGAAACATATCCACTGGATTACTTTATGCTGCCTATTTAAGCCACTAAATATTCCTTAAATCCATTCCTACTCCTTAGCTCTATATCACTGTCTTATTTTTATTTCTTTTTGTCTCTGCTTAGACTGCTAGGTAACTCTCTCTCTCTGCCTACAATTTTGTTACTTCATATCCACTCTTCACATGATAGACAGAGTGATCCATTATATGTAAATCTGATCATAACTACATGGAGTTTCTTTCTCTCTCTCTAGTCTTCCCCTCTTCTACTTTTCTCTACCTTCTTTCAAAATGTTGAAGTACCTCAAGGCTCAAATAGGTTCTCTAAGTGATCTTACCTGATTTCTTAGCTCTAAATTTTATTTGTATGATAATGAAGCACTAATATATATTCCTAACCTAAAGCTCTCCTTGGGTCTCTCTCTGGTTTATCTGTTACCTATTTTCAATCTCCATTTGGATGGCTCAAATAATCTGTAACTTGTTTAAGTCTGAGCTCTTGATTTTCCTACTAAAACCCATTCCTTCCCAATGTCATTACAAGGCATCAACACTGTAATTCATTTGTCTTGTGATGTGTTTGTCTAGCTTTCAGATCAGGGTAGCACTGGCCTCATAGAATGAACTGTGTTTTTCCTGCCTCTGTTTTCTAAGATAATTTGTGTAGAGTTGCTATTTTTTCTTTAAACATTTGAAATAATTAACCAAAGAAACCATCTAGGCCTAGGCCTTTCTTTCTGAGAAAATTTCTAATACTTAATCAGTGTTTTTATTTGTTATAAGACTATTCATATCTGTTTCTTCTTGATTCAGTTTTGGCAATTTGTGTCCTTTTCAGGATCTATTTCATGTAATTGTTTAATTTCTGGCATATAGTTAATCATAGTATTCCCTTTATAGCCTTTAACTACTGTAAATTTAGAAGGTTATCCCTTCTTACATTACTGATATTAGTTATCTGTGTCATCTTCCTTTTTCTTGTCAGTCTAGGTTAGGATTTCCCAATTTTTGTGATGTTTTCAAAGACCAAACTTTTGGTTTTACTGATTTTTCTCTGTCATTTTTCTATTTTCTGTTGCTTTATATCTACTCTCATCTTTATTTTCTTCCTTCTGCTTGACTTTGCTTTGGCTTGCTTTTACTTTCCTAGATTAAGTAAAGCCATAATTATTGATTTGATCTAAGATAGTTATTTAAGATTATAAATTTTACTCTAAGAACCACCTTCACTGCATCCCATACATTTCATTTTCATTCAGATCAAAATATATTCTAACTTCTCTTATAATTTCTTCTTTGACCCATGGGCTATTTTGAAATGTGTTATTTGATTTCAAAATATTTTTGAGTTCTTAGATTTCCTTTGGTTGTTCATTTCTTTTTTTTTTTTTTAAGATTATTTATTTTGGGAGGAAGGGACAGAGGGAGAGAGAGGCTTCCAAGCAGACTCAGGGCTTGATCTCACGACCTCAAGATCATGACCCTGAGATCATGACCTGAGCCAAAATCAAGAGTAAGAGACTTAATCCTCTGAACCACCCAGGCTTCCCTGGTTGTTCATTTCTAATTTAACTCTGTTATGGTCAGAGAACATACTTGGGATGATATCAGTCCTTTAGATTGCTTTACGATTTAACATACAAAATAATCAAATGCTCTTTAGAGTCTCCAAAAGCTTTTATGAGTTATCCCCTTATAAATAAAGGATTCTATGATCAAAATGTGTGATTTAAACATTTTTAATATAATTTTTTAATATAATTCTAACATTTGAGTCATCTCAGGGTTGCATGTGTTGGTTACCTTTTCGCCTGGTAATTGATCTCATTTTTCTTAGCTCTTTGTGTGTTAAATAATTCTGAATTATATCCTTAACCTTGTTGACTGTTACGTTGTATAGACCCTGAGTCCTGTTAAAATTCCTTGAACAACGTTCACTGTTTTTGTTTTAGTAGATAATCAACTCACTGAAATTGAGAACACAAATTCCATCTCTCCCTCTCTGGATGATTTCAATCTCCGTTCACTCTTCAAAGCTTTTTTTTACTGCTTTGGGTCTATATCTTGCATGTGCCACTTGGGTTAGTCTGACATGGGCCCTGGTTTAACCTTAATTAAGTTCTCAAAGCCTTTGCTATAATACTTTGTGTCTGTCCCATGCATGCAAAATTCAAAAGTAAGTCCAAGAATTTGCAGATTCATATATAGAATTAGGGGGTCTCTTTCTCCATTTTTCTCTTCTCTCTGGAATTCCCCCATGTTTTCCAACCTGAAGGCGGGGGCTCCTTTTCCAGGTTTCCCTGGCCAGGGGGATGGAGTTTTTTATCAGTTTAGCTTCCTACTCTGCCTTGTTGTTCTGAGACTGGGGCTCCACCCTCAGGACGAAGCCATTAGGGAAAAGAGAAAGAAAAACAAAAACAGAAGGCTTACCCCCTTGCCAGTCATTTGTGCAAGTTTTGGTTCTCTTGTGTATTATAATGTTGTTGCTTTCCATGTTTTCTTCAGAGTTTTTAGTCTAATCATCAGGAAAAATAAGCTGTAGAGAGCTGATAATGTCATGACAGAATCAGAACCAGCCTCCTATTTCGTCATTTAAAAAATGTTCTTTCACATTTTGATAGGTGCATTAGGATACATCTTGTAATTGTTGTCAATCACATAATAGAGTTATCACATACTTGTCATTGGGTCTGCGTATGTGAACTTGCTTTTAGGTCATCATTGTGGCATATTACAACTTTAAGTTGTATACTGTTGGTACCACATGTGTTGAGTTTAATTGCTGTTTAAAAACACATCAAAAAAAAATAAAGTCTCCAAAATTTTGCGCTCTGGTTAACAATTAAACAGAAAGTTTTATAAATAGGAAAAGCATGGAAATAGTGGCAAGGTATAAATTTGTTATTAGTGAATAAGACAATGTATCATTGGAAGAATGATCACAATTCCATTTTTCCAAATTTTATTGCAAAGCTATAGTGAAATGCTTTTTGGACCCAAGGAAGGAACATGCCCACAAGTAGAGAATCTCTATTACCTGTTGTTAATGATACATATGCAGAAGAATTTTCTGTGATACATTATATACTGCTGTTGAGGCAAAAAAAACTGCCAAATCCTTCAAAATAAGTGGAACAAAATTCAAAGCAACGAAAGGATGGGCATCAAACAGCAACTTGTCAAAATTTCTTATTAACTTTAATTGCACCAAAAAGAATGAAACGCCTAGGAATAAACTTAACCAAAGAGGTAAAATATGCTTGGAAAAACTATGAAACATTGGTGAAAGAATTTGAAGATGACATCAAAAAATGGAAAGATATTCCATACTCAGGGATTGGAAGAACAAAATTGTTAAAATGTCCATACTACCCAAAGCAACCTACAAATCCAGTGCAATACTTATCATGATACCAATAGCATGTTCTACAAAACTGGGACAAATAATTCTAAAATTTGCATAGAACCACAAAAGACATAAATAACATAAAGACATAAAGTAATCTGAAGAAAGAAAAACAAAGCTGGAGATACCACAATTCCATTTTTCAAAGTATACTATAAAGCTATAGTAATCAAAATAGTATGGTACTGGTACAAAATAGACACGTGGCTCAATGGAACAGAATAGGGAGCCCACAAATAAACCCATGATGATATGGTCAATTAATCTATGAAAAAGGAGGCAAGAATATACAATGCGTAATGAATAGTCTTTTCAACAAATGGTGTTGGGGAAATTGGACAGATTGAAACTAGACCACTTTCTAATACAATACACAAAAATAAACTCAAAATGGATTAAAAACCAAGGTGCCTGGGTTCAGTTCAGTCAATTAAGTGTCTGCCTGTGGCTCAGGTCATGATCCCAGGGTCCTGGGGTAGAGCCAGCATCAAGCTCCCTGCTCAGCAGGGAGTCTGCTTGCCCCTCTCCCTTGCCGCCCCCCCCCCCTTCATGCTCTCTCTCTCTCTCTCACTGCCTCTCTCTCTCAAATAAATAAAATCTTCTTAAAAATGGATTAAAACCTAAATATAAAACTCAAAATGATAAAAATCCTAGAAGAGAACACAGGTGGTAATCTCTCAGACATCTCTCTGACATCAGCCATAGCAGTATTTTTCTAGATATGTCTTCTAAGGCAAGGAAAACAAAAGCAAAAATAATATATTAGGACTACACCAAAATAAAAAACTTTTGCACAGTGAAGGAAACCATCAATGAAATAAAAAACCAACCTACCAAATGGGAGAAGATATTTGCAAATGATATATCCAATAAGGGGTTAGCATCCAAAGTATATAAAGAAGTTTTACAACTCAACTCCAAAAAAATATATATAGTGGCAGAGGATCTGAAAAGACATTTTCCCAAAGAAGATATAAGATAGCCAACAGACACATGAAAAGGTCCTCAGTATCACTCATCAGCAGGGAAATGCAAATCAAAACCACAGTGAAATATCTCACACTTGTCAGAAGGACTAAAATAAAAAACCTAAGAAATAACTAGTGTTGGTGAGGTCGTAGAGGAAAAGGAACTATCACTCACCATTGGTGGGGATGTAAATTGATATAGCAACTGTGGAAAACAATATGGAGGTTCCTCAAGAAATTAGAAATAGAAATACTATATGATCCAATAATTCTACTATTGGGTATTTACCCAAAGAAAATGAAAATGTTAATTCAAAAAGATCTATGCCCCAGTGATTCTGAGTTGAAAAGATGAACAGCAATTAAAAAGAATTAAACTCAAAAAAAAAAAAAGAATTAAACTCTATTATAAAAAATAATAAATTAAAAGACAAAAAACAAAAGAATTAAACTCTAAATATGAATTTATAATAATTGCTAGTTTATTTCACATATTCCTGTGTTTGCATAAGAGTATTTTAAAAATCTGTTTGAATCTAAACATCATTCAATAAATATAAAATAAACATTCTAAATGATAAGATAAACATTCTAAATGATAAAAAAAAAGTAAATTTCCAGGCCTAGATGATTTTCATATTCTTATTGTAGTTTTTCATCTATCTTTTGAAGTAGGACACATGTATATTTAAAATATTTTGCTTAATTTGTTATATAGGGAAAAGGAAAATTAGTATGTGGCATGTATGGGAAAACTTCAGGCAATTGGAACAGGAGTCTTCCATAACTGTACACTTTCTCTGAATTTTATTTACTCAGCATACCAGTTTTTCTAAACTCTGAAGTAATAGTAGAAAGTATACTTTAATCATCTTTGTACCCTTGTGACCTAACATATTTCAAATATTAGGTATGTAACTTGAGGGAAATGGCTCTTTTCTGACAACTTTGCTTATCTCCACATAGGCCACATAAATACATCTTGAGGCAAATCTAACCTAAGTCTTTTTTTAATTTATTTTTTATTTATTTCCGGCATAACAGTATTCATTATCTTTTCACCACACCCAGTGCTCCATGCAATCCGTGCCCTCTGTAATACCCACAACCTAAGTCTTAGTTGAAAGCTTCATGATTCCTCGCAGAACAAGGGGAGGTAAGCAGCCTCGTGAGAAGCTGCCACCAGTTTCTCTATCTGTTTCCCTATCTGCAGGAGACTGTTACAAGTTCATTTCTCACCCATCTGCCTAGTTTCTGTTGAACACGAACTTTCCCCCTCTCTCCCTTAGGGTACAGCTGCAGGGTTCTGTGTAAGTCCGTAGAACTAGTTGATTACAGTTTTGAGTGAGCTCCTCAGCAGTAAAACAACTTATTGTATGTGCCAGTCATTTGGCCCAGCTGGTTCAGTGATGTATCTTGGGATGAAAGAGGCAAGGCTCGACCCTGTGCTGATCTTGCTTCTAGTTTATAAGTAACTGTCTAAACCCATTTATGTTTATTGTCTCATTACCATCAAAATCTGTGGAAATGTGGCAAGCCAAGCTAGGAGCTTCAGTGATGACTTTTGTGACCCTGTTAAACACCACACCACACCATTTATAGGGACTTTTTGGCCACTTGTCTTGGCTAAATATATAGTGACTAAATAAATAAAAGTATTGGAAAATAAGAAAGGAAGGGAAATTTACCTATATGAGATGAACAAAGTCTTTAACAGTTTTTTTATAGGTTTTTTATGTGTCACAAATAACATCCTTTTGGGTTTTTCAACCATTTAAAAATGTAAAAACGATTCTTGGCTCATGGACCATATAAAAATAAGTGATAAAAAAATAAAAAGATATATGGACCTTAAAAAAAAAGATCGTGGGCTGGATTTGGCCAGTGTTCCATAGTTCACTGGTCTCTGATAGGGAATATGGCATGTGTTCTATTATAGAAGTTCTGAAAACCAGGATTTGTAAGTTGAAGATTAACATAGGGCACAATGAGAAAAAGTAGACTTTCACAATATAGGGATTTCATACATTGTTCCTCTGAGCCTGGATCACTTTATTATTCTTATTTTTACCTTTTCTTATAGGTAATGGGAAGGTTGATTTTGATAAGTTGATGGATGGTGTGAAAGCTCTTACAGGTGAGAAGTTGATACTAGCCTAAGAGTATAAATTTTTCTCAAAATTATATTTTAAAGATTTTTTTACTACTTGTTTATTCTACCATTTTATCTTTCATCTGATAGAATTTTTTAAATCTAATTTCTTAGAGTTGGGCTTTTGCTCATCTATACTTTAGTAATAAAATTTCAGTTCTGTGTCTTGGTAGCAAATTCTTTGTTTTTTGAACTTGACATTATCACTTTTCCTATGTTGGGGGAAAATATTCTAGATCAAATCAATGAATAGTAAAGTAAAGCTCTAATAAAGATATAGGTGATTATATTATTTAAAGATGATCAGAAACATTGTCTAATCTGATGACAGAATTATTTGGATCAATCCTAATAAAATCCTAATTCACTAGAAAAATATGTAAACCTTCTTTTCTTGTGTTGATAGCCCATACTTTCTGTAATTATTATTTTATCTCCATTAATAGAACGTGGGTCATTTTAGTAGTGTTAAGGGAAGGGATTTATTTGCATGAATGCTACTGGTTATGTAACTAGATATGTCTACTCTGCCTTCATCAAGCAGTGGAGTTCACATGAATAGGATCAGATGATTTTTTTTCACATTTTGAAATTAGGTCATCCTTAAAGTTCTTATCTGATACCATCTTGTGTTTTTGAAGGAGGGGAGATTGATGCCAGTGATGTGAGAGACAGTCTAGGAAATATGGGACTAGAGCTCACAAAAAAGGAATTGTTGACGCTCCTGAAAAATCTACCAGTAACTGGTAAGAATTTCAAATACTCGTATAGACTTTAAGGGAACATACATATTTGTGAAAAGTTTAAACATTGTCTTTATTTGATCGTGGAAGGAAGAATATGTATCTTGAAATATTAAGCATGACCTTATTCTGCCTCAGAATCAAGAAGTTCCATTTCAGTTTAGGAATCACAAATACAGCAGTCATGGATCCTGCCATTAAGGGAAAAAAATTCATATCGTCACTTTTGAGTCCACTGAGAGGCAAAAAACCATTAAACTGTGAATATGAGAAACAGAAAGTATGCACTAGAGGTAAAGAAGGATAAGTCAAAGCAAGAAATGAAGAAGAATGTGTTTAATTAGCCAAGAGTAGCTGCCTCTACTGCTCATGATTAGGTGGAATGTCTGCATTGTGTATCTTCTTTATTTCTTGATGTCCTTGTTTTAGAGTAAAGTGGGTATTTCTAGTGTAAGTAATCATATATGTGCTGCCAAAGCGAGCACTCTAGTGTAATTAATTAAATATATCTTTTTAAAATTCTAGATCTTATATTTTATCTTAGTGAATTTCTACATAATTTGTGACCCTAATTGTGCAATTTCTTACAGCAGATGGAAAGATCTATCAAAATAGGCTAATGGATGCTGTTAAGTCTCTTAGAGGTGGGTAAGAATTGTGAGAAAATACAGATAGATCTGAAATCTGTCAAGTATTTTATTTCCACTCTTTCCTAGTCACTAAATTTTGGGTATAACTGGGCATCTATATTGATCTTACACTCCTTTGTAAGACCGTAATTTGCTATTGTATTTTTACTTTCATGTGCTAGGAAGAAATCTCATACTCTTAGGGACTTTTTTTGAACTCAGAGGAAAAAAATGAATGAAACCTGTCTGTAATTTTTTTAAATTAAGTAATGATTCAGTTATGCAGGTAATCTGGTCATTAGTAGAAATTAGCTGGAGTTTTAGCTAACAAAAGTAAACTTCACTTATTGGTTAAAAAAATACAAAAGTTGTCTCCCTATGACTCTAATACTGAATTGACTTTACAGTAATCTCCCCTTATTCATAAGGGATGTGTTCTAAGAGCCCCAGTGGATGCCTGAAACCATGAATAGTACTGAACCCCATATATACTATTTTTCCTATACAAATATTCCTCTGATAAAATTTAATTTATAAATTAAGTGCAGTAAGAGATTAACAATAGTAACTAATAATAGAATAGAACAGCTATAATAATATACTATAATAAAAGTTATATGAATGTCTCTTTCTCTTTCTAAATAGCTTATAGTACTATGTACTCATCCTTCTTTTTGTGATGATGTGAGGCGGTAAAATGCCTATAATGATGAGATGAGAGGATGTGAATGACGTAGGCGTTGTGATGTATCATTGGGCTACTATTGACCTTCTGAGGTCAGGAAGATATCTGCTTCCAGACCATGGCTGACAGTGTATAACTGTGGAAAGCTAAACTGCAGATAAGGAGGGGGGATCTACTGTAACCTTCAAATTAATTAACTTTCCCCTTTAAAACTTTATGCTATGTAGCTTAGTCCTTGGAACCAGATTTATTTGAAGAGGTTTTAATTATTATGCCTGTTATTGGTTTTTGTTATTTTATCAGACTTACTGACCCTTGGGTCTTAGTCCCTTATGCTAATGGGTTAATCATAATACATAAGAATTAGTAGTTTTGTCACTTTTTGGATTCCTTAAATTTTGTCTATATACATGTCTCTTTCCCAAGGAGGAATGGTTGATGTCAACAAGCTGGACACAGTTCTGGGAAATATGGGCATGAACCTCACAGAAGAGGAACTTAAAGATCTGACACAGAATCTTCCAGAAAATGGTAAACATGTAAACATTACTGTGCTCCACAAGAGCACAGGAAAATGTGCATTTTTTTTAATTTTTTATTTTTTATAAACATATATTTTTATCCCCAGGAGTACACGTCTGTGAATCACCAGGTTTACACACTTCACAGCACTCACCAAAGCACATACTCTCCCCAATGTCCATAATCCCACCCCCTTCTCCCAAACCCCCTCCCCCCAGCAACCCTCAGTTTGTTTTGTGAGATTAAGAGTCACTTATGGTTTTTCTCCCTCCCAATCCCATCTTGTTTCAAAAACCCTAGAGTATGATTATTTGGAATCAAAGAGCCCTTTTGGGAAAATTACAAGAAAAAATAGGCTTAATGTAAGAATCTTTTCTCTCATCAGTCTCATCAACTTCATGACAGCTTTTTGCACTGTGGAGCTGGGCTCAGGGAAATTCCCAGGACTACTGGCAGGGCAGAGAAAAAGAATAAATCAGAAAAGAGGAAACAGTGAAAGAGATAAAGTAAGAGGAAGATGAGGAGGAATGAAAGTAGGATATAATGAGGAATAGAAGGAAGAAACTATAATCATTGAAAATTATTAAAGTGCTGATAGGAATTCTCTTAAATAGTGATGGTCATATTTTCTGTAGCTATTCAAAATAAAGAGTTAAAAGGAACAAGGAGTAATGAACATGACTGCTCCTCCACCACAGATGGCAGCTACTGCAGAGGAAAACCATTGTGGTGACTCTAGGAAGTATGTCATGTTTCTCCTATTCCTGGCACTGTGGATTCCCACATCTCTGAGCAAGTCTCCATGAGTGTATGTAGTGTTCAGGAGCTTGAAATCCCAGTTGAAAGATGGAAACAATGAGACTTTTCCTAACCTCCCTATTCATATTTCAGAATTGATGAACGAGGTGTATGTAATTTTAGTTGGCATATTTTCTTTGTAACCTGCCATTTGTTTGATCCCAGGAAACAGACCTGTAACAGAGATTTATATGCAAGAGGTTTCTTGGGGAATACTCTTAGGACAATACCTATAAGAGAGTGAGGGAAGCAGGATTGGGCAGTATGGTTGCTACAGAAGCCTCTGCTGATCCCACAGGGGTTGGGCCTTTGTGCCCGCACCAACCAGTCATTGGATGTAGGCTGTTCTCTGAGAGGGGACATAATCTTAGGTGAGGCAGCTCCTCTGATGTTGATGGTGAGCCTCCGATGGTGAAGGATCATTCAGAGACACATCAGTACATTGGTTAAAGACACAGACTCTTGAGCCAGACAGACTAGGTTTGAATTCTGAACCGTCTGCTTAAAATTTGTGTCCTCTTACTGTTTCTATGCCTTAGTTTCTTCATCTATGAAAGGGTTATATTAATACCACCTACTTAATAAGAGTTTTTTATAGGGATTAAATGAGACCAGTGCCTGGCACATAATAGTTCAATGAAGTTTCTTATTATTATTATCATCTGTTATTATTATAATCATGATGATTGTTATTAAGTCCCTCTAAAAGCTTATGGGATTATATTTGCAAACCTTTGCAAAATGTTTACTTGATACGAATCATTTAGAAAAACTTTGAGTAGGACCCAATACTAAAGTAAGAACAAACATTTCTCTTGACATTTACATCAATCTATGTTAGTGATTTCTTATACTGTGAAGTCTACACATTGCTGAGAATGTCATCAGGATTGGTGAAGGGCCAGGAGGGAGGCAAGGAAGGAGAAAAAAAAATGTGGAAAGAGGGTGCAGAGGCCAGCACCTGTGACTGGAATGTAAGAGAATTTAAAAGGGTCAAATGGAAGAGATCATGCTGAGTGAAATAAGTCAAACAGAGAGACTCAACTATCATATGGTTTCACTTATTTGTGGAGCATAACAAATATCATGGAGGACAAGGGTTGTTAGAGAGGAGAAGGGAGTTGGGGGAAATTGGAAGGGGAGGTGAATCATGAGAGACATTGGACTCTGAAAAACAATCTGAGGGGTTTGAAGTGGCGGGGGGGGGGGGTGAGAGGTTGGGGTACCAGGTGGTGGGTATTATAGAGCGCACGGGTTGCATGGAGCACTGGGTGTGGTGAAAAAATAATGCTGTTATGCTGAAAATAAATAAATTAATATAAAAAAGAAAAAAAACTATTAAAAAAATAAAAATAAAAATAAATAAATAAAAGGGTCAAATGGAAATAAATAAGGGAGAAACACAGAAAGCCCTAATGAGTATAATAATGATTAAAATTTCACCCAAGATTGCTTTAAATTTTCAGAGACCATGTTCCCCCAGCTATTTACAATACAGAGAAAGAGATATTATATCACCTTTTTTGTTCCCTTATAGACACTTGTCACAGAGCAAAGTTATCCGTAATTTGGGCCAGCATGTTTAACATGTTCTCCCTACTTGAAGGCTTTAGGGATTCCCATGGATGTTAACTAATGAGTCATTGACAACTACATCAAAAACAAATGATAATACTGTATGTTGGCTAATTGAATGTAATTTTTAAAAAAAGAAACAAGCCCTGGTTTTTAAGAAATGTTAAATAAAGTTGAAGTGTGACTGTTCACAAAGCAATTCCTTTCCAGAAGCGCAAGAACTAGAATATGTTAACCTTAGAAGATTCCAATAAGGCCAAGAAATATCTCCCCTAGAACATTTCCTACCTAGCTACTCCCATTGGGCAAGTCAGTTTTTTCTCGCCTTATTCTGATGGTGTTCAGTGGCATCTTTGCCATTTCTAGGTTCCATTTGTCAGAGATAAGCTCTTTATAGAAGACATTTTGTTAAATTACTTTATGAGGAAGTGGTGATGATTTTCCATTATTTTTGATCCACTCGTGCAACATGTGTGTTTTGTTTCCTTATTTTGTTTGTGGCTTGAATTTACACTAACATATAGAGAAACATGATTCTAGATGTGAGCCAATCAACTTTTGCCTTGAAGACCTTCTTTCGGCTCAAAATGCCTGTGTGAGATCATGGTGGATTTTTGTATTGCCCTTATTAGTTGTATTTTCTCAATAATGTAGTTCATGTTTCACTAATTTTGTCTTCTGCTGTTAGTCAAACAATAGTGCAAAATAAAGGTGCAAACGTATTTTTGCTGCTTTTCTCTTTCTAGAAACACAATACAGTTGAAATTCTGACTTAGTGAGCTAATTCTAAGTAATTTTTATACTTTCTTGTCCGTTTAAAAACTGATATAGGGGCAGCTGGTGGCTCAGTTGGTTAAGCATAAAACTCTTGGTTTTGGCTCAAATCATGATCTCAGGGTTATGAAATCAAGTCCCAGCTCAGGCTCCGTCATCAGTGGGGAGTCTGCTTGAGATTCTCTCTCTCCCTCTCACTTTGCTCCTCCCCACCCACGTGCTTACTCACTTGCATGCTCTCTCTCAAATAAATAAATAAATAAATCTTAAAAAAAAAAAGCTAATGCAACAAACCATTGAATATCTATTATATATCTGAAGGCTATAGTTAACCTCTAGTATGACTTAAATCATTTCTGACTTGCACATATAATTTAAAGGGTTGATGAAGTCTTTTCAGTTTAATTGTAATAATGAATAAGTAGTGAGTGTGGGCTGGCTTTACATGAATGGAAATTTTCCAAACTTAAAACATTGAAATATTGTAGATATTAAATTTTTTGTTTTTTCCACAATAGCATTGGTAAATAATAATTTTCTAAGATCTAAATGCTAAAAAGCAACTAAGATAGAAGGGATTTCCTTTATATATCATTCTTTTATGACTAAAAGTTTTAATATCTTAAAGGAAAAAAGTTAAAGTCACATTAACTGTGTTTGTGAAGTGTAAAACCTTTCTCTTCACACTAATGAAGGGGGAAAATAGAATAAGATTCTAGAACAGGTAATAATTACTAAATTCTTTTGGCTTAATTTCTCATCTCTAGTGTTACATATGAATATAATTGTATGTTGTCTTTCAGTTGATGGGAAAGTTGCTATGGAACAGGTTATGGATGCAGTGAAATCTTTCACAGGTTAGTGATACTTTAGTAATAAACTGGGGGCCCCACAGCTTTATAATAGTTTCTGTTTTTCTGTGGTGTTTTTCAAGTATTCTACCACTAGATCCAATAGAAAGTTTTTTCTTAGATTATATAAATTTAAGTTTGGCAAAAGGAAGTAAAAGTAAAACAATACAAAAAAATACCTATAAGACTAAATCTTAGTAAGATCCTGCATCCTATAGAATTTTACTTCCTAATAAAATGTTTCCCTGCATGAAACTCTAAGCAGGCACAGGAAATGGCACTGTGAATTTTCAAAGGATTGAGTTAACAGTGTCAACAATTACATTATTAATAAAATCACATAACACTTTCTTACATTAGCCACCTCTGTGAATTAACTTGAACAGTAATAGAAATGAATTTATTTTTCCCCAAAGTTAAAAAGATCCCCTTACCTATTAGTACTGAAAGATCAACTAAGATTTCCATACTATGTAATGAATGAGGACTGTGCTGTGCTTTTGTTATTCAACCGAAAACGTGAGATCATCAATAATATGTACACCTATCTCTAACTTTTTGAAGGTGAAAAGGTTGATTTGGATAACTTGGAAAACGTACTGAAAAATATGGGGATTCAACTCACTGATCCTGAATATACAAAGCTGGTGAAAGCACTGCCCATTAGCGGTAAGCCTAAAAAAAGGCAGCCAGAACCTTAACAACTAGACTCTGTACAAGCCTGAGAGCAAAAGCCTAAAGCTTTAGAATTTAATACCTAAAGACTACTGGAAAATAGAAACTTCGGGTTATTTTTAAAAACCTGTCAGCCAGGTTGTTTTACAAAGTGAATGTTTTGTACTCTCCAAAAATGTGAAAATCATAAAATACAAAGATTGATGAATTGTCCCCCATTAAAGGATATCAAGAGGGGGCGCTTGGTGGCTCAGTCAGTTAAGCATCAGTCTTTGGCTCAGGTCATGATTCCTGCCTTGGGCTCCCTGCTCAGTGGGGAATCTGTTTCTCCCTCACCCTCTGTCCCTCCCCACTGCTTGTGTTTTTGCTCTCTCAAATAAATAAAGTCTTAAAAAAAAATAAAGAGCCATGACAACTTAATGCTTAATTGTTATAGATGACATCAGTGGAGCAATTGGTGAAATTGAGTAAATTTTGTGCATTAGTTAGGTACTGCATTGGTGTACTGCACCAATTTTAATCTTTTAATTTGGATAATTATATGGTGGTTGTGTGAGAAGTGTATATATGTGTGTGTATATATGTATGTATATATATTTTTAAATTTCAATTTAAATTCAATTAAATCAACATATACTATATTATTAGTTTCAGAGGTAGAATTTAGTGAGACATCAGTTGCATGCTTTTTTTAAAGAAAATACACACTAAAGGATTCAGGGATTAAGGGCATTGTGTCTGCAACTCACAAACATTCAGAAAAAAAGGAACATTCACATACAGAAAGGATGACAAAACAAAATGGTAAAATGTTAACACTTGAAAAATCTGGGTGAAGAGTAAAAATTTTTTGTACTATTTTTGCCATTTTCTGTAAGTCTCAAACCATATTAAAATAAAAAGCTACAATTAAAAATTAATAAATCTCTGTCAGTGTCATATAGATTTTGGCTTGAGACTCTGAACTCTCCAGTAAAAACCTGCCATGATAAGGTAAGCAATGACCCAAATGTTGCTTTAAAATGATTTTAGTATTTTTAGATGGTTGGGGGTTTTGGTTCCTATTATTTTAACTTTTTATTTCTATTTTGACATAATTTCAAACTTACAGAAAAGTCTTAAGAATAGTACAAAGAACTCCCTTTATCCAGATTGACCAATTTGTTCAGTTTACCCATTTGTTTTATCATTTATTCACACCCTCCCTTTCTCCCCAACACACACACACACACATGTGCATGCACACTTTCTTCCTGAATCACTTGCAGAAATATTACCATCAAATACCCAGAAATAATAAATTCACAAGATTTAAAACCTCTGCATCAAAAAAAGAACAAACCACAATTTTAAAAAAAGCATTTGCGTCAGGTATGACAAAGACATAATGAAGAGCTTCTTAAAGACCTTTATGGTAAGTAAAAAGACAACCTAATGTAAGAATGGACACTGGACAAGGAACATCAACATGTGTGTGTGTAAATGGGTGTGAAATACCTTAGACACTTTTTTTTACAACCATGTGTATTTCAGCATGATAGAATTCTGCTAAAAATAGTCTTATGAGACAAAGTGTACATTTGTACATTTAAAGATTTCACATTCCTTTAGTGCTACTTCAAGGTAAAACAATAAAATTCTTGGACAAATTGTTATTCTTTTTAAATATAAGAAATAAATTGTATTCTCATGTATTCCCTTATAAATTTCCCTGTATCATAAACCAGCTCCATTTTTTTTAAACAGATGATGGAAGGGTATATCAAAATGGGATATTAGAGGCCATGAAGTCTTTAAAAAGTGAGTAAGAATTCTAAGATATTGTTGTTTTTGTCTGAAATCTTTAGGCTTTGCTAAGTATTTTGAGTCCTGTGTCTCTCTTTATATTTTTAGGCCTTACTTTTGCTTCTTTCCATATATTTTCACTTGACAGAGAAATAGCGTCTGTATTTTTATCTTCATAGGAAATAACATACTTGAAATTTTCCTGATTTTGTTCCAAAATAAATAACTGGTATCTGGATATGTGCAGCAAAATTGAAGTAGAGGATTAGCTTCACTTTCCCATATTAGGAAAGTTGTCCAGCAACAAACAACAGCCAATCTTGGAGTCTGAGCAATTAAATAAATACTTCTTACTGTGTGTTAGGACTATTAGAAATAATGAACGAGTAGGTGCCAGTTGCCATTAAGTCTGATAATCTTGTTAAGAACTCCTTTTCTATGTATATTTGTCACCAATATAGGTTTTAAAGAAATGTATGCAAAAACAATGAATACTGTTTCGCTGAAAAGAAATGAAAAAAAAATTAAAAAATAAAATAAGGGACAGTATACCTAAAAATAAAAGAGACAGAGAAAGAAAGAGAAATGTATTCCATTTCCATTTTTCCTACTTACTTTCTTTGTCCTCTTGGAAAAGTCAAATGAAAATTATAGTCTTATCAGGACTGTCAGTAACAATCCAAAGAAACAAATCATATTTTTTGTCGTCTCTTTTATTATAAATATCTATACATACTCATTAAAAACATTCAAAGGCATGAATGTATTTTTCACGTTTTAGATCATTTAGTTACTCTCCTGTTCCTTTTCTGCCTTTCTTAAGGAGGAAAAGTTGGTATCAACAACCTGATACCTCTTCTGGAAAAAATGGGTATCAAGCTCACGGAAAAAGAACTTGCACAGCTGAGAAAAAATCTACCTGCTGATGGTATGGATAACAGATAACTATTGTCAGTTCCTAAAAGGGACTTTTTTCTGTCTTGTAGATGATCATCTCTAACACTAGATGTAGTTAGTGGTATAATAAATGCTCAAAATCCTGGAGAACCCTAAAATGAGGAACAAGGCACAGATGCCTACTGATGTTACTGCCACACAACATTATTTTAAAAGTTATAGCTACTTCAGTGAGAAAGTAATATTAAATAGTATCAGGAAAGACACAATATTATCTTTAGTTTCAGGTGACATGATCATGTGTCTAGGAAACCCAAGAAGCACACAACCTAAAGGAAATCTATTAAAACTATTGAGTCTTCAATAAGACATTTTTGTTCAGGTTGGCTCAACATGAGATAAATGTGCAAAAACTTAATTGCTTTCCCTAAGCTCACAATAAACAAGTAGAAATAGAAATGGGGAAAATATCAAACCATAGAATATCTAGGAATGAATTTTGTAAGAAATAGGCAAACTGAACATAAAAAAGAAGAAATATGATTCATATGAAGAAAACTATAAAATCTTAAATGGAACATAAAACAAAAAATTAATGTCCTTGAAGCACTAACATACAGGATCAGATATGTTAAATCAGACTCACATGAAACAGAGATCTTATCAAGTATCAAGCTTTACTAAATAATGTCAAGGATAAAAGCATCAAAAAATCAAAACAGGTCCAAGATGTCAAAGACAGCTCCATAGTTTTCTTTCTTCCCATGTTGGACATACCATTCTGACCCAGAATAGATGAAGTCTCTGTACGAAGACCACAAGGTCGCCTTACACAACAGAAGGATTTAAATTATGAAGCCTCTTCAGAGAGTTCTATAGACTGTGTTACATTTCCAGTGAGCCATGCCTCATAAGTCATGGGCTCTATTTACTGTAGGTTATTCTTAGCTAGAGACCTACTGGGTTTTTTTAAATTAATTAATTTATTTTCAGCATAACAGTATCATTATTTTTTCACCACACCCAGTGCTCCATGCAATCCATGTCCTCTGTAATAGCCACCACCTGGTACCCCATCCTCCCACCCCCCACCCCTTCAAAACCCTTAGATTGTTTTTCAGAGTCCATGAGAGTCAATTATCATATGGTTTCACTTATTTGTGGAGCATAACAAATAGCATGGAGACCTACTGTTAAAGGCATTTCTAACATAAAGCCTCTTCCTATAGCAAATATCATTAGTCTGTTTATCTAGAGGATCATTTGACAAAGATATTAAAGTCACTTACCTTCTTTTCTTTCCTCCAAAGGCATCCCCCTCAGTAAGGGAAGTTAATGGATTGTAGACCATCTGCTTTAACACTTTCCTCTCAGAAATATTTACTTACTATAAAATATTTAATTTAATATAAAATTTTCAGAATCCCAGTGGGGTGTTATCATAAGAACTTAGAAATGATTTAAAAGAACAAATGAAAAAAGAAATTCCCAACTATAGCCAAGAAAATTATGAAAAAAGAAAACTAGAATGGAGATTTGCCTTGTCATATATTAGCACTTACTATAAAACTACTATGTAATCAAAAAAAATTTCATTGGCAAGTAATAAATAAATAAATAGATGTAACAAAATAGTTTAAAATAGAGCCCAGTATAATGGCTATCTTGATTCATATTAAAGAATGATTTTAAAATAGTATTAGCTGGGGCACCTGGGTGGCTCAGGTCATGATCTCAGGGTCCTGGGATTGAGCCCCACATCAGGCTCTCTGCTCAGCAGGGAGTCTGCTTCCTCCTCTCTCTCTGCCTGCCTCTCTGCCTACTTGTGATTTCTGTCCATCAAATAAATAAAGAAAATCTTTAAAAAATTAAAATAAAATAAAATAGCAATGGCCACAATCGCCAAACTGTGGAAAGCACCAAAATGCCCTTCAACGGACGAATGGATAAGGAAGATGTGGTCCATTTACACTATGGAGTATTATGCCTCCATCAGAAAGGACGAATACCCAACTTTTGTAGCAACATGAACGGGACTGGAAGAGATTATGCTGAGTGAAACAAGTCAAGCAGGGAGAGTCAGTTATCATATGGTTTCACTTATTTGTGGAGCATAACAAATAGCATGGAGGACATGGGGAGATAGATAGGAGAAGGGAGTTGGGGGAAATTGGAAGGGGAGGTGAATCATGAGAGACTATGGACTCTGAAAAACAATCTGAGGGTTTTGAAGGGGCGGGGGGTGGGAGGTTGGGGTACCAGGTGGTGGGTATTATGGAGGGCATGGATTGCATGGAGCACTGGGTATTGTGCAAAAATAATGAATACTGCTATGCTGAAAATAAATAAAAAATAAATTTAAAAAATAGTATTGGCTATCTGTCTAAAAGAAAAAATTAGAAACCGCCTTACATTACAGTATAAACAAAAATGCTTCCTATGTGAATTGAAGCTCTAAATATAAAATATAAATAAATTAATTATTGGGAAAAATTGGAGGACTATTTTGTAACATTAAGTTGAGGGAGACTTTCTTAAATAACACAGTTATCCAGAAGTAGGAAAAGAAAAAAAAAATCATGAGTTTGTGGGGTTTTTTAAGATTAAACATATAAAGGAGATCATACAGTATTTGCCTTTCTCTGTCTGTTTTATTTCACTTAGCCCTCAAGGTCTATCCATATTATTGCAAATGGTAGATTTTCTTCTTATTTATAACTAAATAATATTTCATTGTATATAAACACAATATTTTCTTTATCCATTCATCCACTGATAGATGCCTAAGTTGTTTCCATGTCTTTGCTGTTGTAAATTATGCTACAGTGGATGTGGGGGTACAGATCTCTCTTCAAGATAGTGATTTTGTTAACTTTGGACGTATACACAGAACTGTAATTGCTGGATCACATGATAGTTCTGTTTTAATTTTTTGAGGAACCTTCATATATTTCACATTGGCTGTACCAATTTTCTTTTTTTTTTTTCCTTTAATTTATATAACAGAGAGAGAGAGAGAGATCACAAGTAGGCAGAGAGGCAGGCAGAGAGATGGGGGGAAGCAGGCTTCCTGCTGAGCAGAGACCCTGATGCAGGGCTTTACCCCAGGACCCAGAGATCATGACCTGAGCTGAGGGCAGAGGCTTAACCCACTGAGCCACCCAGGCGCCTGGCTGTACCAATTTTCACCTTCACCAACAGTACACAAGGGTTCCCTTTTCCCCATGTCCTTGCCAGTACTTATTATCTCTAGTCTTTTTTTTTTTTTAAATTTTTTATTTTTTATAAACATATATTTTAATCCCCAGGGGTACAGGTCTGTGAATCACCAGGTTTACACACTTCATAGCACTCACCAAATCACATACCCTCCCCAATGTCCATAATCCCACCCCCTTCTCCCAAACCCCCTCCCCCCAGCAACCCTCAGTTTGTTTTGTGAGATTAAGAGTCACTTATGGTTTGTCTCCCTCCCAATCCCATCTTGTTTCATTTATTCTTCTTCTACCCACTTAAGCCTCCATGTTGCATCACCACTTCCTCATATCAGGGAGATCATATGATAGTTGTCTTTCTCTGTTTGACTTATTTCGCTAAGCATGATACGCTCTAGTTCCATCCATGTTGTTGCAAATGGCAAGATTTCATTTCTTTTGATGGCTGCATAGTATTCCATTGCCAAACTATGGAAAGAACCTAGATGTCCATCAACAGATGAATGGATCAAGAAGATGTGGTATATATACACAATGGAATACTATCTCTAGTCTTTTTGATACTAGCCATTCTCACAGGTGTGAGATGATATCTCGCTGTGGTTTTGATTTGCATCTCCCTGATGATTAGTGAGGATGAGCCACTTTCTCATAGACATGTTGGCTATTTGAATATCTTCTTTGGGAAAATAACTTTCCGGGTCTTTCACCCATTTTTAGCTTTTTTTTTTTTTTTTTTTTAATATTTCTATGCTGTTGATGTATATCAGTTTCCTATATAGATATTATGGATATTAACTATATGGATATTAACCTCTTACCAGATACATGGTTCATAAATATTTTCTTCCATTCTATAGGTTACCTTTTTACTTTGTTGATTGTTTTTTTTTTTTTTTTTTTTTTTTTTGCTGTGCAGAGAAGCTTTTCAGTCTGATGTAGTCCCACTTGTTTATTTTTTATGTTGTTGCTTGTGCTTTGGTGTCACATCCAAAAAAATCATTGCCAAGACCAGCATCAAGGAACTTTTTCTCAATTTCCCTTGGGAGTTTTATCATTATCAGGTCTTACATTTAAGTCTTTAGTTCATTTTGAGTTAATTTTTGTAAATGGTCTAAGACAGGAGTCTAATCTCATTCTTTAACATGGAAATACCCAATTTTCCAAGAACCATTTAATGAAGACACTTCCTTTTCTCCACTGAGTATTCTTAGCTCCCTTGCCAGATATTTGTTGGCCATGTATGTATGAGTTTATATCTAAGCCATTAATTTTATTTCATTGGTCTAAAGCATGTGTGTTGTATGTCAATACCATACTCTTTTGATTACTATAGATTTGTAATACAGTTTGAAATAAAGAAGTGTGATACTCCAGCTTTTTTCTTCTTCTGAGGATTGGTTTGGCTTTTGTGATTCCAAATGAATTTTAGGGTTATGTTTTATATATCTGTCAAAAATGCCATTGGACTCCTGATGAGAATTGCATTGAATTTGTAGGCAGCTTTGACTTAGTATGGACATTTTAGCATTATTAATTTTTCCAGTCTTTGAACACAGGATATCTTTCCATTTAGTGTGTGTCTCTTCCAAATTTATTCCTAAGCCCTTGTTTGTGATGCTATTGTAAATGAGATTGTTTTCTTTATTTCTTTTTCTGATAATTCATTACTAGTGTAGAGAAACACCACTGATTTTTATATGTTGATTTTGCATCCTGCATCTTTAGTGAATTCATTGATTAAATCTAACAAGATTTGTTGGGTTTGGTTGTTTTTTGTTTTGTTTTGTTTTGTTTTCTAGTCTTTAGGATTTTATGTATCTAAAATCATGTGATCTGCAAATAGAGACAATTTTACTCTTCCTTTCTGGTTCTGATGCCTTTTATTTCTTTATCTTGCCTAATTTTTCTGGCTAAGACTTAAGAGTACTGTGTTGAATAGAAATAGTGGACATGAGCACCTTTGTCTTATTCCTGATTTTAGAGAAAAGGCTTTCAACCTTTCACTACTGAGTATGATGTTAGATGTGGGTTTGTCTACAGATGGGCAGAGCCAATGGCTGGGCTCTTCACTCAGGCACTGCTGCAAGTGGAACTGTAGGGTGACCTACACAGCCTCTGGAATCCTCTCAATAGATTTCCTGGTCATGTGGGACAGAAGGCTATACTCAGCAATAGGCAGAGGCCATGAATTTGCCTTTTTACCTGGGTGGGGTGGCAGAACAGGCCACAAGACCAGGGTGGCTTATTGGCTGGGGACCCAAATCAGGCAGAGTCCCCAAGCAACCAGCTTGGCTCTGTAGATGGGCAAAGCCACTGTCTACGATAGCTACTCAGGTACTGCTGCTAGGAGAAACAGTCTGCCAAGATCCAAATTCTGGTTTCTATAAGCCATTCTCCCTTTCCCCATTTCAATCTGATCTCCATTGGTCAAGTCCCACAGATTCCTCCCACATTATCTATGGGACAAGACCCAACTGGGTCTTCCAGGAAGCAACCCACAATTCTGGAGGAGTTAGATGTCCACCTTGGGCTCTCTTTTTCCCAACAGAGAAAATGTAGCTCTGGGAGGCCCTCTCAGTGCAGCACTATACCAGCCTGAGAGAGGGGTAGTACAGTTCGAGTGTAGCCGGTTCCCTTACCCTTCTAAGGCAGTCCTTCTCAGTCTCTATAGTTCAGGAAGGTACTTCACCCTTATTCTCATACCCTATATTCTGGGATTTTCATAATGGTGACTTGTCTATGGATACTTGCAAGATGGTCTTTTTATGCGGGGGACTGAAGTTGAGAACAACCTATGTCACCGTCTTGATGACATCACTCTATATTTCAATGCAAATGTAATTTTGTAATGATAAAAGTAATTATAATTTAAAGAAAGTTAGAAGAAAATACAAATCAGTCCACATGATTCCTGAACTTCCCTTCAATGATTCTATATAGCCTAGTAGATGAAGGCTAAGCTTCTTAAAATAGCTTGCAAATCCCTCAATAATCTCAGCCCAACCTGACTCTCTTATATCAGCTTTCCTCTTCCAAATCCATACTTTATGGAGGGCACCTACTGCATGGAGCACTGGGTATGGTGCATAAACAATGAATTCTGAAACACTGAAATTTTAAAAATTATTCTTCATACTGAACTGACTCTAGTTCTCCATACCTTGCTTATGTATACAATGTATATATTGTGCCTAGGTTTTTGGCAGGTTTTGTTTTGTTTTGTTTTGTTTCTACATTTCTCAGACTCTCTTCCATGTGGAAGATTCTTTCTACGCATTCCCCTTTCCTTTAGTTAAAGTCTCATATTTTCACTTGCTCATGTACTGCATACTCCGAGATACAATCATTTAACACCCTAGTTCCACCCAGTAGTGGTTCCTATATGAGCTGTGGCCCTCATGGTTCCCTATTAGCTGACCAATACCAATGATCCAGAAACACTGGAAAAGGTACCTTTTTCTTTCTGCAAACTCCAATATCCAAGACATCTCTTTGAAAATACATAGATCCCTGAAATTCAGAGATTTAATGAAAGTGTGGTAAAATTATGATATAAATGGAACTTACCTGTCATTTTCCATCAATATATGTCCGTTTTTTATGTTTTTGGAGCTCATGACATTGATTACATGTCTCAATTTTCCCCTTTCAAAGCTGATGGAAAAGCTGATCTGAGTGAAGTAATGGATGGAGTGAAAGCTATTACAGGTGAGTGAGAAGCTAATATAAACATAGAAGCCTAATTTTTATAGGAACTGTTTTTCTTCATGCCTTAATTGCTATGCTAATTCTATCATTTTTACCTCCTATTTGTTTAATGTTTTCATATCCAGTAGCCCAGAAGTCAGAGTATTTTCTGATGTTATTTTCCACTAAAACACTTCATTTTCCTTATTTTAAGACAGCCCAAATCTACAATAAAAGGTGAAATTCTTTGGAAAAGACTGTGGTAATCACTTAAAGAAGAAATAATATTTCCTTATGTCAATAGAATTAAGATACACCGTCTGCAGTTTGCTAATTAACAAAAGAGATATGTAATACCCATTTCTTATCATTGTCATTTTGAGTATGTTAGTTCAAGCCTTCCAAGAAGTAGGATTACATGTGAAGGACATTATTATGGGAAATGCCTAAGAGAAAATAAGGAGGGGAGGTGAAAACACTGGGAGGTTGTCAGAGTGCAGTGCAAATCTGACACCAAGTGAAGGAAAGAGGAAGAAATGTTTGGGTGAAAGCATCCAAGACTGCCATGCAGTCTGAGGAAGGTCTGGCAATACTGTTTTCAAGAATCCTCTGGTCAGGGGCACCTGGGTGGCTCAGTTGGTTAAGCCTCTCCCTTCAGCTCAGGTCATGGGATGGTTAGGTCATGGGATCAGGTCAGGTCCTGGGATCTAGCCTCACATCAGTCTCCCTGCTCAGAAGGGTGTCTGCTTCTCCCTCTCCCTCTGCTCCTTCACCCAACTTGTGCTCTTGCTCTCTCTCCCTCAAATAAATAAATAATCTGTTTTTTAAAATCCCCTGGTTAAAGTCATCATATTCCCCAGGAACTGGGCTCCCTTAGGAGCTGCACCCAGCCCTTGACCAGTGCCAATGGTAGGTGTGGATTTTGTGCAAAAAAACACAGATTAATTTCAAAGCAGAAGGTGGGGCCCTTGGTTAATTATGTTCTCCATAGTTGGAAGTCCTGCACGTACATTATCATGATTACCAGTGAGGTTGCCCTCTCTTATTAGCCTTTAGAAAACCAATTATGTTTCTGTGAATGACATCACCTCAGTGTAATTGGTCAGAGCTCAGCAACCCTCACTTCCCCCAGCTCATCCTCATTTTGTATGGGCATCATAATGTAGTTTTATTATTTGCAATCATTTGATTATACTTAAATTCATTGGATGTCATTATTTTAATCTTTTTATTAAGGAGAAAAGGCTGATATCAACAGTGTGAAAACTGTTCTGGAAAACCTGGGGAAAGATCTCAAAGATAAAGTATTCTTGGACCTGATAAAACGTCGTCCTTCTAAGGGTAAACGTTTTAAATACTAATGTGACCAAAAAGAAGCTTTAGATTTCGGTGTCTGTGGGAACCTCTACAATTATTTCCATTTCCTCAGTTCCAGGAAAAAGAAAGTCTATTTTAAAAAAAATTTTTAGAATGTCCATTTATACCTGAAATGAATCCCTATCTACACAGTTTTACTTTTAGATTGGGAAACAGCATTTCCATTATGATGAGCCTTATTATCAAGAATGGGGGAAAAAAAAAGGTGTGATCTGGGATTTGTAGAAAGAGGAAAAGGATTGTTTAGAAGTGAAAAAAGCGAGATTGGACAGAAGAAAAGTTGAATGCCTGATGTGCTAAATTTCACCCAATTTCCTCTCAAATTTTATTATAAAAGAAATTTCTAGTGAAAACTCTTGAAAAGCCATTTATCCCAAGAGTATCCTAATGATTTTCCACATTTCTCTGTGACTTAAATTCTGCCTTTTCTTATAGAAGATGACAAGATCTTTCAAAACAGGTTGCTAGAAGTTGTGAAGTCTCTAAAAGGTATGTGAGCAGCATAATGAAAGTGCAGACAAATACGGCAGCTCCGCATTTATACTGTTTCCAAGACATTAGTGGATGCTGCTCTCTTTCTACACTGATTGTAAATTTATGCTCCCACTGAAGATCAAGCTACACTTAGCTGCCAATCTTTTACTTCTTATCTAGGAAGAAAATCTTGTACTTTTTCAAGGTTTTCCAAACTTTTAAAGAAAACAAGTATCAGATTTCAAGTTGAATAACAAAATATAACAGAAGAGATTAGCACTGACTCAGGGAAGTTAATCAGCTGCCAACAAGTACTAAACTAAATATTTTTACTACTTTACTTCTGAACAAGTAACAAAATATTGTTCAGAAGTAAAACGCATTTTCCTCCAGAACTTGAATTCGCTTAGCATTTATTCAGTGCTGTTTAAAACCTTGTGTTTTATAGTCTAGTCCCCAAGACAAGTCTCAAGAAAAGGACCTTAATTCTAATGTCATAGCTGACTTTCTCTATAGACATAAGGTCCTTAGTCTCTTGTTCTAAAATTGATGGGGTTTTTTCCCCACACTTTACAACAAGAATCATTAACCCTACTACTTGGGGAGGGGGGGATGTCTGTGAATAGGCTTTAAAGAATATATGACCCCCCTGAAATTGTATGTAATCTTTGTGAACACAGATATATAGTTCATGAAATTCACAACAAGAGGTTTAAGAACCTCTTTTTTGGAGTTACATAATTTTCTTCATGGACTGTCTCTCTCCTTAGATGGGAAATTCAATGCCAACGACTTGAGTGCTATACTGGATAATATGGGAATCAAGATATCAGATAAGGAACTTAAGGCTCTGACTAAAAATTTCCCTGCTGATGGTGAGCAAGTTTTCAGATACCATAGTTACATGCTGGGAGAGTTTAAGAACCATAGCCAGTGGTCTGAGGGAAAGGGGCCTTAGGAATGGTAATCTACCCTGAAAATAATCAAGAAGCTATAAATATCAGCAAAACAAGTAACCAGCATCCAAGCAGGCAATTACCAAAATCAACATGAAAATATTGCACTTTGTATGTATGTCTTTTATGCTCTTTACCCATCTTACGGTCGCTAGAAAACAGTCTTCCACATTTTGAATAGAAAAATGCAGGCAACTTAGATGATGGTACTTCCGAATGTCTTCCAATTACTAACACATATGGGTTTGAAATATTATAAAACTCTAAGTAAAATTTATATTACTGAAATGGCATATTTTTATATTTAAGTTTTTCTTTCTAATATTAAGGAAGGAAATAAAAACTGCATAAATCAATAACCTAGAAAAATATTGTTCAGTAGGTATTTCTTAAGTAAGCATATATGCTTAAGATAGTGCCTGGCACAAAGTTAATAAGATTTATTATCTTTACTCCTGTGTTTTCTTTCACAGTATTTTCTGAGTCTTTTTTATCTTTTTTGATTTTCTCCTACAGTTGATAGGAAGATTTCAATAAAGAGACCAATGAATGAAATGAAAGCTAACTTTACAGGTAAATGAGAACTTAAGGTTCTTAGGGTTTCAGCCCTTTATATTAGTTTTTTAAATGGCATTTCTAGTATCTTACTTAATTCTGATGTTTCATTATTAAATACATGCTTCTAAGGCCCCTTGGATTGACATTAGGAAGGCTTCTGCAATAGAATACAAGACTATATGTTAATTTTAAATCCTAAGTTTTCTGTTGCTTATGTAAGTAAAGGCTTCATGTCACAAATGTTTAACTGAACATAATCCAGAAATGTGTATGGTGAAGCTTAGAAGTGATTAAGATAATGTATTCCCTGAAATCATCAATAATTCTTGCCAAAACAATCAGATGGTTTTGAATAATAATTCAGGTACAAATCTACATTATCTTAATTCACTCAACAGATTTTATTCTGGAAGTTGTCTTTTCCAACTTTAGAAAAAAACTCCCTTTAATTCATTTTAAATATGGTATTTTATAAATACCATAAATCATTCTCAGTGGTTCTACAATTGAGACTATCTTTGCCTAACTCTTCATCTTGAAATTGGCATCTCATTAAGGGGCAGAGAGCATATCTCATAACTTGAGATACTCTGAGAGTACCAGAAGCTCATACATGTACCATCCCCCCTCTTGAAAGGTGAGAAGATTGATCCTAGTGACTTGAAAAATTTCCTGGGAAGCCTGGGGATTGAGCTCACAGATGAGGAAAAAGAGAAACTGCTGAAAACCCTGCCAGTTGATGGTGAGCTATCATAGAAGGGCCATGGTCTTTTGTGGGTCTTTACGTCTGCGTAAATATCTCCAAATTCATTTCTGTTTATTTTTTTCAAAAGTACAAAAGAAAAAATATTAAATTGAGTTCTAAGGTATGTAGCAACCTGAAGGTATATAGCAACCTGTCTTAGTATTTATAATGGAAATTAAGTAACCCTTTAGACAAGAGTGGACATTAATAACTAAACATGTTGTTACTTGTCAAGCCACTAATTTGTTTATAGCATGAGAAGGGAAGAGAGAGAGATTGGAGATCCATGAAGAAAAGAATAAAGATAGGAAGCAGAAATAAAAAGAAAGGGAAGTTCTATATGATTTCACTCATATGTGGAATTTAAGAAACAAAACAGATGGACATAGGGGAAATGAAGGAAAAATAAAATAAAAACAGAGAGGAAGGAAAACCATAAGAGATTCTTAACTATAAGAAACAATTTGTGGGTTGCTGGGGGAGGGGTTGGTGAGAGATGGGGTAACTGGGTGATGGGCATTAAGGAGGGCACATGATGTAATGAGCACTGGGTGTTATATGCCACTGATGAATCACTAAATTCTACCCCTGAAACTAATAACACTGTATGTTAACTAAACTGAATTTAAATTTTAAAAATTGGGGAAAAAAAAAAGAAAGAAAGAAAGGTTGGCTATACTCATGTTTGAGCAAGTAGACTCCCTCGGGTACTGGAATAGGAAGGTTTGTCACCATGAAGTTTCTGTTTCCAAACTTTGCTATATAAGATGAAGTAATCTAAAAATTAGAGACAAGTCTTCTTAAAATGTTTTTTTCTGAAATTATTTAATTCAGGCCATTTTTGTGGTTTTTATGTTAGTTTCATCATTACATGAATTATGGCTTTTTTCACAGCTGCTGGGAAGGTATATCAGGATGGGTTGCTGAAGGGTATGAAATCTCTCTATGGTAAGTAAGAAACCCAGTTAAAATTCATATTGTCTGACTTCCCCAACTTGACACCATTCAATTATGAATCCTGGCTCCTTGCTTTGGTATCATTTCTTATTTATGATTGTTTTCAGTATATCCACATTTTAACCAGTAACAGCATATATTTTTATCTTGTAGGAAATTCCATATACTCGCATTTTTTTTCAACTGTGTACACCCCTCTCCCACTGAAAAAACAACCAAACCTAGGAAGTCACAGCATAAGTGAAAGGAAGGGTTAGCCTTGTTCAAGGGATTTGGTCAGTTCTATGGGTAGCTAATATAGAAACTCATACAAAAAACATTATATATATGCAGCCCCTATTTTTTACATACAAGTATTAGATTGGTTGTCTGCAGTTTCACTTGCTTAAACTGCTTAATTTGTTTTGTTATATAGGCTTGTTATTAAGACAAGCTCTAATTTTAACTGTTTTCCTGATTTTGTATACTTGAACAAGTCTGTTTTGCATTTGGACTTTGTTGAAAGATGATTATACAAAGACACAAAATTTCTCTTTTTTATTCTGTTTTACTTTAATAGAATTTATGATTATTATATTCATTAGGGCTTTATTAAAGAAGCAAAATCACTATGAGTGACATGGAATAAGAGATTTATTGTAAGAATTAGATTTTATGCAATTGTGAGAGCTGGTAAAGAAGTCTGTGAAAACTGTCACCTCTGCTTTTGGTCGTGGGCCTAAGGCCCTGAAATCAACATAGTCAGCAATGCCAGCACTCAGGAGGAAAAACTGGTGTGAAAAAGTTGGAGAGAAAAAGAAAAAACTAGAACCCATGAAGACAAACTGGAATTCATGTCTCTCTTGTTTCCCCCACCCTTAAGACTGTAAGTGACCTGAGAAAGAAACTGGCATCTCCCTTCAAGGAGATAGACATGTGCTTAGCCTAAGACTAGAAGTGGTGAGAGCCAGATCTGGATGCCTGGCTTCCACCCTATGCCAACAAGGTGATCCAGAAGATTAAGAACATTATCAGGAGCTGTAATGGCACCTGGAACCCAACACCGACATTTATGATTGATTGATTATATTTTTTTTTTAATTTTTTATTTTTTATAAACATATATTTTTTATATACATATATTTTTATCCCCAGGTCTGTGAATCACCAGGTTTACACACTTCACATTTTTTGAGAGAGAAAGAGAGTGTGTGTGAGCCAGGGCAGGGATTGGTGGGGAGTAAGAGCATAGGAAGAGATGGAAAATATTTTCTTTTTTTTTAAGATTTATGTATTTATTTGACACAGAGAGTGAGATCACAAGTAGGCAGAGAGGCAGGCGGGGGTGGGGGTGGGGAAGCAGGCTCCCTGCTGAGCAGGGAACCCGATGTGGGTCTCTATCCCAGGACCCTGAGATCATGACCTGAGCCGAAGGTAGAGGCTTAACCCACTGAGCCACTCAGGTGCCCCGAGGTGGAAAATCTTAAGCTCAACCTCACAACCCTGAGATCATGACCTGAGGAGTGAGATGTCTAACTGATTGAGCCACCCAGGGGCCCCCTGACACTGACCTTTAGAGTATAGGAGTAGCTCCTTCACTTGTGCCTTCCAGATCTCCTGCAAAATTTTCTGTGGCCTGCCAGAACTCTATAGGTGAGGGAAGTCCTAGAAATATGATTCCAGTTTAGCCAATTTGATACAGTCACAGTCTACCATCATCTTCCCCTTGGCAACTTGGCAGCCACATATATATATCTATATATCTATATATAGAGAGAGAGAGATATAGATATATATATAGAGAGAGATATATAGATATATATAGAGAGATATATAGATATATAGAGAGATATATAGATATATATATAGAGATATATAGATATATATCTATATCTTTTAGCCTCTCTTATATTTCTAATAAAAACAGTAATCACAGTTTCTCATACAACCAAAACTATGCTAACCCTCTTCTCAGGATATGTTTCAAAATCCCAGCTATCACTATCCATCTCTAGGTTATGTTCATTTTCTAACTGACTCACATTCTTCCTTGACATCCTATAATTTAAATAATGATATAAGACTAGCTACTGTTCACAAATCTCATGTAGATGCAGGGAAAATGGAGGAGGAGATAAAAAGAAAAGAATTGGTTAAATACTCATAACTGTTACAGTCTTGTGCAGTCCTTTAGCAACTGATCACGTGGATATAGCTAGTATTTATCTTTTCTTTTGCATTTCTATTTCATATTGCCCTCTCTCTCACCAAGCACTTCAGCTGCTCCTACCTCCTTACCTGGTGGGTGACCCTAAATTTTGTTCCTGAAGGATAAGGGCCACTGTCGGACCTGTCTCTATTGTATTGCGTTATTTAATTTACAATTAGCTTTAATCACAGAACAAGGGAATACCAGCAGGTGTCCTAGATTCTAGACATATCTATCCCTATCCCCACTGTGTAGTAGCAGCAGCCCAGTTTCCCCTGATGGTCAGAATAAATCACTCCAACCAGTAAAGTCATCCCTTTTTTTACTTGTAGACACATAGGAACAGGAAGACAAAGTGGCTCAGATTCAGTTTTTTTTTTTTTTCTTCCTCATTCAGTTGGCCATGGGATAGTCTTTTCTTTATCAACTTTATTGGTGCATAATTGATATATAACATGTAGGTTTAAAGTATACAGTGTGATATTTGATACACTTATATATTGTGAAATGATTACTACATTCATCACCTCACCTTATAAAAACCAAAAAATAGAATGTTGATATGCATGCAAAATTTTGGTATAATATACTTATATACTTTTTTCATAATTCCTACATTGTCTCCTTCCTAAGGGGGAAAGGTTTGTACAAATGAGCTGGACAACACTCTAAAAAAATTGGGAATTGAGCTCACAGAAGAGGAACTTGCAAATCTCTCAGAAAACCTAGAAGTTGATGGTGAGCTCCTACAGATATCTTCAGGGCATCTTCTATTTTGCTTTATATCTAATGTGTTTAAAAATAGATAGATTTGACAGATGCATATTAGAGAGGTTGGAGGAGAGCCTAATTTCATTTTTTTAATTTGTTTTTAAAATTTTAATTCCTATAAGGTTAACATACTATGCTATATTATCTCAAGTGGACAGTATAGTAATTCAACGATTCTGTATGTTACTCAGTGCTCATCATGACGGGTGTACTCATTGAGCCCCATCATAAATTTCATCCGTTCTCCCACAGACCTCCCCTCTGGTAACCACCAGTTTGTCCTCTATAGTTAAGGGTCTGTTTCTTGGTTTGTCTCCTCTCTCTTTTTGTTTTTATTTTTTATTTTTGTTTTTGTTTTTGTTGTTGTTGTTGTTCATTTGTTTTGTTTCTTAAATACCACAGATAAGTGAAATTGTGTGGTATTTGTCTTTCTCTGAGTGATTTATTTCACTTAGCATTATACCCTCTAGCTCCATCCGCATTGTTGTTGCTGATGGCCAGATCGCATCCTTTTTAATGGCTATAATATTTGCCTGTGTGTGTGTGTGTGTGTGTGTGTGTGTGTATCCCATCTTTATCCATTCGTTTATCTATGGATACTTGGGGGGAGCCTAATTTGATTTTTTTTAAAGATTCTATTTTTTTATTTGACACAAACCCTGAGAGAGATCACAAGTAGGCAGAGCAGCAGGTACAAGGGGAGGGAGACGCAGGCTCTTTGCGGAGCAAGGAGACTGATGCAGGTTTTGATCCTAGGACCCTGGGATCATGACCTAAGCTGAAGGCAGAGGTTTAACTGACTGAGCCACCCAGGTGCCCCTGGAGAGCCTGATTTTAAAGTCAGAGTAAATCTTGGATCATCATTACAAATAATCAAAGTAGCATCACCTTTCCCTGTGTATACCAAGAATTGCAGAGTGTACTGTCAGAATCTAATAGGTCTAGATAATAAGAAAGCAAAATAATAAGGATTTGAAAATCTATTTATAGAGAAGACAACAGGCCCATTTTTCTATCTATCCTTCTGTTTACCAAAATCTTCACTCTAAAATGTATTCAAAGATTCTTATAGTGCATGAGACCTTCAGTCTCCATCTGCCCATCTGAATATCTTCTCGCATTTTCCTTCTGTTCAAGCCATGTTGAACTATTTGTAGTTTCACACACATAGCATGATAGCCCTCTACATTTCCCTTTTCTCAGCTTCTCCATATGAAGTTTTTTCCATCCCTCCATATTTTAGATCAGCCGCTCTGATACATTAATATAGTTCGTGCATTATCTCCTGCAGGAAGCAGTCTTAAAACATACCAAGCTAGATTAATGGTCCATTTCTCAGCTGTTTGTTGCTACATGAAGTAAAGTTTCCAGAATACCTAGTCAACTCCGCTATCTTCAACTATGGCTTATAATGGCATCCAAAACATGAGGAAGAACACAATTTTCCTGACCCAGTTTCTAAGATATGAGACCTTTGTATTTTTTTTTTTAAGAGACCTTTGTATTAACGGAGATCATTTTAACTCCCTGAGATCCAGGCATTTAATAGATGGTCTCAGGTAAAATGAAAATATGGGGAATTTTTCATGGAATTGTTTCCACTAAATATGTGTCTTACGTTTGTGTTCTGTACTTCTGACATTATTTGCATTGTGCCTTTTTTGGTAGCTAATGGGATGGTTGGTCTGAAAAAGGTGATGGATGAAGTCAAAGTTACTACAGGTAAGTGAGAAATTATCAATCCAAGACATTTAGTATTTATAGTAATTATATTTTATCATTATCCCTCAATTGCCTTCTAGTTATGGCATTTATTTCCTTATTCATTAAATTACTAACAATTCATGTATTTTCTGGTATATTTTTTATTTATATATTTTCTTCTTTCTTTTAGAACAGCCATATTCTTTTTTTTTTTTTTAATGAAGGGGCCCAGGTACAAGGATCTTTTTTTTTTAATGTTATGTTAGTCACCATGCAATATAGCCAAATTCTATATTAGTAAAATAATATATGAAGTAAAATTTTGGTAAAGACTACAGAAAGCTTATAAAAATGAGACTAACATATCTTACTTGATATAATTATTTGAATAATTAATTTACAGTATTCTAGTTGAAAAGACAGATACACAATGTCAGTTTCACTGGGTTCAGAGTTGCTTTGCCATTGTCAATATGATTGTGATTTCTTTTGTTAGCATTTAAAGGTCAAATTCTTTTTTCGTGAATGTCGTATTATACTTGGAGAGGTCTCATTGGCTTTCGTTCTTTATTCTGTACATATTCAAGCTATGTAGCCATAGATTGATTTTTCCTATTTAGAATCATTAAATGATCCTCTAAATTCATATATGTCATGATGTCTGCCTTTTTTAAGGAGGGGAGGTTGATGCCAAAGATGTGAAAACTCTTCTGAAAAACATGGGAATAGAATTCACAGATAAGGAACGTTTGAAGCTGATGAAAAGTCTGCCTTTCGATGGTAAATATTTCAAATTAGATGTGACCTTAAAGGGTGTTTAAAAGTTAGTTAACATACAGTGTAATATTAGTTTCAGTTATAGAATTTAGTGATTCATCACTTCTATACCCACTGTTCATCACAAGGGCCCCCCTTAATCCTCAGTACCTATTTCACCCATCTCCCTACCCACCTCCCCTCTGGTGACCATCAGTTTGTTCTCTATAGTTGAGAGTCTGTTTCTTGGTTTTATTCTTTTTTCCCCCGTGTTCATTTGTTTTGTTCTGTTTCCTTTTGAGCTCTTTTTTAAAACTCACACTATCCCCATTTGCTAAGATGCAAAAATAAATTTAAAAATTATATCCATCTCAAAATAATTCAAATGTTTACTTATTCCTGAGGGAATTGTCCATCTATGCAGTTTATCTTTCAGTTTTGGGATAAGCATCTCCAACATACTGACTCATACCATTGAAGGGAATAAATTTCTGAGGATACCCTTACCTTGTAGATAGCTACAGGCAATTGTGGGAAGTAAACAAGAGAAAGAGGGGTGTTAAACTGTGAGGGGACAAAAGGTGAGAGGTGCTGTTACCAAAAAAGTTGTGTATATTATAGGGCACCTTGTGCGCTAAATTTTGGATAGACTTACCGTGTTATAAGCTTTCCCTAATTTTCTCTCATACTTTATATTTTTTTTAATATTTATTTATTTATTTGACAGACAGAGAGATCACAAGTAGGCAGAGAGGCAGGCAGAGCCGGGGGGGGGGGGGGGGGGAAGCAGTCTCCCTGCTGAGCAGAGAGCCCGATGTGGGGCTTGATCGCAGGACCCTGAGATCATGACCTGAGCCGAAGGCAGAGGTTTAACCCACTGAGCCACCCAGGCGCCCCTCTCTCATACTTTATATTAATGGGGGAAATTTCTAGAGTATATCATGAAAATCCCAGTTTTACTGAAATAATTTTAGTGAAAAGCCACCTCATTCCCCCATGACCTTAAATGTACCCTTTTTTATAGATGATAAAGTCTTCAAGAACAGGTTGCTAGAAGGTGTGAAGTCTCTTAAAGGTGAGTGAGAAACATAATGAGAATACAAATGAATATGAGATCTTCATTTTATACTGTTTCTGAAATATGAATTTGCTGCCATCTGTCATATATACTGATTGCAAATGTATACTTTTTTAGAGCTCAATCTTTATTTTAGCAGATAATCTCATGTTCTATCTTGGAAGTAAAGCACCATACTTTCTTGTCATTTTCCAAATTTTCAGGAAGAAAAATATCAAATTTCAAGTTTGCATAGCAAAAAAAAAATATAGAAAGGATTAACAATGATTCAGGGAATTTAATAAATAGCAGAAAAAACTAGACTGAGTTCATTCATCAAAAGTCAATCTACAACCGTTGAGAACTGAAGAATATTTACCTCCAGTACCAGAATTCCCTGAGCATTTATTGAACACCATTTATTTTTTCTCCACCAGATTTTTTTTTTAATTCTCCAAGAAAATTGAGGCTAGCAAGACTGATAACCCTCAACTTTCTATCCCCAATGCCTACCTTTACAGGTATCTTTAAGCATACCTATCCTAGTATCAAAGGATGAGTGAAGAGTAGCTCTTCCTCTTCAAGCCTTAACAGGATTGACTCCGTTCTCTCCCACATCTTTAAGACTTCATCCCATTCACCATTTTCAACCTCTTCCTCAGTGGACAAGCTTTCCTTTCAGCCCATCTACATGCTCAGCGTATCCCATCCTATAAAATAAGCAAACTAAAACTCTTCATACCTCTTTGGCCACAACTCAATCTCTTTCTTCCCTTTCTCATTCACTTATGAGAGACTTGTCCATACTCTGAGCCTCTATTTCTATACCTTTTCAAACTAATTTCAGTACTGAGTGCCCTTTAAAACCTTGTGTTTGTGTAGGCTGGTCCCCAAGACAAATCTCAAGGGAAGTAGCCTTAATTCGAATTTTGTAGTTGAGGGCTTAAAATATTTGGTCTCTGTGTTAAAATTGCTGAACATTAATTAATTTATTTTTTCACTTTATTTGTTTAATGGAGAAGTATATTTTACTAGTGAACAAGATATATTCTACTAGTAAACAATACAAGTGTATTGGCACCAAAGAAGTGGCAATTTTCCCAAATTATTCTTTTTTATTATTATTATGTTCACTTTAGAGCAATTATTCTTTACTTTAGGTAAGTAGTATACTTTGGGGAAATCCTTGAATAGGCTTTAGTGAGTATATAACCTGTCTGAAACAGTGTGCGTATTATATGAGTAATGATCTACTGTTTAAGAAATTCACAATGGAATATGTGTATCAAAAGTGTGTAAGCACTTCTCCTTTGGACTGTTACATTTCTTAGGTGGGAAAGTCAATATCAACAACCTGGACACCGTTCTGAACAACCTGGGGATCAAGCTTGCAGATACAGAACTTAAAGATCTAGTTGAAAACATGCATGTTGGTGGTAAGGATGTTATCAGACACACAGGTTAACCATGGAGAGTGTTTAGTTAAAAGAATCTTTAAGGAAAGAAATGTCCTTTTCCATAAGGGGAAGGGAAGGCCCAAGAGCCAAGTGGTGATATAGCACAGCAATGACTAAAACATGGAGAATGTCATTTGAGTTTATGAGTATCCAGTTAACAAAGTCAAAATTGAAAGATTTTTTTATATGTGTTTTTATATAACTTTCATACTCTCTGCAAGTATCATGGTTAGTAGTCTTTCCAATTCTGAATACAAGAATGGAGCATTCTTTCAGCACACTCACTTCTGAATAACTTCCTCTAACACAAATAAATTTGAGATATTATAGGCCAAATTGCATCACTGCAATTGTATGGTTTTCATGTTGGGCTGTTCCTCCCATTCATGCTAATCTTAAAAACTGGAGAGAATAATAATCTAGAAAGTGTGTTCAAAAATATTTGTTAAGGGCTCCTGGGTGTCTCAGTGGGTTAAGCCTCTGCCTTTGGTCCTGGGATCAAGCCCCGCATTAGGCTCTCTGCTCAGCGGGGAGCCTGCCTCCCCCTCTCTCTCTGCCTGCCTCTCTGCCTACTTGTGATCTCTCTGTCAAATAAATAAATAAAATCTTTTTTAAAAAATTGTTAAATAAACATATATAACAATTAGGATGAGGTCTGACACATAGAAGTAAAACTATTATAGTTGTTCCTATGTTTTTCCACCAACTTTGTATTGTATCTCATAATATGAGATCTATATGATATATGAGATCTAAAACATATGAGATCTATAATATAATATACTGTGATTTTGATCTTCTATAGTTGATGAGAAAATTCCTCTAGAGACACTGATGGAAAACATCACAGACTTTACAGGTGAGAGAAAAGTTACCATAAAATTAGGATTCCTATTATCTACATTAAATTTTTTTTCTGATATTTCCTAGTACTCCATCATTGACTTATAAATTCTGGTATTTCTCTTTATTTTTAATAAAGTATTTGTCTCTAATGTTTCATGTATTGATATAAAATTATCTCTTTTTACAATGAAATTACCATGCTATCCTTGCTTTCAAGTTCTATAATCTCTGTTGTTTATGTCAATAATATAATTCAGTTCACCAGTGATTAATAACCACATATAGAATGACACAGAAAATCAGAATGGAGCCTAAAATTGATTGAGGTAATGTCTTCATTATATTTATCATTTAATTCTTATTTTTTTAATTAAAATACTTTTTCAAAGAAAAATTCATGTAAGCATCTATTTTTTTAATCAATAGATCAAATTTTATTCTGCAAGTAGTCTGTCCCTAATTTTTAGAAGAAACTCTCTTGCTCATATTAAGGAAATAAATTTGACCTAACATCTATACTGATTTTGTTGTTGAAATGTTTTATTTTTACTTTATTCTTCAATCAGAAAGTGAGAAGATGATATTAATTATCCTAAAATAATTTTTTCACTAGAAATAATTACTGTTATGTGAAATAAAGGTGTGTACCAAATTTCCTATTTTTTCAAAGGTGAGAAGATTGAGTCAAGTAATCTAAAAAATGTTCTGGGAAATCTGGGAATTGAGTTTACAGATAAGGAACTAGAGGAGATGCTGAAAATACTGCCGATCGATGGTGAGTCATACAAGTGTCTGTGTAAGCTTCCAGGGAACTTAGATTTTTGTGGATCTGCATGCAACTTTTTAATTTCTTCTAAAACATCATAGAACATTTTTTTAGAAACCAAAATGTAATCTACATATAAAAACTGTGAATGTCATTTAGAGTTTATTTTAGAAGCCAAGCAATTCCTCAGATGTAAGTTGCCATCAGAACAAATGTCTTCTATTGCCCTTCAGGGCTTATACCAGAAGAAGGGGGAAAAAGAGATAAGAGAGCAATAGAAGAAATTAAAATAATTAAAAAGAAAGGGAAGATATTTATACAGTATAGTAAGCCTACTCAAGAGGACAAGTTTGTCATATTGAAAAAGGCTTCTCTTCCTTAATTTCATTGTTACATAAAGATGAAAATTTGGAGTAAAACATTTTTAACAGAATTACTGAGACATCATCCACGTATCATACAATTAACCCAATAAAGCATACAACTCAGTGAATTCTAATGTATTCACAAAATCGTGCCTTCACTTTAGAACAATTTTATTATCCCAGAAAGATACCCCAGACCCACTGATAGTCACCTTCCAATTTCTCCATGCCCCTCAGCTCTGAGCAATGACTATTTTCTCTCTATATCCCTTTTCCTGTTCTGAATGTTCCACATAAATAGAATCATACAATATGTGGTGCTTTGTGACTAGTTTCACTTAGCACAGTGGTTTCAAGGTTCTTCCCAATCCTGTTACATATTCTCAGTACAGTTGGCCCTTGAACAACATGGGAGCTAGGAGCACTGACTCCCTGAGCAGACAAAAATCTGTAATAACTTTTGACTCTCCAAAAACTTAACTACTAATTGCCTTCTGCTGACCAGAAGCCTTACAGACAACATAAACAGTCCACTGATATACGTTTTGTATGCTGTATGTATTATATACTCTTACAGTAGGTAAGCTAGAGAAAAGAAAGTGTTATTAAGAAAATCATAAGGAAGACAGGTGCCTGGGTGGCCCTCTGACTCTTGATTACAAGCTCAGGTCATGAGCTGACATTCAGCTCCATGCTCAGCACAGAGCCTGCTTGAGATTCTCTCCCTTCCCCTCTACCCTTCCCCCCTTCTCCTGCTCGTACTCTCTCTCTTTCTCTCTCTCTCTAAATAAATAAAAATCTTAAAGAAAGAAAGAAAGAGAAAGAGGGAGGGAGGATAGGAAAGGAAAGGAAGAGAAGAGAAGGAAGGAAAGAAATTAATTGTAAGGGAGAGAAAATATATTTACATTTACATTTACATTTACAGCATTGCAAACACTCCATGCAGAGTTCAAACCCCTGTTTCAAAGGTCAACTGTACTTTGTTTCTTTTCACAGCTGAATAATGTGCTGTGTATGGACATACTACATTTTATCTATCCATTCTTGGATTGATGAATGTTAGGATGGTTTCCACATTTTAGCTATTATGAATAATTTTCCTCTGAACATTCATGTACAAGTTTTTACATGGAAACATATTTTCTTTTGTCTTGCGTATATAACTTAAGAGTGAAATTGTTGGGTCATATGGTAACTCTATGTTGAACCATTTGAGGCAGCTAAGTTGTTTTCCAGAGTGGCTGCCCTACTTTACATTTCTACCAGCAGTCCATCAGAGTTCCAATTTCTCCACATCCTAGTCAACACTTGTTATCTGTCCTTTGATTACATCATAGTGAGTGTGAGGTTGTATCTTATTCTGGTTTCAATTTCCCTGGTGGCTAATTATGTTAAGCATCTTTTCATGTGTATATTAGCTAAATGTATGTCTCCCTTGGAGAAAAATCTATTCACATCCCTTGTCCATTTTTAAATTAGGTGTCTTTTTATTACTGAATCATAGAAGTTCTTTATATATTCTAGATACAAGTCCCTTATGTTTTCTAGATACAAGTTCCTTATCAGATATATGATTGCAAAAGTTTTCTCCTATTCTGTGAATTATATTTTTACTTTCTTGATAGTGTTCCTTGATGTGCAGAAGTTTTTCATTTTGTTGGTGTCCAGATTATAATTTTTTTCTTTTGTTGCTTGTGCTTTGGGTGTCATATATTTTTAAAAAACCATTGTCTAACCTAAGGTTAAGAAAACTTACAGCTGTTTTCTTCTAATATTTTTATAGTTTTAACACTTATAATTAGGTCTTTGATCCACCTTCGGTTAATTTTTTATTTTTATTTTTTTACAGAGAGTTGAGCAGGGGCAGAGGGAGAGGAAGAGAGAGAATCCCAAGCAGGCTCTACACCCAGCATAGAACCTTATGCAGAGCTCAATTTCATGACCCTGAGATCACAGCCCAAACCAAAATCAAGAGTCACACACTTAGCTGACTGAGCCACCCAACTGCCCCATCTTGAGTTAATTTTGTATATAGTGTGAGATAGGGATCCAAAAGAATATTCTCTTTGCACGTGAATATCCAGTCGTCCCAGCACCATTTGTTGAAAAGCCCGTTCTTACTTCACTGAATGGTGCTGGTAACCTTGTTAAAAGTCAATTGACCATAAATTGGAAGGTTTATTTCTGGATTCAAAATTCTATTCCATTGATCTGTATATCCACTTTTTTTTTAATGCCAGTATCCCACTGTCCTGATTACTGTAGTTTTGTAGTTTTTAAAATGAAAAGTGTATGGGGTGCCTAGATGGCTCCATTAAGTGTCCAACTATTGGTTTCAGCTCAGATGATAATCTCATGGGTTGTGGGATTGAACATTATATGGGGCTCTGTGCTCAGCAGGGAAACTGCTTAAGATTCTCTCCCTCTGCCCTGTCCCTCCCCCCATGAACACTCACAAGCCAGCATGCTCACTTTCTCAAATAAATCAATAAATCTTTAAATTAAAAAAGTGTGAGAACCCCACTTTTTTTTTCCTTTTCAAGATTATTTTTGCTATTTGGGGCCCCAGCTTTACCATATAAATATTAGGATCAGCTCATTAATTTCTGCAAACAAACCAACTAGAATTTTTTATAAAATTGCATTGATTCCATGGAATAATTTAGGGAGTATTGCCATATTCACAATATTAAGTCTTCCAATCCATAAACTTAGGTGTCTTTTCATTTCTTTAGGTCTTCTTTAATTTCTTTCTACAATGTTTTATAATCTCCAAGGTATAAGTTTTTTTTTTTATAATTTTTTTATTTTTTATAAACATATATTTTTATCCCCAGGGGTACAGGTCTGTGAATCACAAGGTATAAGTTTTGTGCTTCTTTTGTTAAAATGATTCTTAAGCATTTTACTCTTTTTGATGCTTTGTAAATGGAATTGCTTTCTTAGTTTCCTTTTTGGTTTGCTTATTGCAACAGTATAGATATACAATCAATTTTTGTATATTGATAAAAGACTAGATTTTCTGTTTCCAAAATGACTCTACTTGTGCTATTTTTGTGAATCTCATATTCATTTTACCATTACATGAATTCTGACTTTTCTTACAGCCAATGGAAAGTTATATCGTAATAGGTTACTGAAGGCTATGAAGTCTCCTAAAAGTAAGTAAGAAACAAAATTATAAGGCATGTTATCTGGATTCTCCAGATATATCATCTAAGCATGAACCTTGGCCCTCTTTAAGTTTTTATTTATGATTCTTTCAGCATAACTACATTTTATCTGTTGTTAATATGCACTCTCTTTTGGAAGGCAGTCCAGTATCTTCTTAGATTTTTTTCAACTCTTTCTCAAAAAGAAAAATCAATCCTATGAAATACAAACAAACAAAAAACCCTAATCATTTTCAAAGAGCAATGGTCAGCTACAATGATACCTAATATGTCAAATCAATAAACAAAAATAACCCTACTTTTTGTGCTGAGTAATTAAGTTAGTGGCCTGTAGTTCTATTTGTTCAAGCCCCTTAACCCTGTTTTATTATGTAGGCTTGTCAAAAAGAATAGACTAAAGGAAATACAATTCTCATTCCGACTTTCTCTTGACTTTCTCTTTGGGTCTTCAAGTGGACAGGTCTATTTGGGGTTTTAATCTTGCTGAAATGTAACCATAACAGAGGCATGAAATATGTTTTATGTTTTGTCTCTTTTGTTTTAATAATATGCGGTCATTAAAGTTAGTAGCTTTACTATATTTTTTTAATTTTGCTATATATACCTTTTTTTTTCCAAATGTTGCTTCACTGTCTCTTTCCTAAGGTGGGAAGATGAAAACTAATAACCTCCATACTAATTTGGAAAATATGGGAATGAGGCTCACAGAGGAGGGATTTGCTGAACTGTCAAGACAACTACAAGTTGATGGTGAGCCCAAGAGATAGCACTAGGGCATCTGGTTTTCCTCTCTTTATAGGAATATCCATTAAAATTAGGATGAGTCAAATTTAGCTGGAATTTATTATACTATATGAATAATTTATATCTTTTTCTAAGCTCATGTCACTGATTATATGTCTCTTTTGGACTTATGTAGCAAATGGGAATGTTGATATGCCTAACTTGATGGGAGCAGTGAAAGCTATTACAGGTGAGTAAAAAGTCACTATAAACCTAGAATTCCTATTGGAACAGTAACTACATTTACCATTCACCTTAACTGCCATGTTGATTCTGTTACTATACTCCTTATTGTAAGTATTTGCCCAGAGTTGGACTTTGTGGTATCCATGTTTTGGTAATAAAATTTTAGTTTTTATGCCTTGGCAGAAAGACCCATCTTCTCTTAAAAAAAAAAAAAAAAAAAAACTTAAACTTAAAAATAACTTTTTTAGAGTCACTCAATTTTCCTCACAGGCCTTTCTCTTTCTGATTAAGGGAAGGTTGACGTCAAGAACCTGGAAACCGTTATAGGTAACATGGGAATCGAGCTCACTGACAAGGAACTGGAAGATCTGAAACAAAACCTGCCCATCAGTGGTGAGCATATGAAATACTGTTGGATTTTGAGTTTTAGATTTTATGTACCTTTTAGCAATGAGAGGAATGGAATAAGGGAACTTTTTATGCAGAAGATGTCAAGATTGGAGATGAGGCAATGACACTGACAAAGAAACTGGGAATGTAGTTTGTGGATACTGGTGGCACAGTCGCTAGAAGAGTCTTCCCAATTCCAAGAACAAGAAAGCCACTTTTGAATCCTATCTTTTCATTGTCAAATTCAACAGTTAATATTTTATGAAATAGAAAGTCAAATTTACATTTTTGAAATAAGTATATCTTTAATATTTTAATTTTTTTCTACTCTATGCTCATAACATATTCTGAGTAAATATTTATTGAATGACTTTTTGAAGTGCTTAATAAGATGTCCAGGACACTTAAGTGTTATTATAATGTGAAGGGGAGGGGTTGTGTTTTACGTCATTGTGTTTTACATATATACATGTGTATGTGTTTTACATCATTTTATGAGCTTCAAGTTATGGATTTTTGTTACAGGTGATAATAAAGTTGCTTTGGAAACTTTGAAGGATAAAGCAAAAGCTTTTACAGGTAAGAATTTGTTATAAATGATTTGTAATAAATCATGATTTACATTAAAAATTTTAGGGGCGTCTGGGTGGCTCAGTAGATTAAGCTGCTGCCTTTGGCTCAGAACATGATCCCAGGGTCCCGGGATCGAGCCCCACATCAGGCTCTCTGCTCGGCAGGGAGCCTGCTTCCCGCCCCCCTGCCTGCCTCTCCGCCTACTTGTGATCCCTCTCTGTCAAATAAATAAAATCTTAAAAAAAAAAAAAATTTAATAACATGTTCTCAAACTGGCTATAAATTCACATATTTTCAGCATTCATTTTTTTTTAAAGATTTTATTTATTTATTTGACAGAGAGAAATCACAAGTAGATGGAGAGGCAGGCAGAGAGAGAGAGAGGGAAGCAGGCTCTCCGCTGAGCAGAGAGCCCGATGCGGGACTCGATCCCAGGACTCTGAGATCATGACCCGAGCCGAAGGCAGCGGCTTAACCCACTGAGCCACCCAGGCGCCCATTCAGCATTCATTTTGATAAATATTTGCATCTACTAATCAATAGATTAATCTAACATGATCTGAGTTTATAAGTAAAACAAAAAGATAACTTCCTCATAATAAGTCTTATACTCTGATGCTTCTTTTTTTCCAATGAAACTATCTGGCTGGTACTTATAGACCAAAAACTAGATGGACACAGTAAAAGTAGAGTGGAACATTAAAAATAATAAGTCCACTGCTGCCAACTAATCACATAGTTTTAACAAAATAAAGTAAAATATGTCATAGTTTGTTAATTCTGTATTATATTATACTAACCGTCTCTTGAACTTATTTTTAGGTAACTATATGATCAGATTTGCTTCTGCACTATGTGGTATTATTCTCAGTATCAGGAATATATCCTGTTCACTATCTTTTTGAAAGACATTATTTATTTATTTGAGAGAGGGAGAAAGAGTACAATCAGGGAGAGGGCCAGAGGAGAGAGGGAAGCAAACTCCCTGCTGAGCGCGGAGCCCAATGTAGGGCTCGATCCCAGGACCTCAGGAACATGATCTGAGCTGAAGGCAAACACTTAACTGACTGAGCCACCCAGCCACCCCTTCCTGTTTAGTATTACTAAGGGAAAAATTCTATTTTTTATTTACCATTTGACTCTTTTTATCAGAAATCTTTCACTCTGCATTTCCTTCTTATTCTGGTATTAGAGAAATACCAGGGAATATTAGAGAAATACTAGTACTAGTACTAGTACTAGTACTAGAAATACTAGTACTAGAGCAGCAGAAGTGTATGTCTAGATGATTTAAAATAATTAGATTGTCCCTTCATATTTTAACCTACAACTGTTCCATCTTTTCAAAGGAGAAAAGATTGATGCCAGTGACCTACAAAATATTCTGAAAGGCATGGGGATTGAGCTTACAGATTCGGAGCACAAACACTTACTGAAAACACTACCTATTGATGGTAAGTAAATGCCACATAAATGCCAACTTGCCATCCAGGGAACTTGATTTAATGGATCAATGTGACCCATTCTCAATCTTTTAATAGAACAGTTTTGCCTAAAAAATGCCTTAGATTGATAGAAATTCTGTCATTACTGCTTCAAACACAATTTTAGATTCATCACTACATTGCCATATAGTTGTCCAAGTGACTAATACTTCCCCTTCAGATCAGCCACAGTTTTTCAATCAGAGCAATGAAAAATCAGAAGGAGAAATAGGACATCAGTGGAATAAAAAGAAAGACATGGGCACCTGGGTGGCTCAGTTGGTTAAGCAACTGCCTTCAGCTCAGATCACGATCCTGGAGTCCCTGGATCGAGTCCCACATCAGGCTCCCTGCCCAGCAGCGAGTCTGCTTCTCCCTCTGACCCTCCCCCTTCTCATGCTCTCTCTCTTTCTCCCTCTCTCTTTCTCATTCTCTCTCTCTCTCTCAAATAAATAAAAAATCTGAAAAAAAAGAAAGACACAGTTTAATGTATTTTTTAGAATTGCACCATGAGAGAGTTCAATAAATGTCTCTAATTCCAAAGAGTTGGTATGTTTGTCACTATGGAAAACACTTATATTTTTAAATGTCCTTATTGTATAACTATAAAATAGGTTAATTTTTAAAGCAAATCATTGAAATGTATCTTCTACGGTCATATAATTTATAATGATTTGGTGACTCTTCATATCAATTTCCTAGAGATCTGAACTGTGCCTTCTCTTACAGCTCATGAAAAGGTGTTTCAGAACAGGTTGCTGAAGGGTGTGAGATATAATAAAAGTGAGTAAGAAGTACAAAGAGGAGACATGAAATATCCCTAAGCCTTAAATTTTTGAAATTTTATTTAAATTTAAGTTAGTTAACATATAGTATTGGTTTCAGGAGTAGAATTTAATGATTCATCAGTTACATAGAATACCCAGTGCTCATCCCAATGAGTGCCCTCCTTAATCCCCATCACCTATCAAGCTCATTCCCCCACCCACCTACCCTCCAGCAACCCTCAGTTGGTTCTCTATAATTAAGAGTCTCTATGGTTTGCCTCCCTCTCTGTTATTTTATTTTTCCTTCCCTTCTTCTGTGTTCATCTGTTTTGTTTCTTAATTCTGCATATGAGTAAAATCATATTGCATTTGTCTTTCTCTGACTTATTTCATTTAACATAATATGCTCTAGTTCCATCCACATCATTGCAAATGGCAAGATTTCATTCTTTTTGATGGCTGAATAATATTTCTCTGTGTGTGAGTGTGTGCGTGTGTGTGTGTGTGTGTGTGTGTACCACATCTTTAACCATTCATCAGTTGAAGGACATTTGGGCTCTCTCCCTAGTTATCATTAAATGTATACTGAGGGTTGCTGGGGGGAGGGGGTTTGGGAGAAGGGGGTGGGATTATGGACATTGGGGAGGGTATGTGCTTTGGTGAGTGAAGTATGTAAACCTGGTGATTCACACACCTGTACCCCTGTTTATAAAAAATTAAAAAATAATTAATTAATTAATTAATTTTTAAAAAATGTATACCAATAGATTATAACACATTTTGCTGCTTGTATCACATCTGTGTTTTTCCTGGTAATAACCCTTACTTTGTCTTAGATGAAAGTTTTCTACCGGGTTGCATTTTTCAGGCTTTCTCTGAAGAAACATATGAACAGAACTAAAGATGGAAGGAAAGATAGGAGGAGGGAAGGAAGAAAGCAAGGAAGGAAGTGGGGAGCAAGGAGGAAAGTGGGAGGCAGAGAGGAAGGTTTAACATTTATTCCAAAATGTGAGCAGGAGCAGAGAAAATAATCTGAGAGTAAGAGTTTAAGAAACAAATACGATCTCTGTTTCTGTGTGGAGATTTTTGTTCAGTGCTGTTCAGTTACAGCTGCGCAACCCTGTCCCACCTCACTTTGTCCTGGGCCTATATGTCTAACACTGGGGGAAAACGTTCTAATTCTAACTTTTAATTCTTTAAATTGTAACTCTGCTTGTAAGGAATCATGCAAATCTATTGTGGTTTTGTTCTTTGCCTGAAAATTTTCGCAGTTATACTAGATTAGGAAGTCATTCTCTTTCAGCATGTGTATTCATGTAACAGTAAACAACTATTACTATCTTAAAGAGGTGTTTATACCCCCATGTTCCTTGCAGGATTATTTACAATACTCAAGACAGAAACAATGTATCTATGGACAGATGAGTGAATAAAGAAAATAGGAGATACACACACACACACACACACACACACACTAGACTATTACTCAGCTGTAAAAAAGAAGGAAGTCTTGCCATTTCCAACAACATGGATGAATCTTGAGGACATTATGCTAAGTGAAATAAGTCAGACAGAAAAAAAACAGTATGATACAATACTATATGATTTCACTTATATCTGGAATCCAGAAGAAACAAACAAACAAACAAACAAACCCAGAACTGACTGATAGTTGCCAGAGGCAGGGGAATGGGGAAGGGAATGGGTGAAGATAATCAAAGAATACAAATCTCCAGCTATAAGAGGAGTAAATTCTGGAGATACAATGTACAACATGTACAACATGGTGACTATAGTTGACAATACTATATCGTATTTGTGGAAATTGCTTAAAGAGTAAATCTTAACTACACACACACACACATACACACACACACACACACACACACACACACACAATGTAACTGTGAGATGATGGATGTGTTAACTATCCTTATTGTGGTAACCATTTTGCAATATACGTATATCAAATCATTACATTGTATACCTTAAACTTATACAATTTTATATGTCAGTTATAACTCAATAAAGCTGGGGGAAAACAGTATCACCTGTTAGTTGAAGATAATAAAATGTGTTTATGCATTTTTCTAAATATTTATAATCATTCCATTTTTTCCCTTTCCTTTCATGTTTTCAAGGAGGGAAGGTTGATGTAAATAATCTGGATCCTGTTTTAGAAGCCATGGAGGTCAAGCTTACAGAACAGGAACTCAATCTGTTAAAGGATCTTCTGAGTGGTGAGCCCTATGGAAAACACTGTGATTTTAAAAGATGTTAAGCTTGCAGGATTAACTGTGACTGTTTCAAATGTATAAATTATTTGTTGCCTGAAGCCATGTGAATAGCTTTTACAGGAACTCAAGGGGCAAAAAGGCCATTGATTTTTGTTGATTTAAAACCTGTAATCTGTTTCTTTATACATACATCTCAGGGTAGGGACAGGTGTGAGTGAGAAGGGGAGGGATTACTGTTGTCTGGTTTTACAAAAATAGGATCTGTAATGTATTTTTTCTCACTGTGCCATATATCTCGGACATCAACCCAGGTTATAACCCAATCCATTCACCCATTCCTCATTTCTCTGTTCATGGATTTGAGATGGCTTTATTTTTGTGGTCACTATAACAAGTTAACAGAAAAATAGGTATAGTATTATTAATTTTGAAAATATAGATATAATATACCTTCATAAACATAAGGAAAGTCTGGAAGGATATACACAAAACTGTTAGTAATGGTGAGGAGTAGTCATGAAACGGAGAAGAGGTAAAAGAAGAGACATTTACCTTTTCTTCATACGCTTGTATATTTTTTAATTTGTTACACAAAGTATATTTTAAAATTATAACTTTTTAATCTCAATTTATTTTGCTTTTAATTAAAGATGGATGAAAATGGTCTGGTAAATTGATAGGATTTGGGCTGTGTTCTTATCCACCAATTAGGTTTCAGGAATCACTAAGTTGACCATTTAAGTAATTAGCTTCTCTCTAAAATCCCTCACTGCCTAACACAGAAGAGCCCATTTCATCAACACGTGGTACCACAAGAAAATACTCCTTATGAACCTTGAGAAACATGCATCATTTCATGAACTAAGTAAAAGTAACATTGAAGGACTGCCCAGATCACACAAAGCCACGAAAAATGTGGACCTGGCAGAGTTACAACATTTAATAATTGAAGAAAAAATTCTACATGAGATAGGACATTCAAAATACAAAATATGGATTTCAAAAGATTTAAAGGAACCCTTAGGAAAAAGTCAATCATTTTCATAAAGGTTATTTTTCTATGTCTTGTTTCAAAGTTCAAAAGGATACTGTAGTATACAATTACCTAACTTTCCCAGAAAAAAATATCTCAACACACTTGTAGAAGTCAGTGTTGCTTCACTGCTTCTCCTAAGAATTATTTTACAGCCTATAGAATAACTATTAGAATAGCTATAATTACAACCTGAATTTTCTTAAATATTAGATAGGATAAACTTGTTTTCATAATTTTCATTTTTATTATTTAGTACAACATTTTTTTTTTGTTTTGTTTTGTTTTGTTTTTAATTTTTTTTTTATAAACATATATTTTTATCCCCAGGGGTACAGGTCTGTGAATCACCAGGTTTATAAGTGGGTAGAAGAAGTACAACATTTTAAGATCACTTTTTTTTTTTTTTTAATTTTTTATTTTTTATAAACATATATTTTTATCCCCAGGGGTACAGGTCTGTGAATCACCAGGTTTACACACTTCACAGCACTCACCAAATCACATACCCTCCCCAATGTCCATAATCCCACCCCCTTCTCCCAAACCCCCTCCCCCCGGCAACCCTCAGTTTGTTTTGTGAGATTAAGAGTCACTTATGGTTTGTCTCCCTCCCAATCCCATCTTGTTTCATTTATTCTTCTTCTACCCACTTAAGCCTCCATGTTGCATCACCACTTCCTCATATCAGGGAGATCATATGATAGTTGTCTTTCTCTGCTTGACTTATTTCGCTAAGCATGATACGCTCTAGTTCCATCCATGTTGTTGCAAATGGCAAGATTTCATTTCTTTTGATGGCTGCATAGTATTCCATTGTGTATATATACCACATCTTCTTGATCCATTCATCTGTTGATGGACATCTAGGTTCTTTCCATAGTTTGGCTATTGTGGACATTGCTGCTATAAACATTCGGGTGCATGTGCCCCTTTGGATCACTACATTTGTATCTTTAGGGTAAATACCCAATAGTGCAATTGCTGGGTCATAGGGCAGTTCTATTTTCAACATTTTGAGGAACCTCCATGCTGTTTTCCAGAGTGGCTGCACCAGCTTGCATTCCCACCAACAGTGTAGGAGGGTTCCCCTTTCTCCGCATCCTCGCCAGCATCTGTCATTTCCTGACTTGTTGATTTTAGCCATTCTGACTGGTGTGAGGTGATATCTCATTGTGGTTTTGATTTGTATTTCCCTGATGCCGAGTGATATGGAGCACTTTTTCATGTGTCTGTTCGCCATCTGGATGTCTTCTTTGCAGAAATGTCTGTTCATGTCCTCTGCCCATTTCTTGATTGGATTATTTGTTCTTTGGGTGTTGAGTTTGCTAAGTTCTTTATAGATTCTGGACACTAGTCCTTTATCTGATATGTCATTTGCAAATATCTTCTCCCATTCTGTCAGTTGTCTTTTGATTTTGTTAACTGTTTCCTTTGCTGTGCAAAAGCTTTTGATCTTGATGAAATCCCAGTAGTTCATTTTTTCCCTTGCTTCCCTTGCCTTTTGCGTTGTTCCTAGGAAGATGTTGCTGCGGCAGAGGTCGAAGAGGTTGCTGCCCGTGTTTTCCTCAAGGATTTTGATGGATTCCTTTCGTACATTGAGGTCCTTCATCCATTTTGAGTCTATTTTTGTGTGTGGTGTAAGGGAATGGTCCAATTTCATTTTTCTGCATGTGGCTGTCCAATTTTCCCAGCACCATTTATTGAAAAGGCTGTCTTTTTTCCATTGGACATTCTTTCCTGCTTTGTCGAAGATTAGTTGACCATAGATTTGAGGGTCTATTTCTGGGCTCTCTATTCTGTTCCATTGATCTATGTGTCTGTTTTTGTGCCAGTACCATGCTGTCTTGATGATGACAGCTTTGTAATAGAGCCTGAAGTCCGGAATTGTGATGCCACCAACGTTGGCTTTCTTTTTCAATATCCCTTTGGCTATTCGAGGTCTTTTCTGGTTCCATATAAATTTTAGCATTATTTGTTCCATTTCTTTGAAAAAGATGGATGGTACTTTGATAGGAATTGCATTAAATGTGTAGATTGCTTTAGGTAGCATAGACATTTTCACAATATTTATTCTTCCAATCCAGGAGCACGGAACATTTTTCCATTTCTTTGTGTCTTCCTCAATTTCTTTCATGAGTACTTTATAGTTTTCTGAGTATAGATTCTGTGTCTCTTTGGTTAGGTTTATTCCTAGGTATCTTATGGTTTTGGATGCAATTGTAAATGGGATTGACTCCTTAATATCTCTTTCTTCTGTCTTGCTGTTGGTGTAGAGAAATGCAACTGATTTCTGTGCATTGATTTTATATCCTGACACTTTACTGAATTCCTGTATAAGTTCTAGCAGTTTTGGAGTGGAGTCTTTTGGGTTTTCCACATATAGTATCATATCATCTGCGAAGAGTGATAATTTGACTTCTTCTTTGCCTATTTGGATGCCTTTAATTTCCTTTTGTTGTCTGATTGCTGAGGCTAGGACCTCTAGTACGATGTTGAATAGCAGTGGTGATAATGGACATCCCTGCCGTGTTCCTGACCTTAGCGGAAAAGCTTTCAGTTTTTCTCCATTGAGAATGATATTTGCGGTGGGTTTTTCATAGATGGCTTTGATGATATTGAGGTATGTGCCCTCTATCCCTACACTTTGAAGAGTTTTGATCAGGAAGGGATGTTGTACTTTGTCAAATGCTTTTTCAGCATCTATTGAGAGTATCATATGGTTCTTGTTCTTTCTTTTATTGATGTGTTGTATCACATTGACTGATTTGCGGATGTTGAACCAACCTTGCAGCCCTGGAATAAATCCCACTTGGTCGTGGTGAATAATCCTTTTAATGTACTGTTGAATCCTATTGGCTAGTATTTTGTTGAGTATTTTCGCATCTGTGTTCATCAAGGATATCGGTCTATAGCTCTCTTTTTTGGTGGGATCCTTGTCTGGTTTTGGGATCAAGGTGATGCTGGCCTCATAAAATGAGTTTGGAAGTTTTCCTTCCATTTCTATTTTTTGGAACAGTTTCAGGAGAATAGGAATTAGTTCTTCTTTAAATGTTTGGTAGAATTCCCCCGGGAAGCCGTCTGGTCCTGGGCTTTTGTTTGTTTGGAGATTTTTAATGACTGTTTCAATCTCCTTACTGGTTATGTGTCTGTTCAGGCTTTCTATTTCTTCCTGGCTCAGTTGTGGTAGTTTATATGTTTCTAGGAATGCATCCATTTCTGCCAGATTGTCAAATTTATTGCCGTAGAGTTGCTCATAGTATGTTCTTATAATAGTTTGTATTTCTTTGGTGTTAGTTGTGATCTCTCCTCTTTCATTCATGATTTTATTTATTTGGGTCCTTTCTCTTTTCTTTTTGATAAGTCGGGCCAGGGGTTTATCAATTTTATTAATTCTTTCAAAGAACCAGCTCCTACTTTTGTTGATTTGTTCTATTGTTTTTTTGGTTTCTATTTCATTGATTTCTGCTCTGATCTTTATGATTTCTCTTCTCCTGCTGGGCTTAGGGTTTCTTTCTTGTTCTTTCTCCAGCTCCTTTAGGTGTAGGGTTAGGTTGTGTACCTGAGACCTTTCTTGTTTCTTGAGAAAGGCTTGTACCGCTATATATTTTCCTCTCAGGACTGCCTTTGTTGTGTCCCACAGATTTTGAACCGTTGTATTTTCATTATCATTTGTTTCCATGATTTTTTTCAATTCTTCTTTAATTTCCCGGTTGACCCATTCATTCTTTAGAAGGATACTGTTTAGTCTCCATGTATTTGGGTTCTTTCCAAACTTCCTTTTGTGGTTGAGTTCTAGCTTTAGAGCATTGTGGTCTGAAAATATGCAGGGAATGATCCCAATCTTTTGATACCGGTTGAGTCCTGATTTAGGACCGAGGATGTGATCTATTCTGGAGAATGTTCCATGTGCACTAGAGAAGAATGTGTATTCTGTTGCTTTGGGATGAAATATTCTGAATATATCTGTGATGTCCATCTGGTCCAGTGTGTCGTTTAAGGCCTTTATTTCCTTGCTGATCTTTTGCTTGGATGACCTGTCCATTTCAGTGAGGGGAGTGTTAAAGTCCCCTACTATTATTGTATTATTGTTCATGTGTTTCTTTGATTTTGTTATTAATTGGTTTATATAGTTGGCTGCTCCCACATTGGGGGCATAGATATTTAAAATTGTTAAATCTTCTTGTTGGACAGACCCTTTGAGTATGATATAGTGTCCTTCCTCATCTCTTATTATGGTCTTTGGCTTAAAATCTAATTGATCTGATATAAGGATTGCCACTCCTGCTTTCTTCTGATGTCCATTAGCATGGTAAATTCTTTTCCACCCCCTCACTTTAAATCTGGAGGTGTCTTCGGGCTTAAAATGTGTTTCTTGGAGGCAACATATAGATGGGTTTTGTTTTTTTATCCATTCTGATACCCTGTGTCTTTTGACAGGGGCATTTAGCCCATTCACATTCAGGGTAACTATTGAGAGATATGAATTTAGTGCCATTGTATTGCCTGTAAGGTGACTGTTACTGTATATGGTCTCTGTTCCTTTCTGATCTACCACTTGTAGGCTCTCTCTTTGCTTAGAGGACCCCTTTCAATATTTCCTGTAGAGCTGGTTTGGTATTTGCAAATTCTTTCAGTTGTTGTTTGTCCTGGAAGCTTTTAATCTCTCCTTCTATTTTCAATGATAGCCTAGCTGGATATAGTATTCTTGGCTGCATGTTTTTCTCGTTTAGTGCTCTGAAAATATCATGCCAGCTCTTTCTGGCCTGCCAGGTCTCTGTGGATAAGTCAGCTGCCAATCTAATATTTTTACCATTGTATGTTACAGACTTCTTTTCCCGGGCTGCTTTCAGGATTTTCTCTTTGTCATTGAGACTTGTAAATTTTACTATTAGGTGACGGGGTGTGGGCCTATTCTTATTGATTTTGAGGGGCGTTCTCTGAACCTCCTGAATTTTGATGCTCGTTCCCTTTGCCATATTGGGGAAATTCTCCCCAATAATTCTCTCCAGTATACCTTCTGCTCCCCTCTCACTTTCTTCTTCTTCTGGAATCCCAATTATTCTAATGTTGTTTCGTCTTATGGTGTCACTTATCTCTCGAATTCTCCCCTCGTGGTCCAGTAGCTGTTTGTCCCTCTTTTGCTCAGCTTCTTTATTCTCTGTCATTTGGTCTTCTATATCACTAATTCTTTCTTCTGCCTCATTTATCCTAGCAGTTAGAGCCTCCATTTTTGATTGCACCTCATTAATAGCTTTTTTGATTTCACCTTGGTTAGATTTTAGTTCTTTTATTTCTCCAGAAAGGGCTTTTATATCTCTCGAGAGGGTTTCTCTAATATCTTCCATGCCTTTTTCGAGCCCGGCTAGAACCTTGAGAATTGTCATTCTGAACTCTAGATCTGACATATTACCGATGTCTGTATTGATTAGGTCCCTAGCCTTCGGTACTGCCTCTTGTTCTTTTTTTTGTGTTGAATTTTTACGTCTTGTCATTTTGTCCAGATAAGAGTAAATGAAGGGGCAAGTAAAATACTAAAAGGGTGGCAACAACCCCAGGAAAATATGCTTTAAACAAATTAGAAGAGATCCAAAATCGTGAGTGGGGAGAAAGGGGATAAAAAGAGGTTCAAAAAGGAAGAAAGAAAAAGAAAAAAAAAAAAAAGAAAGAAAGAAAAGAAAAAAAAAAAGAAAAGAATTTTTAAAAAAAGAATACACCTTTCAGAAAGTGGTTGTTTTTCTGTTTCCAGAATTGCTGTTCTTCTTCTCTTCGATCTGCCGATGGATTTTCAGGTGTTTGCAATCTTTAGATAAGCTATCTAGCTGATCTCCGGCTAGCTGAAGCAGTCTCAGCTTGCTACTTCTCCGCCATCTTGACTCCTTTTTAAGATCACTTTTATTCATTATTTACTATTAAATCTTGGTCTTCATTGTAAACGAATTTATTTGCTTTGGTCATCTTTGAACATTAAATCTTAAATAAAAAGGACTTCTTGTCTTATGTATCTTTTTTCTGAGTCCATGATACTGTTTTTCTCTGATTAAACTTTGTCTTATAGGCTCCAAGAAAGTTGATCTGAAAAACCTAATGGATAAAGTAGAAGCTGTTACAGGTGAGGAAGAAGTTACCAAGTATATATGATTCTGATTCTTTATATATATTTTTATTATGTTAGTCACCATACAGTACATCATTAGATTTTTAATGTAGTGTCTCATGATTAGTTGTGATTCTTCATATTTGTTCTTTCCTGAAAATTCTTTCTTTCCTGTTATTCCCTTTAAATTATGCTATTTTTAATAAACTGATTGTAGTCTGATTTCCTAGACTTTGACTTTGGTTTGTCAGTGTTTCAACAATAAAACATAGTGCCACATTTTGTTAGGCCATATGATCTCATTTTTTTCCAAATTAAGGTATTTACTTAAAAAGAGGTTAGTGTAATAAAAAGAGACTAAAATTGTATTACCTACTAGTAATCTCTCACAATAGAAAATTATGAAATGCATAATTATGTGCTCTGTTATTTTGCCTCTATTATTACTAAAGTTGTGGAAATAAACACTTCAAGGTTCTACCGTAACTATACTCAAACAGGACTCATTTGACTTTATTATGCATTAAGTAGTTGGGGTTAATATAGTAATAGAAGATTTCATCATGATTTGGAATAATGAGATGGTTCTTTAAAATCAAACATTACCATTTCTATCCTTTTGAAGGAGAGGAATTTGATGTCAATGACATAGGAACAATTCTAAGAAACATGGGAATAGAACTCACAGATGAAGAACTCTCACAACTGATGAAAACTCTGCCAGTTGATAGTGAGTATTTCAAATAAAAATATAGTCATCCGAGGAAGCATATTGTTAAATTGCAAAAACTTCTAAAATTGTCTCTATCTTATTGCTTGTCAGAAATAAGCTTATGAGCCATGTTACATAATTTAAAATTACTCTCTTGTATCTTACAATTTATTATTTTATCTATTTTTTAATCTATTATTTTATCTATTGTATCTGTGCCATTTAATCTTTGGTTTGAGACTCAAACATTGTGTTATCATGAATCCTATCATCAGGGTTCACTTAATATCTTTTATATAATTACATATTTTGTAACTTTTGAGTCTATCAAGAGATCTGAAATTTAAGCCAGAATAAATAAGAAAAAAAGAAAGAGAAATCTAATAGGGAAAATGAAAATATTGCAAAAGAAAAGGAAAAGATATATTTCAGAATGGTAGAGTGTCAGTATCCCCATGCCCTATAATTTCATTGTTTGCCACTAAATCAGAAAATTTCTAAGGCAGTTCATAAATATGTCTTACTGGATTTGCTGATTCTTAATGTCAGTGAAGCTCCACTATGAAGTTTCTGTGATCTGAACAGTGTTTTCCTTACAGATGGAAAGGTCTACCAAAGAAGGTTGCTGGATGGTATAAAGTTTCTTAAAGGTGAGGGAGAAACTTACTAAGACACAAATTAATCTGAGGTCATCATGTTTGGCATTTCTACTAATTCCTTGTGATTAAATTGTCAGCCTTGACACCTAACACATTATTACATAATTTTGTTTTTTTAATAGATCAATGTGTTCTTTAGGAGATCATTTCTTATGATGTAAGTTGGAAAGAACTCCCATGCCCTCTTGGGATTTCTCAAACTTTGACAGAAAAAGAAATTATCAGAGCCCAGGCTGCACAGCAAAAGTAAAGGGAAAATTAGCACTTCTTCAGTTAGTTTATTCAGCAGCAAGAGACTACTAATCTGACATTTAGACCAAAGGTGAGAGAGAGAACAAGAGAGCTCTAGAAAGCCTTCAAGAAACTGAAGGAACATAGGACTGAATAGACAGAAAGCAGGCCAGGAAGAAGGTCATGTCTAAGCAAGGTTCCCATAACTACCTTCGTGATATCTGCCAAATCCACACAGTATTTGTAGTATTATTTATATTTTCATTTAAACTGATTTACTTTAACTTGAATTTTTAAAATATGTTAAATGGTAATGGAGAACCAGCATCCTTTAGCATGACTAGATGTTAACTGTAAAAATAAACACAATAAGGAATTTGAGAAACAAAACAGAGGATCATAAGGGAAGGGAGGGAAAAATGAAACAAGATGAAATCAGAGAGGAAGACAAAATGTAAGGTAGGCTCTTAATCTCAGGAAACAAACAGGATTGCTGGAGGAGAAGGGGATGGGAGGGACAGGGTGGCTGGGTGATGCACACTGGGGAGGGTTGGCGCTAGGGTGAGTGCTGTGAGTTGTGTAAGACTGATGAATCACAGACCTGTACCCCTGAAACAAATAGCACATTATATGTTAATAAAAAAAATAAACACAATGAAAGTGAGACAATAGTCATTTGAGACACGGGAATTATTATCACCTTACTAGAATTCTCTGAGAAGTCATTCCATCACCTTTCAGTTTTTATTCTGGGTATGCTTATATGAAGATTAAAATTAAAACAGTATGTTCTAATTCTAACTCTTATTTTTTACTCTTCTTCTCATGAGGCTTTGGTCCTTTGGATGAATATGATAACCATAATCCTCAGGAGGGTAAGGGTTTATCCAACAATTTAGGGACATTAACTTCTGCTTCTACATCTGTCTCTCTTTCCATAAGGCGGGAAGATTGATTCCAGTAAAGTGGATGCAGTTTTGGAAAACATAGGAATGGACCTTACCGAAAAGGAGCTTAAAGACATAACACAAAATCTGCCAGTTGATGGTGAGCATTTTAGAAACCATTAAACACTACAGAAAAACTTCTTTTATAAGCCTATTTATAACAATCATTAAAAATGCTTCTTTGGCATCAAGAAGGCATTCTGAAAAGCTTAGGGAAAAAACTCAGGTCCAAAGAAAGAACCCATCCTGTCTCTTGCTAGTCTTATGTGCAAATTAGAGAAGGATTTCGGGTTATCTCTGTTTTTTTCACTCAGCCTTACCTTTTTTCTCCCTATGGAGTAGGGAGAATTGGGAAGTATTGCTCAAATTCTGCTTGAACTCTTTGGCCACATTTGCTACATGACATCAGTATTTATAAAAGAGATACTGAATATAGGTATGGTGATCTTCAATGTTCTTTCTATTTTAATGTGGCTAGAGTATAGCAGCTCTATCTGGCTGCCATCTCAGTATTTGTCACTTCCACCTGGGTCCTATAGAGAAAAGTCTGTTGCAGACAACTTAGAATAGTTCCTCTCTAAGTTTATAACTAGGATGATGTCAGAGCACCACTTCCGCCAAACACTGTTATTAAAGCAATCACAAGACGCTGCCTAGACTCAATCTAAGTTCTTGGTAGGAGGTGTATCAGGCACTTGTAATAAGGTCTGTGGGGCAGGAAATACATAGCTCAGCCATCCTTGAAAATTATGTTCTGCCACAGCTTTTTTACTCAGCATACAAGTCTTGGATTCGCCTATATTGTTGCTTGTGTCAGTAATTTGTTTTAATTGCTGGATAATATTCTTTAATATAAATATACCACAGTATGTTATCACTTCTAGTATTATTGGGCCTATGCTTTTTTTAGCTTTTCACTAGCATGAATAAAACTTCTATGAACATTCTTATATGAGACATTTTTTGTTTGAGATATTTTTGAACATGTGTTTTTGATTCTTCTGGGTAGATACCAGGAGTAGAAATGCTGCCTCCTAAGGTAAATGTGTCTTTAGTTTTGTAAGTATCTGTTAGGTAATTTTCCAAAGTGAATGTACCATCTTATACTCCCACCAACAACGTCTGAAGGTTCTCTTAGCTCAACTCCTCACCAACACTTGTTATTATCATTGTTTTTAATTTTAGTCCTTCTGGTTAGCGTGTGATATGTATGGCTTGATTTACATTTCCTTGATGACTAATGATATTGAGTACTTTTCCAAGTGTTTATTAGTCATTTATACTTTTTTAATAAAGTATCTATTCAAATTGTTTGCCCACTTTTTTATCTGATTGTTTGTCCAACCACTTGGGAAATGGTTGTTTCTCTTTCATACCTACATTCTAGGAGTGCTCAGTTTCTTTTTGTCTTTCTGCTTCATTATTAAATGAAGGAATGTAAGGCTTTACATTTTCTTCTGAACGCAGCTTCACTACATCCTTTTGGTTTTGATATGAAGAGTTTTCTTAATCATTACTTTCTACTGACTTATAATTGATACAAAGATTATCTAGTATCTAAAAGTATATTTCTTATTTTCTTTTTAAGTCTTTTATTTATTATATATAAACTTTGGAGTTCTACCAGGTAATGTGGCCACTGAAATGTAAAAAAGAATCTCTGTTTTGTTAAAGGTTTCATTATGGCCATGTACTTTATCAATTTTTGTAAATCTGTAGGCATATAAAAATAATGTATAGTCTCTAGAGAGTGCATATAGTTTTTTTTTATTATTTTTGTTAGCATATAATGTATTATTTGCCCCAGGAGTACAGTTAGTGAATTGTCAGGCTTACACACTTCACAGCACTCACCAGTGCACATAGATTTCTATACATGTATTATGAAATCAAGTTTATCAGTAGTAGTATTCAATTCCTTTGTATCTTTACTTCTATTCTGTCTACAAAATATATCTTCTTCCATTTAGAGGGTTAAATCTCCTATTTTTTTATTAATTTTTTATTTTTTATACATATATTTTTATCCCCAGGGGTACAGGTCTGTGAATCACCAGGTTTACACACTTCACAGCACTCATCCAAGCACATACCCTCCCCAATGTCCATAATCCCACCCCCTTCTCCCAAACCCCCTCCCCCCAGCAACCCTCAGTTTGTTTTGTGAGATTAAGAGTCACTTATGGTTTGTCTCCCATTAATTGAATTTTTATAAGATTCTTCTTGGGGAATGAGGGTGGTTCAGTCAGTTGGGTGTCTGACTCTTAATTTTGGCTTAGGTCATGTTCTCACTCCTTTATTTTCAATCTTCTTTATCATTTGGTTGAAATATATTTGCAAAATCATCATATAGCTGGGTTTTTAAAGAACTCATTTGATAATCTTTCCTTTTTTATTTTTATTTTTTTAAAGATTTTATTTATTTATTTGACAGACAGAGATCACAAGTAGGCAGAGAGGCAGGCAGAGATAGAGAGAGAGAGGGAAGCAGGCTTCCCATGGAGCAGGGAGCCCGATGCGGGGCTCGATCCCAGGACCCTGAGATCATGACCCGAGCCGAAGGCAGCAGCCCAAACCACTGAGCCACCCAGGCGCCCCAATCTTTCCTTTTTTAATGAGAAATTTCCATTTGTTCAGATTTGGTGTAATACTAGACATATATATTTATTTTATTTTATGTTTAATATTCATTTTCTACTATTGTTTTCTTTTTTCTTTTTTTTTTTTTAAAGATTTTATTTATTTATTTGACAGAGAGAGATCACAAGCAGACAGAGGCAGGGAGAGAGAGAGAGGGGGAAGCAGGCTCCCACTGAGCAGAGAGCCCGATGCGGGCCTCGATCTCAGGACCCTGAGATCATGACCTGAGCCGAAGGCAGCGGCTTAACCCACTGAGCTACCCAGGCGCCCTGTTTTCTTTTTTCTTATCGTATTAATACCAGTTAATTCAAGTTGTCATTCATTATATTTGTTTTCTTCTTAATTAAATTTGAAGTTCCAGAGGAGGGTCACATTTCATTAATTCTTACATTTCTTTTCTTGTCATTCACTGTCATACTTACCTATAACTTAATTATTATTGGTAATAAAATACTGCTTTTTTCTTCATCAAGATACCTTTATCCATCAGATATTTTATTTCAGCTTTATCCCTTCCTCCCCACCTCCCACCCTACAATCCCAATGAGCAGTAACTTTTAGAATACTCATTCTTCCCACAATTTCCTCTACTCCCCACCAAGAGATCTTTGGAATGTCTTTACTTCCTCAGCTATAACATTTTCAATTATCACAATCAATCAACTCCTAAAATATCTCTTACATAATCTCCCTTCTATTTCAAGATTCTTTATTTAGCACTTAATATTACATATTCCATAACATAACTTACAGAAAAGAAGGTAGCATCTGTTCTGACATCTCTATTTCCACCACCTCAGGAAAATAAATGTGTCTGCCCACCTGTTTTATTCCTTCTTGGTCTCTTAGGAATCAGAGGAATTGGAGTATCCTCATACTGGCCTTGACTGAGCTTCCTTGGGGTCTCTTCAGCATTCTAAATGCCAAGTGTTTCCCAGGATCTACTACTTTCCAGTTCTGTTCCTGTGCTCTGACACCTCTCTGCTGCTTCCCTCATTGAGGGGAGAAAGAACCCCACGCCCATTCTTTCCTCCAGGACACAACCAAGCCCAAGAGTTGACAGAGCCCCAGCATCCTAGAAAGACCATCAACATTTGAATTTCAAAAAGCAAACAGCTTTGGGGCGCCTGGGTGGCTCACTGGGTTAAAGCCTCTGCTTTCAGCTCAGGTCATGATCTCAGGGTCCTGGGATCGAGCCCCGCATCCGACTCTCTGCTCAGCAGGGAGCCTGCTTCCCTTCCTCTCTCTGCCTGTCTCTCTGCCTACTTGTGATCTGTCTGTCTGTCAAATGAATAAATAAAATCCTTTAAAAAAAAAGTGAACAGCTTTGAGATAGTAGTAAAAGGGACTGGAGCATGTTCACAAAAACCCTTCCAAATTAAATTTATTAATTTAATTTATTTATTTATTTTTTAATTTATTAAAGTAAATACAAAAAAGAATATCATTATAAGTAAAGGAAAATGATCAACTTTGGTTTAAAAAAATTTTCCCTGTCACACAGATGTCTCAGTTCCTACTAATAGATTCCTCCTCAACTGAGATAAACTTGGAATATTTTAATGAAAGAGAACTCCCTCCAATTAGATGGCCTATGGCAGAGAGCCCTTTCATCTTGGGTCAGAGTGATATGGTTCATATATACAATGGAATAATTACTCAACAATCAGAAAGGGTGAATACCCACCATTTGAATTGTCATGGATGGACCTGGAGAGGATTATACCAAGTGAAATAAGTCAAACAGAGAAAGAAAATTTTCATATATATGGTTTCACTCATAGTGGAACATAAGGAATAGCACAGAGGACCACAGTGGAAGGGAGAGAAAGCTGAACGGGAAGAAATCAGAGAACCAAACAAACCATGAGAGACTTTGGAATCCAGGAACTAAACTGAGAGTTACAGAAGGGGGGAGGGTAACCGAAGGCACCTGTTGTGATGAGCACTGGGTGCTATACACAACTAATGAATCATTGAACACTACATCAAAAACTAACCATATGTTGGCCAACTGAAAATAATAAAAATCATGGAAAACACACAAAAAAATTTCCCAATAATAAACCAGATAAACAAAGAAAAAGATGGACAGACGACCATAGTGACCCATGTACAATGACAGGCCTGAAAATTGTAATCCCCTCCAAGGATCCCATCTCTTCTTCATGATAGGCTTGGTTAACTATAATAATCCAGGCAAACCAACACACATTTTCCATTTTGCCCTGACCTGTAATTGGTACTGACGCAGAAGTTACTAGTGGTGCATAAACAATGACTCTTAGAACACTGAAAAAATAAAATAAAATTAAAAAAAAAAAAAAGATGTTGTTAGTGGCCAGGAATACCTTAACAGACAAAGAATAAAGTCCAAAAATTCGCACCACAGAATTAGCAACATTATTGGAAATTGATAGACTTTTCTGGCCATTCTGCTGGCACTTTGTGGGAACTCAAAAACAAGTTTGTTGAATTAATGATTCACTACACTTTATACCATGTTTCCTAGGTTATAGCTAGATTTTCTCATCAACATGGAGTATTATTTTGCTGGGGGAGAAAAAGCACTTTTCTTTTTGGAAACTAAATGACAAGAATTAATCACTTTTCTTCCCTGAGCACAATATATTGGAAATGTTGGAATATTAGTTGTATTCAGCAAATAATTATGCTTACTGTCATTCAAGCTGTCATCCTTCCTCTTCTACCTTCTTATGAAGAATGTAGCAAAAAATTAAATTTTCGTGTGTGTTTGTGTGTGTGTGTGTTTGTGTGTGTGTATAGTATGAAACCAGCTCTTTTTTTATATTGAGGTTGTAATTGACATATAACATTTTATTAGTTCAGACTTATAACATGATTCAATATATATATTATAATATTACAATATATGTATATGTGTATATATATATATATATATCAATATGATCACAATTGACACCCATCACTATATACAGTTACAGTTTTTTTTGTTGTGATGAGAACTTTTAAGATCTACTCTCTTAGCAACTTTCAAATATTATTTCAATATTAACTATAGTTATCATACTGTATGTTATATCCCCAACACTTACTTTAAACTGAAAGTGTGTACCTGCAAAAGGTTAAATTTTCTAAAGCAAATAAATACTAAGTTTTTCTGCTCTATGTAACATATTTTCTTGGTCTCACTGTCATGTTTCCATCCAATTTATTCCTTGTCTTTACAGTAAAAGGTAAAGTTGATCTGGAAAAGCTGATGAATGAAGTAAAATCTTTCTGGGGTGAGTAAAACATTACTAAGACAATTCTAACCTTATGTTATATTTTGATTAGTGTTTTCCTAATATTATATCATAAATTTATTAATGTTGATATTTTACATATTTTAATGAAATATTTATATTCAACTTTACTTCTACATTTGATTTTGAATTATCTAGGGTTTGGCTGTAAAAGTCAGTGGTAAGGGGTGCCTGGGTGGCTCAGTTGGTTAAGCATCTGCCTTTAGCTCAGGTCATGAGCCCCACATGGGTCTCCCTGCTCAATGGGGAATCTGCTTCTCTCTCTCCCTCTGCCCCTTCCCCCAATTCGTACTTGTGCTTTCTCTCTCTTCTTTCACACTCTCTCTCAAGTAAATAAATAAAATCTTTAAAAAATAAATAAATAAATAAGTGGTGATACTTAAGTCATAAATTCTATTTTCTGTATTTCCTACCAGTGTTATACTGACCTTAACTAGTGTTTAAATCAGAGGTTTAACAAATTGGCTATCCATGAATTGAGTCCAGCCTGCAGTCAAGTTTATAAGATTTGGCAACACTAGCCCTATATTCCCTCACAACAGTAACTGGTATATTGTCTCGTTGGACAAGGCATGTGTTATCTAGTTCACCATAGCTAGTTTCACTAATTTCTTCTATCTTCAGCCTCCTACAATCTTGAGTTAATAACTGCTGGCTTAAATCACCAAATGTGGGTAGGCACAGAATATAGGAAGAGGAATATTTTTAGAAAATTAAGTTGATAAGATAGCTTTAAATAATAATCACATGATTCCGTATTAAAAAGAAAAAAAGGCTAGGTATCCTAAATTACTGGCCAATTATATAACCTGATTTTCTTTTATGGTATCTTGCCATTAGTTTTAGGAGACCATTCAATGGAGAATCAAGAAGTAGATTCTGCCTCATTATCCTCAAACACTATTAGAATATGTGAGAATATGAAAATTAGAATGGCATTCTTTAAACCAGCTTTTCATTATTTTGGATCATTATAATATCCTAAAATTGTCATGCATCAATAATTCATTTTTCTTTCAAAGGAGGCAAAGTAGATACTAGTAAACTTGGAAGTGTTTTGGAAAACTGGGGGATTGAGCTCACACCTAATGAACTTTCGAATTTGGTGAAGACACTGCCACTTGATGGTAAGTCTTATGGGTGCTATAAGCCTAGCTCTGTGGAATTGTTTCCACATGTGAAAAATGACAAAATAGTTGCAAATAACATCCAGTGCTCATCACAACACATGCCCTCCTTAATACCCACATAATGAATCACTGGACACTACATCAAAAACTGATGATGTACCCTATGCTGGCTAACTGAGCATTAAAAAAAAAAGAAAGAGGCACGCGGCTCAACAACTCCTCATGGGCGGCGGCGGCTCCTTGGGCGCGGCACAGTGGTGACTGAGCTGCGAGTCTGGAGGGCATGCACAGAGCCCCGGTCGGGTCTCCGTGTGCCCCACCCCGGGCTTCGCACCCCTGATGCTGCGCGGGTGCTGAGCCTGCCCCGGCCGGGATGATGGTGAAGTATTTCCTGGGCCAAAGTGTGCAGCGGAGTTCCTGGGACCAAGTGTTTGCTGCCTTTTGGCAGCGGTACCCGAATCCCTATAGCAAACGTGTTGACGGAAGACAGTGCACCGGGAAGTGACCCCTGACCAGAAACTCCTGTCCTGGCATCTCCTGACCAAGACCAACAGGATGCCCAGCTGGGCCGAAGGGACTGTTTCCTGCCAATGTCGCTCACTCGGTGTACATCCTGGAGGATTCTATTGTGGACCCGCAGAACCAGACCATGACTGCCTTCACCTGGAACATCAACACGCCCGGCTGATGGTGGTGGAGGAACGATGTGTTTACTGTGTGAACTCTGATGACTGCGGCTGGACCGAAATCCGCCGGGAAGCCTGGGTCTCCTCTAGCTCATTTGGTGTCTCCAGAGCTGTCCAGGAGTTTGGTCCTGCCCAGATCAAAAGCAATGTGACCAAGACTATGAAGGGCTTTGAGTACATCTTGGCCAAGCTGCAGGGTGAGGCCCCGTCCAAAACCCTCGTTGAAACAGCCAAGGAAGCCAAGGAGCAGGTGAAGGAGATGGCACTGGCAGCTACAGAGAAGGTTAAGGACCTTGTCAGCAAGGCAGCCACCAAGAAGCAGCAGCAGCACCAGCAGCAGCACTTCGTGTAGCGAGCCCAGGCCATGGCGCGGTAGGACACCTGACCATCCGGCTCAAGTCCCTCTGCCTGTCCCCCTTGTACTTTATTATTAAAAGTCAACTTCTAGCCCTTTCTGCTATCTGGGTGGGTTCGGGCTGGGTGTCCTGTTTGGCCCACATCTGGCACAGGGAGGGGCGGGGGCCTGCCCGGTCCCAGACAGTCCGCTGGTACAGGGCTAGGAAGCGCCAGACTGTAAGCTCCATGAGAGCAGGGACCTTTGTCATGCTCTCTGATGTGTCCCAAGTACCTGAAACAGTATCTAGCACATAACAGGCACTCAATAAATAGTTCTTGAATTCAAAAAAAGAAAGAAAGAAAGAAGAGAAAAATTACAAATTAAAACGAAAAATGTTTTTAAAATATTAAAAAGTTAATGCAAATACAAAGAAAAATTTCATCACTTTGGATTTTGATTTAAAAATCGTCAGTCTAATCTGAAGGGGCACATGCACCGGAATGTTTATAGCAGCAATGCCCACAATAGCCAAACTATGGAAAGAACCTAGATGTCCATCAACAGATGAATGGATCAAGAAGATGTGGTATATATACACAATGGAATACTATGCAGCCATCAAAAGAAATGAAATCTTGCCATTTGCAACAACGTGGATGGAACTAGAGGGTATCATGCTTAGCGAAATAAGTCAATCAGAGAAAGACAACTATAATATGATCTCCCTGATATGAGGAAGTGGTGCTGCAACATGGGGAGTTAAGGGGGTAGGAGAAGAATAAATGAAACAAGATGGGATTGGGAGGGAGACAAACCATAAGTGACTCTTAATCTCACAAAACAAACTGAGGGTTGCTGGGGGGAGGGGGTGTGGGAGAAGGGGGGTGGGGTTATGGACATTGGGGAGGGTAGGTGCTATGGTGAGTGCTGTGAAGTGTGTAAACCTGGCGATTCACAGACCTGTACCCCTGGAGATAAAAATATATGTTTATAAAAAATAAATAAATTAATTAAATTAAAATTTAAATTAAAAAAAAATCGTCAGTCTAACCCATTTAAATTATAAGTTGCTATCAAAGGCAAAGTGCATTACTCAGCCCCCAGGCTGCTGATCAGCTGGATTTGTTTTTAAAAAAAAAAAAAAAAAAAAAGGATTTTTTAAAAAGATAAAGAAGAGAAGGATAAAGGCATTCAGTTTCCCCAGCACCAGCTAATAATGTAGCTATGTGTGTTTCTGCAGCATCAAATATATAGTTTGCCAACAAGTGGGTAATTTTGTGCATTGAGAAAAAGCCACAATTCTTAACTTCATTAGATTAAATAAAACCAAAAAAATTATCAAAAATGCTTTTTAATCCAATAACCCAAAGATAACCATTATTAATATTTGGTACACTTCCTTCTAGTGCTCAGTAGATGATAGATTAATAGATAATATGTGTATATTGATTTACTTATAATTCTCACCTCTTCACAATATTAACATGTATATTTATCACAGAAACCTTGATGATGAAGGTAAGTGAAAATAAAACCATCTCTATTCCCAACTAAAAGCAATAACTACTATGAGAATTTTGATGTATATTTTTTTTCTAGCTCTCCATCTATGAATATATATTCTTTTTTTATTTGGCAATTTTGTGAATAAATCTTTGCAAATATTCCAAAATTTTTCAAGATAAATTCCTTAAGTAGAGTTGTAAAATGGAAGATATTTTGTTTGTTTTCTCACATATCATTCCAGAATATTGTAATTTGATCTCCCACAAACAATATTTTAGGATGTTATTTTCTCTACATTCTCAATACAGTGGGGGGAGAGCATCTCATGATTATGATTTGCAATTCACTCCTTTACTATTAAGAGTGAACATTTTGGTATGTCTATTTATCTATTTGCATTTGAAATATTCCTTATGCAAAGATTTTAAATTCTTCCTGATATTAAAAGATGTGTATTTATATGGTGGCTACCTGAACATAATAGAAATAAATAAATAAAGTGTGCTATCTTTCTGACTCCATTTTCAAAATATCTCATTTTTTTATAGCTGATGGAAAAGTGTATCAAAAAAGGTTGATGAAGGGCATAAAGTCTCTCAAACGTGAGTAAGAAGCACAGGGAAAGGACTGACTCTGAAACCTTTATTTGTGTTGTTAAAACATGAATCATCCTTTCCTATGTAATTGTATTTATTTATGCTTTCTTCAGTAAATCTGAATTTTACCACATAAACCAAGTAGTTTCTTGCACTAAGATTTGGCAGGAAGTATTAAACTTTCTTGAATTTTCCTAACTCAACCCCAGAGAAACAAGATTAAAACACAAAGCAAAAGGTGAAGAAGGAACATTGTCAGATAATGATTTCAGTCAGAAGCAGAGGCAAATAATTTGAAAGTGCAGACAACAAAAGTAACTCCTGTTTTATAGAATATTATGTCAGTCATCTCTAGCTCTTGTTTTTCAAAATCCTAATAGAAAATTGAGGAGAATTTTTATTTTCCTATTCCTGAGCAAAACTAGGTTTTTGGTGTTTGTTTTGAAAACCTTAATAATACTAAGAGATGGGTGAAATGTTTTTTTATTGGAATAAAACACATGCTTGATGAAAAGGAATAATAACAGCAGAGTGAATGCATGGTCCAGTTTTAGAAACATTCATTTTTACTATATTCCTTTTCTGCTCCTTACTTAGAAGGTGATGTTGATGTCAACAAGCTGGACACTCTTTTAGAAAACATGGGAATCAGCATCAAAGAAAAAGAGTTCATGGATCTGATAGGAAGACTGCCAGAGGCTGGTAAGCACATAACTGTACTTTTTAAGGGGTACTGCTTGTTTTCATCTTTACTGAGATGTAATTGGCATATAACATTGTGTAAGTTTAAGTACAACCTGTTGATTTGACATACTTGCATATTGCAAAATGATTACTGCCATAGCTAACACCTCTGTGACATTACATAATTATCTGTTTTTTAATGGTGAAAACATTTAAGATCTACTCTTAGGAACTTTCAAGTATATAATACAGTGTTGTTAACTATAATCACCATTCTGTATTATATTCTCAGAATTCATTCACACTCAAAACGGGAGTTTATACCCCTTACCTAACATCACTCCATTTTCCCACCTCCTCCCTCAGCCCCTAACAGTGACCATTCTACTCTGTTTCTATGACCTCAGTGTTTGCTTTTGTTATTTTTTGAAGTTTTATTTATTTGAGAGCAGGGAAGTGCAGAAAGGGAAGGAGAGAGAGTCTTAAGCAGACTCCACACTGAGCTTGATCCCACCACCCTGAGATTACAACCTGAGTCGAAACTAAGAGTCAAATGCTCAACCAGCAGTGGTACGTACACACCCTGAGTTCAGCATTTTTAGATTCCACATATAGTCTCTCTCCATCTAACTTATTTCACTTACCATAATACCCTCAAAGTTTATCCATGTTGTCACAAATGGCAAGATTTCTTTTTTTCTCATGGCTGAGTAATTTTCTATTGTATATAATATACCACATCTTCTTTACCCATTCATTCACTGACAGACATATAACTTAACTATTGTGATTAACATTACAGTGAACATGGGAGTATAGATACCTTTTTGAATCCTATTTCAAAGTGGGCTTTTAAATTTTATGCTGTGTTATGGGATTAATGGATCATATTGTAGTTCTATCTTTAATTTCTTAAGGAACCTCTATTCTGTTTTCCACAGTGACTGCACAATTTTTATTCCCATCAACGAAGAGCAAGGGCTTCCTCTCCTCCACATCCCCACCAGCATTTGTTATCTCTTATCTTTCTGATGAAAGCCATTCTAATAAGTTTGAAGTGATATCTCATTGTGGTTTTAATTTGCATTAATTTGCATTTCCCTGATAATGAGTGATAATACCTATTGGCCACTTGTGTGTGTTCTTTGGAAAGATGGCTATTCAGTTCCTCTATCCATCCTTTAATTGGATTGGGGGGTGGGGGAAGTTTGGTATTGAGTGTATGAATTCCTTATATGTTTTGATCTCAATCCCTTATCAGATATATGGTTTGCAAATATTTTCTCTCCTTTTGTAAGTTGCACTTTCACTTTATTGATTGTTTCTGTTGCTATACAGACTTTTTGTTTGGTGTAGTCCCACTTACTAATGTTTTCTTTTGTTGCTTGTGCTTTTGGTGTCATAACTAGAAGAATAACTCAAGGCTCATGCCAAGAAGCTATGTTTTCCTCTGGAAATTTTGTTTGGGGTCCTACATTTAAGTCTTTCATTCAAGTTTATGTTTTTGAGTGGTATAAGATAGTCGAACAATTTCATTCTTTTGCCTGTGGTTATCCAGTTTTCCCAACACCATTGAAGAGACTGTCCTTTCCCTATTGAGTATTCTTGGCTGCCTTAATAGTTGACAGTATGTGTGGGGTTTTATTTCTGGGCTCTTGATTATGTTCTGCTGGCCCATGTATCTACTTTTATACTGTGCCATACTGTTTGATTAACTTTGTAGTATAGTTTGAGGGGGAGGAGTTAAGGTAGTGGAGGATTAGGGAGATCTTAAGCATGTCTCATCCCTCGAATATGGCTAGATAGTTATCAGATCATTCTGAATACCCAAGAAAATCAATCAGAGGTCTAAGAGGATGAAAACTACAAGTCTACAAGCAAAAAAGTGACCACCTTTTGGAAGATTCTTTTAACAAGCAGACCAAAACACAAGCAGAATCTAGTTTTGTTGTTGTTGTTGGGTTTTTTATTTTGTCTTTTTCTTTCTTCTTTTCTTTTCTGGACAAAATGATGAGATGGAGAAATTCACTCCAAAAGAAAGTACAGGAGGTAGTACAACTAGGGATTTAATCAGTATAGATATAAGTAAGATGTCTTAACTAGAATTTAAAACAATGATTACAAGGACATTAGCCAGGCTTTAAAAAAAGCATAGAAGACACTAGAGAGACCCTTACTGCAGAGACAAAAGAACGAAAATCTAGTCAGGACGAAAATTAAAATGCTATAACCAAGATGCAATCCCAAGTGGAGGCCATAAAAGTGAGGATGGACAAAGCAGAATTGCAAATCAGTAATATAGAAGATAAAATTATGGGGGGAAATGAAGCTGAAAAGAAGAGGGAAAGAAAGGCAATGACCAAAAGGTAGACTTAGGGAACTCAGTGACTTATTAAAATGTATTAACATGTATATCATAGGAGTCCCAGAAGATGAAAAGAGAGAAAGGGGGACAAGTTTTATTTGCACAAATTATCACTGAAAACTTCCCTAACCTGAGGAAGGACACAGACATCAAAATCCAAAGAGCACAGAGAACACCCATTAAATTCAACAAAAGCCGATCATTGCCAAGGCATATCATAATCAAATTCACAAAATACACAGATAAGGAAAGATTCCTGAAAGCAGCAAGAGACAATGACTTTAACCTACAAGGGAAGACAAGACAGGTTTGCAGCAAATCTGTCTACTGAAAGCTGGCAGAGCAGAAGAGAGTGGAAGGAAATGTTCAGCATGCTAAATGGGGAAAATAGGCAGCCAAGAATTCTTAACCAGCAAGACTGTCATTCAGAATAGAAAGAAAGAGTTTCCCAAACAAACAAAAACTAAAGGAGTTCATGACCATTAAACCAGCCCTGCAAGAAATTTTAAGGGGGGCTCTCTAGGGTGAAAATAAAAAGACCAATAGCAACAAAGACTATAAAGGACCAGAAAGCATCACCAGAAACACCAGCTCTACAGGTAACACAATGGCACTAAATTCATATCCTTCAACAATCACTCTATAGTATCATTTGAAATCAAGAAGGGTAATGCCTCCAGCTTTGTTCTTTCTCAGTATTGCTTTGACTATTCAGGGTCTTTTGTGGTTCCATATAAACTTAAGGATTTTTTTCCTATGTCTGTGAAAAACTACCATTGGAATTTATATAGGAATTTGATTGAATCTATAAATAACTTTTGGTAATACAGACATCTTAACAATATTAATTTTTCTGACCCATGAATGTGAGCTATAATTCCATTTGTTTTTTTTAATTTCTTTCATCATGGTTTTATAGTTTTCATTGTATAGATCTTTTACCTCCTTATTTAAATTTATTTCCAAGTATTTTGTTGTTTCTTTATGCCATTGTGAGTGGTATTATTTTCTTTATATCTTTTTCAGATGTAAAGTTTATAGAAATGCAACTGATTTCTGTATGCTGATTTTTGTATACTGCAACTTTACTGAATTCATTGATTAGTTCTGACACTTTTTTGGTGGAGTCTTTAGGATTTTCTACATTTAAGATCATATCATCTGCAAACAAAGACAATTATGCTTCTTCCTTTCCTATTTGGATGTCTTTTTTTTTTTTTTTTTCTTGTCTGATTGCTCTGGCTTGGACTTCTAGTCCTATGTTGAATAGGAGTGGTGAGAATGGGTACTCTTGTTCATAGGCTTACTTTTTTTATAGGCTTTTCTTTCTCCCTTCAAACTAGGGGGTTAAGTGAGTATTTTTTACTGAAACAGTAAAGCTAGATATTGTTTCATGAACCTTCATAATCAATTGTGTGTGTGTGTGTGTGTGTGTGTGTGTGTGTGTGTGTGTGTGTTTAGAGTTCCTAGTGTGACTTACAGTAAAAAATTTGAAAATCACTGGCTTAGGGGTTCGTGGGTGGCTCAGTGGGTTAAGCCTCTGCTTTCGGCTCAGGTCATGATCTCAGGGTCCTGGGATGAAGCCCCGAGTCGGGCTCTCTGCTCAGCAGAAAGCCTGCTCCCCCTACCCCCGCCCGCCTGTCTGCCTACTTGTGATCTCTCTCTGGCAAATAAATAAATAAAACCTGAAAAAAATCACTGGCTTAAATCATAGTAATATAACAGTTCTATTTTCAAAGTATTGTTCTTTCTACACACTTCCTGGCTGATTCCAATTAATCATATGTATTTAAGATTTCAAATCATTTATCTCAAACCTATAATTATTTCATGCATTTCAGGCTAGGAAAGTAAGGTCTTTTTATGTAGCATAATGGGGGCAAGTATTTGATCAGATACTCTAAAAACCCCATTAGAGTAAGGAATAATAAAAATGATATATATGTATTATGCATTTTTTCTTTCCATGAAAAAAGGGGACTACATTTTAGCTTAATGTAGCCATACTATTTGAAGATTTTCTTGTGCAAAAATACTCCTTTGTCATCTGAAATACACTCTCATTTTCAGTTTCTCTTAAGTGGAGCAAAGTACTTTTTTTAGAAGTTGAGCAGAAATTTCTGTCAGAATCCATCTAGATTTTCATTCTTTCCCCAGTCTTTTTTTTTTTAATTTATTTTTTATTTATTTTCAGCATAACAGTATCATTATTTTTTCACCACATCCAGTGCTCCATTCAATCCGTGCCCTCTATAATATCCACTACCTGGTACCCCAACCGTCCACCCCCCGACCATTTCAAACCCCTCAGATTGTTTTTTAGAGTCCATAGTCTAGTCTTTTTTTTTAATTTTTTATTTTTTATAAACATATATTTTTATCCCCTGTGAATCACCAGGTTTACACACTTCACAGCACTCACCAAAGCACATACCCTCCCCAATGTCCATAATACCACCCCTTTCTCCCAAACCCCCTCCCCCCAGCAACCCTCAGTTTGTTTTGTGAGATTAAGAGTCACTTATGGTTTGTCTCCCTCCCATTCCCATCTTGTTTCATTTATTCTTCTCCTACCCACTTAAGCCCCCATGTTGTATCACCACTTCCTCATATCAGGGAGATCATATGATAGTTGTCTTTCTCTGCTTGACTTATTTCGCTAAGCATGATACACTCTAGTTCCATTCATGTTGTCGCAAATGGCAAGATTTCATTTCTTTTGATGGCTGCATAGTATTCCATTGTGTATATATACCACATCTTCTTGATCCATTCATCTGTTGATGGACATCTAGGTTCTTTCCATAGTTTGGCTATTGTGGACATTGCTGCTATAAACATTCGTGTGCATATGCCCCTTTGGATCACTACGTTTGTATCTTTAGGGTAAATACCCAATAGTGCAATTGCTGGGTCATAGGGCAGTTCTATTTTCAACATTTTGAGGAACCTCCATGCTGTTTTCCAGAGTGGCTGCACCAGCTTGCATTCCCACCAACAGTGGAGGAGGGTTCCCCTTTCTCCGCATCCTCGCCAGCATCTGTCATTTCCTGACTTGTTGATTTTAGCCATTCTGACTGGTGTGAGGTGATATCTCATTGCGGTTTTGATTTGTATTTCCCTGATGCCGAGTGATATGGAGCACTTTTTCATGTGTCTGTTGGCCATCTGGATGTCTTCTTTGCAGAAATGTCTGTTCATGTCCTCTGCCCATTTCTTGATTGGATTATTTGTTCTTTGGGTGTTGAGTTTGCTAAGTTCTTTATAGTCTAATCAGTTATTTATCCACACCAAATTCAGCTTTACATAAACTTCTCAAATCATTCAAATTTGCTTTTATGGTAATAACTCCCTTTTCCATTTATAGTTCATCAGTTTATATAATGATTAAATTATCAATTTAATAAGTACAACTCTTTATAAACAAACCTGGAAACAAGCTCAACAACTTAACCCATAGGAACACAAATGTGTTGGCTTACTAAAAGTATAGCTTTTGTTTTTCATAAGTATAGCATGCCATCAGCATCAGTATGAATGTTTTACAGTAGAAATAGGGGCATATGCACACGAATGTTTATAGCAGCAATGTCCACAATAGCCAAACTATGGCCATCAGGGTAGTTAAAGGGAGGTCAATTAAGAGATCTCCTATATCAACAAATCTCTGTTGAGATGTAGATTTCCCAATGGAAATCTGAATTCAACATATAAAAAGTAAACTATTTTCCCTGTTAAATTCCCAATTCTTTATTTTTTTTATTTTTCTGCCACTTTTATCCACCCACACTTCTTACCCATGAAATAATCCAGAAATTATCTTTAACTTCTCATGTTCCTTCATTTTTCCTCTTAAGAATATCCCCAATGGGGCGCCTGGGTGGCTCAGTGGGTTAAGCCGCTGCCTTCGGCTCAGGTCATGATCTCAGGGTCCTGGGATCGAGTCCCGCATGGGGCTCTCTGCTCAGCAGGGAGCCTGCTTCCCTCTCTCTCTCTGCCTGCCTCTCCATCTACTTGTGATTTCTCTCTGTCAAATAAATACATAAAATCTTAAAAAAAAAAAAAAAAGAATATCCCCAATCTATCTCTGTGTTTGCTATGCTACTCTTTTTTTTTTTTTTTTTTTTGCTATGCTACTCTTAAATCCTCATCATTCTTTGCTTACACTACTACAGAAGGCTCCTGACTAGTATAACACCCACTGGTCCCATTGCCTTAAATTCATTCTACACACACTTACAAGATGACTTCACTAGAATGAAAATCTGACCTTGTAATTCTTCCAGTTAAAACCTTTCAGTGACCCTTCACAACTTACATGCATTGAGTCTTGCAATATGTCACAGCATTGGCACTTTTATGATAAATTAATTTATTCATTCATGTGACAATACCTATTGAACACCTAACACCTAGCAGGCTCTGTTTCAGCCTTAGGAATACAGCCATAAATAAAACAAAATTAATGTAAATGTTGTGGAGCCGGGATTTTTACTTTTTTCTTTCACGGCTCTATTCCGACTCCAGGCAGTCTAAACCCAAGGTCTAAAATGTTAGCTCCAACCAATCTCTTTCAACTCATCTTTCCACTCCCTCCATGGCATTTTTTCCCTCAAGCAAAATTTGAAAGCTTTTAGTTTACCACACACTGTGCTCTTCATTGCTCCTTTTCCTGGGATTCTTGGTCTTTCTCCAGTGAAAGAAAATAGCATAATACCATAAACAGTAGTTTTATTTTTATTAACATATAATGTATTATTTGTTTCAGAGGCACAAGTCTGTGATTCATCAGTATTACACAATTCACTGCACTCACCATAGCACATACCGTCCTCAGTGTCCATCACCTAAACATCTCATTCCTCCTAACTCCTACCCCTCCAGCAACCCTCAGTTTGTTTTCTGAGATTAAGAGTTTCTTATGGTTTAAACAATGGTTTTAAATGTATACCAATCATGTGTTATCAACCAGTCCTAGAGAAACATGGAGTTAGAAATAGAATGAATCCAAAAGACTTGAGAGAACATTTTTCCTAAGAGAGACTTCATGATTCAAAGACTCTTAGTGCCCCTGGGAGATAATGGAGCTATCTATTATTAAAATCCAAGAATTATAAATTTAAGAAGGACAAGATATAGTGAAAGCTTTCATCTGGACTCTACTTCATAATTTAAGTATTTTATGCTTTGTGCTTTTTTTCGGAGTTTGGATTACCAGTGTGTAAATTTTGTCTTAACTTATAGATAAAGGGAAGGTCAAACTAAATACATTGATGGAAGAATTGAGAACTGCTTTAGGTAAGTGAAAAATAACTTAATTCTTTACACAGTTTTAATGATATTTTCCACCATCCCTTTAGTCCCTTGTTAATTTCACCATTTTAACCCTTATTAATTAAACATTTTTATTAATTAACTAATTAAACATTTCTACCTGCTTTAATAATATGTGATTTTTTTAATAATCTGTGCTTTTGCAACAGAGGTACTAGGTCTTTGCATAAGACAGAAAATTTCAAGATTTAGGTTATAACTGAGATATTATATGTAGCCATAATTATTTGAATAAATCATCAACAATATAATTTCTTGGACAATGATATTAGCCTTACATTATCATATGTAGTATTTTCCTCTAACATTATAAAGACATGCCTTTTATTATAAATAACAGACAATGTTATATTTTTAAGTCTGATATTAACTCTGCATAATATAAGAGGTGACCTTAGGTCTTTGTTGTTCTCGTAGCAATGGAAGATGGCACTATACAGACATTTTGTTTTGTTTTTCATAATTTATATTCATTTGATATTTTCTTATAGCCATGGCAACAGCCTTTTCTTAATAATGTGGGAATGTTTTTATTCTTCATTCCACCTTTTGATCCTCACTCAACCAAAAGCACAGGCAAGGTCATCAAGAACTGTCCAGACCTTCACTATTATAGATTTTCCTTCAGAGGAGCTGACATCTGAATGTCAGGATAATTTTATACTGGTTTTGTCTTTGAATCATTTAATTATTTGTTCATACACTGACTACACAGAAGCATTTAAGACTCTGAAAAGCAGACTTCAAATAGCTGTGAGACAAACAAAACTAGCTGAAGGTATTATAAGAAGGAAATGGAAAGCACTCTAGAATCATGGTCCAGTATTTCTCAGGCCTGAAAGAAGCAGTTCCTATAATGCCTTAAGTCTATTTTACATACCCAACTTGTCTTTTCTTAGATAAATTAGATCTGTAGTGTGTATTGAAATACAATATGCATTATTTAAAAAGGTGCGCACCCTCCTGTAGTCGGTCAAAAGAAAATTCAAAGCAATTCTGTTGTTTATCTAGGAAATTTTAACTGGCTTATTGTACTGAATGATAGGGTGTGAACTATATTATATGCTAAGTCAGTTACAAATTTTTTTATTACTATGGATAAAATACATTATACTTAGGAATCTCTTCCACCAGATATTATTTATTTCCCCAGAAAAGTTTTTATCCCTTTGGACTAAGAAGACAGGATCCACTGAGAACATTGGAAAGCCATACACAATTCATACACATAAATTTTCAATTAGCCCTACAGTAATTCTTTAAATTGATTTGCTAGTAAAAGACTGAGTTATAGAGTTAGTATTGTCCTAACTCTAGCAAAGTGATTGTCTCTAGTAAAACTTAAACCTCAGTAAATTATTGGTAGAAGTAAGGGAGATCATGATAGGCTAAGTCAGAAGTGTATAATACTAAATAATAAAAAGAAAAGATATGACAAAAATAATGAATAAAAATACATGAAAAATACACAAAGCACTGACAGTCAGTGTATTCTTATTCTCACATTCTTGGATGGAAGCTCTCTACTTCATGCAGTTTTCCACTTGTTCTGAGGATCTTGGACCTTGGGTCCACAGGTGACTTATATGAACCACCTGCTTCCTGGACACTCTGTGGAACCTCAATTTAAGTCTCTAATATAATTTTGTAATTCTGATAATATCTCTTCCATTTTTCCAGAAGTTTTGGTGTTCAAAACACAGTGAAGTTTTAAATGATGGACAATTATTATTATATATTATACAATTATTACTATACATTATATAATTCTTGTATAATTATGAATAATTACAAAAATGAAGAATATTACCCTATAATTGAACAGATAAGATGGAATGCTCTAAATAGGTAGCAGGATATCCAAAGTTTGTTGGCCAGTATGAGTGCTATGGATTTTTGACGAAAGAGTGTTTCAACCCATCCAGAAAATAAACATAATATTATTAGTATATATTCATAACTCAGAGAGAAGCAACTATATAAAATCCATTTGGATATTCCCAGAGGGTTCCTTAGAGTGTGATTCTAATCCAGGGCTCAAAGTTACAGATTTTCCATAATTATTTTGATTTCAGATGAGGCATGAATACCAATTCATACTCTCTAGTATAATATAAAATATCTTAATCAGTGTTTAATAATGTGGAAAATATGATCCAATAGGGATAGGATGTTTTATGTAAGATTCTGGCAAATGTCAATTTGAAATATTATCTGATGCAACCAGGTAGCAGTCTTGGCTTTGCCAGATCTTACCCTTATGGATATTATAACCTGACCATTCCAATTATTTCTTTACAAAATTGAGGTCAAATTTTGTGCTTCTATAATGGAGTCTTTGAATCTGATCCTATACTTGTTTTTCTTATTTATAAAAGGTCCTTCAAAAAGAATGTTAATTTTTAAAAAATGAGAAGATAAACCACAGGCTGGCAGGAAATATTTGCAAAACACATATCTGATAAGGGGCTTATATCAACAATATTCAAAGAATTCTTAAAACTCAACAATGAGGAAACAAGCTAGGGAGACAAACCATAAGTGACTCTTAATCTCACAAAACAAACTGAGGGTTGCTGGGGGGAGGGGGTTTGGGAGAAGGGGGTGGGATTATGGACATTGGGGAGGGTATGTGCTTTGGTGAGTGCTGTGAAGTGTGTAAACCTGGTGATTCACAGACCTGTACCCCTGGGGATAAAAATATATGTTTATAAAAAATAAAAAATTTTTTTTTAATTTTTTTAAAAAGTGAATAAAAGCTCTGAATATTCACCTCACCAAAGAAGATATACAGATGGTGGATAAGGATATGAAAAGATGTTCAACATCACATGTCATTAGAGAATTGCAAATTAAAATAATGAGGGAACACTACACACCTATTAAAATGGCCAGCAAGAGGAATGCAAAATGGTACAGTCACTTTGGAAGACAATTTGGCAGTTTCTTACAAGGCTAAACCTACTCTTTTCATAAGCTCCAATAACTACAAATTAGGTATTTACCCAAATAAGTGGAAAACATGTGAACACAAAACCTGCACACAAATGTTTGTAGCAGCTTTATTTGTAATTGCCAAAATTTTCAAGCAAATAAGATGTCCTTGAATATAAGAATGGATAAACAAACTTTGATATAACCATATAATGAAATATTATTCAATGATTAAAAAGAAATGAGCTATCAATCTGTGGAAAGATGTGGAAAAGTCAGTGGTTACCAGGAGTTTAGGGGGGTGGCATAGGTAGCATAGGTGGCATAGGCATAGGGAGGCATAGGGAGACGAGATATAAGGGCCACAACAGAACTGTAGGTCAGTGAAATTATTCCATATGTTACTGTAATGGTGACTACATAACATTGCATTTCTCAAAACCCATACTACTATATGATACAAAGAGTGAACACCAAGGACATAGCTTGGATCAGTAAGAAGAAAAGATATAGGAAGCTTCTAGAAGAATCCATGTGCAGACTTCCTATGCTCTCCTTCTTATGAGGGGTTACACGTAACATACCTTACTTCCAGCAGCAAAGATGTAGTTATACACGGATGCCCTGGGAAGCCTGTTGGAGTCTCAGTCCCCAAGGTTTTTTATTTAGGGCTATTCACATAGGCACCCTCTGCCTATCAGCTATCAATATACCAGACTCCCAGAAGAAAAACAGGTATTCACCAGAAATCACATTGTTTGCACAAGTTTAGGCACAGTGAACTAGCGTTTTCAGTTGGTATTAGAGGAAACATTCTAAAATCTAAGTTCCCAGATACCAGCCAAGTACAAATAGCATGCAGACTCTTCTAAAGGTAGCAGCCTCAGGCCTGCTATGTTAACTCTTTTCTGTGCAGTCTGTTTAGTAAGATCTGCTGAAGCATTATCTCTAGTCATTATACCATCTGTTTTACTGTGGGCTTTTTTTTACCTTTAAGACAGCATTTCTTTGACCAGAATCAAAGCACCAAGTAATAATTACTATAAAAGTATATCACCTATCATTTAGTTTTACCAATTTGAAATCTCTAGAAAGGGCCATTTTTCAGTCACTTGAACCAACCTTATATCTGAAGGACTTATATCTTTCAAGAAAAACTAAACTAATTATTGCATCTTTAACCTACTATGGTCCCTTTTCACTATTAAGATAAGACCCATCAACAAATAATATTAAGTCAGTGTGGTACTCGAATACCCAAAAGATGTGTTTAGGACATGGGCACTTATTGAAATACAGAAATACAATTATGGAAATTATAATTATAGAAGTAGAAATCTTCTTCATAGGCTAAAGGTAATAGAGTCACTGATTGAGAGTGTTATACCAATGGATAATAGTATGGGGAGAAAGTAGCAATATTCCATAATTAGTAACTAATTGGTAAAAAAAAAAATTGGATATTTTCAGTTAACAATAGAGATTGTAATTCTATATACTATCCTCAGATTTAAATATGATCTTAATTTAAGATTGAAGAAGCTTTGCCTAGCAATTTAGAAACTACAATTGCTCTGAAGCAAAAAGGATATAGCCAAGGCTACTGATTTAAGGGATAAGCTATAATAAGTAATGGGTCTTTTATTTAATTTTTAATTTAAAATAAATTTTATTAACACGTAATATATTATTTGCCCCAGGGATACAGGTCTGTGAATCATCAGGCTTGCACATTTCACAGCACTCACCATAGCACATACCCTCCCCAATGTCCACAACCCATCACCCCATCCCTCCCACCCACATCCCAGCCACCCTCAGTTTGTTTCGGGAGATTAAGAATCTCTTGCAATGAGTCTTTTAATGAATACTATTGATACACTGTGTTAGTGCTTCTGAAGCTTGGCCTAACCTCATGCACATCAGAATGAATCAGTCTGGGGTGCCTGGGTGGCTCAGTGGGTTGAAGCCTCTGCCTTCAGCTCCAGTTATGATCCAGGGTCCTGGGATCGAGCCCCACATCAGGCTCTCTGCTCAGCAGGGAGCTTGCTTCCCTCTCTCTCTCTCTCTCTCTGCCTACTTGTGATCTCTGTCTGTCAAATAAATAAATAAAATATTTAAAAAAAAAAAAAAAAGAATGAATCAGTCTGACTCCTGTCTTGAAGGATACTATTCTCAAAACAAGAATGTAACGTAAAGAGCAGTTCATCATTTAAAATTATTAAATATATACGGAAATGAAACACTATGAGTAAGATACCTGTCGTGAACAACCTTTAGCAAAATCAGATCAGTGAAGATTCTAGATTTTGAAATTATCAGACCAAAAATTATTAAATAAGCATGCTTAATATAATTTAATAATTAAAAGAGAGGCTTGAGTACATTTGAGTAAAAAACAAGCGAATTTGATAAAGAACCAAATAGACTTTGAGAAATGAAAATAGTAAAAATTTAAAACATTTTAAGATTTTAACAGTAATTTATAAACAGCTGAAGAAACAACTAAGGAACTTAAGAAATTACAATGTATATAGCACAGAAAGACAAAGAAATGTAAACTATGAAAGAGAGGTTATGAGACACCAAGGATAGATAAGAAAATCTAACATATATCTAGAAATCCAGGAAGAAAAGATAAAAGAGCAAAATAGAGGCAATATTTGAAAAGAACTTCCCAGATAAATAGTGCCAATCTAAAGAAGCTAAATGACTCCTAAGCAGAATAAATAAAAAGAAATATCCATATTAGACATATACATTTGAAATATGCAACATACCTAATTTATTGATTGAAAGTTTAGGATTCTAGACAGTAAGCTTTCAGAGATTCACTTTCCACTGATTTAAACCAAAATTGGTTTTCCTTTCTAAAGTTACAAAAGTATAAAACTATTTATAATAATCAAAAGATTACCATAAAAATAATACAAAACAAAAATTATTGGGGAAGCCCAAGACCCTATTTTTGGAACAATTTCTAATAAGCATCAACTGTGTGCATTTATATATATATTATATTCATATAGGCCTCTAATCTATGTACTTATCTAGACTTATGTGCCTAATATTCTACTGCTTCTAACATTATTATAATTTCAAACTATCAGGAAAACAACCTCCATTTCTATTTTGTGAAGGAAAGACCCAAATTATTAATTGTTTTGTTTTTTTATGTATTTATATAACCACTCAAAGTGATAATTTTAATTTTTTGTTTGTTATAGAATACATGATTTTTAACTACCCATGAAGTTGTCTTAATGGCACATGAGTGAAAATATTGCTAGTTAACAGCATTTGATTGTAATAACTCACTACTTTTGTGTTCTTCCCAAATTCTTCTTCGTCACAATTTCTGTCTTTTCTAGGTGAGCAGATAGATGTCAGTGATGTATATGATGTTCTGAAAGACATGAAAGTGAAAGTCACAGACAAGGAATACTTTAATTTTGTAAAAACTCTACCACTTGACGGTAAGGATTTAAAATATACTGTGTATACTTCCAGGAGCTTTAGAGTGCTTGACTGTAGGATTTTCTTCTAAAATGATACCAGATTGTTACTAGGTTGTTTTGTTTTCTTTTTTTAAAAAAAATCATTTTTAAAAATTGTTTTTTCTAGAATGCAACTTTCTTTTTAATTATTTGATTTTTGCCAAAGAAAATTTGGGTCATTTAGTTTTTATTATGGTGGGCAATAGCTCTCTCAATCCTGCCAATAACATATATGTATTGTTGTTCTCGGTTCCATTAATACTCCTGAGAGTGGAAAGATATAAAAATGGAAGAATAAAGAGTGTAAGGAAAGAAACCAGCGATAAACATTAATCAAATGAGATACATGCTTTATAAGTTTTAAGCCATAATCCTTGCCTTTAATGCAAGAGTGAATAAATTTGCCTCATTAAAATCTTTCTCCAAAGAAACTTTATTATTATTTGAGAATAAGCCAGGTAAATTTCAGAAAAATTATTAACAAGTCTATCTTTTTGAAATTATGGAGTTAGGGAAAGAATTGTAGGATACTTATTGTTTCGGTGACTCTCCCTTACTATTTTTCTCTCACCTGAATTATGCCTTTTCTTACAGCTGAAGGGAAGGTATACCAAAAAAGGTTGCTGGATGGTGTGAAGACTCTTAAAAGTGAGTGAGAAATATAATAAAAAAGCAGATAAATCTGAGATATTCTCTTATTTTTCATATACATTAATTTATTTTTATTACATTAAAAATTTTACATATGTATTTTCTAATATTTATGGATATGTTATATGTGCCATAAAGCCCTGGAAAATTACCCAGCCCTTTTCGAACTTGTACTGTGTTGATATGAACAAAAGATACAATCAAACAATGAGACTTTACATCTAGTTTTAATGCTGATCCTCCTTGTACACTTGGCCAGGTCTTACTGGGCTTTAATGTCTTCATGTGTAAAGTTAGAACCATAATATACATGAACTAATAAGGAATTTTTCCACATCCTTGGTTGTTTTTATGATCTTTGTCTCTCCTAAGGAGGAAAGGTTGATATGAATAACCTGGACACATTTCTGAAAAATATGGGGATTGAGCTTTCACATAAAGAACTTGAAGATTTTTCACAAAACCTACCAGTTGATGGTGAGCATTGTACATAAAAATATATCCCCTTTAGGACAGCTTGGGTTTGAGAGTATCAATAGAACAATGATAGTATTTACTACCAACAGGATATTTTTTAAAATATTTTATTTATTTATTTGAGAGAGAGCACAAACTGGGGGGAGAGTCCTGAGGAGGGGAAGAAGCAAGCTCCCCACTGAGCAGGGAGCCTGACTTAGGGCTCACTCCCAACACATCTGGATCGTGACCAGAGCTGAAGGCAGCTGCTTAACTGGCTGAACCACCCAGACACGCCTCAACAGAACATTTTTAAAAGCATGTAGCTGAATGTAGGTCTCAAATGAAAGCACATCAGACTCCTCATTAACAGAGTATTCTATGAATAATGAAAATTAGTGAGAGTTCTGACAAACCATTCTTAGGTCAAAGCAGGAAGAAGAAAAGGAAAATAAAATGTGAAACATTCAAAAGAAACATTAAACAGTGAGTAAAAGAACAGTCTATGATGAAGAATGATTAGACTTGGTTGTTCAGATATAGTCAGAAAGACTAGAAAGGGATAGAGGGAAACACAATAAGAATTTCAAGAGATATAATTGTGGATATGGAGTAAAATAATATTATTATAATAAGGTATTATGTATAACATGAAATTAAGATGTTAATTATATTAATAAATGAGCATTTTTCCAAAGTAAAAGAAATAAATTACCAATATTGACCAAAGAAGAAGTGAAAAATATGAATAGGCCAATAATGACAGTTGAAAAAAACTATCAAATAATTACATCTGTCAATTTCCCACCAGCACCCCCCACTCTAACAAAGGGTAACAGACCCAGAGAGTTTTAAGAATAAATTCTTTCAGATCTTTAAGGAACTGTTTACTTTAATGCTTACTGATCCAGAGGACTCCAGTTTAAGATGATAAAGAAACCAAAAATCTGTCTAGTTTTTCTTTCCTCCAATATCTAACAAAGTGAACAACAAGAACAAAAAAGTAAAAAATCAGCAAAGGAAATCATCACCAATCAAATAATAAAAGGAGGCCAGTCTAATGCCATAAATGTTTAATGAGGACAACTAAGGAGATAAAAGATTTTTTTTAGTACAAACAGTAGTATAACACAATTAGACTCCTCTTAGCCTTTCTCCTCCCTCAGAAATTAACCTGGTAAAATCCAGGTAAAATCACTAAAATGCCCAGATCTAGAGTGAAGCAAATTGGATAGATAACTTCTCTCTCTCTCTCTCTCTCTAAAAAATCTAGTATATATGGATAATTCACAAAGTGAACCAACATAAGAATATCAAATATATTTAAAATAGAGAATATAGCAAATAAAAAAAAATTTTTAAATCAAATCTAGTTTAAGGAAAAAAAGAAAAGTTTTCTAAAATAAAGGAATGAAGGCAGGTCAAAGACACAACACCAGTTCCAGAAAATGTTGATCCAGAATATTCTACAGTGAAGTAATTCTTAGTTTACTTATTGAGGAAAAATAGGAATTCTTAAAACATACAGAGGTTAGAAAGCATGTAATAGATTAGGAGGGGAGGTAATAGGTTTCCAAACCAACATTTAATTCCAGAAAAGAATGGATAATCATATCAAAAAATGGGCAGAAGTTATGAACAGACACTTCTCCAATGAAGACATACAAATGGCTATCAGACACATGAAAAAATGCTCATCATCACTAGCCATCAGGGAGATTCAAATTAAAACCACATTGAGATATCACCTTACACCAGTTAGAATGGCCAAAATTAGCAAGACAGGAAACAACATGTGTTGGAGGGGATGTGGAGAAAGGGGAACCCTTTTACACTGTTGGTGGGAATGCAAGTTGGTCCAGCCACTTTGGAGAACAGTGTGGAGATTCCTCAAGAAATTAAAAATAGAGCTTCCCTATGACCCTACAATTGCACTACTGGGTATTGCCCCCAAAGATACAGATGTGGTCAAAAGAAGGGCCATCTGTACCCCAGTGTTTATAGCAGCAATGGCCACGGTCGCCGAACTGTGGAAAGAACCAAGATGCCCTTTAGTGGACGAATGGATAAGGAAGATGTGGTCCATATACACTATGGAATATTATGCCTCCATCAGAAAGGATGAATACCCAACTTTTGTAGCAACATGGACAGGACTGGAAGAGATTATGCTGAGTGAAATAAGTCAAGCAGAGAGAGTCAATTATCATATGGTTTCACTAATTTGTGGAGCATAACAAATAGCATGGAAGACAAGGGGAGTTAGAGAGGAGAAGGGAGTTGGGGGAAATTGGAAGGGGAGGTGAACCATGAGAGACTATGGACTCTGAAAAACAATCTGAGGGGTTTGAAGTGGCAAGGGGTGAGAGGTTGGGGGAACCAGGTGGTGGGTTTAGAGAGGGCACGAATTGCATGGAGCACTGGATGTGGTGCAAAAACAATTAATACTGTTATGATGAAAATTAATTAATTAAAAAATAAAAATAAATAAATATTTTAAAACTTACCTTATACAAGTAAGTATGATGAAAAATTAATAATCTAGAACTAAAATTCAAGATGATATCAACATTCTAGTTGGGGGACAGGTGTCATAGGTAGAGAAAGCAGAAGGAACAGTCTCATTCTTTGTCTTTGACTGCTCTGTTTTACAGTTGATGGGAAGGTTGATCTGGAAAATGTGACACTGAAAATGAAAGATTTTACAGGTGAGTTTCTATAACACTGAAACCCTAATGCCTCATAATAAATTATATTTTATTTATTTATTTATTTATTTATAATAAACAGATATTTTTATCCCCAGGGGCACAGGTCTGTGAATCACCAGGTTTACACACTTCACAGCACTCACCAAAGCACATACCCTGCAATAAAAGCTATTTTAAATATATTTTAAAAATACGTATCATATAGGTCAAGAACTTAGAAGTTTTGAACCTCCATAATATTGAGTTATTAATTTCTAATATTTTCACCTATAAACATTCTATTTTCAAAGGAGAAAAGGTTGATGCCACTGATCTAAAAAACATTCTTGGAGACATGGGGATAGAAGTCAATGATAAGGAATGTCTTGATCTACAAAAATCACTACCAGTTGATGGTGAGCTGCATCTGCAACCTCCAGAAAGTTTGGTTTTAAGGTTCTGCTTGTGATGTTGATTCTTTAAAGTGACATATGTTCAGGCACCCGTCCTTCAGCTCTTGCTTCTGTGTGAACAGTTTGTTACTCTGTGCCAATTCAAGTACAAAATCCAGCTGTCAAAAGAATCCTTTTCCACAAAATCATTGTTAGGGAAAGATGTTACTAATGATTTTTAAAGGGAGAGGAAAGAAGGATTTATATCTTGTCTCTCTCAGTAACATTGCAGAAGTCCCCATAAATTCCTGTTCTCTCCCAGAGTCAGTTTTCCTTGCGTTGCCCCTGGAGATTCCCTTTTCCTAATCCTTATCCCTCCCAGAGCTAAACTCTGAAAACACCTCCCTCTGTCAAGCTCAATTTATTTTCTTTATCAAGTTTTTATTTTAGTTTAGTTTAGTTTATAAATATTTAATAAAATATAATTTATTTTCATTCCAATGCCGCTAACATACAGTGTCATATAATATGTACATATATAGTACAATATAGTCATTCAACAATTCTTTACATCAGCCAGTGTACTTTTTTTTTCTTACGATTGTATTTATTTATTAGAGAAAGAGAGAGAGCATAAACAGGGAAAGGAGCAGAGGGAAAAGGACAAGAAGACTCCCTGCTGAGTACGGGCCCAACACAGGGCTCAATCCCAGGACCCCAAGTTCATGACCTTAACTGAGTGACCCGGGTGCCCACAAGTATGCTTCTTAATCCCCATCACATATTTCACCCATCACCACACCTACAGCAGGTTCTCTGTAGTTAAGAGTCTGTTTCCTGTTTTTTTTCTCTCTCTCTCTCTTTTTTTTCCTTTGCTTGTTTTGGTTGTTAAATTCCACAGATGAGTGAGATCATATGGTATTTGTCTTTCTCTGCCTGACTTATTTCACTTAGCATAATACTCTCTAGCCCCGTCCATGCCATTGCAAATGGCAACATTTCATTCTTTTTTATGGCTGAATAATATTATACTTATATAATAAACATATATATTCCATATATATATAATATAGTATACATATATCCCACATCTTCTTTATCCATGTATCTATCACTACATACTTGGGCAGCTTCCATAATTTGGCTATTATAAATAATGCTGCTATAAACATGGGGGTGCATGATTCCTTTTGATTTAGTGGTTTTATATTGGGGGTGTGATTAGTGGATGGATTACTGGATCTAGTAACAATAACAGCTAACATTTGTTGAGACCTAATGATGTGCCAAGTTCGTTCTCACATCACAAATGACGGCACCTTATGCCCATTTTATAGTAGAGGAAATTGTGGTACAGAAAGGCCACAGTTTCTTCCGTAAGGCCACAAAGCTAGGCAGCAGCAGAACAAGAATTTGAACCCAAGCTTTACCTCTACATTATGTATCACTCTGTACCATAGTGAGAAATTTTTAATTGCTTAACTTTATCGTGATTTGAAGGTGAAAGTGGATGGATTTCTAAAGTTAGTCACACAAAGGAAACTCTGACCCTTATATTCTATTTGTGACTCATTCTGTGTCCGGAACTGTGCCTTTTCTTACAGATGATAAGAAAGTTTTTCAGAACAGATTGCTATCAGCTTTGAAGTCCTTCAAAGGTGGGTAAGAAATAGAATGAGAAAATATATAAGAGATTTTTAATCTCTGTATTTGTATTTTTTCCTAGTTGTTAGATCATGATTTCTCTGCTGTTCCTTCTACATATTAAAGTCTTTTTTTTTTTTTTTTTTTGGTGCTATATACACTCGATCCTAGTGTGAGACTCAAAGGAATCAGTCCTAAGGATCTCCACAATTGTCTTTCTATGTCTTTCTATGATCTCCACAGTTGTCTTTCTATGTCTTTTAGATAGGTCCAATTAGACTCTTAACCTTTACAGTGCTGAAAATAAGCATCATAATGCTCAGCTGTGAACTGTTAGTTTTCTTCTATTTTTTCTTTTTTTTTTTTAAGAGAGTTCAGGGGAAGGGAGAAGGAGAGGGAGAGAGAGAATCCTTAGCAGGCTCCCTGACCAGTATGAAACCCAATGAGGGGCTCAGTCTCATCACCCTGAGATCACAACTGAGCTGAAGGAGAGTCAGACACTTAACTGACTGAGCCATCCAGGCATCCCTCTTCTATTTTTTTCAATATAAAAGGTGCTATATGCCCACTAAATATAAATTAAAGAAAAAATAATCATCTATAATCCTACTATCTAATCATTACCATTCTTAATATTCTGAAGCCCTACATAATTAAACTAACAATAATCTCATTGAGTCAGAAGTGCTCTGAAATTCCATTGGAAGGCTCTATAAAAGACACCAACATACCAGTCTTGATAAGTCAAACATAGTCACTTTTTCTTGCAGTGATGGAATACACTGTTAACCCTATAGCTAAGCAATTAACCTATTTACCTAAGGGCCACAATATTAAAGCTACATCCAATATTAGAATCACATTGACTTAAGATAGTTACAGTACAATAGGTTTAGGGGAAATGAAAGCACGTGATGGAATAATAAACCGATATTGTCCATCTGAGATTCACTCTATTTATGTGCTTGCTGACTGTGGAATGTCAGAGTCACATGCATTGTTTACATTATTCATGTATGTATATTTTTACTGGGCATATGATTTTAATTCATATATATTAAATGACTTCATGATACAACTTCACCCTGTAAAATAACATTTTTTTCCCTGTGCAATCACCTTCTGTAACAGCTATGGCTATGTCACTTTCTGTGGAATGAAGATATAATGGTTTACTTACCAATTCCCTGTTAATAGAAATTTAAATTATGGTTCTTCCTTCTTCCTTCCCTCCCTTCCTTTCTTCCCTCTTTCTTTCTTTTTCTTTCTTTATTTATTACAAGTAAGATTATAATGAGCATTTCCCTTCCCCTTTTGCATAGCTTTTTCTGCATTCCCAAAAGTGGAATTAGTGGGCTAAGAGTTATGAACATTTTAAAGAATCATGATAGTTATTGCCAAATCACTTTCCAATAAGGTAATTCCAGTTAAAACTCTAACCAGCAGCCAGGCCTATTGAGAGTTGAATTAACTTATCAGCACAAGAAATATTTTTCATATTGTGTCTTTATTGTCTTTTTTTTCTTACATCTCCCTCTCTTTCTAAGGAGGGAAGATTAACGTCAATAACCTGAACACAGTTCTGGGGAACATGGGGCTCAAGCTCAAAAATAAGGAGCTTAAAAGTGTGCTACAAAAGCAATCTATGGATGGTGAGCCTTGTAAACAATTATTTTGCCTTTTAGGGGAGGGCTTAGCATCTTGGGATCATACATAAGAACTTTTAGAACTAGATTGATTTGATGAATTTAAGATATATTTAAAGATTATGAAGAAGAACTTGGCCTTAAGGTAAAAAGAAATCCTGTGTTCATCTGTATTCATCTGAATTCATCTGTATTCATCTGAAATTCTCACCCTACTCACAATGATTACTGCTGAGAGGATATTCACGGCTGATGTCATGCCAGAGGATGGTAGAGAGAAACAAACATGGGATCAGTGGGGGAAATGACTGAATGCCCAACGAAGACAGCCTGAAATAATTGAGAGAAAAATATCCATGATAGGAATTAATAGATCATTAATGTTTCCTCAAATATCTAATAAGCCCATGTCACCACCATACTGAGACAGACACAGGAGTTGAAACACTCGAGAAAAGCTTATTGTGAACAGATGGAAGATTATGAAGCCCCTGGCTTAGTATTTGGGCTAGATGTAAGGTTCACCAAAAACAAACAAACCAAAACGAATTGACCTTTATTGATGATTTCTTTTGCCATACTTACAAGAAAGTCTCTGAAGATCTGAGAACTGGAGCTAATATGTTTGTCATAGTCAGACCCTGTGTTCAAGGGACATGGGCCAAATGCCATTGTCCTTACTAATAAGGAATCAAGTGCTCAAACCAAGGAATATAAATTTAAGGTGAACACAATTATTTAATAGAATATATGGGCTTTTCACTTCGCTCCATGTCACAGCTTTCCTGTCTTGTGTCAATGACTGACTTTTTTATGTTTTGTATTACAGCTGATGGAAATGTATCTCTGAAAAAAGTAATGAGTGATGTGACAGCAGTTATAGGCAAGTTAAAAAGTTATCATAAAGATTAAAATTCTAATTCTTTAATGACATTTTCCCATCTTGTCTTTTCAGTGAACACATAAATCTATAAGCATTTTACTAATTTCTATGACTCCCCCTCAACAAAATAACAGAATATTTCCAGTATCGTTACATCAACACATGGTTGCTTCCCTCTCCTTTTACCATGCCTTCCCACTTTTTGAGATAACACTACCCTGAATTTTATATTGCCTCTTCTTCTTTTTAAAAAATCGTAATTTTATTACCTATATAACAACATACTCTTTCATTTTGCTTCATTTGCCTCTATAAAAATGCTTTCATAAATGATATGCAATGTTCCCTAACCCTAATAATGGAAGGGTTCTATAACTTGTTTTTTGAAAGATAATTGTGAGAAATGTGTAAAGAAAAGCAAAAAATCCCTGTCCAAAAAGTCAGGATAGTGATAACCTCTAGAGAAAGAGTGTGGATAGGGACTGGAAAAGATAATGAGAGACCCCCAGAATGTTACCGTGTTCTGTTTCTCACCTAGATGGTGGTTACAAGGGTGTTGTTACAAGTGCTTGTGTCTAGTTGTCCAGAGTCAGTCTTTGGGTCACCTGGATTAAATTTTTTCCTCATTTCTCTGTAGCAAGTCTTATATCCTCTAAAACACCAATAATAATGCTTCTGATCTTTACCACTGAAAAGCTGAAAATCTGTATCAGGGTAAAACAAACTACTGGCCACACACGAAATCTAGTCCCCTGCCTCTTTTTATAAATAAAGTTTTATTGGAACTGCATTATTAATGGCTGCTTTTGTGCTACAATAGCAGAGTTGAGTAGCTGCAACAGAGGCTCTATATCCTGCAAATTCTAAAATATTTACTATCTGTCTCTTTACAAAAAAAGTGTGCTAATCCTTCATCTAGATTATCACAATAATACTTGAAGTAAAACTTAAGATACTGGCCAAATAATCTAATAATTTTGGGACAAGCAGAGAGCAATATTAGGTTAATCTTTACATTCTAATTTACAAGACAATAATTACTTAAATCCACAGTTTACTGAGAATTATGCTTTGTTAGCTCCAACGCTATGAAAGTGCGTCTTTCCCTAGGGTCAAGGGAGTAAATCCTAATTCTCTGCCTGCCCTGTACTCCACTGGGCAGATCTTACTGTACCTTTGTCTTCCATCTGGCAGCCAGAGATGGTGATTTATAAATGTGGACAATTTTATTTCATTTTTTGAATACTTAGATAATTAAAATACTCTAATACTTAGTAATACTTACATAATAGTGTTAACTATAGTTGCCATTTCTCTTTTTTAAAGGAGAAAAAGTTAATGTCAAAGATCTGAAAAATATTTTAGAAGATATTGGGATAGAATTCACACCTCGAGAATACCTGGAACTGGTAAAAAGTCTTCCAATTGATGGTAAGCTTTTCAAATACTATGAGAGCTTTCAAGGGAAGTTGATCCTTTGTGTTTAAGACAACTTAAAAAAAAAAAAGCTGTATTTATTACATATTCTAATTTTAAAACAACCACAAAAAGAAAGTGTAAGAAATTTTAGCATGGCCTCGTTCTTCCTTTGGGAAGTGTAATTTCGTTCTTTCTTTGGGAATCAGCAACTCTATTTTCTTGCCTTTGGGTATAAAATTTTATTGTTGTCGCCTTCAAAACTAAAAGTTAAGCTGAGAGATGTAAAAAAGGGTGGGAGGAGTAGAAAGGAGTAGGAGAAAGAAGGAAAAGCCACAGAAAGTGAAAGAAAGATGTGTTCATATTCCATTAAGGCGTTTGCCTCCAGTTGCTGGCTTTGCACTCAGTCAGACACAGCACCCTGAGAGTTTTCTCAGAGTTCCAGGTTCGCTGGAGGGTAAAAATCAAAGTTATCCCTAAGGCAAATCATTTAAAAGTATCTTTGTGAAATGATACATTTGTTCTCTTTAAATATCTGTAATTACTTTATCTGTGATATCAATTGTGCCTTTTCTTACAGATTCTGGAAATGTATATAAAAATAGATTGCTAGATGATGTGAAATCTTTCGATCGTAAGTACCATGATGAAAAGAAAGATAAATAAGGCTCTCCTGCCTCATATGGTCATTGGCTCTTCTCTTGTGGATCTTACCACCTCTCATCTGAACTGATTTGCTATTTTGAATATAGATGCCATGTTCAAAATCTTTCCTTTTGCTGCTTAGTAAATTTGGTCTTTATCAAATTTAGCTTAAGAGCAAATTTAAATCTGGGTCTACATGGAAAATGTGAGGTAAAAATTGGCAGCTGTTCAGGGCATTTCAGTGACTAGAAGAACTAAACTGAGCATTTATGCCCCACCTACCAGAAAGAAGTTTTTAATTTGTTGTCTCTACCATTATAATTCACTGGAGATGAATTTGTATTTTGTAAGATTGTCCTCAAGAGCAAGGAAGAGTTATAATTCTAATTTCATTTTGTCCACCCTTGTGGACACTTGAGTGTGAAGTCATTGATATTTTTGCTGCTAGCTGTGGTGCATGGGGATTCATTGAAATTTTCTCCTTCAGGAAAGTCATTATATTCCTCTTGTGTTGCTGATTCGTTCTTTAGGTGGGAAGGTTGATGTTAGTAACCTGGAAGAAATTTTAGAAAACATGAAAATCAGGCTCCCAGAGGAGAAGATTAAAGATCTGTCACAAAACCTACCAACTGATGGTGAGCATCATAGATATGAGAGAGCTTTTAAGGGAAGTTTAGATTTATAAGCTTATGTCTGAGAATTCCGGAAACTAAATCTGTTTGGATGCTAATACGACTTTTTAACAGTGAGAAGCTATTGGGTTTAATCCTCAGGCTAGAGGATATTATGTACATATGGAGCTCAGATAAGTGTTTATTAAACCCAGATGAAATAAATAGTATTCTGCTTCCCTTAATGTTTCCCATTATCATCATATACATGATTCTCCATTATACCTTTGCTATTGATCCTATGAAATCAGCACAAATTTTCCTTGCTATCTTAGAATAAAAAATAAAAGAGAGGTTTTTGAAAATGTGTCCTGATGGAGAAGCTGAAAGAAAGATCAAGTGTCTTCCTACCTAGGCTTAGTGGAATAAGCAGTAAATGAAGACTCTGTGCAGAGAAGAGCCATGTCTGTGTTGCTCACTGCTGTATCTGCCAGTGTCTTGCACATGTATGCAGATATTTGATACTTTATAAATATTTATTGAATGAATGAGAAATTGAATTAATTTAGTAATATGTTTAGCCACTATTCAATGCTTTCAACAGGGACTTTCAGTTAGGGTAATTAGGGTAATCAAGTAGGTGTTAACTGATAGTTCACTGGAAGTTTTAAGTAAAATGACCTTGTGCTGTCCATGTAGCACTAAGCCCACAAGGCGCAAATCTGTTAACTCAGTGTATGGAGAGGAAGTACTGGAAACTACCCCAAAGGAAGAATGGGATCCCATAGTAATAAATAGTGTATTTTTTTGGTAAGAAAATGCTAATAATATGCATAATTTCTAAGTTTGAGGTATTGCCCTATAATATACTGCATCTGCAATCCTGGAAAAACATCCTGATATAAGAGCTTAATTCTGTTATTCGAACATGTTCCATTTCACTGTTTAATTTTAAAGCATTTAATATTACTATGTGCAAAGCATTATGCTACTTATTGGGCTAGAATGTCTAGGTGAATTACAGAATACATACATTCTTTTCATTTAAAGGCACTCACAATCTTTGAGTATGTAATGAACTTATCTACAATAAAAAATGCAAAAAACTAAGCTAATTTGGCAGTGTCAGTACTGGAGAGTGTTAAACGGAGAAATAGCTAGACTTCAAGTGCCAAGTGGAAGTTTTTGCTCTTGTTCTGGGGATCTGGTGTAGTAGGTGGTAGAGAGTGAAAAGAACAAGCCTGAGGAGGGAGATGTTCCATGGTGTGGAGAGGTTGGGATATTAAAAGAAAGAGAATAAATAATGAAATTAACAGTAAACATTTTTAGACAGTAGTTTTCTGTTTCATGCTTATCTGCATATGTGTCTTCAACAATAAATCATAAAAAATTAATTCTCTTGCTCTGTTTAACAGTTTTTCTCAGTCAGTACACAATTGTATCTGTTTGAATTAATGTCTTATTTTTTAGCTTTTGGGATGGCTGATCTGCATAAACTGCTAGAAGAAATAAAGACATTCACAGGTGAGCAAGATGTTTTGTGAAAAGATGTAAAACTAAAATGCAAATACCTCACATTTAAAGTTGTATTTTCTTATCTGTCATTGACCTTTAACTTCTACTTTTTTAATGATTAAAGTTGATTCTAATGAGCTGAAGATTACATTGGATTATTTATGTTTTGGCAAAAATGCTGTGGTGCTTTTTCTTTATAACAAGTTACTGTATGCTCTGCAACTTCATTTTTATTTTGTGACTCATTCCAATGGGCAACACACCTGTTCGTTCACTTAAAATATTTAACTAACATCTACTGTAACCCAGTAAATTTTCAGGCGAAACTTTGACAGGGATACAAATAATGTGGGCAGTGAAGATGATCTACCTCACAAGCCAGGCAAAGCAACGAGTAACAGATTTTAGTGATAATAATAAAATTTAGATTAGGTAGTTGCCTATACACAAGTTAGATCACTTCACCTCTTATATATTCCTTTACTATGATCTGGGCTAATTCTTCCCAGGTCATTAAGAGCATTAGAAATAAATATTTTAGTTAGAACATGGAAATAATGTCAAATAACCCGGTGCAAGCTTAGATACTTCATCATTTAGATTCAGTAGGCAATCCTCATCCATTACCATTCCTATCTTTTAAAGGAGGAAAAGTTGAACCCAAGGACATACACAAAGAACTGAGAAACATGGGGATAGAGTTCACAGACAGAGAGCTCTTGGGGCTGTTGAAAACGTTGCCAGTTACAGGTAGGTAGTTTATGTACCACTGTGTATGTGTGGAGTATCTCTGTGCTAGTGTGAACTTTGGTGTGAGGGCATCTGAAGAATGGAATCACCTGGTCTCCCATAAAAATCTAAAAGGCAAAACGATCAAGCTTTACTTGTAAAGAAATTATGACTTTGACATTTAGGTAGTTTTGAGAAGCTATGATATCTTTAAACCGGGGTCCTGCCATCGGAGTATCATTTCTCTGGGGCACCTGGCTGGCTCTGTTGGTAGAGCAGGTGACTCTTGATCTCAGGGTTGTAATTTTGAGCCCCACATTGTGTGTTGAGATTACTTAAAAACAAAGACTTTTTTTTAAAAAAAAGTATCATTACTCTGAGGTTAATAAAGCTTAGTCAGGGCAAAGAGAAAAGGCTAAATTAGCAGGTAATAGAGGATGGAAAAGGAGAAATCAGAGTGGGGGGAAAAGGTCTCTCTGTTTCAGTGTAGAAGAATTGTCAGTCTGTCCACATTAAGAATTTTCTCTTCATCTTATTTTTTCTTACTTATGAAGAGGTATGTGGGCCTGGGACATGCAGGCACAGAACTTAAGAAAATATTTTTAAAGTATGTTTTTATGAAATTATGCCCTTCCTACTCTTTTTTCACTGTCCATATAACCTTTTATCTTACCTTAAATGTGTCTTATTTCACAGCTGATGGAAAGATAGAGAAAAATACGTTGCTCGATTATATAAAAGCTTTTCCTGGTAAGTGAGAATCTCAATAAGAGGGCAAGTAAAACTAAGATCTACAGACTTTAGTTGAACTTTTAAAACACCTTATCATTATACAACAATTAGATTATTGATTTTATTATCCCATTAGCCTATAGATCTGCTTAAGATGCAACTACATCCAATGTGGTAATTTAGACTTCTCTGACATGGAAAAAGTTATAATATAAAAAGGTAGCATATGGAATTAATATATAAATACAATTATGATTTTTTTTCTAAATACATCTTTCCTGCACACTGTATAAAGGACCCCTTAGATGAGATTGGCAGAATATATTCTATTCCTGGCTTCCACAATTAATCTCCATTGTGGAGTGTGTTGAACATGTCCCACATGTAGCCCTAAACAGTTTTTTTTTTTTTAAATTATCGTCCTGTGGCTTTGTTTCATTGGTGTATGAATATAGCCAGCATTTTCCTTGGATATTAGTTCCTATATTTTATCCCTATTCCTTCTTCCCTGAGGTGGAAAGTGTCGCACCTCTAAAATAGGAAGCATCCTGGAAAACTTGGGTTATGAGCTGGAGGATGAGGAACTTGAGGACCTGCAGAACCGTCTGCCAGCTGCTGGTGAGCATGTTGTACCTTTAGGGAGAGTGGGCTCCTCTAATAAAACTTCCAAAGGTATTCACGTGGGAAAAGGTATTAACTCAGATCGTTAGTGTTTAAATCAGAAAATAGTGACTCCCCGCTCCAGAACTAAATTCATTGACAGATTTCTCCACCTGCTTCTTGGAGAAATGGAACAAAGGAAAGCTAAAGAAGAAATATTACAAGTCAGGAGAAAAAAAATAAAAATAAAAATCCTTTAAATCACCATAAATTTTAACTAGACTAAAAGAAGGAATGTATAATGGCAGAAAAGACAGTAATCACTTCCTCCAAATCTCTACGTGTCTTGAAGATTATCTTCAGGTGGGAGATAATCTTCCTTGGTCCTGCTTATTTCTGGGACTTCGTCCAACACTGTGTGAATACCCCTGCTCCACACTTCTTGCTCCCTCTTCTGGCAGAATTCTTAAGCTTGTTGTCTTCTCTGGTTCTTAAAACATATCAGGCGGGCTGTTGAACTAAAACCTCTCTTTTGTTTTCCAAAAGGTGGAGCTACAGCTCAAGTTTGTGGTTTCTCCCTTGCCCACAGACCGTGGAGTGTTTTCTGAGGGCACTCCCGGTTTACTCTCACCACCACATTCGTGAGCAGGCACAGGCAGCTGCTGCAGGTAGTGCCCACAGGCCAGGTGTGGAGGTCTTCAAGTAAGGTTCTTCCAGCAATTCATGGACAAGCTTCCCTACTGAGTCCTGAAGGCAGTCAACAGAAACCACATTTGTTTGATGCTCTTTAATATTATCTACCTGTTCCTGATCTCATCCTTTTCGCCAGTCACAGAGACCCCACCTCAACACTTGGAGTGCTGCAGGAGAAAAACTGGCTTCCCTAGCAGCATTACGCATAACTGGAGTAGCTAGGAAATCACTCCCAGATTTCCCTCCCCACCTCCCCGATCCTGGAGAGAGATTGCCACCAGCTAGTAGTGCAGCTCTGCAGTGTGTTGCCTTGGGGGTGGGGCAGCCCTAGCAGGATTCCTCTCACCCACTCCAGTGCATCCAAACTCATACTGTTTTGCTCCCAGTAGAGTACTGGAATCTCCCCTCAGGAAAGCTGGACCTCCACAAAGCCTTCCCATTGTGGGTGTCTGCCCAAGTCATCACTCTCCTGGATTTCCCAACCACACCTGAGAGAGGCTGGGGCTGGTTCTTAACCCGTACCATGGTCTGTCTCCTTGTTACTCAATACCCATGTGGGTAAATTTCTACTGGGTTCCTTGGCAAATGGTGCTGGACCCCACAATCCCAACAGAGATACTTTTGTTCATAGATGGATGCTGAATTTCGTTGTTTAAAGGGTGGACAAAAAAGAGGGATGTCTTATGCTGCCATGATACTGACATCATTCCTCAATAATTATAAAGAATTAAGTGCTGCTGTATGCCACAAACAATATTTGGCACTTGAAATATGTTATTGATAGTCCTCAAAACAACTCTGAAAGGTAGATTATTATCTTAGTTACCCTGATATGGAAATTGAGAGTCAGTACAGAAGCTAATTGACTTGCCCAAATCCACATGGCTGCTCAGTGGCAAAGCAAAGATGCCAGCCCTTAAAGAAGCCTATATAGGTTTATATGACCTCAGAGGTTTGCCCTTTCTACTAAATAATACTGCCTTGTATAAGAGAGGTGGGCGGGGCTTCAAAGACTCTGACATGAACGATACCGTCAGAGGGGTTGTGTGACGTGGCCCTAGAAATGAGATTTTCAAACAGTAATTACACAAATTTAATTTGGAAATCTGATGGCTATGGAATTGGAGCATGAAGAATGTGCTGAGTAAAGGCCGCACATGGAAGTAGTAATCTACAATATTTTAGGTAGGTGAACACAATGATATTACAGTATACATTGCTTTTAAATCCTGTGATAGTAAGGTGGCCAGACATCATGGTACTCCTGGATTCTAAAGTAGAACAAGCCAAATGGAAAGCAGGTCGACCAATACTTTTAAAACTTCCTAGCACTGCTGGTATTTACCCAAAGAATACAAAAATACTCATTTGTAGGAATATATGCACCACGATATTTATTGCAGCACTATCAACAATAGCCAAATTATGAAAAGAGCCCAAATGTCCATGGACTGATGAATGGATAAAGAAGATGGGATGTGTGTGTGTGTGTGTGTGTGTATATATATATATATATATATATATATACACAATGGAATATTACTCAGCCCTAAAGAAAGAATGAAATGTTGCCATTTGCAGCAACATAGATAGAGCTAGAGAAAATTTTGCTAAATGAAATAAGTCAGAGAAAAAACAAATACAATATGATTTCACTCATGTGCAATTAAAGATATAAAACAAACAACCATGGGGGAAGAAAAGAGAGAGGAAAACCAAGAAACAGACTCTTGTGCTCGCTTTAGCAGCACATATACCAAGAAACAGATTCTTTTTTTTTTTTAAGATTTTATTTATTTATTTGACAGAGAGAAATCACAAGTAGATGGAGAGGCAGGCAGAGAGAGAGAGAGAGAGGGAAGCAGGCTCCCCGCCAAGCAGAGAGCCCGATGCGGGACTCGATCCCAGGACCCTGAGATCATGACCTGAGCCGAAGGCAGCGGCTTAACCCACTGAGCCACCCAGGCGCCCCAAGAAACAGATTCTTAACTATAGAGAACAAACCAATGGTTACCAGAAGGGAGATCATTGGGGCGATGGATTAAGTAGCTGCTGGGGTTCAAGGAGGGCACTTGTGATGAGCACTGGATAATGTATGGAAATGTTGAATCAACAAATTGTACACCTGAAACTAAAAACAAACAAAACTTCCTAGCTCTGCTATGTATAGAATTTGGTATTTTATACTACAGTTTCTTCTTTGGTGTTCTATATTTACCATATTTAGAATTTGATCCAATTCCATGCTTAACCCGGATACATTTATAGAACAAATTGGTTTAAGTTTCTACATTTCAGTGTTTAGTTTTACAATATAAATTGTTTATAATGTTTTCTGGATCTGAGTCATTATGGCTGGGTCTCATTTGTATATTATCTTACAGATGAAAAGGTTAAACTGAATACGCTCATGAAAAATGTAGATCCATTCAAAGGTAAGTGAAAACTTATAGAAAAAAGTTATTATATTCTGATAATTCTCTGTTATGTTTTTAAACATTTTATTCCTATAATACTGACATTATTCTTCTTCTTGGCATATTAGTGGTATCTTTTATATAATGATCCAGATTACTTTTGGGCTATACACTTTTTGAGCAAAACCGCTGAATTTTTATGTCTTAGTAAAATATCCAGTGTTCTCTGGAATTTTTTTCAATACTGCATATCACTTTCCATTGTTTGAACAGCCAAAAATCTATGTTGCCACAATAATTGGCATGATAAAACTTTGGTATAAATCTATTTTCTGATTAACTTATCACATAGGCAAGTAAAAAATAATATAGATGCCATCTTTATAGAATTATTTATATAGTCATTTAGATAAGTGGTTCTGGTCTCATACAACTCCCATTTCAGAGTGTCAATTTATCCCACTTTTATAAGAGCATTCAAAATGTATTTTTTCCTCTCTAGAATTATGAGATTTAGTTGTTTTTGATAGTCCCTTAGAGTCTTGACTCAGCACTTTTGTCAACCCTGTTCTCAATTCTGCAATTAAACTTAGATAAAATTCATAATTTAGAATCACTTATCACTCTTAAGTTTTTCATCAGTCATAATTTCCATCTTTTCAAAGGAATCAAGATTCATGTTGATGAAGTAGGTGATTTTTTGAAAAAAATAGGGATAGAACTCACACCTACAGAATGCTGGAAGCTGCTAAAAACTCTGCCAATTACTTGTAAGCATTTCTGACACTGCTGTTGCCTTTAGGATAATGTAGTTTGAGTGTATATATTGTTGGGATAGGTAGGGAATCATTAAACTTTTAAGTATATATTTATAGTCAATGTATTCATTGAGCACTTCTTAGGTTATAGAATTACAGACAAAAACCTTTGCCCTCATGGAGGCTATTGTAGGGGGGGTGGAGCTGACTCTATTGGCCTTTAGCTTGAGAACTTCATAAAGAAATTGGGATTTTTAAATTAATAAACTTTAGTTTAGGATATTGACTTTGAAATGTCTGACAGTCCTAAAGCATAGAGAGAAAGAAGTTGTTGGGGGTGGGAGGGCACCGGAGAGGAAGTCATGTAGAAAAGTCAAATCCAAGAGATGCAAAGTTTCAGAATGGTGAAATGGATAAATTTAAAACCTTACTCTGTTCCTTCCCTCTATTCTTAAAACCAAGGAAGAGAAGGATGTATGGATAAGAAATTAGATAAATTTGGGGGTTCCTGTGTGGCTCAGTCGGTTAAGCATCTGCCTTCAGCACAGGTCATGATCCCAGGGTCCTGGGATGGAGCCCCTACATCAGGCTCCTTGCTGAGCGGAGCTCCCTCTCCCTCTTCCTGCCTCTCCCCCTGCTTGTGCGCTCACACTCTCTCTCGCTATCTCCATTGAAAGAATATATAAAATCTTTATTAAAAAAAAAAGAAATTAGATCAATTTATAAGGCCAATCATGTGACATTATTGTCCTTATGAAATAGTTGGGGGGCACCTGGGTGGCTCAGTTGGTTAAGTGTCCAACTCTTGGCAGCTAGGGTCATGATCATGGGGTCCTGGGATAGAGCCCAGTGTGGGGAGTCTGTTTTTCCTCTCTCTCCCTCTTCCCTTACTCCCATTCATGTACTCTCTCTCTCTATCTCTAAAATAAATAAATAAATCTTAAAAAAAAAAAAAAAAGAATAGTCCATACTCTCATTATGAATTGCTGTGTCACTTTCTCCATGATACCAATTATGACTTCTCTTATAGCTGATGGAAAGGTGTATCGCAGTCGGTTGCTAGATGGTTTAAAGACTTTCCAAGGTGAGTGATAAGCATAATAAGATAAGAATAAAAATACGATAAAAATAAGAAATCAAGTAAAAATGAGATCTTGAAGTTTTGTGTTTCCTTTTGGAAATCCTTTTAATTGCTTAATAATAACAATAGCTAATTTCTCTCGATTATAATGCCAGGCACTGTCCTAAGTACTTTACATCTAGCAATTCATTTAATTATTACAAAAGTCCTAAGAGATATGTACTTAACATAAGCACCATTTTACAGATGGGAGATACTGACTCACTTGTCAAAGGTCACACAGTTTCAACAGAATTTGAAAGAGAATTGGAAGAGAATTTGAACCCATATTCCTAACTACTCTGTGATATTTAACAGTTAGGTTATTAACCTTTTTCATTCTCCTTTATGACTTATAACTCAAGTTCAAGTAACCAGTAAATTTGTAGAAATGGTTTACTGTTATAGTGGCAGATTTCAAGCTCAGTAGCCAGAATTATGGCTGTTGTTTCTGACATATCCCCCCCATTATGAATAAGAAATGAAGAATGAGTAATTGGCCTCACTTATTTTCTTTGCTTTAAATATCTATAAGGAATTTTAACAGGGTGTCTTATAACATGTGTAAGGAACATGTTCTTTATTTCACATTCCCCAGCCCTGCCCGCTGCCACCTTAGTTTTGTGTTTCCTTGAACATCTGCATTGCAACTTTTTCTCCCTCCCATTAGGGTTTGGTTCATAGACTTAACTAGAATTCTTTTAATTTTAGACATAATTTCACATTTTTATTTCACCTCTTTCTTTATTAAGGTGGGAAAATTTTAGAGAATAAAATAGAAACCATTCTGGAAAACTTTAACTATGACCTTGAAAAGAAAGAAATCCAAGATCTATTCAATCATCTGAAAAGGGACAGTGAGTATTTCCTTTATCACTTACACTTTATATCAGAAAAATCTTTGAAATCTTCTCGGGAAATCTGAATACTCTTAATGAATTTCACTTAGAAAGTTAGAAGTACTTATAAAGTTATAATCCTTAAAGATGAGAAATATGACTTCTTGTTATTATTCTCAATATTGTCAGAGGACCAATAGGACAAATTTAGCTAGGAAAAACAAAACAGCTCTTCAGAGGAAAACAACGGAAGTTATTGAAATAGATGTCAGAAAAGGTCAGAAATTGACAAAAACCAAAATGAGTTAGAAAAGATCTGGAATTGTTTCGTATGTAATGTACAACTAGAGACGATCATATTCTCATTTAACAATGTCATGTTGGGTTAAAATAGAGGCTCAGTGATATCTGACTTTAGAGCAATAATATGGCACCAAAGAGATACCTGTTAGGTGAAAAGGAGGATCAAATGGAAAAGAATTAAAGATGTAATTTAGTATTTGTTAAAGATCTAATTGTATTTGTTAAAACACCTTCTTTACAATTCTATAATGTGGTTGGATATAAAAGAAAATGTTTAAATCAACAAATTTCCTCTATGTAAGGAATGACAACTTGGAAAATTTCATGGAAAAAATGGACCCTATTCGCAATAGCAATACATATTTTATTAACATATGCTTTATGATTTGTATTTCAGATAATGGAAAGATTGCACTGAACTCCTTTATGGGTACAGCAAAGTTATTTTCTGGTGAGTGAGAAGAAATGATGAAAAGATGTAAAATCCAGATCCTTTGTTGTACATACATACCATATTTTAATTGTATATCCCAGTATTCCATAATTATACAGAAGCCTTATTTTACTAGTATAGTGATGACACATTTGTTTTTAAGAATATAGATAGATGTTTTATTAGATAAAACAAATTAGATACGATAGATGGTTTTAGAAGTATCATATTCTTAAGAAGTGTATTTTATTATAGGCTGGTTGGCTTGTCCCTATTTTTTTTAGAGCATTAATAAAAACATTTTTTTGACAAGACTTAAAGCAATGTTATCTTTTAACCCCTTCTTGTGATGCAATTAGGCAGGCCCCATTGTTTCCTTGCTCTTCTGCCCTTGTATCTCTAACGAGTTGAGATAGTGCTGTTTTATTATAATTATCTTAAAGTAGAATTATTATATATGAAAATTCACATATCACACTTCCCATCTTTTTAAAGGTGGTAAAATTAATGCCAGTGACACACAACTTTATCTGGAAAATGTAGGGATTGAATTAACAAAGAGAGAAAGCCAGGAGCTGCTGAACATATTGCCATTGGATGGTAAGCATTTCCGGCATTGCCGTGGATTTCAGAGAGTATTTAGTTATTGTATAAGATTCTGGAAACATAACTCTTTAAAGTGCTATTAAAATTTTTAAAAGGTTCCACCCACATCGTCGCAAATGGCAAGATTTCATTTCTTTTGATGACTGCATAGTATTCCATTGAACTAGAGGGTATCATGCTTAGCAAAATAAGTCAATCGGAGAAAGACAACTATCATATGATCTCCCTGATATGAGGAAGTGGAGATGCAACAGGGGGGGTTAAGGGGGTAGGAGAAGAATAAATGAAACAAGATGGGATTGGGAGGGAGACAAACCATAAGTGACTCTTAATCTCACAAAACAAACTGAGGGTTGCTGGGGGGAGGGGGGTTGGGGGAAGGGGGGTAGGGTTATGGTCATTGGGGAGGGTATGTGCTATGGTGAGTGCTGTGAAGTGTGTAAACCTGGCGATTCACATACCTGTACCCTGGGGGATAAAAATATATTATATGCTTATAAAAAATAAAAAATTTTTAAAAAAAGAAAAAAAAATTTAAAAGGAATGACATCAGCAACATGGCATTTAAGTTGTTCCTCCTCTATAATCACCCTTTTTGATCAATGATTTGGACACCCACACACAAACAAGAATGTTTTGGAACTAGCACCTTTCTCCAAGGGACCCAGGAGGAGCCTCGATCACCAGTGCAGCTGTAAGAGACAGGCAATCTCCATACAGGGCTGCAGAACCAACACAGTCAGCAAAATTGCCTATACCTCTCTCTCATGCTATCAGGCAAAGATCTGGTGAGTGCTGACCCAGGCATGAGAACTTGCAGAACAAGTCCAGCCTTCCAGGAGGGAGACTCCAGCACAGCATCAGAGAAAAAGAAAGACAAATATGAGTTTGGCCACAGCAGAGGCACTTAAGAAACTTTCCCGGCACCACTCTCCCCTAAGGGAGTGATACATGGGCCACAGTGACCTTTCCCACAGGGGAAAGGAAAGCAGTGAGTGAGTGCTTGGCTGCCGCAGCAGAACAGGACCAGCTGAGAAAACCCATTTTTCTCCACCAGCACCCACAGCACTAAGTGGGGAGCTCCCTGACTGGCAAAGAGGCAGAGATGATTTTCAGTTGGCATTCAAGAGATTGCACTCAGCAGGAAGTCAACCCGTGAGCCTCTGCGAGTACCATACCTTGTGATCTCTCTGTAGTTGTCAGGCATCTCCAGTGCTCAGATGCTAAACCCACACCTCCCCCTATTCTGCTGCTAGTTCCTTGTGCAAGGGCCACAGGTGCATCCTCCCTAAGAGCTACTGCAGTAAGCACGCTCAGAAAACGAGCTACCCGGAGTCACTAGGGGCGAAAACCATAAACTTAAGCTATAGCGCCACCTAGTGGAAAGTAAAAGTTCTCAATAGCCAACCTAGTGAATTATAAGAACCAGAAAGAAATCATAAAAGCTTAAAGGCATTCTGTTAAGTGTAAGGTAACATCTCCTTGTGGTTCTGATTTGCATTTCCCTGAGATGTAACCTTGGAACTGTCAGAATGGATAGAATAAAAAAGACAAGAAATAACAAGTGTTGACAAGGATGTGGTGAAAAAGGAACCTTTGTGCACTATCATTGGGAATGTAAATTGGGGTAGCCATGGTGGAAAACAGTATGAAGTTTCTTCAAAAAATTAAAGGTAGAAATACCATATGATCTCATAATTCCACCACCAAAGAAACAAAAACACTAGTTTAAAAAGATATGTGTGCCCTTTATTGCAGCATTATTTATAATAGTCCAGATATGGAAACGGCCCAAGATTGATAGATGAATGGATAAAAAAGATGTGGGATATATACACAATGGATTATTTCTCAGATATAAAAGATGAAATCTCCATTTGCAACAACATGGATGGACCTAGAGGGTATTAGGATAAGCAAAGTAAGTCAGACAGAGAAAGGCAATTTCCATTTGATTTCACTCATATGTGAACCTTTAAATTAAAAAAGATTAAACAAACAAAAAGCAGGATCAGACCTATAAATTCAGAGAACAAATTGATAGTTGCCAGAGAGGGGAAGGTGGGAGATGAGCAAAATGGGTGAGGGGAAGTACAGTAACTGGAGATACAGGCATGCAGTTATGAAATGAATAAGTCAAAGATACAGCATAGGGAATATAGTCAATGATATTATAATAACATTGCATGGTGACAAATGGTAGCCACCCTTCTGTTGAAGAATATTCCTTCTATCCATACTTTTTTTATGGTTTTTGTCAGGAAAGGATCTGTATTTTGTCAGATGTTTTTTCTGCATCTATTGAGAGGATCATAGGGTTCTTTTCTTTTGTTAATGTGGTATATCAATGTCGATTCATTTGTGGATGTTGAACCATCCCTGCAGCCCAGGAATAAATCCCATTTGGACATCATGAATAATCCTTTTAATGTACTGTTGGATCTGATTAGCTAGTATCTTTTTGAGAATTTTTGCATTCATGTTCATCAGGGATATTGGTCTGTAATTCTCCTTTTTAGTGGGGTCCTTGGTTTGGGGATCAAGGTAATGCTGGCCTTGTGGAATGAGTTTGGAAGTTTGCAGAATGAAACTTGCTTACATCATAGACAAAAATAAGCTCAAAATGGACAAAAGACCTAAATGTGAGACAGGAATCCATCAGAATCCTTGAGGAGAGCACAGGCAACAATCTTTCACCTCAGCTGCAGCAACTTCCTACGAGACATGTCTCCAGAGGCTAGGGCAACAAAAGCAAAAATGAACTATTAGGACTTCATCAAGATTAAAAGTTTCTACACAGCAAAGGAAACAATTAACAAAACTAAAAGCCAACCTATGTCATGGGAGAAGATACTTTCAATTGATGTATCAGGTAAAGGACTGCTATCCAAAAATCTATGACGAACTTATCAAACTCGACACCCAAAAACCAAAAAATCCAATTAAGAAATTGGCAAAAAACATGACCACACAGTTCTCCAAAGAAGACATACAAATGGCTAACAAAGGAAAAAATGCTCCACATCACTCCTCAGCATCATGGAAATACAAATCAAAACCATAATGAGATACCACTTCACCCCAGTCAGAATGGCTAAAATGAACAAGTGATCACAGATGTTGGTGAGGCTGTGGAGAAAGGGAAATCGTCTTACACTGTTGGTGAGAATGCAAACTGTAGCTGCCACTCTTAACACAAGTGTCAAGATTCCTTAAAGTTAAAAATAGAGCTACTACAATGAAGCAATTGCACTACTAGGTGTTTATCCAAAGGATACAAACATAGTGATTTGAAGGGGCACATGCACCCCAGCGTTTATCTTTTATCGCAGCAATGCAGTGGAATTGTGGTTATCACAGGCTGGGAAGCATAATAGAAGAATGGAGAGATGTTACTTAAGGATACATACTTACTAGTGGATAAATGAGTCCTAAAGATGTGGTACACAGTAAGGTGATTATAGATACAAAACTGTATTGTAAACATTAAAATTGCTAAGTAGCCAGATCTTAATTGTTCCCAAAATGAAAAGAAACAATACTTATTTGACATGATCGAGGTATTAAGTAGTGATACAATGGCAATCATATTACAACATAAATGTTTCAAATCAATATACCTTAAACTTCACAATCTTTGTGTCAATCATAACTCAATGTTTAAAAATTAAGAGAAAAATAAATGTAGAAAGAGCCTTCTGGCATAAAATATTTTATCCTTACCATTTAAATCTTAATTCCGCAAATAATGTTCTCTTTGGGTATTACTGCTGTGGGTAAACATTTTTAAATGTTGGAACCAGCATCCAGAACAAGTCTAAAGCCAAAGATAGGGAAAAGGTGATAAAACAGTTGTAGAAGAAGGGATATTTTAGAAAAAAAGAAGAGAAGAAATCTGTTTCAATGTTAATTTCAAAGTTGCACCAATAATACATCAGATGCCAGAGAATGAATAGTTACCTTGAGAATCTTCGTCATTTCTTTGCTTCCTTCTTTGGAGTATAACTAATAATAACTTAGAAAATCTAAAAATAAGTATTAATATCTTTCTCAATTTCCACTTCTTGGTAAACTAAATTGACCCTTATGTTACAGATAATAAAAAGGTATATAAGAATAGATTGATGGATGGAGTGAAGACCTACAGAGGTGAGTGAGAAGCATGGTGAGGAAGAGAAAACATCTTTGAACTTATGCATTTACTTTTCTAAAATCTCTCTTATTTCTCAATGATTAGATTGCTAATTCTGCTATACTTTGTTTTTTAATGAGCTGGCATTCTTAATTATATACAATCACGTTTGGGAAAACGGCCTATGTATTTTGTCATTGTTACAAACTTGAAGTCTTACTTAATGGTAAGAAATTTTTGTATTGGTTGTCTCTTTGCTGTAATTTACCTGTCTTGCCTATTCTTCTCTTTCTTCTGGGAAAACCTACCTTAGAAATTTCTGTAATAGTATTTTCTGGGAAATTGAGAGGGAGACTTTTTCTACTCTAATTCCGAACTAATTCTTTTGCTCATTCCAAGACCTTTATGGTGACATTGCTTTTTACTTCCTGTTGGTGTTGGTCAATTTATACAACCAAATATTTTTTCCCTCTCTGGCATAAATACAAATTTATTTTATTCTTATCTCTTTCTTTTTTAAGGAGGAAAGGTTAATGTCAATAAACTAGACGATGTTCTTGAAAACATGGGATTCTCACTTGAGGAGGAAGAAATTGAGGAACTGTGCACTCACCTGCCAATTGATGGTGAGCATTTCAAGTACACAGTGCCCTATAAGGAAATTTTTGTTTTTCTGTGGAAACCTCTCAAACGTACTTATTAATTTCATGGAAAAACCAGAAGTTTGTAGAGATTCGATCCTAAAGAATGGAGATATACTGTCTCAATATTAATCTTAGGTAAAATACCAATAATTGCTCATGTTGCTGCTTGCAGAGTTCCTATGCCAGAGAATACCAAAACAAAATGACAGTGTTGGGATCAAATAAACATCAAAAAATAAAACAAAAAAATTACATTGAGGGGTGGGAGAGAAAATTATATTTTTTGAGGGGTGGGAGAGAAAATTATAAAGGATTTCAGAGAACAACAAAAAGAAATTGGAGGGAGGGAAGAGTGCTAGAAACTGTTTGGGGTTTTTTTGTTTTTTGTTTTAAGATATTTATTTATTTATTTATTTGACAGACAGAGATCACAAGTAGTCAGAGAGGGGCGGGGGAGCAGGCTCCCTGCTGAGCAGAGAACCTGATGTAGGGCTCAATCCCAGGACCGCGGAATCATGACCTGAGCTGAAGGCAGAGGATTTAACCCACTGAGCCACCCAGGTGCCTCGCAAGTGCTGGAAACTGTTAAATGTTGCTTGTACTGTTGCAAAATATATACAATATATATCTAACAGTTACATTAATAAATTTATAGGTATTAAGCTTTAAATTACACAGAAATTACCCACCCCCTTCAGACTACGTTCAAATAGGTCTTAGGTGGAGCCCATGAATCTTAATTTTAAATAAGCAACCCCCACTACAGTTAATTTTTTGAAATAGCTAAACTTTGGAGCACCTGGTTGGCTCAGTCAGTTAAGCATCTGCCTCCAGTTCAGGTCATGATCCCAGGGTCCTGAAACTGAACCCCACACTGGGCTCAGCAGTGTGGGGTTCTCACTGCTCAGCAGAGAGCTTGCTTCTCCCTCTCCCTCTGCCCACCCCCACCCATTTGTGCTCGCTCTCTCTCTCCCAAAAATAAATAAATAAAACCTTATTTTTTAAAAAAAGAAATTGGGGTACCTGGGTGGCTCAGTGGGTTAAAGCCTCTGCTTTTGGCTCAGGTCATGATCCCAGGATCCTGGGATCGAGCCCTACATCGGGTTCTCTGCTCAGCAGGGAGCCTGCTTCCCTGCCTCTGTCTCTGACTACTTGTGATCTTTGTCAAATAAATAAATAAAATCTTAAAAAAAAAAAAGGAAGAAGAAGTAGCTAATCCTTATCATATAAAGAAAAACATGTAATAGTAAATTTATGTGACATTAGTACTTTTTTAAGATTTTATTTGAAAGAGAACAAGCAAGAGAGAGAAACATGAAGCAGGGGAGAGAGGTAGAGGGAGAAGCAAACTCCCCACTGAACAGGAAGCCTGATGTGGGACTCGATCCCAAGACCCTAGGACCATGACCTAAGTTGGAGTACTAACCAAGTGAGCCATTCAGGCACCCCATGGGATTAGTACTTTTTGGCATGATTTTTAGCAATAGCATCTGATCAGGGCAGTGTATTTAACTCTTAGTATCTTGAGCATCTTAGCATCTTTAACATCTTGAAATGATTCTATTGACTGACTAATAATTTGATAAGCATCCTAGAAGTGTTGGTTTATCTAAGCTTATCTAATATGATCTGATGATCCTTAAAATCAAGACTTTCTGCTTTTCAAAAAAGTGGTCTCCTATTTCTTTTCTAATTCTAACCCTTTTCTCATAATTCTGTAACACATAAGTCAAGCAAGATTATATAAAACTTCTGTTGGAATTGGAATATGGCCCCACCCTAAATTATCTAGAGGGCAATCTAACTGAATGTCTCAAAATAAATATCATTGCCCCTGCTCAGTAAAGGTAACAAGATCTGAGTTTTAAAAATATAACCAAAGACAGGTGGCTGGGTTGCTCAGTGGGTTAAGCCTCTGCCTTTAGCCCAGGTCATGATCTCAGGGTCCTGGGATTGAGCCCTGCATCGGGCTCTCTGCATGATGGGGAGCCTGCTACCCCCTCTCTCTCTGCCTGCCTCTATGCCTACTTGTGATCTCTCTGTCAAATAAATAAAATCTTTAAAGATATATATATATTTAATATCTTTATGTATCTTTAAAGATATTATATATATATATATATATATATATATATATATGTTCATATTCAAAGAAACAAAGATACAGTGATAAACCAAAGAGAGCCAAGGAACAGGGATATAGTAAAAGCACTTTAAATAAATTTCTGTTTTATTGCAATGCTCTATTTTTGGTCTGAAATTATTCATAACCCAGTGGTTGCTTTGACTTTAGTAGTTGTTGCGACAGAAGCAGAGATTTAATGTTGTTTGCTTTGTATTGCCAGCACTGAAAATAGGGCCTGGCATATAAGGAGGCATCCAGCAAATATTTGACAAGTTAAAAAATGAAAAAATCAGCCTACATCTAGATGTTGACTGAGATCTTCCATTTTGGAACACTGACAAGTCTGGACATACCCTCAACTACTGGTAGCCACTGAAAAAAAAAGAGGGCAGCTTAAATAATCACAAAGGTTTGAGACAACAAGGAACTCAGGCTAAGCTTAACAGTAAGGTTTATCTCCTACATGAGACCAGTCTAGCAAGACATTGATTGATGAATGGATAAAGATGATGTGGTATACATATATGTATACCACATAAAATTTATATATTTTTAAAAGGAATACTATTAATCCGTAAAAAAGAATGAAATCTTGTTATTTGCAAAAACATAGATGAAGCTGTATGAAGCTAGAGAGTATTATGCTAAGTGAAATAAGTCAGAAAAAAATATATAGCATAGGATTTCACTCATATGTGGAATTTCAGAAGCATAAAAAACAGTAAAGGAAAAAAATAAGAAAGACAGAGACAAATCAATAAACAGGCTCTTAGTTATAGAGAACAAACTGATGGCTACCAGAGGAGAGGGAAGTGAGGGGACGGGTCAACTAAGTGATGGGGATTAAGGAGGACATTTGTGATGAGCACAGGGTGATGTATGGAAGTGCTGAATCACTATATTGAAAAAACTATCTGAAACTAATATAACACTGTTTGTTAACTAACTGGAATTCAAACAAAAACTTAAAATAAAAATTTTAAGAATAAAAGAGGTAGCACTTTTATGCAAGGTACAGAAACCAGTGGAGTCAAGGAAAATGAAGAAGCAAGAAATATGTTCCAAGCAAAGGACAAGATTAAATTCCAGAAACAGACCATAATGAAATAGATAATTGATTTACCTGATCAAGAGTTCAAGATAATGATCATAAAATTGATGTTCATTGAGGTCAAGAGAATAATGTATGGACAAAGTGAGAATTTCAACAGATAGAAAACATAAGAAAGTGCCGAACAGAAATCCCAGAGCTGGAGAATAAAATGACTGAACTAAAAAATTCAGTAGAGGGGTTCAACAGCAGACTAGATCAGTGGAAGAAAGAATTAGCAAACTCATATACAGGGCAGTGGAATTTACTCAAACAGAGGAACAAAAAGAAAAAGAATGGCAAAGAGTGAAGATAGCTTATGGGATTTATGGGCTACCAGGAAGTAAACAAATATTCATACTTCACAATATCTCCCAGAAGGAGAAGAGAGAAAGAAAAGGACAGAAAGCCTATTCAAAGAAATAATGCCTAGAAACTTACTTAACATGAGGAAAGAAACAGACAGTAAGATCCAGGAAGCTCAGGAAGTTCCAGATCAGATGAAACAAAACTAGCCACACTTTAACTAAGATACATTAAAATTAAATTGTTAAAAGTTAAAAGGAAGGAGGAAATTTTAAATGTAGAAAGAAAAAAATGTATTATATAGAAGGAACTCTCCCCCCCCTCCACCGCCGCCCAATAAGACCATCAGCAGATTTTTCAGGAGAAACTCTGCAGGTTCGAGGGTAATGGCATTATATATTCAAACTGTGTGAAGGAAAAAACTGCCAACCAAAGATACTCTACCTGGCAAAGCTGTCCTTCAGATTTGAAAGAGAGATCAAGAGTTTTCCAGGGGCACCTGGGTGGCTCAATCAGTTAAGCTCCTGAATCATTTCAACTCAGATCATGTTCTGATCCAGATAAGCAGAAGCTGAAGTAGTCCATCACCACTAGAGTAGCCTTGCAAGAAATGTTAAAGGAACTTCTTCAGATTTAAACTAAAGGTTGCTAATTAGTAACGGGAAAATATATGAAAATATAAATTGCATGACTAAAGGTAAACAGTTATTTCAGAATATTCTAATGTAATATTCAAAGATAAATCACTTACTAATCTAGTATGAACATTAAAAGACAAAAGTATTAAAAATAATTATAACTATATTAATTTGTTAGTGGATACACAGGTAAAAGATATAAGTTGTAAGAACAAAAGCTTTATGAAATGGGGGGGAATAAAAATGTGTAGTTTGGGTATGCATTAAGTTCTTATAAGCTTAAAGTAGACTGTTATAAATATGTTTTATGTAAACCTCGTAGTGACCATAAAGCAAAAACATATAGTGGATACACAAAAGATAAAGAGAAGGGACTCTAACCATACCACTAAGAAAATAATCAAATTACAAAGGAAAAAAACAAGAGAAGAAAGGATCAAAGGAATTATGAAATGGCCAGAAAATAATTATTAACAAAATGGCATTAGGACACAAACTCTCAACTATAAGATGAGCACGGTCAGAGAACCAAATGTATGATTAATAACATTATATTATAGTGGTTAATAACACTATATTATATAACTGAAATTTGCCAAAAGAGTAGAAAATTCAAATGTTCTCACACACACAAAAAGATAAATAAGTGAGGTGATAAATGTCTTAGTTAACTAGGTGGGGTACTCCTTTCATGTATACATATATCAAATTACCATGATGTACGCCTTAAATATATTACAAATGTATTGGCTAATTATACTTCAATAAAGCTGACATAAAAAACAAAAAATGAAAATAATTTCTCTTCTTCCATTCTGGTAAATGAGGAACACAAAAAGAAAAAGTTGAATGAATAGAACAGACGTATCTACCATATTTAGCTTTTTTTTTTTCTTTTTTCAACCTTGTGCTTCTATAGTGTGAAAATAAAATATCTAATTTGGGGGGGAAACAGCTTTGGGAAACTGATAAACCCTTATACTTTACTCCGCAGTTTAAGAATTTTATGTAATGGAGACCTGTATTAGTCTACTTGGGCTGCCATAACAAAATACCATAGTCTGTGACTTACACCACAGAAATTTATTTTCTCACAGTTCTGGATTCAGGGAAATCCAAGATCAAGGTACCAGCTGATTCAGTTCCTGAGGGGGATTTTCTTGCAGAGCCTGTCTTCTCAATGTGTCTTTACACGGCAGGGAAATAGAAAAAGTGGAGAAAGGGGGAGAAACAGAGAGACAGAGACAGAAAGGGGTATTGTCCTGTTCTCATAAGGTCACAGTCCTATCAGATTGGGGCCTCACAACTACCTTTAACTACCTCCTAAAGGCCTTATCTACAAATAGTCATATCAGAGGTTAGGGCTTCAGAATATGAATTTGAGGGGACACAATTCAGTTCATAGCAGGACTATATCTAAATTTTGTCTTGCCTTATAGGGGAGAGAAGAGTTAAACTGGATAAACTTCTGGATGAAGTGGGTGCACTTCTGGGTGAGTGAGAAGAAATTATGATAAGGCATAAAAAATGACCTCTTAATACTTAAGAAGTTATTTTTAAAGTATTTTCTGTTATTTTATCCATGATATATTAATCCTGTCATTATATTTCTCTTAACCGGTAATGTACCTGTAACTAAAGAAACAACCTTATAAATTAAATGTTATTCACTATTATAATCAGTTGTTACCTACATCTTATTTGAAAGGCCACAGGGTAATGCATAAATAACAACCTATAGGTTCTTTAGAGTTTTTCAATAATATAATTTTATTTTCTACTATTTCAATAGCGAAATGCCAAGGCAGATTACACATACAGGTAATATGACTATGTGAACAAGCTCATAATTTAGACAAAAATAAAATAATAGAGCAAATATTACATGCTGGCAGAATTATTTACACCAGTTAATTTAGTGGGCTCTTAAAACACCCAACTTTCTTCATACTATACCTTGTTCCCAACACTGATAAACCCTTTTTTACCAAAAAGAAGTTCTATTTCTTGGGCATCTGGGTGGCTCAGTCCTTAAGCATCTGCCTTCAGCTCAGGTCATGATCCCAGGACCCTGGGTTCGAACCCCACATCAGGCTCCCTGCTCAGCAGGAAGCCTGCTTTCCCCTGCTTGTGCTCCCTCTCTCACTGTGTCTCTCTCCACCAAATAAATAAATAAAATCTTTAAAAAAGAAATTCTATTTCTGAATCTCCCTCCTAATTTTCTGTAATTAGACAATGCTTAATGTTTCCCTTGCTTTTTATTCTATATTTGAGAATGATGCTACACAAACATAGTTGATGATGATGATGATGATGACTTAAAGCTTGAAGTCTGAGCTTTTACCTTTGTTTTTTTTTTTTTTTTAAGGGGAAGAAGTTAACTCTGAAGACCTGGAAAATATTCTGAGAAACATAGGGTTAAGACTCAGGCTAAAGGATAACCCTGTGTTGATGAAGAGTTTGCCACTTGATGGTGAGTGTTTACTTTGCCAATGAGGTGTTCATACACCCAGTAAAAGTTAATTGGTTGCCATTTTACTAGACATAATACTGGGCTCTAAGTTACAAAGATGAAGGAGACAAAGTCCACGTCCTAAAAGCACTCAGTGTAAAGATGGACAGCACATACAAAACAAAAACACAAATGCTATGCACTATGATATGTGCTCTAATATTAATAATATCTATATTGCTATGAAAGTACAAAGGAGATATTGACCAACTATCCCTGGATTGTCTAAGGCTTCACAGAGTGGTTATTACTTCAAACAAGCCTGAAAAGTTTGATGGTAGGAGGTTCCAAGGACTAAAAAAGGAAAAAGGTGAAGGTGCATTCCTTACCATGGCAAGTTTGGGGAATCCTGTACAGTATCATGTTGGTCAATCGCAGAGTACACATTCACATTATGTGGAGGAACACTTTATTAATTTGACTCAGTCTGATCAATAATTCAGATATAATCTATCTATGAAATAAGTTAATAACAATGCCTATCTATGATGATGGTGAGGATAATAAAATGATATCTATGGAAACATGAGAAATTTTTTAAAATATAAAATAAAGATAGTTATTAGATTTTCTATTTCAAAAACCCAGCAATGTTTATTAAAATAATTTCTATATTTAAGTCATTTTTCTAGATTCAGGAACTATGGAGATATATGCCAGAATCTTGCTGCTTAAAATAGTCTCTGCACTTAAAACGTTCATAATCTGGTTGAGTAGATAAGACAGAGATACATATTTTGAGCTTCTGGATAAACACTGTACTTTTTTAATATTTGCATTATACGACTTCCTAAAATACTAAAAAGATGTAAAAGAAATTTAAAAAGGCGTAATCCGCAAAAAATAAGAGTAGACAACATTATAGCAGATAAGAGGTGTCAATTAAATTTCAAAAAATAGAAAGTGTATGAAAGACCATAAAAGGTAAAAACTGAGCCTGAAAGGGGAAGCAAAACAAGAAGGTCACTTCAAGGACACTCAGTTGGCTCAGTCAGTAGAGCATCCAACTTTTGATCTCAGGGCTGTGAGTTTGAACCCCAGGTTGGGTGTAGAGATTACTCAAAAATAAAATCTTTAAAAAAAAAAAAAGGTAGCCACTTCATGTCACAAAACTATAAAATGCTCAGGAAGTGGAGACACCTGTTACCTCCAAAGTCAGGAATGTGAGTATGGTTGAAAATAGAAGAATTGGTAGAAAGGCTTTAAAAAGAGCAGTGTGATCTACAGATCCCTTTCCTCAAACCACAGTTAAGCAAGTATTTCTTATCCATGCTACATGCTACATAGACATTTACTCTCTGGAGAGGTTAAACTAGAAGGATTCTGGGACATCAGACACAGCCAAGTTTGGGAGTGAATTTTCTAATGAAACAGGGAGATTAAGTAAAAGTCAACATACTGCATGGTGAGATTTTCCAAGTCCTCTTCTCCCACCGGCCTCCCTAGATGCTGGGAGGTGCTTATTCAGATACTGACATCTCTAACCTGCAATGAAAAGACATTTGTGCTACTAAAACAAAAAAAAAAAAAAAAAAAAAACTCACCAAGAATCGTATGATGTATAAGAAAATTCTGTGATATAAAAGACAGAAATAAGAACTAGCAACAAAGAAGGAACTTGGAGGAAATACAGTCATCCCTTTTATGTGTGGGGGAAATGTTCCAAAACCCCCAGTGGATGCCTGAAACCATGGATAATACCAAACTCTCCATATATGTTTTTTCTTATATATACCTACCTATGATAAAGTTTAATGTATAAATTAGGCACAGTGAGAGATTAACAATAATAACTAATAATAAACAATTATAATACTGTACTGTAATATAAGTTACATGCATGTGACCTCTTTCTCTGTCTCTCTCAGTATCCTACTGTACTGTATTTACCCTTCTTCTTGTGATGATATGAGATGATAAAATGCCTACATGATGAGATGAAGTGAGATGAATCATGTAGATATTGTAATTTAGTGTTAGGCTACTATTGGACTTCTGATGACACATCAGAAGGAAGGCCATCTTTTTCCAGACAGCAGTTGACACAGGTAACTGAAACCAGGGAAAGAAGAACTGCAGATAAGTGGGGAATACTGTAGTCAAGGAGAAAGGAGAAAAATAATTCAAAATAATTTTAACTAATATCTTAGAAAAATGAGAAAATCCCTAGTTACAAAATAAGAAAAGGAGGCCATGCAACAAGATAGGAAGCACTGTGGAAAATTTTTAAAAAAAAAATTTTTTTTAGGGCGCCTGGGTGGCTCAGTGGGTTAAGCCTTTGCCTTCAGCTCAGGTCATGATCTCAGGGTCCTGGAATCGAGTCCCGCATTGGGCTCTCTGCTCAGCAGGGAAACTGCATCCCCTCTCTCTCTGCCTGCCTCTCTGCCTACTTGTGATCTCTCTCTGTGTGTCAAATAAATAAATAAAATCTTTTTTTTTTAATTTTTTAAAGCTTTTTGGGAAAAAAGTTAAAGAAATTTAGTAATTCAGTGGGTGGAAGGGCTAGAGGATGAATTTGAATATTGGAACAAAAAGACAAAGGAGATGAAAAATAGGAGGGAAAAAGATAAGAAAAATAATCCTAGAAATCCAACAACTGAATAATAGAAGAATTCCCAAGAAAGACAAAACAGAAAACAGAGGAAAAAATTGTGAAATAAATCATATTTTTAAAAGTCTCCAAATTGGAAAGAATGTGACTCCAGATTTAACCACAAGGAGCAAAAAAAGAGTCACACCAGAATATACTGTGAAATATCAGAATACCAGAAAGAAAGGGATTTAAAAAGTTTCCAAAGAGAAAGAAGCAAGTCACTTAAAAAGCTTGGGGTATGTGAATGGTACTAGACTTTACAACTCCTGAAGATGAAAGACAATTGTGTAATACCTTCAAAATTATTAGAAAAATTTTTCCCACCTGGAATTATTTTTTTTTAATTTTATTTATTTGTCAGAGACAGAGGGAGAGAGAGCGAGCGAGTACAGGCAGACAGAGAGGCAGGCAGAGAGGCAGGCAGAGAGGCAGGCAGAGGCAGAGGGAGAAGCAGGCTCCCCGCCGAGCAAGGAGCCCCATGCGGGACTCGATCCCAGGACCCCGGGATCATGACCCGAGCCGAAGGCAGCTGCTTAACCAACTGAGCCACCCAGGCGTCCCTCCCACCTGGAATTCTATATCCTACTAAAGCATCCATCAAGTGTGAGAATAAAATTCATATTCTCACATATTTCAAAATAAGACATTTTCTGAGAAGAGTGTCAGAAAAAAAAATTCTGTGTAAATATCATTTCTTAAGAAACTACTTTGAGAGGACACCTGGGTGGTTCAGTTGATTAAGCATCTGCCGTCAGCTCAGGTCATGATCCCATGCCGGGATGGAGCCTGGCATCAGGCTGCCTGCTCAGTGGGAAGCCTGCTTCTTCCTCTCTCACTCCCCCTGCTTGTGTTCTCTCTCTTGCTGTCTCTCTCTCTCTGTGTATGTGTGTGGGGGTAAATAAATAAAACCTTTAAAAAATAAATAAAAATTTTAAAATAGACAGTTATCCACAAATGAAAACAACCCTGGGAGACCTCAGGAGTCTACTTAAAAACTTTAAGCAACATGGTGGAGCAAAAACAAAAAACTAAAAACAAAAACAAAACCCTGAAGATGATCACCAAAAAGGGGGTAAAAAGAGCAGTTTTGTTTTGCCTACATCATCCCATCCCTTAGACCAGTACTTCTCACTGCCAAGAAGGAACTCTCCAGCCCAAAAGAGTTCCCCTCACAAGAAAAAGAGAGTGGGCTGTATGACCAGCTTCCCCAAACTTTGGGGGCACTACACAAAGGACCTGCTTATGTTTCACTCCATCCAGTAACCAACGAAAGTGAGACATCTAGAGATGGCTAAAAACGAAGAAAAAGGGAAGGGGATCCCAGTATCAGGCACATAGTGGGAGCAACCATAGTTCCAGTGGCCTTATCTGCAAATGACCCCATCTGGAAATGACTCCCACAGTTATTGCTGCTGAGGACCTCAGCAGCCCTTGCAAACACTAAAAATAACCCCCAGTTTTCATCACTGAAGACCTCATTACAGACCCCAGCAGGATGCTCCACAGAGGATCCCAGCAGCTTTTGCTGCTGAAGAAACCAACTGTCAAAACAGCCACTGCAGACTTCCTGCAGATTTTGCCACTGAAGTTTTCACTCCACAGGTTTTTGGGCTCGCAGAAGCCAGCCAGCCTCATCACTAGGAGTGTATCTGCAGCCAGCCCCTGCTGTTATAGATGCACCTGCGCCAGCTCCCACAGCTGAGCATGTCCAAACCACTAGCTCTAGCCACCACTACCACCTTCCTATTCCCTAGCCACTGGACCCGTGGGTGCTTCTAAGCACCCCAAAAGCCCCTGAAGCCACTCTGGATCTCCCACAGTTCTCACCAAGAAATGTGCAGTTTTTGATGTCATGGATCCCAGAAATGTAAGCAGAAAAGACACCACATACCCCCAGACCTGGAGCCACCACACATCCCCTCTTGGCACCCCACACTGCTAGATCCAGAATCGCAACTCAAGTATAACCTTATAAACAGGTGAAGGTGTTTTCTTACCAAAAACAGTCCATAAAGTCAGAAGAGGAGACTGCTTCTTTACATGCACAGACACACACACAAGCCTACAAGGATCATGAAGAATTAGAGAAACATGACACCACCAAAGGAACACAGAAAACTTCCAGTAATTGACCCCCCAAGAAATGGAGTTACACAAATTGCCTAACAAAGAATTCAAAATATCTTGTTTTAAAGATACCTTATAAAGAATTCAAAGTATCTTGTTCTAAAGATACTCAGCTATAAGAGAACTCAGAAAAACAATTTAAGAAATGAAACAATACAAGAACAAAATGAGAAGTTCAACAAAGAGATGGAAAATGTAAAAATGAACCAAACAGAAACTTTGGAGCTGAAAAATACAATTACTGATCTGGGAAATTCAATAAAGAGCTTTAAAACCCAGCTGAACCAAGGAGAAAAAAAAAGAATCAGTGAACCTGAAGAAAGATCATTTTAAATTATCCAATTAAAGGAACAAAAAGGATAGAGAATGAAAAGGAACAAAGAAAGTAGGGGCTCCTGGGAGGCTCAGTGGGTTAAGCCGCTGCCTTGGGCTCAGGTCATGGTCTCAGGATCCTGGGATCGAGCCCCGCATTGGACTCTCTGCTCAGCAGGGAGCCTGCTTCCCTCTCTCTCTCTCTCTCTCTCTCCCTCTCTCTTTCTCTCTTTCTCTCTCTGCCTGCCTCTCTGTCTACTTGTGATCTCTGTCAAATAAATAAATAAATCTTTAAAAAAAAAAAAAAAAGAAAGAAAGCCTATGGGACTTATAGGACACCATTAAGAGAAAAAAAATCTACACATAATTTAAGTACCAGAAGGAGAAAAGGAGAAAGGAACAGAAAGCTTTTTTTTTTTTTTAAACTGGGCTGATAACTTCCCAAATTTGGGGAGAGATTTGAACACCCAAGTTCATGAAGCTCATAATTGCCAATAAAAATTCAACCCAGAGAGACCTTTGCTGAAACATAATATAATAAAGGTATCAAAAATCAAAGATGAAGAGAGAATTTTGAAAGCAGCAGAACAGAAGCTTGTCACTTACAAGAAACCCTCATTAGGTTGTCAGCAAATTTCTGAGCAGAGACCTTGCAGGCCAGGAGAGAGTAAGATGATATATTCAAAGTGCTGAAAGAAAAACCATCAACCAAGAATACATTAAAGTCCAGCAAAATTGTCCATCAGCAATGAAGAAGAGGTATTTCCAGACAACCTGGAGCTGAGGAAGTTTATTATCACTTGACATGCCTTCCAAGAAATGCCTCAGAGAGTTCTTCAGGCTGAAATGAAAGAATGCTAATAAGTAACATGAAAACGTATGACAATATTCAGCCACTGGTAAAAGTAAGTACATAATCAGAATAGAATCCTCTAATGTGCACCATGGTCATGTGTTAACCACTTAACTCTAGTATAAAGGTTAAAGGACAAAAGTATTTGAAATAACTATAGCTACAATACTTTGTTAATAGATACACAATATAAAAATGCAAATTGTGCCATCAAAAACATAAAATGTGAGGAGGGATTTAAACAGGTAGAATTTTTGTATGCAATGGAAATTAAGCTTAAAATAGACTTTAAAAGGGAGTCAAACTATATCACTGACAGAAAATCACTAGTTCACAAAGGGAGACAGCGAGAAAGGAAAAAAGGAACAAAAGAACCTACAGACAAGCTACAGACTAATTAGGAAGATGACCCTAGGTCCAGTGGCTAGGGAACATTATTTGAGAGACAGAGAGAAAGAGCAGGAGCAGGGGTAGAGACAGACAGAGAGGGAAAGAAACTCAAGCAGACCCCACTGAGTGGGGAGCCCAACGCAGGGCTCGGGCTCACAATCCTGAGATGGTAAACTGAGCTGACATTAAGAGTCTGACACTTAGCCAACAGAGCCACCCAGGTGCGTGCCCCTCTATCATGCTTATTTTATATTCCTGGCCCTTTAATTCCAATAATTCTTATTCAAATGGAATATATTATTCCATTTGTTTCTTTGTGGTTTGTTTTTGGAGCAGTGGTATTCCTCAGATGATGAGTTACTTTGGTCCTGTGCGCCCTTGTTCTCGGGGCATCATTAATGTGTTTGGAAATGTGCTTTAGGTCAGGGGGTAAAGTCAAGCTCTGTTCCACATCAGCCTGTTGGGTTTAAGAAGAAGGGAAAAGGGAAGTGATGAGCCCCAGGGCAGAGAGATGCAAATACTGTTGATCATTTTACTGATCTGAAATTGTTCCAGGCACCACCTCTGGCCAGTTTCACCTTCAAATTCAGGAGTAGAACTGGAAGAAGGCAACCTGTACAGATTGTAATCCAGCAGCTGTAGAGATTTGAGAAGAGAGATGGAGGATAATATACCTGAGGCAGCTTGTCAGTCTTCACCTGTTTACATCCAGTCCTCTCTCCAGAAGCGTTTATATGCTGCCCTGATATTATCTTCCACTTGCACTAGGGATCTAGGTTTTGCTGCTACTTTCTGTAGAAAAAAAAAAAGGATGGGCAATGGTAATCTTAGAATCATAGTACAGAGAGGTGAGGGCAGAAGTTTCTTTTAGTATTTCCCTAATTGGTCCTTAACTGCACTGCCAGTAAGCCCTCCACTCTAGGCTGTAAGCACATACGCTCACACCGGGACAGCTTTCCATCACCCACTGGTGTCGCTGTGGCTTTTCATTTCATTCCTAGAATCCAAGCTTCTGCTCAGACTTCGGTTTCTTCAGGGTTGATTTCTGGGAAAGGAGCCAGGAATTCATGCTAGCACGTCATCATCTATGTAGGAATAGAAATCTATATTTGAATTTTTGTAAACTATGAAGCCTGTGATGGCAAGAGATTAGAGAGCTCAGTAAGGGATTACCTTGTGGAATTTATTTTCATGGGCTTGTCAATGAAAATATCTAAAACAATTTCTATTTGATATCATGTGAAAAACATGTAGACATGTTAAATGCTAATAGTCAAAGATGTCCTATTGTGGCCATCAGGTTGTTTAGCTCAGAACTCATCCATCTCTTCACTCATGAGTCCCACTGGATCTGCTCTTACCCTTGGGAGCATTAATGTGTGTGACCTTATGCAAAAGAGTAGGAAATGAGAATTAGATGAAAAGATATGAAAAAAGTATGGCAAGACACCACCAATAACTGTTTCAATTGTCAAATCATAAAGTGGGTAGATTACTCTTGAGAGCTTTCTGCCATTGGTCTAACTCTTAAGTTGGAATATAAACAGAAAAAAAAAAAGAGTAAAACTTTAAGAGTTGTCCTTTCTGAAATTGCTATGTTTTGAATTAATACAACAGGTCCCCTTACCAATTCCTTTATTGTGTCCTATCCCACAGCTGCTGGAAAACTGTATAAGCATAGATTGCTGGATGGCATAAGGTCTCTCAAAGGTAAGTTAGCAGTCAGGTAAAATTGAGACTCCCTATGTTTTACATTTAGGTTTTAAAATCCACATTAATTTTTGGTGATGACAAATTTGCCAACCCACCCCATTTATTTATTAAGTATTCTTGTCTCATAGTTTGCAACATTTTTTTAAGGCAGTAGTGGTTTTTTGTTTGTTTAAAGATTTTATTTATGTATTTGACAAACAAAGATCACAAGTAGGCAGAGAGGCAGGCCGTTTACAACTTCTAATGTAACTACATTAAAAGGAATTATTTTTGTCTTTATCATTTCAAGTCCCATTTTTGGAGTAGGATTATAAAGGCAGAAGTCTTACCAGAATTCAACAGACTGGCCTAATCCTTTAGTTTTCTCCTTATAAGTGTCTCATGAGAGCTATAATCCTCTGGACAAAAGTGAGGAACAAATTCTGTTCTTGATGCCCATGATAGCTCTTTTCATTTAAATGAATTTATTATTCTTTGATTATACTCCCTCTAAATAATGCCTGGCAGTTTTTACTTTATCATTATTATTTGCTTCTCTCACTCCCATCCCCTTTTTCCCTAAGGAGTGGAGCTTAATGTTAATAATTTGGGACCCTTCATGGAAAGTATGGGCTTTGACCTGGAAGAAGAGGAATACCTTGACCTGCTCAGCAGGCTGCCTGCTGATGGTAAGCTGCTTCTACTGCGAAACTTGGCATTCATATATGAGAATTTCTGAGAGTATATTTAGAATGTATAGAAACATAAGAAGAAAAAAAAAAGAGAAAGAAAGTTAAGGGCCCAGTCCTCAAGAACTCATCAATTCCTACAGTGGACTTTGAGCGCCTAATATACATAGGTATTAGGAATATAAAAATAAGATGACATTCTCTGTCCTCTAGGAGTTCACTCAGTCTGGTAAGGAGGCATTTATGCTGACAGGTCATCATAACACTATGTGGTTGTGCTATAATACTAAAAATGCATTCAGTAAGATCCTAAAGGTGAGAAAAGCTAAGTTGGCCAAGTAGGGAATTGGGGAAAGACTTGTCGGAAGATATATAGAAATTCTCCAGTAAAAAAAAAAAAAAAAAGGCATTCCGTGGGGACCAAGGAGTGCGTTTGTCGTTATGAGCAGTGAGTAATGTACACAATTGTTGAATCACTATATTGTATACTTGAAACTAATATAACACTGTATATTAACTATACTGGAAGTGAGATTTAAAAAAAAAAAATGCTGGGACAACCCCCAGAAAACAAGCACCCATGGAAATTCCAGCAGGCGACAGGCACAGTGCAGATGGAGCCTGTCCTTACAAGTGCTTGCTTACACCCAGGTACCCCAGATGGAGGTATTTTTTCTTATTATATTTTCCAGATATCTTGAAAGTTTACTGAAATACCACAACAGGGATTTTGGTTGTGAAAGTATCAGCCATCTCCCTGAGTATTACTTTTCAGGTCAATGAGCCCACAGGAAATAGCATTACAGACCTGTTTCAGACTATCCTAAGTCTTCTGTGGGACTAGTTGAAATAAATGAGAGTGGATGAGACATTTTCCTGTGAGGCATTAGCAATCTCAGGCTGTTCCTTCTACATACCCCCATTTAAGAGGAAAATACTACATAAAGATTTTAAAAATATAAAATTTAAAAATTTTTATTAAATTTCAATTAGATTGATCAAAGCTTTTTAAATATATCATGAGTGTGCATAATGAAAGAACACAGCTAAGTGCCACCTATCATTCCAGTACAGAAATAGACATTATTAATGCTCAAGTCCCATCTTTCCTATTGAAACATTTGCCCCTTTTAAGATGCTGTTCAGCATCATAATCAATAAAATGGAGTTCTTCCTTATCTGAAAATGGAGGGCTACTTTTTATTTTTATTTTTTAAAGATTTTATTTATTTATTTGAGAGAGAGAGAGAGAGAGCATGAATGGCAGAAAGGCAGAGGGAGAGGGAGAAGCAGGCTTCCCGCTGAGCAGGGAGCCCAATGCTCAATCCCAGGACCCCTCAGCACCATGACCTGAACTGAAGGCAGACACTTAATGAAATGAACCACTCAGGTGCCCTGAGGGGGCTATATTTTTTTTTTGAAATTTTAATATAATTTTTTATTTTTTATAAACATATATTTTTATCCCCAGGGGTACAGGTCTGTGAATCACCAGGTTTACACACTTCACAGCACTCACCAAAACACATACCCTCCCCAATGTCCATAATACCACCCCCTTCTCCCAAACCCCCTCCCCACAACAACCCTCAGTTTGTTTTGTGAGATTAAGAGTCACTTATGGTTTGTCTCCCTCCCAATCCCATCTTCTTTCATTTATTCTTCTCGTGAGGGGGCTATTTTTTAAGTGTCAGCCCAGTGCTCTGCTATGTGGAGCTTATCTTAATAGAATAAAAACTGTGGTTAGAAATATGAAATTAAGTATCTCTTTCATAATCAGGGCTTTGTCTTTCCATGTTTTCCATTTAATAAGAAAATAGGATAAAATTCTAGAGCAAATCATTAAAATTTACTGAATTTTGTGTTGTACTTCAGTGATGACTTTTATGTCTTCTATTTCTCTCTATTATTGTATTACACATAAAACTCTATCTTACAGATGAGGGGAAGATTGATGTAAATGTGGTAATGGATGAAGGAAATCTTTTTACAGGTGGGTTAGATCTTTATTATCTCATTATTTGACATCTCTATATCCCAAGTATGAACCAACAAAAACCAACCTTCCAGGAGCTTATTTAGCTGGGCCAAGAAAAAAACTTACAAATACATATGAATAAATACAGTAAAATGTCATCAGTGCTATGTTAAAAACCTACACAAAGTAAAGAAGGGGCAGAATGGTCACTTGTACCTGAGGAAGAGAAATTAGGAAATGCTTTAATAGAATGGGCAACACATGAGCACATCCTGAAAAGTTAGGTCAGTTTTTTCGGAGTAGGATGGGCATTCCTGATAGGGAAAGAAAATAATAATAAAAGCCACGAAAATGAGAAACTGTATGATACTTTATGGAACTAGAAAAAAGCTGGAGTAGCTAAAGCATAAATGCTGTCGGGAGTTTGGCAAGGAATAAACTTAGAGAATAAGAGTGGGACGTGGTGGGCTGAATAATGGCTCCTAAAGATATCCAGATCTTAATCCCTAGAACTTGTGGCTGTTCCCTTATATAGCCAAAAAGACTGTGGAAGTGTGATTAAGGTCTTGAGATGGGGAGGTTATCCTTGGTTATCCAGTTGAGTGCTAAATATAATCATAAGCGTCCTTAAAACCGGGAAGCAAAGTGATAGCGGATAGCAGAAAAAGTAGAGGGCAATGTGACAACAGAAGCAAGATGCTACACAGCTGGCTTTACAGACAGAAGAAGAAGAAGTTAAGGAGTGTAAGTGGCCTCTAGAAATAGAATAGGCAAGGGAGCGGATTCTTCCTGAGAGTCTCCTCAAGGAACCACCCAGCTAACTCATTGACTTCAGCTCAGTGAAACTAATTTGGGGCTTCTGACCTCCAGAACTATAAGAGAAAAAAACCTGTATTGTTTTACACCACCAGGTTTTTGGTAATTTGTTACAGCCATAGGAGACTCATAAATCACGGAGGACCCTGAATACCTAATAGAATGGTATGAATTTGATCTGCACAGAATGGGGAGGCATTCTGGGGTTTTAAGCAGGAGTCTATGTGATTAGATTTGCATATTAGAAACATTGCTCTAGCAGAAGTATAAAGGACAGATGAAGGTACATGTACAAGAATAGAGTCAAGGAAACTAGTGAGAGAGCATGTTGTAATTGTCCAGGCAAAAGACAATAAAGGGCAGAAGTAAATCATTCTCTGTGAGACTTGAGAGGAAGGGACATAGAGAAGAGATGTTACGGATATAGAATCCATAGAATTTGGTTACTGATCAGGTATAGAGATAGAACAAAAGGATGGAATGAAGGATGACACCTCAGTTTCTGAGCTGGCTAGTTGGGTGGGTGACAGTGACATTGAACAAAATAAGGAATTCAGTAAAGTAAATTTAGAAGTAAAGATACAGTTTCCATTTGGTCATATCAGGTTTGAGGCTCCTGTAAGACACCTAAAGGAGACTAAACCTTAGGCAGTTAAAATATGTAAGAATCTGAGGCCACATCTTTTTCTGAGACCATCAGACTTCAAGTCAGGAAGGATACTGATATAGAGAATCTACATACCTGTGGAAGTAAAATTCAGAGGATTTTACCTAAAAGCTTCAATTTTCTCTGTATAGTAGGAAACAGAATCATCTATGAAAAGAAAGTGCCCAGTGGTGAGGTAGAAGACTTTAAGGAAAGTGTTGATGATTTGGGATAACTCTGATAGAGAATAGGAACTAGAGTTGAGGAATATATATGATGAGGAATATATATACATATATATATGAAAACCCTACTGAGAAGTCCCAAGAGTCTAACCAAAGTCGGGATGTTATATATAAGTAATGGAAATTGCTGGGTAGCTCTATTTTCAACTTTCTGAGGAAGCTCCATGCTGCTTTCCAGAGAGGCTGCACCAGCTTGCATTCCCACCAGCAGTTCAACAGGGTTCCTCTTTCTCCACATCCTCGCCAACAGCAGGATGGTATAGTTAGGTAATGGACACTGAGACAAGGACATGATATAATGAGCACTGGGTGTATACACAACTGAGGAATCACTGAACTCTACCTCTGAAACTAATAATATACTACATGTTAATTAGTTGAATTGAAATTTAATTTAATTTGAAAAAATAAATAAATGGTTCTGGGAAAACTGGACAGCTATATGTAGAAGAATGAAACTTGACCATTCTCTTACACCGTACACAAAGATAAACTCAAAATGGATAAAAGACCTCAATGTGAGACAGGAATCCATCAGAATCCTAGAGGAGAACATACGCAGTAATCTCTTCGATATCAGCCACAGCAACTTCTTTCAAGATATGTCTCCAAAGACAAAGGAAACAAAAGCGAAAATCAACTTTGGGGACTTCATCAAAATCAAAAGCTTCTGCACAGCAAAGGAAACAGTCAAAAAAACAAAGAGGCAACCCACGGAATGGGAGAAGATATTTGCAAATGACAGTACAGACAAAAAGTTGATATCCAGTATCTATAAAGAACTCCTCAAACCCAACACACACAAAACAGACAATCATATCAAAAAATGGGCAGAAGATATGAACAGACACTTCTCCAATGAAGACATACTAATGGCTATCAGACACATGAAAAAATGTTCATCATCACTAGCCCTCAGGGAGATTCAAATTAAAACCACATTGAGATATCACCTTACACCAGTTAGAATGGCCAAAATTAGCGAGACAGGAAACAATATGTGTTGGAGGGGATGTGGAGAAAGGGGAACCCTCTTACAATGTTGGTGGGAATGCAAGTTGGTGCAGCCTCTTTGGAGAACAGTGTGGAGATTCCTCAAGAAATTAAAAAATAAATAAATAAAAGCAAGACTTTTCTTTTTCTGTAATTAGAAATGATTAGGAGGTCCAAACTGCCTACCTAAATAGCATCTTTCCCTCTTTCCCTCTTGCTTTCTTAAGATACAGTTGATATTTAACATTGTGTGAGTTTAAGGTATACAACGTGATGATTTGATACACATATGTATTTCACAATGTTTACCACAATGTGGTTAGTTAATACATTCTTCACCTCACATAATTACCATTTTGTTGTTTTTGTTGCTAAACTGCCTCTTCAAGCTAGAGGGACAAGCCATCATGAAGGAAAATTTCGCATAGCCATCCCACAAGCAGATTGGGGAATAGCTACAGGGGGCAAGGATAAGTGGTGATCCTGCCCTTATACCCAGCAACTAAAATCAAGTCCATTACCAAAAAAAACTTGTTAGCTTTGTGTCTTACGCTTTTGGGGGATAGTCTAGTGTTCCCTTGTCTGTCTCGTTGTAGCACTTATATTAAAGCCCTAACAATAAAAATATCTATGTGCTAGTATTCCTGGGACACTAAAAAGAAACGAGCTGGAAGACTCGTTTCTCGTGCATCTATTTTCCTAGCCACCCTTAGGGAAGCCCAAAGAGTATACTGGGTGGTAGTAGCTGCCAAGAAGAGAAGAAAGCAAGCCCACCAAATCCCTGAGGCATGACAGAGAGCCAGTCTGGGCTTAGAAAGTAGCCCCTGGAGAAAAGTCCCATATGGTTCCATGATATATAATTAGGAAGTCTCTGCAAAATCAAGATTTTAATGTTGGCAGAAAATTATATTTCAACAACATTATTTTCCTTATTGATTGTTCTTTCACTCTACCCATATACTGGTGAATGTTTACATCTCCTAACTCCCAGCCTACATTTGATCATCACTGTTTTAGCCAAAAAGCTCTAAGACTAGGTCTTAGCTGGCATTCTTGTTGGGTTTACTTCATTGTTTAATCAGCAAATGTCATATGGACATTTTTTTTATAACATAGGATCATTATTCTTCAGATTTTCAACCATTACCACCTTTTACTTTTTAAAGGTGAGAAGGTTGATACTAGTAACCTGGATAGTTTTCTGGGGGAAATGGGGATAACGCTCCCAGAAGATAAAGGCCTGGACCTACAAAACAAGCTTCCAGTCGATGGTAAGCATTAAAAATATCATACTGGTGGGGGGTGGGGCATAAAAAAATCACAGTGACCCTCAAGGAGAGTTAAGTATGTGGACTTTTTATAACTAATACTCTATAACGAATGTTTCATGTCCCCCACCCCTGCCCCCATCACCAAAATGATTTCACCAAAGAGCTTGTTTGGTGAAACAAGCTTGTTTTATTCTTTTTTTATTCTTGAAAGTAAAATAATATAAATTTTTAGAATAAAACATTTCAAAGTCTATGTTTCTGAACTTAAGCATGTTCCATTTAAATTCATTTAAATATCAACACTACTGCCTGAAACTTGAATTTTTCCCTTTCTTACAGACAAAGGAAAGGTATATGTGAACAGATTGATGAAAGAGTTAGAGTCTCTTGAAGGTGAGTAAGAAGCTTGATGAAAAGGCAAGTAAAACAGGTCACCAAGCTTTGCTTTGATTTTCAAAATTTCATCCTGTTTTACAATTTTCAGATTATTAATCCAACTTTTCCAACTATTTGTTAAGTCAGTGTTTATTCTTTATATGCTTCAAGCACACTGCCATCACCAAAATGGTTTAAATACAGTAACCAAAAAGCAGTGGTTCATTGTTTAATCTGTATATCAGAATAAAGCTGTATATCAGAATCACAAGAGGGGAAATAAAGCATTCAAATAGCTAGGCTCCTTTCCAGTCATATTGATCTTGAATTTCCAGAGATAGTATTTAGAAACATATGTTCTTTAAAAGTTTCCCAGAGGATTATAACAGAGTAAATCCATGGATTGGCTGTCTATCTGACTCAACAGATGGCTGGCTGGCTGGATGGGTGGATGGGTGGATAGATGGATTTATAATTCTCCATTAATTTGGCAAGTTTTGAGTTCTTCTGTGTGAACACATGTAAAGAGGCTGATTTTAGTCTTTGCCATGACTTACAAATACCCATAACCACTCACTTTCTCCTCAAAGTCCTAACAGAATCCCTCAGATCAGGGTTTAGGAATTCCTGACTTAGTTACCAAAACCACATTGACTTGGTTGGTTTAATTTTTCTTTGCTTTTCATTGTCTATGTAGTACCGATACCTAGGCATGATCTATAATCACCCACTCTTGACATCATTGCAAATATTTTTCATGTCTCATCCCTTTCTTCCCTAAGGGGTGAAGGTGTCTCCAAATAAGGTGGACACTTTCTTGGAAATCATGGGACTTGATCTCAAGGAGAAAGAAGTTCAGGAACTGAAGGACTGTCTACCAGTTGATGGTGAGAGTTTTGAGTGACAGTATACCCGTGAGCCAAACTTTGGACTTAAGGCTGGTCTCAGACCTGGAATGACTGAAGATAGGATGTATAAGAGAGGAAGAAAAAGAAAGAGTGAGGCCTTTAGCATAGCTACCAAACTGGGCCCAGTGGTTATCACTTGGGGAAGGATAACCAAGAATGCTGCCCCATATAAATGGCAAGTGTCACTCTTCACAGGAATGCCAGGGTCTAACAGAGAATACTCAGATTTTAATCTTTGAGTCCCTACTGCTAACCCAGCATTAAATAACAATGACTGACACTACGTGGTCCTGACATATGCAAGGCACTGTTTTAAGCACTTTGTGTATATTACCTTATTTAATCTTGCAAATAACTCTACAAAGCAGGTTCTGTTTTTACTCCCATTTCACATATAAGGAAACTTATATGTGAAGACATAGAGAAGTCGAGTAGTGTGCCTAAATTCAGAGATCTAGTAAGTGGTGGACAGATAATCTGGCTCCAGAAACTGTCTCTTAGCCACTCTGCCATACTGCCATGAACTTCCAGAACTAATAAATTTAAGAAGACAGATAGCATCACTTCATGTAATTAATTGGCATACATTAGACTCATGCCAGTAAAATCGAGGAAAATTCATGAGGATATTTTAAGAGACATCTGTGCCCTTGAAGAAATAGTAAAGATGCAAGATTGATCCAAGTCAGTGAATACGGGCTTTTCTAAATCAGTAGTACCTTTCATTCTTTTATTCCATAAACTTGAATTGAATGCCTGTGATGTGTCAGGCACTGTACTAGACCCTCAGATCATTTGTCTTAATAAGAGGTAAGCAGTTTTTCCAAAAATGACTTTTTCTTTGCTTTTTTAATCCCTTTCATAGCTCTTTTAATCTATCAACCAGTTCAATAAATGCAGATATTTGTCATTGCCTTGTTTTTGTAGTATACTGAAACATGAGAAAAGATACCAGCACAATGATTTAAAGTGTGAGGCTAATTCTAAACTAATTCTTACAAACTACTTTGTATATCTGTGGCATCATTTGAAACAGAATGCAAAACTCTTTCAGGGGTCCAGGGGTCTCAATGGAGCTGATTAGAGACCACAAAGTAAAAGACATAAGGGGATCTGTCCTTTATAGTCACAGAATATTCTCCACTAAAGGTTCTTCCTTATCCTACTTGAAAGTCATAACATAATAATATTCTTCATCATCATCATCATCATAAATGCTATAAAATTATAAAAGGATACCAAGAAAAGATTATCATAATTGAAAAGATGTAAAATAGAATAAGCAAGGAAAAATTCCGTATCTGAGAACCTAAGATATGTGTATGGTTTCAAAGCTAATTCATTCTTTATAATATGTTTGCATTTTACTGGAACTTAATTATAAGTAAGAATTTCTTTGGGTCATCAATCTTGTGCAGACCCTTAAACCGATGCTGAAGTAGTAGTAGGAGTACAAAATGATTCTTGGTTTCTCACCTTTGGGGGAATTTACAATCCTAGGATTATTATTACACATAAAATTAGAATGTGAACATGTTTGAGTGGTGATGGACTGACACCATTGACTAAGTTATAAGTGGAGAAAGAGTAGGTCTGTAGACAGCTTAAGGTTCCAGACAGAATCTTTCCTATTAGAGCAGTAGCATCTTTTAACTACAAGCTTAACATTGCAATCCAGTGTTTCTCAAACTTGCAATTTTACAAACTACTAAAAATGTATCCACTGGCCTCTAATAACTTCAGACTTGGAAAAATATACTAAAAAAACTAAGTGCGTCATCTATGAAAAAGACTTCCAGTTGAGAATAGACACTGCGAAACAAAAGTGTTGTCATCATACCTGGAAATTTAACTGAATACATCGATGTTATTACCATGTTAGCAACCTAAGAGCAGCCAGGCACGCATACCAACACGTTGTCCTTTAAGAGGATTACTTGATGCCAAGGTGATCATAAGCCCAAAGGTAAGGTCAGCACTGACAAAATGGAAGCATCATTTTTAAACAAGATTTTTAAACTCTCAAAACATTTAAGACCCTGAGGAATGCCTGGATGGCTAAGTTGGTTAAGCAGATGCCTTTGGCTCGGGTCATGATCCCAGTGTCCTGGGATCGGGTCCTACATCAGGCTCCTTGCTCTGCAGGAAGCCTGCTTCTCCCTCTGCCTCTGCCTGTGCTCTCTCTCTCTGAGAAGTAAATAAATGAAATCTTGAAAAATAATAATAAAATATTTTTAAAAATAAATTTCAGACCCTGAAAAGAGGTCATTTCAGTGCCTGGAAAGAGTAGCCTAATAAGTAGCAGATTGTCTTGAAGGACAGGAGAGTGCTTTAAACCTTGCCTCGTGTATTGTGCTGTATAGATTTTGATAGCATAAAATACAGGAGCTATATTAACTTAAATTGATGACATGAAAAAATAATAAACTTCTAGGAAAAATGTTTCTAAATGGTTGAATTTTGGGTTTCTGTTTCATAATTTTTCTAAAAATCTTTTTGGCACTTTTTTGTCTTAAAGATAATGGAAAGACCGACTTAAATGTGTTGATGGATGAAGTTAAAAATATCACAGGTGAGTGAAATGTTATGATGAAGATTATATTATGTGGTCTTGAAGTTTTATACGGAACTATATTTTTAACACAATAGTGATTCCTCCCTCCTTTATTCACCTAACAACTGTTTATTCAGCACTTACTACATGCCAGGCATTGTTCTACAGTTATGATACATCAGCAAACAGAATAAAGATCGTTGATTCTCTGGAGCTTACATGCTACCAGGGGAAATAAGCAATAAACATAATAAATAAGTCATTATAAAGTAGGTTTGAAGTGATAGATGCTTTAGAAAACAGTGAAAAGGAAACTAAAGGAGACTGGAGGGGGAAGGAGGCACTCACTTGTGGCTTCAAACAGATCACCAGGCCTCTTTGAAAAGGTGACATTTGAGCAAATACTTGAAGGAGGTGAGGGTTTTATCCATGTGAAGACTTCTAGGAAAAGAGTTGTAGGCAGAGAGGCCATGGACTAAGACCCAAAGACAGGAGCATGCCTGGACTATTCAAGAAACAACAAGAAGGCTAATGTAGCTGAGGCTGAATAAGGAAGGAAAAAGGTAATAGGAGATGAGAAAGAGGTGGTGGATGCAAAATTGGTCAGGACTGTGAAATCTCTGCCAGGACTTGGGGTTTGTCCTGAGAGAAATGGAAGGCCATTGCAGGTTTTAGACCAGAAATGTGATATAATCTGACCTATGGTTTTATTAGATCGTCCTGGATTCTATGTGGAGAACAGGTAGCAGTAGGGAGTAGAGCCCTAAAGGGTTTTTAAAGTAATCCCTGTGAGAAACGATGGTGATTCTTACCAGGGCAGAAAGCAATGAAGATGTAAAAAGTAGTTGGATTCTGGATATATTTTTAAAGGAGTTATTGTGGTAATGGATTTCACTAGACTTATTGTGGTGATCATTCATAATTTAAACCAATATCAAACCATTATGTTGTGTACCTGAAACTAAAATAATGTTACATGTCAATTATATCTCAATTCTGAAAAATAATAAAAAGAGTCAACAGAGTTTCCTCATGGAAACTAGGTAAAGGGAGAAGTCAGGATTGACTCCTAAGATTTTTTTGTCCTGACCAACTAAAAGGATGAATGTGCCAGTAGAATCTGGAGAAACTTTCCAGAAATACAAGTTTATGTGGAAGAAAATTAGCTAAACAAGGCTTCATTGTGCCTAGTTCGTCCCCCCAACCCTACCTGGGATGTTTCATTATGTATATGTATTTCTTTCCGAAGGAGAGAAGATTCCTACTGAGGACCTGAAAAATGTTCTGGAAGATATGGGAATAAAGATCACAGACAAGGAACATAAAAAGCTTCTGAAAACTCTGCCAGTTTCTGGTAAGCATTGAAGTTCTATTTCACTGATATCTAAAAGCTTACTCATTCAACAAACATTTATTGAAGATCTGTTTAATGCATGGCACTATCCTAAACTCTGGGAAAGTAGGTACCATGTCTGCAGTGTCTCCTATCTCCTCAAGTCCTCAAAACTTCACAGAAGGTTTGTTTTAAAGTTTGTATTAGAAATTCTACTCTTTAGGGCATCTGAGTGGCTTAGTCAGTTAAGCAACTGACTATGGTTTCAGCTCAGGTCATGATCTCTGGGTCCTGGGATCCAGCTCTCATTTGCCCCTCCCCCCACCCATGTGCTCGCGCGCTCTCTCTCTCTCTCCCTCTCTCAAATAAACAAACAAATATTATTGTTTAAAAAAGAAAGAAATTCTACTGCTCGGAACATTTTATGTCAATTAAAAATATTTTTTTAAAGACTCAATCCTAGCATTTAAAAAAAATCCTGTTCTTACCATTTAAATTTTGGTCTAGGGAGCTGGGGCCTCTTCAGTCAGAGGTCCCATCATAGGACAACTTCTTTTGTCCCTTTCAGAGAAATCTAAAGTCTAAACTGGAAGAACATGAAAGGATAGAAGGGCGGGAAAGCCGAACAAAGAAAAAATGAAGTAAAACTTGGGAGGAGAAAATGAGAAAGGAAAAGCTGTGTGTATTTCAACAAACTAGCCACTAATTAGGCCTTGTATTCTGTCCAGGGATAGAGTCAATACACTGAGTTTTCTAAATACTTCGCATTTCACTGAGCATGAATTGTGATAAATTTCTAAATTTCCCCTTTCTGAAAGTAAACACTAATTTCTATGAATCATCAAAAACTCAAAAATGTTTTTGTCTTACAGCTGATAAAAAGGTGTTTGAGAAAGAATTACTGGAGGGCGTGAAATCTTTCAAAGGTGAGTGAGGAGGAGGAAAAGGACAATAAAATCTGAGATTGTTGTAACTGTTTTTTTCTGATCATATAAGCAATCAGGAAATTATGTATTTATTCAACAAATATCCAAGTCTCTACTGTGTGTTGGCTATTTGAGAAAAATCTGGAATATATAAAGTAGCATACAGGGAAAAAATGCAATTACCCATAATGCCAGGTAATATTACCTTTTTTTTACTACAGTTCTTTCTATTATTTTTTTGTATATATGTATGTATAAATAATTAAAATTTTACTGTATATTTTATATATCCTATACTTAATCCTAAAATTTTAGTGTAAGAATTCCATCATGTCATTTAAAAATTCTTTGTAAACATCATTTTTAATGCTCTATCATCAGGTTGTATTTATAATTTACCTAATCATTCCTTTCTTATTGAACACTTAGGAAGTCTCCAATGATTTGCTCTTATATATCTGTGATCTTTGTCCAACTTTAAGCCATTTTCTTTGGATAGATTCTTCTGGTAAATCCAGTAAATCTTAACATATTTAAGGCTGCAATAAATGTAAGTGGATAAAAGTACAGGTTCCCATTTTGCCCTGGCCACAATAAATTATTTTCACATTTTTTGATCCTTGCCAATTTGATAAATGAAAAACGGAATCTAATTAATGTTTCGATTTTTTTGTTATCAATGAAGATAAACTGTTTTTATACCATTCTGTCTTTCAGTCTTTTAATTATTTGTTTCTATCTTTTGCCTATTATCCTATCAGAATCCAACCTTTTTCCTATTAATTTGGGTTTTTTCCTATTAATTTGAATGACCACATTATAAATTAAAGATAATAGCACAATTGTCATAGCTATAGAAAATATTTTCCCAGGTGGTTATTTGCATTTTTACTTTATTATCTTGTATTTTTTACAAAAGTTTATTGAAATGTAATTTACATACCATGTAATTCACCCATTTAAAGTGTACTGGTTTTTAATTTACTAACAGAGATGCATAACCATCACCACAATCAATTTAGAATATTTCATCACCCCAAAAATATACTGTACCCATTAGCTATCACTCCCCATTCAACCATGGGCATCCCAGATGAGCAACCACAAATCTACTCTCTGTCCATTATGTTTCATTTTGATACACAGACATTTTTAATTTTTATGTTTTTAATTATGTCAGTCATTTCTTCTGTGATTTCTTCTTTTTTTGTATTTAGAAAGTCCTTTACTATCTAGATGTATATAAAAAGTTATATATACTTAATCTTTGATTTCCTAAGATTTCACTTTTTTCATTTATTGTTTAACTCATCTGAAATTGACTCTATAAATCCTATTTTATAGTGACTTGATCAAAACTACAACAGTAGTTTTCAGTTATTCTGGCCTATTAACTGGTGTTTTTCTTTAAGTATAATTATATTAAGAAGGTAATCTGTTGTTAATGTAGCAAGTTTTAAATCTTACTTTTTGGCCAGAATAACATGATTGTCTTTGCCTAATTCACCAGGAGCCAAACTCTTTCTTTACTTTTTTCTCCCTCACATAAATTTCTCTCAGAAGCTCAGTTATGGTACCATGTGCTCTTTCTGACTCCCATACAACTTGCTGTAAATACCTTCTTTGTACTTCCATTTCTAGGTAAGGCTGATGGCCTGCATTTTTCCATTTGTGACATCCTTATTTACTTTTCCTTGTTTTTATTAAGGAGGAAGGGTTAGTGTTGGTAACCTAAAAAATGTTCTACAGAATACTGGGTTCAGTCTTGAAGAAAACGAAATCCAGGACCTGCAGAGCCACCTACCAGTTACTGGTGAGCATTTTAGGATTCCTTTATGCTGGGGCACCTAGCTGTCTCTGTAAGTAGAACATGCAACTCTTTTTTTGATGTTTTTTAAGATTTTATTTATTTTTTGACAGAGAGGGAGATCACAAGTAGGCAGAGACAGGCAGAGAGAGGAGAGGCAGCAGGCACTCCACCGAACAGGGAACCTGATGCAGGGCTCAATCCCAGAACCCTGAGATCGTGACCTAAGCTGAAGGCAGAGGCCTAACCCATTGAGCCACACAGGTGCCCCAGAACATGCAACTCTTGATCTCAGGGTCATGAGTTCAAGCCTTATGTTGGGTGTGGAACCTACTAGATAGATAGATAGATAGATACATACATACATACATACAGATACAGATATAGATAAATAAGTACCTTTATCCTGTAGACAATGACTAGTCTACTCTGAAAACAATGAGGAAACACATGCTGGGGAGAGAAAAACCAGGGGTAGCGATATAATTTAGAGGCTGCTGCCAAGGTCCAGATGATAAGGGTCTTTATTAAGACCCTTATCTGGTCTTTAAAGGTCTATTAAGACCTTTATCTGGTGATAAAGGGAGAAAGCTAATGGGATGTGGTTGGTGAAAGGAAGAAAGATACTAGAAGTGTGAAACAGAGGTTCATTGCTTATATGATTAACACACACACACACAAATGAGAGTCGGGGAGAGACAGAAAAAGGAACAGAATGAAGACAAAAATGTTTAGAACAGTGGTGCCTGGATGGCTCAGTCAGTTAAACATCTAACTCTTGGTGTCAGCTCAGGTCATGATCTCAGGGTCCTGAGATCAAGCCACACCACAGGCTCCCTGCTCAGCATGAAGTCTGCTTCTCCCTCTCCATCTGACCCTCCTGCCCCTTGCTCTCTCTCTCTCTCTCAAATGAATAACTTTTTTTCCTTTTTTATTGTTTTTTTTTACATTTTTTATTTAAATTCAATTAATTAACATATAATGTATTGTTGGTTTAATTGGTTTTAGAGGTAGAGGTCAGTGATTCATCAGTCTTATAGAATACGCAATGCTCATTACATCATATGCCCTCCTTAATGTCCATCACCCAGACACCCCATACTCCCACCTCTCCCCAACTCCAGCAACCCTCAATATGTTTTCTATGATTAAGAGTCTCTTATGGTTTGTCTCCTTCTCTGGTTTCATCTTCTTTTATATTTTCCTCTCTTCCCCTATAATCCTCGTCTTTTTTCTTAAATTCCACATATCACTGAGATCATATGATAATTGCCTTTATCTGATTGACTTACTTCTCTTAGCATAATATGCTCTAGTTCCATCCACGCTGTTGCAAATGGCAAGATTTCAATTTTTCAATTTTTTTGTGGCTGTGTAGTATTTCATTATATAATGAATATATATATATATATATATATATATATATATATATATATACTACATATAATGAAATACTATATATATATATAAATAATCTTCTTTATCCATTCATCTGTTGATGGACATCTGGGCTCTTCCCATATTGTGGATATTGAAGCTATAAACATTGGGGTGCAGGTGCCCCTTTGGATCACTACATTTGTACCTTTGGGGTAAATACCCTGTAGTGCAATTGCTGGATCATAGGGTAGCTCTATTTTCAACTTTTTGAGGAACCTCCATGCTGTTTTCCAGAGTGGTTGCACCAGCTTACACTCCCACCAACAGTGTAGGAGTGTTCCCCTTTCTCCACATCCTTACCAACATCTGTCATTTTCTGACTTGTTAATTTTAGTCATTCTGACTGGTGTGAGGTGGTATCTCATTGTGGTTTTGATTTGTATTTCCCTGATCCCAAGTGATATGGAGCATTTTTTTCATGTGTCTGTTGGCCATTTGTAAGTCTTCTTTGGAGAAATGTCTGTTCATATCTTCTGCCCACTTTTTCACTGGGTTATTTGTTTTTTAGGTATTGAGTTTGATAAGTTCTTTATAGATTTTGGATACTAGCCCCACATCAGGCTCTCTACTCAGTGGGGAGCCTGCTTCCTCCTCTTTCTCTCTGCCTGCCTCTCTGCCTACTTGTGATCTCTGTCTGTGAAGTAAAATAAAAAAATTTTTAATAAATAAAAATAAAAACTCACATTTGTTCTTATCTAATTATATCACCAATCTAATTTAAAAAAGTGTTTAAGTATTGAGAACCTATCAAGTCATGATGTGGATATAAGGTTCTCTAAATTTAAATTTTTGTTTGAGAGCTTGAACTATACCATTAAAACATCTACCATCAATTCTTTTCTTAAGATAACAGGCTCACTTTGTTCATTTTCAAGAAGATGCTTCCCAAATACCAAACTCTAGGTTTTCTCCATTTTTCCAACTAAATATGGTGTTCATGAAAAAGCTAATTTGCTTGAGACTCAAACAATCATACAGGTTATTTTCCTCAAGAAATCATTATATTTTCTTAAGGAACTGAAATGCTTTATACAAACTTCTCAATTCATTGTACAGAATATTGAAAAGTTCGTTCTCAATGGTTAAGATTTAATAAAATCAATACCTTTTGCTACATTATCAAGAACATTCTTAAGTGAAACTGACATTCTTTTACTCCCAGTATGTACAATGGAGAACACCATGACTAGTAGTACATTTGTTGCCATGGCCTTGATTCATGGGAGATGCCAGCAGTTTCACCCATCTCTGCTTTTGCACCACCAGTGCAAATGTCAAAAGTGTAAAAGGCAAAGGGTGGGTGACAACAGAGGTCCCTGGACCACACTTTGAGAACTGTGGCTTAACCCATCTCAGCCTTCTACTAAGTGCAAGAGAACCAGGTCTAAATAAAGGAAAATTGACCTCTAGGATAGAACTGACTTCAAACAAACAAAACATTCCATTCACCATGACATTCTAAAGATTTTTAACACCTGGATGGCTTAGCTGTTAAATGTCTGCCTTCAGCTCAGATCAGGATCTCAGGGTCCTGGGATCAAGTCCCACATTGGGTTCCCGCTCGGTGGGGAGTCTGCTTCTGCCTCTCCGTTTGCCCTTCCCCCCATTCATGCTGATTGCAGCTGGCTTCTCTACTCCCATTCATGCTCTCTTTCTCTCTCTCTCTCAAAATAAATAAAACCTTTTTTAAAAAAGATTTTTTAATAGCTTATGAAATAAAAAAGAAGTCATGCTAATTGAATGGATATATACTTAAAGCTCAAACCTTTTTGTTATATGTTCCTGTGGATTGAAACTATAATAAAAATTTTAGAAAAAAAGCATGAAAAATTATTGGGATTCCATACACCAAATTTTATTTAGGAATTTAGATAGGGGCACCTGGCTGGCTTCGTCAGTAGAGCATGCAACTCTTGATATCAGGGTTATGAGTTTAAGTCCTATGTTGGTTTTAGAGATTACTTTAAAATATTTTAAGGGACACCTGGGTGGCTCAGTCGGTTAAGCATCTGCCTTCAGTTCAGGTCGTGATCTTGGGGTCCTGGGATTGAGCCTCTGCTTCACCCTCTGCTAACTGCTTCCCCTGCTTGTGCTGTCACTGTCTCTCTCTCTTTCTCTGTCAAATAAATAATCTTTAAGAAAAACTTTTAAGGATGGCTGGGTAGCTCCATTAGTTAAGCAATTGCCTTCAACTCAGATCATGATCCTGGAGCCCCAGGATCAAGTCCTGCATCAGGCTCCCTGCTCAGCGGGGAGTCTGATTTTCCCTCTGACCCTCCCCCCTCTCATGCTCTGTTTCTCTCATTCTCTCTCTCTCTCTCAAATAAATAAATAAAATCTTTTTTAAAACTTGTAAAATCATATTTTTAAAAGTTTATTTTAAAAATGACTTCTATATTGGGGGTGCTTGGTTGGCTCAGTCAGCTAAGCATCTGCGTTTGGCTCAGGTAGTGATCCCAGCGACTTGGGATCAAGTCCTTGCTCAGCAGGGAGCCTGCTTTGCCCTCTGCTGGCTGCTTCCCTTGCTTGTTCTCTCTCTCTCTCTCTCTCTCTCTTTCTAACAAATAAAATCTTTAAAAGAATTTTCTTTAATTTTCAAAAAAAAAAAAAGAATTTAATTTTTCAAGTCTAGTTTTGTTCATCTGAATCTAAATCCTGAATTTTTCTACAGAAGATGAAAAGGTTGATTTGGATACATTAATGGAAGCTGCTGGTGCTTTTACAGGTGAGTGAGAACTTGTATAAGATATCATAAAATTGAGATCTTGACACTTTATAGAGAATTATTTTTTTAAAGCAGTAGTTTACCCCCTTCAGCCATCGTTAATAAGTTTGCTTTTCTCTTTTACTTATTTATTGATGATTTTGTCTTATTGACAATAATATAGATCATTCGAGATTTAGAAGTGTGGGCACACTCAAATATTTTGGCCAGTCATGTGTTCATTTCTCTAGTGTTCAAAGAATCAAAATACAGGTGCAGCTCATAATTCAGGTCATGGAGCAGTAACAGAGATATTCCTTACCAGTACAATTATGTATACTCATTATACCATCATAAATCATCAGGCATTTATACTCCATGCTATATTGACCCATATGCAGAATAGGAGTGTTATATTCTTATTTTGACTAAAGAAAATTTTCAGGTACTGAATTTTACAATAACTCTGTGTAAGTGAAGTCAGCTCATGTATTTCAGTTTCATCCTGTGGTTAGAAATAATCCTGTATGGGGTTATGTCTTTCATAGTTTAGAATAATTGTATTTTTTAATATTGTCGCCTGAAATGATTCCCATCTATTCAAAGGAGAAAAAGTTGAAGCCAACGACTTAAAAAATGTGCTAAGAAACATGGGAATTGAGATTACTGAAAAAGAACAGTTGATGCTGTCGAAAACTCTGCCAGTCTCTAGTGAGTGTTTAACATGCCATCATGGTGCTCAGGGAATTGTGGTTCTGTGGGCTTCTGGGTGAGAATTGTCTAATCCCCTAAGAAACTCCCTAAGGAAAATGCATTCCAGACATAAGAAACCCCATTCTTGTCACTTGTGCTTTAGTTTAGAAGTGAGAAGCTTGTAAGTGAGAAATTTCTCTCTTTTCCATTCAGTCAGTGGACCCTTTGATATATATCTCAAATGCTACACAGATAAATTCTTCTGTAGCCTCCTGAATGTGCCCCCACATCCCCAGTCCTACCCCTGATAGCCCTCCCATTTCCCCATAATCCAGCAACTAAAAGATAAACACCTGAGAGCAGGGGACCACCAGGACCATACGTTAAACTGTCAACATTTGATTCTGATTGGTCAGTGATGTAGCCAGTCTGTCTCTTAAAAATTCCACCTCCAGGGAACGTGCATATGCTTATCCCCAGAGACCCTAGAGGCCAGCCTGTGCTTCACCTGTGCCTCCTGTCCACTCTCAGGGACCTCCATGGAGATGTTCTTCCCCTCACCCTATAGCACCTGTCCCCAGTTGTCCCCCGAACAAGAGCAAGCCTACACATCTTGGTGGGTGCTAGTACTCCTGATGGCAGAAGCAGGAACCCAGGGAGCAAATGCTCAGTGCCCATCCATATTCCCCTCACATATACCTAAGGCTGTGACCACTCCCTATTTCTAGCATTCCCCCAGATCACTCTCAAGGGGCCAGCTCTGAGAACTGCAGCATGCTTAGGATATTGGCTCTGGGGGAACAGGGTAGAGATGCACAAAGAAGCAGATGGACTATAATGGAGACAACTACAGCCACATGCCAAGCACTGTTTCTGTCAACACTGTAGACACTCCTTCCATAGGAAGGGGGGGACAGACAGCACCTGTAGAGATAGATTGGGCTGGCAGATGTCCCATGTTCTCTGCCCCTGTTGAATTTCCCCTCAATTTATGAAAAGAGTTTGTTTAAGGAACAAAATATACTTAAATATTGTTTTATGCTACTGTTTGAGTTGATTGCTATTTTTAAGAAAATCCCTTTATAGACTCTACTGTTCAGGCTAAACATATGAATACCTTATGGGCCTAGAGCATGGGCAAGAAAAAGAGAAAGACAGAGGGGTTGAAGTGCAGTTCATGAAGGGAAAAATAAAAGGAAAGAAACACATGGGTGGGTTATATGTAGCCTGCATCACTTACTGCCATGTGTTCCAATTAGGGAATAGACTGACCACGATGTGGGCATTCCTTTTATAATTATTTGAGGGTGAGGCAGAATAAATTTCTAGAATTAAATAAAATGTCTTTAAAAATTATAGTTCCTTTTTCTTTTGACTTGAATTTTACCCTATCTCACAGGAGATGGAAAGGTGTATAAGAAGAGATTACTGGAGAGTGTGAAGCCGCTCAAAGGTGAGAATCATGGGAACAGCAGCTAAAATTTATTGTGCTTTGCATTTTCTTTTTTAGATTTCTGATTAGAATCGTGCTGTGTCATTATTCCACTGGTTTAGTGACACTGAACATCGCCTCATAACCCACCACTCTTCTTTCAGTATAACTACATTTGAGGAATTTATTCTTAGTAATATGCAGCAACTTTGAGATTTTGATTTCATTTACTCTGGTTATCTTTATCAATTCATTGGACTTATCTAATTCTTCTTTCTCATCCATGATTATTTCAATTAAAAGTTATAGCACAGGGGCACCTGGGTGGCTCAGTGGGTTAAGCCGCTGCCTTCGGATCAGGTCATGATCTCAGGGTCCTGGGATCGAGTCCCGCATCGGGCTCTCTGCTTAGCAGGGAGCCTGCTTCCCTCTCTCTCTCTCTCTCTCTGCCTGCCTCTCTGCATACTTGTGATCTCTATCAAATAAATAAATAAAATTTAAAAAAATAATAATAATTTTAAAAAAAAAAAAGTTATAGCACAATGATGAGGGCGCATTTTCTCCTCTCAACTCCCAACACTGACTATCTGGGGTCATTCAAAGGGCCAGTGTTCCACTGTGCTTACAGTGGGTGCACACTCGAGGCTGGAATCATCCACTTCCTGGACTTACTTGAATTATTTACATCCTCTTCTCTCCTAAGGGAAAAAAGTCAGTGTCAAGAACCTGAACACCATTGTAAAGAACATGGGGATTCAGCTTAAGAAAGAGGACTATCAGGACTTACTGAACCACCTGCCTATTGATGGTAAGTCTTTCAGATAACCAGTGTACCACAGGGCAAATCTTAGGGCCTCTCTATGAGGTCTTCTGAAAATAAAGCTATTTTTTATTTTTTTTTTAAAGATTTTATTTATTTATTTGACAGACAGAGATCACAAGTAGGCAGAGAGGCAGGCAGAGAGAGAGGAGGAAGCAGGCTCCCTGCCGAGCAGAGAGCCTGATGTGGGACTCGATCCCAGGACCTGAGATCATGACCTGAGCCGAAGGCAGTGGCTTAACCCACTGAGCCACCCAGGCGCCCCTATTTTTTAATCTCTTTGAAAAACTTATGAAATATTTCAAACATCTATCAAAACAGAAAACAAACACTATGACAAACACTTGTGTATCCACTGGCTAGAGTTAACAAATATTACCATTTTGCCATATTTCTTTCCTATATCTGCCTTCCTTCCTTTCCTTTCTTGTACACTTTTTTTTAAATAAGATAAGGTTTCATCAATGACTGAATAAGACCAATTTAGGTGGATAAAAATGTCACAGAGGCAAAGATGATAGAATTCATTAGAAAGAATTTTCTAATGGGTGAGTCCCAGGCTAAAAGTTCCTGAGTTAGAGAACTCTTAGATTCAAACATAGAGCCAGTGGTTTCCCATTAAAAACCTCATGCAAGGGTTGCCTAGGTGGCTCAGTTGGTTAAGTGTCTGCTCAGGTCATGATCTCAGGGTCATGGGACTGAGCCCCATATCAGGTTCCCTCCTCAGCAAGGAGTCTTCTTCTCCCTCTGCCTCCCCTCCCCCCTCATGCTCTCTCTCACTCTCTCTCAAATAAATTAGCAAAATCTTTGAAAAAAAAACTTGAAGAAAAACAACTTATAAGAGAGCCAGACAGCACATCTTCCAGCACAGTCAGCACATGCCAAACCAAAATAAACAAATTGTCCTTCTTCCCTAACTCAGGGTTCCTACTCTCAACTAATAGGAAGTTGGCAGGTGTGGCCAAGGGAGGCCACTGTCACCAGCAAACATCTCCTGCCCCCACCTGTAGCTGCTGAGTTGGAATTCTTTGTATTACAACTTAAATTTTTCTTTTTTTTTTTTAAGACTTTATTTATTTATTTGACAGAGAGAGAACACAAGCAAGGGGAGCAGCAGAGGGAGAGGGAGAAGTTGGCTCCCCACTGAACAGGGAGCCTGATGCAAGGCTCAATCCCAGGTCCCCGGGATCATGACCTGAGCTGAAGGCAGATGCCCAACCAACTGAGCCACCCAGACAACCCCCTCAACTTAAATTTTTCATATCATTTTTCTAAGTCTAAGGTTGGTCTCTGTGCCTAAATTGTCTTTTCTTACAGAGAATAAAATGGTTGATTTGAATGCGGTGATGGATGATGCAAAAGCTTTTACAGGTAAGTTGTGGTAAAAAGGAAATTCATTATTAACTAAGACCCTAATGCTTTATTTAAAAAAAAAAAAGATGTTTTTAAGTAGAAGTTTTCTCTTCAGACTATTACTGACATGTTAAGTTGAACCGCTACAAATTTAATGATTAAATGTTTGTTTTATAACCTTACCGTTTGCTTTGGTATTTTTCCTGTTTAGACCTATATTATGGGGAGTTTGGGCCAATAATATTTTCTACTTCACCATTGTTTAAACAACAAAACTAGAGATGAACTCTGTTCAATCCCAAGATGAAGCTTTTGTAGGCCATCCAGGAAATATGATCACTGTGTCAAAAGACCCCATAATTCAGGCTATATATTGGCATTCGACTTATACCTAAGATTATATGTGCTTTTCTTTTTGCTTGAATTAAAGGTATAAATTTTATTTCTGACATGATCTATACATATACGTGTACTCAGAATCTATATAAGTTAACAAGTTTCATTGTCAATTTGCTCTTCTAATTAAGCCTATAGCCCATAGGTCATCTTTTTCATCATTTGAAATCCTTCACCCATTCCTAAAATTCTTATATGTTAACAATTTCCATATTTCCAAAGGAGAGAAAGTTAATGTCAATAATCTGAGCAATGTGGTGAGGAAAATGGGACTGGTACTCACTGATGAGGAAAAGAAGCAGCTGCTGAAAACTCTGCCCATTCATGGTGAGTATTTAGCACATCTTTGGAACCCAGATTTATGGGCTTGTGTGTGAAAACTGCTGAAATTATGTGTATGTCCAGTAAGACACATTTAGAAAGCACAGTTTCACAAAAAGAAGAAATCCTGTTCTTGTCACTTACATTTTAATATTGGAAACTGGCAACATCTTTCACAGGTCCCCACCATCAAGACTAAATTATCCCATTCCCCCTAGGAGCATCACCTCCCCTAAGTCATGACCAAGGGAAAGAGGAAAACCAGGGGAGTAAGAGTAGGAAGGAAAGGGGGAGAAATAGGGAGATAAAGACTTTTAAATTCAGATTTATATCGGTGAAAGCTTTATCTTTGATTTCATTCTTATTCGAGGGCAAAATAAATAAAATCCTGAAGAAATCTGAAGGGTTTTTTCCCCCTGAAATTATAGATGTTGTATTGTCTTTGTGCTGTCTTTGTTAATCTTCCCTTCATTTAACCTCTGTTCTTAATTGTGTCTTGTCTTACAGCTGATGGAAAAATATATAAAAACAGGTTGCTAAAAGGCGTGAAGGCCCTCAATGGTGAGTGAGAAACACAGTGAAAGAGCAAATAAAAATAAAATCCTCGTGTTTACCATTTGTTTTTAAACATTCCAACTTTGCTTCTTGCTGGTTTGTTTTTTTTTTTAAGATTTTATTTATTTAAAAGGAGCGCTTGTCTGCACGAGTGGGAGGAGGACAGAAAAAAAGAGAACGAGAATCTCCAGCAGACCCCACTGAGCACCGAGCCCGATGGAGGACTCGGTCCCACAACCCCGAGATCATGACCTGAGCCAAAATCAGGAGTCCGATGCTTAACCAGCTGAGCCACCCAGGCACCCCTGCTTCTTGCCGATTTTTTGATCCATTGTTATGGACTTATAACTTGCCATTTTTCTTTGGGCACATTGACATTTGGGGATATAAGGAGAAGTATCATCTTACTGTAGGAAGTTCTAACACTGTTTTCTAGGTAGAATTGTACAGACTGGTTGTCGTTTCAACTCTAAGTAGATGTGCCAATTCCTCCCTGTTCACCTCTCATGGAAAACTGAAGGGCGCCTGGTTGGCTCAATTGGTTGAGTATTTGCCTTCAGCTCAGATCATGATCCCAGGGTCCTGGGATTGAGCCCTGCATAGGCCTTCCTGCTCAGCGGGGACCTACTTCTCCTACCTCCCTCTGCCTGCTGCTCCCCTTGCTGTGCTCTCTCTCTGCCAAACAAATAAATCTTTAAAAAAAAAAAAAAAAAAGTGTGCCTGGGTGGCTCAGTTGGTTAAGCCACTGCCTTCGGCTCAGGTCATGATCCCAGAGTCCCAGGATCAAGTCCCACATCAGGCTCCCAGCTCTGGAGAGAGTCTGCTTCTCCCTCTGACCTTCTCCCTTCTCATGCTCTCTCTCACTCCCTCTCTCTCAAATAAATAAAATCTTTTTTTTTAAGATTTTATTTATTTATTTGACAGAGAGAGATCACAAGTAGGCAGAGAGGCAGGCAGACAGAGAGGAGGAAGCAGGCTCCCTGCTGAGCAGAGAGGCCGATGCGGGACTCGATCCCAAGACCCCGAGATCATGACCTGAGCCAAAGGCAGCGGCTTAACCCACTGAGCCACTCAGGTGCCCCTCAAATAAATAAAATCTTTAAAAAAAAAAAAAAAAAAACCTGAAATTCCCCTGGGTGGGTGTTAAGGAAAGTATCCTGTCTCTACTCCTTATACTACTTCTGCTATAAACAATTCCATTTTTAATTTTTGATTAGAAATATATTGTTAAAGCACCAAATACTACAAGAAAAACTATCTAGTTCTACCAGATGGAAAACAGATAAAAGAAGTGTAAGTCAGGTCATGGGGATCTAATGTACAGCTTGGTGACTATAGATAGTAATATCATGTTGTATATTTGAAAGTTGCTAAGAGAACAGATTTTAAAAGTTCTCACTACCAGAAAAAAAAAACTGTAACTTTGTATGGTGATGGATTTTAACAAGAATTATTGTGATGATCACACTGTAATATATACAAATACTAAATCATTATGTTGTACATATGAAACTGTACATATATTATACATATGAAAATGTTTATATGTCAATTATATATGAATTTTTTAAAAAATGAGAGTCCCTCTACCTCTCACCAATCTCATCCCTCCCCATAAAGGTAAATACTGTTTACTGTTTACCTTTTTCTCAAAGGTTATCTTTCTCAATTTTTTCCTATTTTCAACAGACATATCTAAATCTGGGAGATATATATGTATTAATGGTTTCTTTAAGGCCTTGTGGTTTACCCTCCAGTTGGGATTTATGATGCATGACCATGATTAGCATTCTTCAGTCTTAAGCACCAATATTCATGAAATTATTTCATGCCCCTCTTTCTTAAGGACCAAGGGTCAAACTCAGAAAAGTGAAATCCGTCTTGGAAAACATGGGGATTAAACTCAAGGAGGATGACCTTGAGGAAATAATGACCCAAGTACCAACTGATGGTAAGTGTTAAGGCATAATTGTGCTCTTATCTGTGTTCATTGTATTCTTTTTTTTTTGTAAGATTTTATTTATTTATTTGACAAAGAGAGACACAGCAAGAGAGAGACAGAGCACATAAGCAGGGAGAGTGGCAGAGGGAGAAGCAGGCTTCCCGCCAAGCAGGGAGCCTGAAGTAGGGCTCAGCCCCAGGACCTTGGGATCATGACCTGAGCCGAAGGAAGCTGCTTAACAACTGAGCCACCCAGGCGCCCCTATGCTCATTATATTCTCGCCTATTTATTTCTTTGAGAGAGAGCACGCATGAGCACAAGCAGGTTGAAGGGCAGAGAGAGAGGGATAAGCAGGCCTCCTGCTGAGCAAGGAGCCCGATGTAGGATTCTATCCCAGGACCCTGGGACCATGACCTGAGCTGAAAGCAGACACTTAACTGACTGAGCCATCCTGCATATAACTTTTGACTCCCCCAAAACTTAACTACTAATAGCCTACTATTGACCAAAAGCCTTACCAGTAATGTAAGTCAATCAACACATATTTTATATGTTGTATGTATTATATACTGTATTCTTACAATAAAGTAAGCTAGAAAAAAGAAGGAAAAAATACTTTTACAGAACTGTACTGTATTTATCAAAAAAGTCCACATAATATTGTTCCCCCACAGTTCAAACCCATGTCATTCAAGGGCCAGCTGTATTTTTTTTTCCCATTCAAGCTCAAGGACTCCCTGAATTCTATCATTAGAGAGCCCATAGACCCCAGGTTAAGAAATCCTGATTAAATCCTAATTAATTCCTGATATAAGTCACCCATGCAACACACTGGCCTCCTGTTCCTTGACATCTCTAATTTTAATCATCTTTTACTCCCATCCCTTTAATTGCTCACCTAATACTTGACTAATACTAATACTTTATCACCCCCAAAATCTGTTTCATCTACACACTCTCTGACCTTTATCATTCCAGCTTATTTACTTGCAGATTTTCCTGCCATAACACAATACAAGGATGCCTGAAAAACCTCCCTTTCTAGAAAATTAAAATTGCCCACTAAAGTGAGCTTATGGGGAAAATTGGAGAAGCCCATTCAAAATATGTGCCACCTTGTGACCAGAACAAAAGCAGCAACTGATCCTGTGTGAAGAAGCTTAAACGTCACAGGCAGATAGCTCAGAGTAGCTGGAGATTTTTTTTTTTTTTAATGTGCATACACACCCACAAGGAAAGAGTTGAAAAGCTGGCTTGCAGCTCTGAAATCACGTAGATGGAAGCAGAACCCTGAGCCACGGAACCTGGTTCCCCTTCCTATATTACCGGCAGGTATTTTTTATAATTTTACTAAAATAGAACTGAAAAGGCCCCTGCCATAACCAACCCAGAATTTTTTCTTTTCCTTCTGACATTCATAATTTTAATTCTTCCACTTAGAAAACAGGTGTGTGAACCAACTCACCATCCAGATTGCTGGGACATTATTCCATTCCACAACTGAATGTGATGAACTCGAGTCACCAAGCAGGCGCTAGATAGAGCCCAGCGGAGTGCAGAACTCCCGCTCTAGCTCCCTGCCACCTAGAGGCCATCACCTCTGCCCCTGTGGTGGGCGGGTCCTTCCGCTGGTGCCCCGGATCTCATTTCCCCTTGCCTCCTCCAAGACTGCACTGCTGCAGTTTCCCCTTTTCGCCTGAGTCCTCAGGTTCTCCCTCTCTGCTCTCTCTCTGTAGATCCCACTGCCCTGCAGATTATGCTTTCGTCTTCCCCCTGGTCCCCTGCTGCTACCACTCCACCTCTTAGCTCTCTTCACAGCAGAACCTCTCAGAACGTTGTCATTGCTTCATGTTGTGTGGTGACTGGTCGTGGCCACCCTTGCGCTGAACACACCGTAATGTGCAAAGTTGTCAAATCTCCATGCTCTTCGCCTGAAGCTAATGCAATATTGTGTGTCAGCGTGGTTCAAAAAGAGAAATCCCAAACTCACGGCTCCTTTCTGTCTCCACTTCCTCACTCCCATTCCACTCTTGTTCAGTCCTCTTCCTAGGAGACTGCCTCCAGCCTCACCGGATCAGATACCTTCTTGAAGCTGACCAGAGCAAATTTCTTTTTTTTTTTTTTTTAAGATTTTATTTATTTATTTGACAGATAGAGATCATAAGTAGGCAAAGAGGCAGGCGGAGAGAGAGAGAGAGAGGAGGAAGCAGGCTCTCCGCAGAGCAGACAGCCCGATGCGGGGCTCGATCCCAGGGTCCTAGGATCATGACCTGAGCCGAAGGCAGAGGCTCTAACCCACTGAGCCACCCAGGCGCCCCCAGAGCAAATTTCTATCTCCCACTCATCCTCCCTAAGTCAGGAATGGTATCTCAAACTAGCTATTTGAGATCTCCACGTGGATATCCAAAAGGCATCACGAATTTAATGGATTAGTAATTAATCCCCCTCAAAAGGACTAAGCCCTCCCCCACCTCAGTCATGGCATCCCATCTACTCTGCTGCGTGAGAAGGCGGCGGGTGAGGGGAGATGAACAGTTTTCTTCCTTGATTCCTCCTTTCCCTTCCATCCCACATTTAAATCTCGGCTCCACCTGAAACATACGTCCTGAATCCATTTCTCTGCGTCCCCGCTGCTGCAGCTATAGCCCAAGAGACAGCATCTCTTTCCTGGGCCACTGAAACCATCTCCTGTCTTGTCCCCCTTCCTCCGGTTTCCCCATCCTGCACACATCAGCCAGGGTGAGCTTCTGAAAGCTGCCGTCAGGTTAAATTACTCCCCTTCTTCACAGCCTCCAATGACATTCTACTGCAACAGAATAAAACCCCAACTTTATCATCAGGGCCAACAGTTACCTTCGTGATTTGGCCCCTGTCGCCCCAGCCTTTTCTCTGCCCCTCAGTTACAACAAAAAGCAGCAACTGATACTGGGTGAGGAAGCTTAGACAGCCCAGGTAAATAGCTCAGTTTCATCCCCATCTGAGGGCTGCCACACATGCCGTGTCTTCCTCTCCTAGTTCTTTCCATGACCACCCTTCTCTCATCATTCAGGTCTCAACCCAAATAGACTCTCCCTGATTTCCCTGTCTAACGCACCCTACCATTGCTCTTTATTATGCAACCCTATTTTATTTTAGTACCTCAAATGATCCTTTTTGTTTTGGTTACATGCTGTCTGTTTCCTTCTGCTAGATGTACACTCCTTGACAGCAAGAACTCTGGCAGTTGGTTTACTTTTGTATCCCCAAAGCCTAGCAAAGTGCCTGGCACGTAAAAGCTACCTCCTAAATATTTGTTGATTAACTGACTACATTAAAAAAATACTCAGGGTCAGGTTCATTTGTCCTGTCTCGCTATACTCAACTGTAACAAATCACTTCTTAATTTAATCTAAAGCAAAAAGAAGGGAGATACAAGAATGATTTGTTACAGATTGAAAACTTTCTTCATTTCTAAGATAGCACTATTATCTCTGAGCAGTCACATTCTAGGAAAAATTTGGGGAGAAACTGCTGAATATTTCTGGTCTTCATTGTTTCAGGGTCTCAGTAACATCAGTTTGTCTGATTCTGAAATTTATTTCCCTTGCCTTACAGGTGATAGAACAGTTGGTCTGAATGATGTGATGGATGCTATCAGTGGGTTCAGGGGTAAGTTGAAAGCTATGATGAAATGATACTATAAATAACATCTTAATATTTTGCAATATTATATTGCAAATACAATATTTTGGTGGAGAAAAATATTTCCCCTTCATATATATTTAAATTCTTTCATATATGTTCCATTTTTATGGATGCTTCTGAACTTGGGTAAACAGTAATCAATGTGTGTTAATATATCAGTGCCCATGACATTCTCTGAAACTTTCCCCAAAAGAGTTTTTCAACATAGGGCTAGGTATTAAGAGTCAAAGAACTATTCCTTTTCCCACACGAACCTCACTCCAAGGAATTTATCCTCTGGAAATAGTTAAGCTAAATAAAAAGAGGAAAACCTCTGCTTAAAGCCCTTCAGAGAAACTTGAAACAGCCTAGATATCTAACAGTACAGGAATTAGTACATACCCCACGGCCTGGTAAGCTAGTAGAGTTTCATGTGTTGAAATGTCAACTGTAAAGATTATGTGGCACTTTGGATGTTAATGATGTAATTTGTTAATGATGTAATATCAGGTTGGAAAAGCAAAATACAGAATTGTGTGTATATTATATTTCCACACAATGAAAGTACAGCCTTATTGTCAAAGACCAGAAATGGAATTTAAAAAACTACAATGGTTTTTGTGGTAGAGTAGTAGAATTGTACTTTCCCCCCTTTATTAATCTTTAATGTTGTATTGTTTTTATGATGAATGAGAGAAAATTACTTCTGTGTTGAGATGAATAAAAATCTTGAATGCATAATGATCAGAGAAGCAAACTCCAAACAAATATTTTTAAATGAAAATAAAATTTTAAAAGCTGGTCTATAGAGGGGCACCTGGGTGGCTCAGTGGGTTAAAGCCTCTGCCTTCGGCTCAGATCATGATCCCAGGGTCTTGGGATCAAGCCCCGCATCGCATCGGGTTCTCTGCTCAGCAGGGAGCCTGCTTCCCTTCTCTCTCTGCCGGCCTCTCTGTCTATTTGTAATCTCTGTCTGTCAAATAAATAAATAAAATATATTTTTAAAAGCTGGCCTTTAGAAAAACCCTGAATTTTTCAAGTAGGGTAGAAGGAAGAATAAAAATAAAACCAAATCCCTGTATGCAGCTTAATTTACTATGGATTTTATAATAAATCCCAGTCAGTTCCTAACCCATGGTATACTTTGTTTTTTGTAGCCCCCAGAATTAAAGACACAAGACTTTTCTTTTTCCTTTTTTTTTTTTTTTAGATTTTATTGATTTATTTGACAGAGAGGGAGATCACAAGTAAGCAGAGAGACAGGCAGAAGGAGAAAGGGTGAAGCAAGCTCCCTGCCCAGCAGAAAGCCCGATGCAGGGCTCAATCCCAGGACCCTGAGATCATGACCTGAGCCGAAAACAGAGGCTTAATCCACTGAACCACCCAGGTGCCCATCTTTTCTTTCTTTTCTTTTTTAAGATTTATTTATTCATATGGCAGAGAAAGGAAGAGAGAATCTCAAGCAGGCTCCCGGTGCAGACTCTGCACTGAACACAGAGCCTGACGCAGGGCTCTATCTCAGGACCCTGAGATCAGGACCTGAGCCAAAACCAAGAGTTGGATGTTTAACCAACTGTGTCAGAAGGCACCCTGACACAGGACTGTTTTCTGACCCTACTGTTAATTCTGGGTCTATGTGGACAATCATATATATAAGTACATTTACATATATATAAGTAGCATTTTTTCATCCTTTATATATAGTTCTATAATGTTTCTAAAATTTATTTCTTAATTTTTCTAAGGAGAGGTGATTGATATCCAGGACTTAGACAAATTTCTAGTGAGTGAGGGGATCGAGCTCACAGAAGAAGACATGAAGGAGCTGATGTCTCATTTGACTGTTAATGGTGAGGTTTTTAAAAATTCTCTTGTCTTTCTAGAACTGTCTTTGTTATCCTGTATATAAGATCCTAAGGATCTTATCTTTTTTTTGATCCTTATCTTTTTTTTAAGATTTAATTTATTTATTTCAAAGTGAGAAAGCATGAGAGTGGGGAGGGTCATGGGAGAAGCAGACTCCCCACTAAACCTAACCGCTGAGTGGAGAGCCCAATGTAGGTCTCAATCCTGGACTCCAGGATCATGAACTAAGCCAAAGGCAGACACTTAACTGACTAAGCCATCCAGGTGCCCAATCCTTGTCTTTTTATCATCTACAACAATGCTTCTCAAACTTGAACATGCATATGTGTCACCTGGGCATTTATTAAAACATAGATCATGATTTGGGTCTGAGTTGGATCCTGAAAAATTCTGCATTTCTAACGAGTTCCCAATGATGCCAGTGCTACCACTGTATGGACCACACTTGCCCATGAAAGTCTTCAAAGATGTAGAAATGATAGATTACAATTATACCTGGCCTTTCATTTCTTAAGTCACAAGTACAAGCAATATTTAATTTGTGCTTGAGGGTGAGATTCCAGCCCAAAAATAAGAATAAAGAATATTAGGGTAATTGAAATTAAAAAATAAAAATGAGTATTAGGGAGATGTACACAAGAGGAAGCAGGGTAGTTAAGGGTTAACTTATTTCATTTATGCTTGTTTTTTGTTTGCTTATTGAGATTTTTATTATCGTTTATTGAATCTGGCTACATGACTTATCTGCAGACTGTTCTGTTCTATAGCTACTTTAGATTAGTCTTCTTTTATTTCTACTACTTTCTTTGTTCTGATTTCTTTAAAAAAAAAAAAAAAAAAGGTGATCTGGGAGCATTTGGGGAGTAACATTTCTTACCATAATGCTTCAGTGATGTTGCTTGAATTCTGACCTTGAATGTATAAGATTGTATATTGATTGATTCAACCAACAAATATTTATTGATCATTGAATATGTGCAGGCACTATACTAGATGCAAGGAATATAAGAGTGAAGCAGGGAGTGCAGGCTTGGTTTTCTCTGCTAAGCCTAACTGAAAATAGGAAGTAAAACACTGAACCAATATGTTTCTCAAATCCCAGTTTTAAAGCAATCAGTTTGAACCTATTCATGGCAAACATCACTTTCTGTTCTCTCCAGTTTACCGTTTCTTCTTGTTCACCTAGACTTTCTTCCTCTCCTCTCTCCAATGGAGAAAAGGCTCCTTCAGCACCTCCAAATCCATTGCTCTTGACTTGATCATCTCCCACTTTGTCAAAAATTATTTTTTAAATTGAGATATAATTGGAATACAACCTTATATTTTATTTCAGGTGTACGACATAATGACAACATAATGGTTCAATATTTTTACAAAAAATCATTTCTTTCATAATTCCTTTCCAATACATTCAGTTTCATCTCTTTCTCTCTACTCTGCCTATGAAGAAGCACATGGTCCCCCAGTCCTTTTACACACTAACCTTCAGCTGGTTCTTCTGCTTCCTAATTATGATCATTCATCCCTTATTCCTTTCTCAATCTGCTGCTTAATTGTCTACAAGAGCCACTTCTGCTTCCTTATTTCACATTCTCTTTGAATCCTTGCAGTTGGCTTCCCCACTCATGTAGCCTGTGAGGCTACAGAAATAGCCCTTAGAATCCAAAATCATGAATAATTTCCTTTGCCAGCCTCACTTATTCTATCTTCCAAACATAGGAACAATCGAGGGTTTGTTTCTCAGTCTTCTCAGTTTTAATTCCTTCCGTCTTTTGATGATATCACTCCTTGATTGTTGCTTCATTATCAGCTCTCTATGGCAGCAGTTCTCAAATTACCATGAGATTAAAACTATTTTTAAAATAACACTAAAACAATATTTGCATTTATCATTCTCATTCACTCACAAGTGTACAGTAACTTTTCTAATAAGTTATATGATATATTCACACATGACATATCTGAAAAACCTATTAAAATATTTCTTTTCTGGGTGACTATAGGTGACTCAGACAGTTGAGCATCAGACTCTTGATTTCAGCTCAGGTCATGATCTCAGGCTCATGAGATTGAGCCCCTTGTCAGGCTCACACTGGACATGGAACCTGCTTGAGTTTCTCTCTCTCCCTCTGCCCCTCCCCCCACCTGACGTATTCTCTCTCTCTCTCTCAAAAAAAAATAAGTAAAATAATAAAATGTTTCTTTTCTGACTACATAACTCTATAAGGCCAGATTTTCTTCAACTGAAAAAACATATCGCAGAAAACTAAATGTAGAAACAGATTGAGGATCCCAGCTGTCTTCTATTAAGCCAGACATTAAAGAGATTTGCAAAAATGTAAAACAATGCTATTTTTGCCTAGGCCGCTATAACAAGAATACCATACACTAGGTGGCTTCTAAACAACAGAAATTTATTTCTCGCAGTTCTGGAGCCAGAAATCCTGATATCAGGGTGCCAGCAAGGTTGAGTTCTGGTGAGAAGCCTCTCCTGGGCTACAGATTGTCACCTTCTGGTGGTTTCCTCACATGGCAGAGAGCACAGAGCAGCAGTCTCTCTCCTCAACCATAGGGTCAGTAATCCCATTCATGAGGGTCTGTCTTCAGGATCTCATCCAATCCTAATCACCTCCCCAAAACCTTGCCTCTTAATACCATGACACTGGAGACAGAATTTTAATATATGAATCTGGAGGGACACCAATGTTCAGTCAGTAACCCCCTAATTTTAATGCCTTAATTTTTTCATTTTCAATTAATATATATTTTTCATTAAAAAATATGCTAACAGGGCGCCTGAGTGGCTCAGTGGGTTAAGCCACTGCCTTCGGCTCAGGGTCCTGGGATCGAGTCCTGCATCGGGCTCTCTGCTCAGCGGGGAGCCTGCTTCCTCCTCTCTCTCTGCCTGCCTCTCTGCCTACTTGTGATCTGTGTTAAATAAATAAAAAAATAAATTCTTTTAAAAAAAAATATGCTAACATATACTAGATTTAGAGATACCTGGATGGCTCAGTCAGCTAAGCACCTGCCTTCAGCTCAGGTCATAATCCCAGGGTCCTGGAATCAAGTCCCGAGTCGGACTCCCCACTCAGCATGGAGTCTGCTTCTCCTTCTGACCCTCCCTACTCTGAGCTCGCTCTCGCTCTCTCTCTCTCTCTCTCTCTCTGACAAATAAATAAATAAAATCTTTTTTTTTTTTTTTAAATGTACTGGGTGAAATAAGTCAAGCAGAGAGAGTCAATTATCATATGATTTCACTTATTTGTGGAGTACAACAAATAGCATGGAGGACATGGGGAGTTAGGAGAAGGGAGTTGGGGGAAATCGGAAGGGGAGGTGAACCATGAGAGACTATGGACTCTGAAAAACAATCTGAGGGGTTTGAATTGGCAGGGGGGTGGGAGGTTGGGGTACCATGTGGTGGGTATTATAGAGGGCACGGATTGCATGGAGCACTGAGTGTGGTGCAAAAATAATGAATACTGTTATGCTGAAAATAAATAAAAAATAAATTTTTAAAAAATGTACTGGGATGCCTGAGTGGCTCAGTGAGTTAAAGCCTCTGCCTTCGGCTTGGGTCATGATCCCAAAGTCCTGGGATCAAGCCCCACATCAGGCTTTCTGCTTCTCCCTCTCTCTCTGCCTGTCTCTCTGCCTACTTGTGATTTCTGTCTGTCAAATGAATAAATAAGATCTTTAAAAATAAAAAAAAAAAAATTAAAATTTAAAAATGTACTAGATTTATTGCTATTTTAAAACATTTTTTAAAGATTTATTTATTTGTTTGTAATAGAGAGAGAGTACAAGCAGGGGCAGCTGCAGGCACAGCAGGCAGAGGGAGAAGCATGCTCCCTGCTAAGCAGGGAGCCGGGTGTGGGACTCCATCCCAGGACCCTAGGATCATGGCCTGAGTCGAAGACAGACACTTAACGACTGAGTCACGCAGGCATCCCTATTTTAAAACGTTTTTTAAAATTTCTCAGTTTTAGTATCTAATGTGGTGATGATAACCCACATAATAGCTATAACTCACATAAACCTCTTGGAGGTCCTCAGAATTTTTTAAGAATATAAAAAAGTCCTGAGACCAAAACGTTTGAAGACTTTTGTTCTCTGGATTATTCTTTGTCACCACTTTTCCAGCTGCCTACTGGATATTTCTTCCTTTTTGTCCCACCAGCACCTTAAGCTGTTCTTGTGGGGAGAGAGTGGACTTCTCCTTAAACAGCAGATACATACAACTGAGCTAATCAAACTCCTCAGTTATGGCACACTATCATCATTGGTCCATGCAAGGACAGTTTGTGTTTTGTTTTATTATTTTCCCCTTTACCACCTACTTCCATTCCTATTTCCTTCCCCCAACATAGGTACATTCTCTATTATAGCTACTGTATATCCTTCCAACCCACATCCCTCATGTGTATTTTAGATATGTGTTTATCCCTTTAAAAATGCAATGTTAGGGTACCTGGGTGGCTCAGTGGGTTAAAGCCTCTGCCTTCAGCTCCCAAGGTCCTGGGATCAAGCCCTGCATCAGGCTCTCTGCTCAGCAGGGAGCCTGCTTCCTCCTCTCTCTCTGCCTGTCTCTCTGCCTACTTGTGATCTCTGTCTGTCAAGTAAATAAATAAAATCTTTAAATAAATAAATAAAATTTAAAAATAAATAAAATAAAAATGCAATGTGTGTGGTATTTAATTTCCTTAAATGGTATTGTGCTATAAAACTCATTCTTTTTTTTTCAATCAACATTTTTAACAGCCCTATTGAGATAGAGGTCACATACCCAACAATTATCCATTTAAGTATGTAATTGGATGGTTTTCAGTACTGACAGATACAAGCAACTATCACCACAGTCATTCTAGTACATTTCCATCATCTTAAAAAAGGTGCTATGTGTATGCAGAAGGTGCTAAGGGGGCATTTAGCCAAGACTGGGGTTTTCTGGAGAAGACCCTACGCTGAACAAGTATGGGAAGATCATTCCAGCCAGAGAAACATACTCTGTACCCTCAAGAGTGACAAGTCTACCACCCCAAATATGTTGGTTCTCAAGAAATCCTTGGTAGAAGGAAACACAGAGCAGGTCCTTCTCTACCTATTCCAACTCTGAGCAATTTGCCAATATAGTCACTTCATATCTATTTTTTTTTAATGTCATCTGTCTGAGTTCAGAAAAGATGATGTCAGATTTGAGCCTTGGTTCTTGTAATATCCCTTCTCTACATGTAATTTTTGGAGTTTCATACTTTGAAACATAGAAAAGAGGAACTGTATTGAAGAAGTAGAGAGATTTGTCTCACTAAAGATTTATCCTTTCTTCCATTATACTCACCTGAGGGAAAAACAAATGCAATTTCCACGCAAACCAGTTTCTCTAGTGGTTCTAACTCATAGGAGAAGTTCCAGTCTGCCATGTCATTTTAATAATTTCACAACTTTTATCAGTTTTATGAGTTTTTTATTTAAATTCAATTAATTAACATATATTATTAGTTTAGAGGTAGAGTTTAGTGATTCATCAGCCCATACAGCACCCAGTGCTCATTACATCACATGTCCTCCTGAGTGCCCATCACCCAGCTACCCCACCACCCACCACCCCTCCAGTAACCCTGTTTGTTTCCTAGAGTTAAGTCTCTTTTTTTTTTTTTTCTTTAAGATTTTTTTCACCCATTTGACAGACAGAGATCACAAATAGGCAGAGAGGCAGGCGGGGGAGAGGGGAGCAGGCTCCCTGCTCAGCAGAGAGCCCATGTGGGGCTCCATCCCAGGACCCTGAGATCATGACCCGAGCTGAAGACAGAGGCCTAACCCACGGAGCCACCCAGGCGTCCTAGAGTTAAGTCTCTTAAATGGTTTGTCTTCCTCTCTGAATTCATCTTATTTCACTTTTCCCTCCTTTTCCCTGTGATTCTCTGTCTTGTTTCTTTTTTTTTTAATATAATTTTTTATTTTTTATAAACATATATTTTTATCCCCAGGGGTACAGGTCTGTGAATCACCAGGTTTACACACTTCACAGCACTCACCAAAGCACACACCCTCCCCAATGTTCATAATCCCACCCCCTTCTCCCAAACCCCCTCCCCCCAGCAACCCTCAGTTTGTTTTGTGAGATTAAGAGTCACTTATGGTTTGTCTCCCTCCCAATCCCATCTTCTTTCATTTATTCTTCTCATACCCACTTAAGCCCCCATGTTGCAACACCACTTCCTCATATCAGGGAGATCATATGATAGTTGTCTTTCTCTGCCTGACTTATTTCGCTAAGCATGATACGCTCTAGTTCCATCCATGTTGTCGCAAATGGCAAGATTTCATTTCTTTTGATGGCTGCATAGTATTCCATTGTGTATATATACCACATCTTCTTGATCCATTCATCTGTTGATGGACATCTAGGTTCTTTCCATAGTTTGGCTATTGTGGACATTGCTGCTATAAACATTCGAGTACACGTGCCCCTTTGGATCACTACGTTTGTATCTTTAGGGTAAATACCCAATAGTGCAATTGCTGGGTCATAGGGCAGTTCTATTTTCAACATTTTGAGGAACCTCCATGCTGTTTTCCAGAGAGGTTGCACCAGCTTGCATTCCCACCAACAGTGTAGGAGGGTTCCCCTTTCTCCGCATCCTCGCCAGCATCTGTCATTTCCTGACTTGTTGATTTTAGCCATTCTGACTGGTGTGAGGTGATATCGCATTGTGGTTTTGATTTGTATTTCCCTGATGCCGAGTGATATGGAGCACTTTTTCATGTGTCTGTTGGCCATCTGGATGTCTTCTTTGCAGAAATGTCTGTTCATGTCCTCTGCCCATTTCTTGATTGGATTATTTGTTCTTTGGGTGTTGAGTTTGCTAAGTTCTTTATAGATTCTGGACACTAGTCCTTTATCTGATATGTCGTTTGCAAATATCTTCTCCCATTCTGTCAGTTGCTCTGTCTTGTTTCTTAAATTCCACATATGGTAAAATCATATGATAATTGTCTTTCTCTGACTGACTTATTTCAATTAGCATAATACCCTCTATCTATTTCCATCCATGTCAGATATGGACAAAGACGGGAACCCTCTTACACTGCTGTTAGGAATGCAAGCTGGTATAGCTGCCCTGGAAAACAGTATGGAGGTTCCTGAAAAAGTTTAAAAATAGAATTACCCTCCAACCCAGCAATTGTGCTACTGGGTATTTACCCAAAGGATGCAAACACAATGATCCAAAGGGGCACCTGCACCCCACTGTTTAAAGCAGCAATGCCCAAAGAGCCAAAATAAAAGCCCAGATGTCCGTTTACAGATGAGTGGATAAAGAAGATGTGGTATATATTGGGGCACCTGGGTGGCTCAGTGGGTTAAAAAGCCTCTGCCTTCGGCCCAGGATCCTGGGATCAAGCTCCACATCAGTCTCTCTGCTCAGCAGGGAGCCTGCTTCTCCCTCTTTCTCTGCCTGCCTCTCTGCCTACTTGTGATCTGTGTCTGTCAAATAAATAAATAAAATCTTAAAAAAAAAAAAAAGATGTGGTATATATACAATGTAATATTACTCAATTTTTATGAGTTTTTATGTGACTTCCTCTGTGTCTGATTCAAATGTTTTACAGGAAATGGGAAGGTTACAGTGGATTCAATAATGGAGGGCCTAAAGAAGTTTAAACGTGAGTGGAAATTCATGATTCATTTTATAAAAATGGATAATCTGGTGCTATGAGTTTATTTTTACATGTGTTTTCTTGGTTGTTAAAGTAATACATGTTCATTATAAAAATTTTCTATATCCAAAAAACAAAAGAATGCAAAAGGGAAATTTTAGTAATTCTTAATTCTATCACCCGGTGATATTCTATAGTTTTTCTCACCCCTAATTTTTTTCCTTGTACACACATAATTTTTGTGTATTCAGCATTAAAGCCTCACTTTCAAACTACTTTTCCATTTTCCTATTATTGTTAAAATCTTACCTATTGATAGGTATGTCTGAATACCTAAAATTCCTTTTTGGATGCCTGTGAAATTTAACGCATAACCTCAGAACTTTCTGTTTGCAGGCCTCTTAGCATATTTATTTCTAAAATAAGCTTCCCAATGCCAAATGCCACCGTCTGTACTTACTTAGAAAAGAATGAATGGGAGGTTTGAAAATGATGCTGTGAAACCCATCAGGAGAGGCAAGTTAAGACTTGTCTTCTGCCCTCTTACCCCCACACACGACTTCAATCTGTACTTCATTCTCCAGTAATTTTGATTTGCTCTCTGCATTTTTTCAACAAGAATGATTTTTTTTAATTGATGTGTCTCTGAAAGCCTGATCGTGTTTCAAAAAGAAGAACTTAAGAATAATTTAAGGTGCTTTATGTAAGTATCTACAAAATGAATGTTAATAAGAGAAGATAAATTTAAATTCTGGGCACCCACACTTAACATTTCCAAATGAGTCCTCTTGTATTTTATTATTTGCAAAAGAAAAAAGATCTCTTTGAATAGGTCCCATTCTATCCCATATATTGCTGCTTCTGTCACTGGTGCCAGAAAACTTTTGAAAATGTCTGCTTAGTAGCTTTTAACCCCAGCATTTAAAATCATGATTCTGAATTTATGGATACTGAAGCAATCCTCTGTGATTATGTATAAGATCAATGTTTTTGATTTATTGAGTACCCACCCACTGTAAAAAATAAAGTTAAGCAGTGAAAAAGGGACAAAGTTCCTGCTCTCAGCAAGGCTATTTTTGAGTAGATAGTACGTGCTCAATAAATGCTTGTGGGTTGACTAATAGAGGTTCTAGTCTCCTGCTTTCAGATAATGGAAGATTCACTAACCCAAGCAGCTATATCAAGGTCATTCTCATAATCACCCTCCCAATCTGGGCCATTTGAAAGAGTTATAGAACACCATGTAAAACCCCAGGGCATGTAAGTGAGTCACCCCAATCAGAATCAATTGTTAAAACCCTTCTACAAAGCCAAAAAAGCATGGCTTCCTAGTCTTGCCTGCTTGCTTTTCCATCCTTCTTCTTTGTCGCCTTCCATTTCTTCTTTTTCTCTGTTCTTCTTCTCTTCTTCCTATCTCTATTAATAGATTATTTTTCTCTCATCCCTGCTTCTACTTGTTTTCTGACTAGTATTGCCTTTTTCTCTTTTCTTTCTAGTCTCTGTCAAACATACACGGTTCACATGCCCACCCTGCTCTCCCACTTGCTTTCTTCACTATGTAAGCCATTCCACTTGCTGCCATCAAAATGTATGTTATTCTGTGAAGTCCACAGTGCATTAAAGAAAGAAAATGTAGACATTGAAAAGTGTGTTTCATAATTTTAGAAACCTTCAACATTAGTGTGTATTCCACAAATTCACCAAATATTACTCAGTGTCCACTTACTGTGTTTTCTTTATAGATACAGGTACTAAGAGAACAGATTTTATTTCTTTTTTTTTTTTAAGATTTTATTTATTTATTTGAGAGAGAGACAGTGAGAAAGAGCATGAGCGAGGAGAAGGTCAGAGGGAGAAGCAGACTCCCCATGGAGCTGGGCGCCTGATGCGGGACTCGATCCCGGGACTCCAGGATCATGACCTGAGCCGAAGGCAGTCGTCCAACCAACTGAGACACCCAGGCATCCCCAGATTTTATTTCTGAATACTGTATACTGTATTGACATTTTTTGCACATTCAAACATGTGCTACCTATGATTTAAGTTTTCGCTTTCAAATTTCTGATGACTAGATATACTCATTTTTGAGACTGGCATTTTTTTATACTTAAGTTATCTTTTTTCTCCAATCCCCATTTCACCATTTCTCTTTTTCTAAGGAATAAAAGTACATTTCAGTTACCTAAACATAATAACATGAAAATGACACTTCTATATGAACAACTTCAAGACCTGCTAACATTTCATGTCATTTGATGGTGATCATTCAAAATTCTACTCTGGCTTGTAATGGTGTAGGTTGTACACCATTTGGTGTATGGTGTATGAGAATTTCTCTTTTATATATAATTTTTTTATTTTTTATTAACATATAATGTGTTATTAGCCCCATGGGTAGAGGTCTGTGAATTGCCAGGTTCACACACTTCATAGCACATACCTTCCCCAATGTCCATAACCCCACCACCATCTCCCTACCCACCTCCCCCCGGCAATCCTCAGTTTGTTTTATGAGATTAAGAGTCTCTTATGGTTTGTCTCCTTCCCGATCCCATCCTGTTTCATTTATTCTTCTCCTACCCCGCCAAACCCCCCCATGTTGCCTCTCAACTTCCTCATATCAGGGAGATCATATGATAATTGTCTTTCTCTGATTGACTTATTTGAGAATTTCTAAAACCATACTTATTAGGACTATAGAGAAACTAAAAACATTTAGAAAAAAATCTACTGTGTAAAAATAAAGGCTGCCTCTTGTCAGAAACAGAAATTTTCCAAGTCCCATTCCCAACCAGTGTGGTGCCACATGCAGCATCCCAGGATGGCACAGGATCCCTCTAGCAAACTAATGTCTAGGCAGGGAAAAGAACCAAGCAATACAGAAGAGAAGAAGAGAGAGAAGGGAGGAATAAAGGTGTTTGATTGGTTCTTCTTAATCCTATAAATTGTGTTTCATGTTAGTATTAATCTCTCCCTTTGCATAAAGAAAATGTAGCCATTTTGTGTGTCCTGCTTTCTGCATGATATATTACCCTGTATAGGCTTTACAGCCTAAAGGTACTACCAAAACCTTTCCATGTTTCCATAACCTGCAACTGATCTTTCTTGATATCAAAATAACATTATTGGCTTTATCTGGCCAAACTAAACCAAACTTAGAGCATTGAACTATTATACCCAGCACTTTTCTCCTGAGTTAATCGCCTTGTACCTAGAAAACCAAACTACCCAACATTTTGAGAGGATGAAAAGAAAAGAATTGAATCTACTATTAAAGTATTTGTTTCATTGTTCTTCTGGCCATAGGGTAGAGTAGGGCAAGACAGATAGATTTTGTAGTCAATATTATAACAAATATTATATGTACATACTTCACAGGAGAAGTATGTAATAACTATAAAGAAGAAAGAAATAACTATATCACAAAAAGGCATGTAATTAGTCAACAGGTTATAACCAAATCACTAATGCAAATGAAATGGATAGCAAGTTGTCCTCCTTGAGTCAACAATTTTTCAAAATTGCTTCACTTCTTTTCATCCTAAAAGATGATAAGTGAATAGTCCTTCCTTCAGTGTTGACTCTATTTGTTGTTTCAAAGACAATTTTTTTGGAGTTTGATACATTAAGGCACCAAAAGAGGCAATATGAATTAAGAAGTATATCTCTGAGGATGAAAGAGTGCACTCATCGTGATGAGTGCCAGTCTTGTATGGAGGTGTTGAATCACTATATTGTACACCTGAAACTAATATTACACTGAATATTAATTAACTGGAATTTAAATAAAAACTCTAAGAAAATCCAAGAGATATGTCACATATAACTGATATTTTCACTTTCCCACTCATAGGAGGAAAAATTAAAAGAAAACTGTAATTTGCTCCTATTCTACTTTTCAAAACTTCAGAAATGGATATAACTTTGACTCTTAATTTTATCTTTAAGCAAAAGGGATGGTGCCACTGCATAAGTTGATGAAAACTGGACATGATACTAAAGGTGAGTGTGAGACCTGACGTGAAGGTATTTAATACTTTGACTTCTGTATTTCAATCCCATAGTTATATTCCCTCATAGTTTTGTCAGTCACTACCCTCTATCTACTTGTTGCTAGGCAACTGTACACTTATCTCTCCAGTTGTTTTTCTGAGTTCTTTTTGCTTTTATAGTCCATACCACACTACATCACAGGTGATTATCAAGTATTTTACTTTATCTTCTAAGGGATTTATTTGTGATGGAATTGTTTTTATCTCTAGTTACTTTGTAACTTACTTGGTGCAATTTATTTGAAACACAAAGCAGGTGTTCCTAACTCTGTCACTAAAGAGATGAATTCAACTCATTGTGCTTTAGTGTCCTTATCAATAAAATGAAAAAGGTGAATTCGATTAATGATCTGTTAGTTCTTTCTCAGCTGTAAAATTCTAACTTTTGTGGTTAAAAAGACACTATCAAGAAAATGAAAAGACAACCCACGGAACAGGAAAAATATTTGTAAATTATGTGTCTGATAAGGGTCTACTATCCAAACATATAAAAAAAACCCTTGTAACTCAACAGTTAAAAAAAATAACCCAACTTTTAAAATGGGCAAAAGATCTAAATAGACATTTCTCAAAAGAAGATATAAAAATGACTAATAAGCACATGAAAAGATGTTCAACATCATTAGTCATTAAAGAAAAGCAAATCAAAACTGCAAGCTACCACTTCACACCCACTTGGATGACTATAATTAAAAAAAAGACAATAACAAATGTTGATGAGGGCATGGAAAAATTGGGAAACCTCATATATTGCCGGTGGGAATGTAAAATAGTGCAGCTGCTATGGAGAATAATTTAGCAGTCCCCAAAATGTGAAACATATGACCCAGCAATTCTACACCATGGGATATACCCAAGAGAAATGAAAACATATGTCCACATAAGAACTTGTACAAGATTGTTTATAGAAACATGACCCATAATAGTCCAAAAGTGAAGACAATCCAAATGTCTATCTACTGATAAATGGATACACAAAATGTGGCCTATCCGTACAACGGGATATTGTTCAGCCATAAAAAGGAATGAAGTATGGATACATGCCAAAACACTGATGAACCTTGCAAACATTATACTAAGTGAAAGAAGCCAGACAAAAAGGCCACATATAATATTATTCTGTTTGTATTAAATGTCAAGAATAGGCAAATCAATAGAGATAGAAGATAGATTAGTGGTTGCCTGCAGGCAACTACTGTGAGAGGGGAGTGTGGGAAGTAGCTGCTATTGGTACAGGGCTGCTTTCTACGAGATGAAACTATTCTGGAAGTAGATGGTTATTGATGCCTGTACAAGTTTGTAAATATACTAAAAACCACTGAACTCACACTTTTAAAAGAGTATGTTTTATGGTATGCAAATTATATTTTAATTTTTATTATATTATTTATTTTAATATATAACATATTATATTTATTATATTATATTTTAATATTTTTAAGTATAGAACTGACCAAAATATATATATACATATAGTATATATATATACATATAGTATATATATACAGAGCTTGACAAACTGATGCAGATTTGGCATTCTTGGGTTTTTTTTCCAGCAGATAGATAGTATAGTATATATATTATATATCTACAGAGCTTGACAAATAGGTGCAGATTTGGCATTCTTGTTGGTTTATATATATAATATATTATTATATATTTATTTATATATGTATAAATAATATATTATATAATTATATAATAAGTATTAATAAATAGTTGATAAATTAAATAAATAATATATCATATATATTTTATATGTGTATTTTAAAAAACAAGAATGCCAGATCTGCACCTGTTTATTTGTCAAGCTCTATAGGTGGAAAAAATAAACAATAAGCTGGACCCAATATAAGTCCTAGCCCCAAAGCACCTTCCATATATCCAGCGTACCTATCTGTGGAACCCAGCTTATGTCCTAGTACTATCAGCCCCACAGATAAATACCATACCAGTCCACCAGTTCTAAGCCCCACAGATAAATACCACACCAGTCCACCTAGGATATGCCCATAAGTAAATTAAGTGAAATCAGCCCTTCATCCCATTTGCTTCTGGCTAGATGACTATTGGTGTAGCTAAATTATAATACTTGCCTCCTCCCTGGGATATTTTAATTTCTTATGTGTACCACCCTATTAATTTTGATGACTTCTGTCACCACTATTCACTCATAAATCATGGGAACCCAAATTTGAATGAACTTGTCCCACTTCCCTGTCAGCTACTTTGGGGTAGGCATGCCATCTTTTAAGTCTTTATGTTCTTTTCCTACCAGATAGTAGGTATCTGCTGAAGGGATGAATGGATGCACAATCAGTGTCTACCATGTGTCAAGCTTTATCCTACATGCTTAGGACAAAAATCCCTACTCTCAGGGAACTTAAACTGTAGTGAAGAGATATATGCAACAACAAAAAATAAGATAATAGTATGACAAAGATTACAGAGATTAAAATAAAGCAAAGACATGTTTCCAAAGAAGACATCAGATGGCTAACAGACACATGAAAAGAAGTTCAACATCATTCATCATCAGGGATACAAATCAAAACCACGATGAGATACCACCTCACATGTGTCAAAACTCGAGAACCATACAGAGGTTCCTCAAAAAATTAAAATTAGAACTACCTTACAATCCAGCAATTGCACTACTAGGTATTTATCCAAAGGATACAAACATAGTGACTTGAAGGGGTATGTGTACCCCGATGTTTACAGCAGCATTATCAACAGCAGCCTAACTCTGAAGAGAACCCAAATATCTATCAACTCATGAATGAACAAAGAAAATGTGGCCATATATAAAATGGAATATTACTCAGCCATCAAAAAACTGAAATCTTGCCATTTGCAACGACATGGATGGACCAAGAATGTATTATGCTGAGTGAAATAAGTCAGTCAGAGAAAGACAAACACTGTATGATCTCACTCATATGTGAAATTTTTAAAAGATTGTATTTATTTATTTGAGAGAGAGAGAACACAAGCAGGGGGAAAAGGACAGAAGAAGAAGCAGACTCCCCACTGAGCAGGGAGCCCAACATGGGGCTCAATCCCAGGACCCTGAGATCATGACCTGAGCCAAAAGCAGACTCTAACTGACTGAGCCACCCAGGCAGCCCTCATATGTGAAACTGAAGAAAGAAAACAGGTGAACATCTGGGAAGCAGGAAAAGAAAAAAAAAGAGAGAGGAAAACAAGCCATAAAAGACTTTTTTTTAAGATCTTATTTCTTTATTTACTTATTTTTAGAGAGAGAGAGTACAAGCAGGGGGAGGAACAAAGGAGATGGAAGAGGGAGGGGAAGAATCTCAAGCAGACTCTCCTGAATGCGGAGCCCAACGTGGGGCTCACTACCCCAAGACCATCATCCAAGCTGAAACCAAGAGTCAGATGTTCAATAGACTGAGCCACCCAGGTGCCCTGAGACTCGTGACTGTAGAGAACAACCTGAGGGTTGTTGGAGGGATTGGGTGCGGGATGAGTTAGATGGGTGATGGATATTGAGAAGGGCATTGTTATCATGAGCAATGGGTGTTGTAAGTAAGTGATGAATCACTAAATTCTTCACCAGAAACCAGTATTGCATAGTTAACTACCTAAAATGTAAATTTTTAGAAATGAATTAATAAATAAAGCAAAGGAAATGGGTATAAGGAATTCTGGAAGTGAGGGAAAGTAAACAAGAAAGGCCTTGCTGATAAAGGACATTTAAGCAAAAAGGTTAAAGAGGTAAGGGAGTGAGCCATACGTAATCTGAGGCAAGCACACTGCATGCAGAGGGCAGAGCAAGTGTAAATGTCTTTATACAAGAGCGTGCTTGCAGTATTTGAGAAAAAGCTAATTGGCCATTCTGGCTAGAACAGAGTGAGCAAAGGCAATGTAGGAAGAGATAAGATCATAGAATTGGGGACAGGACCATCACCTTCAGTCACATAGCCTATGCAATACGCAGTTCCAGGGTTGTGCAATAAGATGTTCCAGTAAGAGGGTGGGGCAGGTGCCGCCCGTAACAGATCACATAAGCCTGAAGGCTATTGTAAAGGTTGGATTTTTGCCCTGAGTGATGGAGAAAACTACTGGAGGATTTGAGCAGAGACATAACATGCTCTGACTTAAGTTTTGAGATTATCCTGCCTTCTATGTGTAGGATAGACTTGGCAGGTAGTGGAAAAGGCAAGAGCAGAAGCAGGGAGACCAGTTAGACCAGAACAGCAGGTAGCGGTGGAGGCGGTGGAAAGTACCCTGATTACATACATATTTTGAAGATGGAATCAACAGCATTTCCTGCTAGGTATATTCCTTGATATATCCCAGGGCCTAGAAGCACAAAAAAATATTTACAGAATGAGTGGATTGGATTAGATGTCAGATAGAAGAGGATTGGAGCATATTCCAGGGGTTTTAGCCAGAAAAGAGGAGGGAGCACAGGCCTGGAAGGATGGAACTGCCACTTCCTAAGGTGAAGAGATGAATGAATAGGTGACCAGATACATGGTGTTATAATTGCTCAGTTAGTGAAGAAATTAATTCAAATCCATATGGATGCCAGTACTGTAAGAAGAGGAGATATTTAAAAAAAAAAAAAATCAGAGTATTTAGGGGCAGCCGGGTGTCTCTGCTGTTAAGCATCTGCATTTGGCTCAGGACAGATTCCCAGGGTCCTGAGATTACCCCACATCAGGCTCCCTGCTCAGCGGGGAGCCTACTTCTCCCTCTCCCTCTGCCTCCCCCTTCATGCTATCTTGCCCCCTCGCTCTCGATCTCAAATAAATAAAATCTTTTTTAAAAATCAGAGTATTGGGATGCCTGGGTGGCTCAGCTGGTTGGGCAGCTGCCTTCGGTTCAGGTCAGGATCCTAAGGTCCTGGGATTGAGTCCCAAGTTGGTTCCTTGCTCAAGAGGGAGCCTGCTTCTCCCTCTGCTTGTGCTCTCTCTCTCTCTCATTCAGATAGATAGATAGATAGATAGATAGATAGATAATAGATAGATAAACAGACTACTTAATGGCGTTCAGTAATATTAAAACTTGCTATAAAGTTGGTGCTGGTGAAATTTTCTGGTACTTTGGATTGATTCTTGAGAATAAACCAATAAGGAAGAATATATTTTATATTTTCCTCCTATTTTATATTTTCCTCCTATTGCCTACATATGTTGATTCTTATAATACCCCTCACACCCTTACACTCCATGCCTTGTTTGAATGGTGTGGGGGTAAGTGTGTATTGCTATGTATTTTCACTGTTGCTGCTCAACAAACTAACCATGTTGGTGTACATAAATTTTTAAATTATACCTCTTGGTCAAAGTGAGTAATAACTAAAGTGGTATTTTATAAAGGAGAGTAAGCCCTTCTATTTTTGCAAATATTTCCATTTTCATTAATCTAGATTAGTCAGGAGGGAGCAAGAGAGGTATTGGGGCTCATCAGGATTAGGCCATCCCAGAGGATTTTGCCTACCCAGGTTACCAGAGTTGAAGTTGGAAATAGTTCCTTCATGCTAACTTACCCTGTTGATTTCTAGATGTTAAAAGGCTGAGAAAAGCCAAAGAGGTGGGATTAATGATGAAGCACAGTATCTCTGCCTAAAAAGGAAGGAACATCTTGCCTTTCTCCAGTCATTCACCGAACACCTCTTATGATTCTGTCATACAACCTTGAGCTTTCGACCTCAAGGTGCTTATGTTCAGTGAAAGCAAAACAGCCAGGGAGAGAAGGGAAGGAACCTTCCTATAAAGAAATTGGCCTAAAAAAAAAAAGAAAAAAGAAATTGGCCTACTGGGGCAGTATCTCTAACCGGGAAGTAGCTACATTTTTTTTTTTTTTAAAATTCTGAAAAGTTCAGTTCCATCGATCTGGTAAATGACAGAATTTGTGAGATTATCTTCTCCTTGAGGCCCATATATCTTTAACTTCACAAGATGAATTAGACATTAGATATTGGGTTTTCCGGACTTACATATTATAAATCACGCTGAGACACAATCTTTTGTCATGGCTTTTTTCCTTTAGCAAAACAGTACTGCACAGGAAGAAGCCTTATATCAGATATTCATTTCCTTTCTATTCTTCATAAGGTCAGAAGAGAATATGAGCCTAGACAACTATTAGAGTAATATGGTTGAATTAATTCCAATCAAAAACAGCTATATTCATTCAACATTCCTACTCAAATATCTTCAGGATTCTAGCCAGTGCTAATAAAGACCAGATTGCCTTAGCTTAACAATGAAGATGTGCATGTGTCTTAAAAAATAAAATTTAATTTAAAAACCAGATTAAATGAGTAACATGGCTGATACAAGAAACTAAAAAAAAAAAATGATGGGGACTATGGCAATCAGGAATCTTAGGGTTTCAGCTAAAAGAGTGACAGTTGTTCTGCTCCAACCAATTACTGCTACACCAGAAAGTGAGCCCTGTGTTCTGATCTTTGGGTTTTTCACGCAAAGTTCTAAACAGATAAGTTTTAATTTATCCATGTTTTCACTTATGAAATTCAAGTTTTTAAATGCTCTGTAAACCAAAAGAAACTTGTATAAGGATCAAATTCTCAATCTCTGTTCTGTTTACCAAGCCCAATCCATCATACCTAATCTTTTTAGTTTCCACTACCTCACTTTGTATAATCCTGTCCTCTACTGGGTCTGCACTGTTCCTCATCTCCTAATCTTTGTGATTATTCTACCTGCTTTTGGTCTTCCTTCACTCTAAACTGCTCTTCCCTCAGTGCTACACATTACAGTTCTACTTCTCCCTACACATAAGACCTAAAACAGTAAACTCTTAGAAGAAAACATAGGAGAAAAGCTTCATGACTTTGGGTTTGGGAATGATCCCTTGGATATGACATCAAAAGCACAGGCAACAAAAGTAAAAATAAATAAACTAGACTACATAAAAATCTAAAACTGCTGTGCATCAAAGAACATAATCAACAGACTGAAAAGGCATCCTACAGAATGGAAGACAATATTTACAAATATTTTAAATAATAAGGGCTTAATATCTGGAATATATAAAGAACTTCTACAACTCAACAGTAAGAACATAAAAAAAAAAGTGGGCAAAAGAACTGAATAGACAGTTTTCCACAAAAAATATGCAAATAGCCAGCGAGCATATAAAAAGATACTCGGGGTGCCTAGTATCTTGAGTGACTGGCTCTCGATTTCTCAGTTCATGATCTCAGGGCCCTGAGATCAAGCCCCAAGTCAGGTTCCCCGCTCAACAGGGAGTCTGCTTAAGTATTCTTTCTCTATCTCCCCATCCGTCTGTCCCTTCCCCTCCTCAAATGCGCTCTCTCTAAAATAAATAAATAAATATTTTTTTAAAAAGAGAGAGATACTGGGGTGCCTGGGAGGCTCAGTGGGTTAAAGCCTCTGCCTTCCGCATAGGTCGTGGTCCTGGGGTCCTGGGATCAAGCCCCACATCAGGCTCTCTGCTCGTCATGGAGCCTGCTTCCTCCTCTCTCTCTGCCTGCCTCTCTGCCTACTTGTGATCTCTATCTGTCAAATGAATAAATAAACTCTTAAAAAAAAAGAGATACTCAACATTACTAATCATTAGGGAAATGTAAATTGAAATCACAATGAGATATATCACCTCACACCCAATAGGGTGGGGGGGGGGGTTTGTTTGTTTTACTGTCAAAAAAACAGAAGAGGATATGGAGAAATTAGAACCCTTGTGCACTGTTGGTGGGAATGTAAAATGGTGGCCACTATGGAAAACAACATTTCTTCAAAAAATTAAAAATAGAATTATTGTGTGACCCAGCAATTCCACTTCTGGGTATATCCAAAAGATTGAAAGCAAGGTCTCAAATAGGTATTTGTATACCGGTGTGTCATAGCAACATTATTCGCCGTAGCCAAAAGGTGAAAGCAACTCAAGTGTCCATTGGCAGACAAAGGGATAGATAAAATGTGGTACATATAATCAAATATTATTCAAGCTTAAAAAAGAAGGAAAATCTGACACAGTCTATAACATGGATGAACTTTGAGGATATTAACTAAGTGAAATAAGCCCGTCACAAAAAGAGAAATACTGTGTGATTCCACTTTTATGAGATCTCTAAAGTCAGATTCATACAAAATAAAATGATGGTTGCCGGTGATTGATGGAGGGGGTACATGGTGAGCTATTGTTTAATGAAGGTTAGAGACTTGTTTTTGCAAGATAAAAAAGTTCTGGAGATTGGTTGCATGCAATGGGAATATACTTAACAGTACTAAACTGTATGCTTAAGATCATAAATTTTATGTATTTTTACCACAATTTGAAGTATTAATAATTAAAATAATAATATTAACTTATTTCTCAACAATCCATCCAATAGAAGTTGCCATTATTCCCATTTTAATCTTGGTAGGCCCTAACATAGTTGGCCCTTATTAAATACTTGTTTAATCCATCTGTAAATCAAACCGTTTTCTTTCCCTTTGTATCCCAAAGCAGAATAGGAGGCAATGCACCAAGTTCAGAAAGACTAGAGAAATGTCAAACTATGCTCACAGTAAACAAACTCTAAGAGCAGGAATAGAAAGCCTCTAGAACTGCTACTAAGTGAGGCCTGAAGCAATTTGGGGGACTCAAGCTAAACCTTGGGTGCCAAAGGCATCTATGCTTGGCCATGATGAAGAATAAGGACATGCCTAACTCCTATGCAAGATGATTTACAATGCCATGAAACCTGTGAGATCGTGAATATTAAAGTTTCTAATTAAAGCAATCATAATCTTTATTTAATTGCTCTTTTTAAGTCACTCTTTCCAATACTACTTTATAGTCTGCAAACCTATGAGAGTTTGGGGTATTTTTGTCCTTCTCCCTAGGCTTAAGCAATTAATGAAATCAAGGCATTTGAGTAAAATTTTTCATTTGAACAACTTCCAACTCATTAATTTTTTTAAAAGATTTTATTTATTTATTTGACAGACAGAGATCACAAGGAGTCAGAGAGGCAGGCAGAGAGAGAGGGGGAAGCAGGCTCCCTGCTGAGCAGAGAGCCCGATATGGGGCCCGATCCCAGGACCCCGGGATCATGACCCAAGCCGAAGGCACAGGCTTTAACCCACTGAGCCACCCAGGTGCCCCCAACTCACTAATGTTTAACATGGTAATATATTAATACAGAATTAAAACAAAAACAAAAACAAAAAAGCTCCCCCTTCCCTGAAATTCCCACAGTGTCAAAATGTTCTCACACCCACATATCCCCCAAAGGATAGACCACATTGAAAACATGGTTGCTCTAGAGCTGGAAGGAGGTTATAGGTCATTCTCACCTGGGCCTGAGCCTGAGAAGTGAATGAGGTCACAGTTGTATGATGGAACAAACCCTTTATTGGATTCTTGATCTGATTGAAGCCCAGAAGTGGTAGGTAGCGTGGCTTAAAAGTAGGCAAATATCTGGATTTTGTAGGAATCAATGCTGAGTCCTTTTTTTTTTCTTAACTGATTGTCTCTATGAGAGATTGAAGGCAGTTTTTGTTTGTTTGTTTGTTTGTTTGTTTAAGTAATGATTATTTTGCGCCCTGAGGATGATTTCACAGCACCTTTCAAGTGCCTAAGTTATTGAGCCCCTCCGGAGTCCCCAGCTCTGTGGTAGGTTTCCAAATTTTGAACACATGTAACTGAGTTGTTTGGAAACAACTGGCTTTCTAGGCTCTGAGGTGAAGACATAGGAAAATGGACCAAACTATAACCACACATTCAAAGTCATTTTCTTTGTGGTTTCATAGTATTTGTCTATCATTCCTAAATCAGTAACCCAGTATTCTTGTCAGTGAACCACCTAGTACAGTCTACACTTTGAAAATTGTAATTGGAGAAGTAAATCCAACAATAAAAGGGGGAAGCCTGGGGCACCTGGGTGGCTCAGTGGGTTAAGCCTCTGCCTTCAGCTCAAATCACGATCTTAGGGTCCTGGGATCGAGCCCCCCATCAGGCTCTCTGCTCAGCATGGAGCCTGCTTCCTCCTCTCTCTCTGCCTGCCTCTCTGCCTACTTGTGATCTCTCTCTCTCTGTCAAATAAATAAATAAATAAATAAAATGCATTTATCTTTAAAAAATAAATAAATAAACGAAAGGGGGAAGCCTTACCAACCCATCTTCTAGTCCATAGGCGGCTGAAGTGGAAAGGGAGGACTAGGGAGGCTCTAGTGGTTAAAAGTCCATCCAGGAAGGTCTAGGCTGGCAAAACGGCATTGTATCCCACCTCTGCTCCTACCAAATGAGTTCCCATACAGTGAGTTCATAAGAACTGACAGGGCAGGGCCAGACCTCCCAGAAGGAAATTCTGAAAAATCTGTTTATTAACAGGCAGATATCCAGGACATAAACAATCAGGTAAATATTTTAAAGACACTGTAACATTTTACTCTCTGTCGATTATAACATGAAATGTTCTACTGATTTCAGAAATAAATTTTGTCTTTATTTCAAGTTATTTAAATAAGTTTTTGTACATATTTCCAGGATGCTTTATCTATGTCGCATGGTATCACTTATTTTTATATATGATTAGAATGACATTATTTGAAGGGGGGAGACATAAGACATTTTGCTTAGAGATCTTGGGGCAGTGAAGCAGTCCTTCCACACGGCCTTCCAACTTTGCACACACCTCTAACTTGAATTTGCGCATATAACCATTCTTCAAGGCTCTGGACTTCAAACTCTAGATCTTGAGCTAGGAAATTTGCAAAAGAAAATAGAAGAATTAATCTGTGATTTGATCCTATTTGTATCTGAATTCCAGACAGAGTTATTGGCCCCATGGCAGTTTCTGACATTAAAGCAAAACTTAAGCTGAATCCTCTAACTAAAGTACCCAGCTCCCGTGGCAAGAGGTAAGTAATGAATGTATTCAGGTGATAGATTAAGGTAAAGATTTTTTTTTTTCCCTTCAGATTTTACTTATTTAGGGACACCTAGTGGGTCAAGTCTGTTATGTGTCCATCTTCAGCTCAGGTCATGATCCTAAGGTCCTGGGATTGAGCTCCTTGTTCAGCAGGGAGCCTACTACTGCTTCCTCTGCCTGCCACCCACCCTGTTTGTGATCTCTCTGTCTCTCTCTCACAAATAAATAAAATCTTTTACCTAGTTTTGAGAAAGAGAGAACATGCATGCATGAGCAGGGGGAGGGGCAGAGGAAGAGGAAAGAGAATTTCAAGCCAACTCTGCTCTGAGCATAGAGCCCAACTCAGAGCTTGATCTCATCACCCTGAGATCAGGACCTGAGCCAAAATCAGGAGTCAGACACCCAACTGACTGAGCCTTAGGTGCCTCGAATAGATTAAGGTGAAGAATTATTAAGGTGATAAATATTTTAAATACCCATAAAGGCTATGAGTAAACAAGTTAGAAGGTTCTTCAAGTACCCTGTGATAAATTTAGTTATAAAACTAAATATATGAATTGAAGATAAAGGGTTTTTTTATGAAAAGAAAAGAATATGTATCCTTTTAGGTTGGAGAAACAAAAAGTTCTCTTTCCTATTCTCCCGATTGAGAGGGAATTTTTGTGTGGAGATCAGAATATCCTGGAGGGCTTAAGAAGTTGTCAGTAATACATTAAGATATTTTGAGTGCCAATTTAAAGGAGAATGAAGTTAGAGGATCAGGAAGAAGACCTAATCTCCTAAGCAAGTCAGTAAAGAAAAAGGGTCTATAGCTCAAATACAGCCAGTAAAACGAAATCTTGGTTAGTCATGACTAAACTTGAGCTAAAACTGAGAAGGGAGATTTGCCTGTGACATTAATACTAGCTTTTTTCTCAGCCTGATAACTATAAATTCCAATAAACCAAAGCCACTAATGACTGAAAATAAGATCCTGATCTATATTTTATCAGAGCATAAGAAGAAAAGCCTCTCTTCTCTCTCAAAACATCCATTTTCTGGACGACTTTAAGAGTATTTTCCCCCGGGACGCCTGGGTGGCTCATTGGTTGGGCAGCTGCCTTCGGCTCAGGTCATGATCCCAGCACCCTGGGATCGAGTCCCACATCGGGCTCCTTGCTCAGCAGGGAGCCTGCTTCTCCCTCTGCCTGCCTCTGTCTGCTTGTGCTCACTTGCACTCTCTCCCTCTATCTCTGACAAGTAAATAAATAACATCTTTAAAAAAAAGAGTATTTTCCCCCTAGAGCCCTTGATTGTGCCACTGCTACAAGAATAGATCATGACCTTTTTCCATGACCTTACCGCCGCCAAATCCCTTGATCTCATTGGTCCCTTACCCTGCATTACAAGCTGTCTCTCTAGTGACATCCTTGTCATTGAAAGTAGTCAAGCAAAGACCTGACAATACCACACGTAGAGGGAATTCCTACATGAGATGAGAGGCTAGACTGAGCTCATTCCAAATCTAAGGTACTTCAAACCTTTGAAACATTATAAAATAAAAAGATTGTGTGAGCCAAGATATGATTTGAAATTCTGCCAAGAGTATCCTTTTTTTTTTTTTTTTTTAATGTAGCTAATAAAGACTTCATACTGCCTGGCCTGCCCTTTCCTCTTGCTTCTTCAGAACTCCATATTTCTCCATCTATTGCACTTTTATAGCATGCAAAAGAAATTTGTTTATATTTAGACATACAGCAAATATAAAATAACGTATCTGAGTAAGGGCCAACTTGAGTTTTCAGAAGTTCAGAGAGGTGATTAGAACAGAAACATCAGCAGAAGAAATCAGTGTTAGTAAAAGCAGAGAAAATAAGACTAATTAGGTAAAATTCCATGTCGAAAAGGAATGGTGCATTTTGAGACCTTATCACCTCAATTTTACTAGGTCCATCTTTGAAAATGAGTTGAACCTACTAGATACTCTAGAGGATACTAAATTCATAAACCATAACTTTTTAAGTGCAATATGTTTAGTATTTCTTCCTGCTTCACTTTTTTAACTGCTTATTGTAAAAACAAAAACTCAGAGATCCCATGTTAAAATTTTCAGTTTAGTACCAAAGCTTAATATTTTTTAAATTAATTTCTAAAATCATGATTACTTAAGTCTACCTGTAAATGACCATATTATAAGCAAACTCAGTTTTGCATAATGTATTTTTATGTTCCTAAACTGCAGGAGATCTCCTCCTGCAGATCTATACAAAATACACCCAAAGTATTAATACATTTTCTCTTTTTCTGGATTTTTTCTGAGAAAATGAAAAGTCACCCAGGGTTCCAGACTTTCCAGAAGTGCTCTCTGTCTCAGATGACAGATAAATAGATAGACAGACAGGCAGATGATAGATAGCTGATACATACATAGATGCTATATAAGTTATAGATATAGTTGTAGATATATCTACCTCTATCTAATATGCTGGTAAAAATATAGTTTAGCAGTTAAAGTCATAAGATAAATATCATTACAAAGCTTTCAGGATATTCACTGTAAGAGTATTTAAACCACTTAAAAATTTGAAACAACTTCTATTTCTAGCAATTGGAATAGTGTAGGGCTTATGTCCTTGACCTTTGGAGTCATATAAGCCTGAGTTTGAATCCCATGACTTTCACCTGTTATCTGTGCAATTTGGGACAAGTTATTTAATCCCTCTGAGATTTAGTTTCCTCTTTTGTAAAATGGAGAAAATCAGATATTTTAAGAGCAATGGACAAGTATAGGGCAGATGTGGACCTCACTGGCCAGCACTTCCTCACTGTCCCTCCTGTAACTATTGACAGGTGACAGTAACAAGTCCCTTAAGAGGTGAGACTCTGGATATACTGTGATGCTTACAGCCATTCCGTTCAGCAAAAACTGATGAATAGAACTAATATTTGCAGGTTTCATGTATGTATTGAATCTTTTCATGTCTTTTGTTCAGGGATAAAGATTTACCAGGATCTCTCCCCTGCCAAAGCAAAGAAAAGAAGCTGAATGCTTCACAAATGCAAGGTAATGACGATAATCCCTCAGATGAAAGCATCGACTAATGCCCCTTGATAAATCTGACCGTTTTCTTCTCTAAGAGAGATCTGCAGTTTCAAGAGTTATCTGTACAACTCTGCTTTTTGAGAGCAAACGTTCTAATTCAATGTCTAACTTGTGAGAAGGAAGAGGGACTACTGTCAGACATCTTCCTAGGATTTGGATAATCCTGGTCAAATATTTTTATTCAAATAAGAACTCATGAGCATACAAAAGAACAAATGCAAAGTCAAATAGAAATCAAATAATGGGGCAGTATAAATAGCTATACTGGCTGTAGTTTATTAGTCCAAACAGCAAATATTTATTTAAAGCCCACAGTATACCAAGCATGGGAAACATAAGAAGTAACAAGTCAGACATGGTCACTGCCCTGATAAGGAATCCTTCAGGGAAGTCAGGCCATTAAACCATGAATTTTTTTTTAAAGATTTTATTTATTTATTTGTTTGACATACAGAGAGCCCAAGTAGACAGAGTGGCAGGCAGAGAGAGAGAGAGAGGGAAGCAGGCTCCCTGCTGAGCAGAGAGCCCGACATGGGGCTCAATCCCAGGACCCTGAGACCATGACCCGAGCCGAAGGCAGCGGCTTAACCCACTGAGCCACCCAGGTGCCCTAAACCATGAATTTTTGAGTGAAACATTTAAATCACAGTATAACACAAGTTATGACGGGGAAGTACAAAGTATTTCAGGAGCATAAAAGAAAGACCTGACTTGGTCTTGGGAGGGTAAGAGGGGAGTCCCAGAGAAGGTGGGATAATAAGTAGGAGGCAAAGAGTGCAAAAGAAGTGTTCTGGACAGAAAGAGTGGAATCTGTAAAGGCCCAAAGGAAAGGGAAAACATGACTCCCTGGAAAAAAGAAACAGAAAAAAAAAAAAAAGGAAAGAAAGAAAAGAAAGAAAGAAAGTCAAGCATGGCTGTGTTTGGGTTCTGGAAGGCTAGTGCATCACCCCTCCAAGTTTGGAACCAACTGAAAACAAAACAGAAATTTAAGAATCACCTATATTGCTGGGAGAGCTGGCTTAAAAAATACAAAAGATTATCAAAATCAGAATAACATTTTTTATTGTTAAACTAAGCTAAATGCCTTAATAATAAGTTTACAGCCTTCTAAAATTGTAAAGTTCCTAACGTACATTCATATACATTGGTGCCTGTATTTTTTTTAAGATTTTTATTTTATTTATTTATTTGACATAGAGAGAGATCACAAGTAGGCAGAGAAGCAGGCAGAGGGAGAGGGGGAAGTAGGCTCCCTGCTGAGCAGAGAGCCCAACGAGGGGCTGGATCCCAGGACCCTGAAATCATGACCTGAGCTGAAGGCAGAGGCTTAACCCACTGAGCCACCCAGGCGCCCCCATTGGTGCTTGTATTAAGGGTTCCCAGGATCTTTTTTTTTTTTTTTTAAGATTGTATTTATTTTATTTAAGAGGGAGAGGGGGGTACACAGAGGGAGAAAATCTCAAGCAGACTCCATGTTGAGCATAGAGACTGACACGGGGCTCAATCCCAGCACCCTGAGACTTGAACCAAAACCAAGAGTCAGACGCTCAACCCACCAAGCTACCCCGGCGCCCCCTGACCCAGGATCTATTTTAATCAGGTATTATCAGACATACAGACACAGAAATGACTGTCAAAGAGGAAGAAGTATTTTATGTTCATAGATCTCGAGAAATAAGAGGCAAAGGAGAGCAGGAAGGGCCACAAGCACCATAGTCAGTCAGGAGGCAAGTAGGGGGACGTGGGCAAGAGCCTTTCCTGTGGTTTCTGAGGAAGGAACAGGTTTTAAACACTATATGCTAACAAATCTCAAGTGTATATGTCTAGCCCACGCCACTCTCCCCAGCTCCAAGCTCATATCTGATTGCCTCCTCGACACCTCCAACTGTATGTCTAATAGACACCCAAAGTCAGCATGTCCAAACAGAACTCCTGATGTGCTCCTCATACTCATTTTATTGTGATAAAATACATGTAACATAAAAATTACAATTTTAGGGGCACCTGAGTGGCTCAGTCAGTTAAGCATCTGCCTTCGGCTCAGATCATCATCCCAGGGGCCTGGGATCAAGTCCCACATCGGGCTCCCTGCTCAGCAGGGAATCTGCTTCTCCCTTTGCCTGCCTCTCTCCATGCTCATACTCGCTCTCTGCCTCTCTCAAATAAATAAATAAAATATTTTTTTAAAAATACAACTTTAACCATTTTCAAGTATTTATGTTCAGGTCAGTGCATTAAATATGTTCACAAGTTCTACAGCCGTCACCACATCCACCTTCAGACCTTTTCATCTTCCCAAACTGAACCACCACACGCACCAAACACTGGCTCTTCCCCACATCCTCTTACTCTTAAAACACGCTCTACCCACAGCCTTCGGCATCTCCTTTTGCTGCTCTGGAAGAAATCTTGGGGACATCCTTGACTCTTCTGACTCAACCTACCTGTCAGTGCATCAGGAGATCTCATTGGCTCTACCTTTAACATATCTAGAAGCAGCCAATTCCTACCACCTGTGCTACAATCGTGGTCTGAGGCACATTGCTGCTCACCCAAAACAGCCCCCAAAATTAATCTCCATTATTCTACCCAAACCCTTATAAAAGTCTGTTTCTCTAACAAAAGCCAGAGTGATCTTGTTAAGTCATGAGTCGTGTGCAAGTAAGAGAAGGAGCTGACCTCAGGAACTTCGAAAATGGTGTTTTGACTAGAAACTCTTAAGACCGAACACCAAAAGATCTATACATAAACCACGTACTCTAGCCAGTACAGTTGTTTCTCATTAGGAGGACAGCATAACAATTCTGAAGCTGTTGTACACGTCTACTAGGATGAATAACTCAGTAGATGGATGGTGGATGCTGGGAGCCAAGCTTCCCACTGCTGGAGTGGGCAGTTACAGATAAACAAGGGGAGAAGGCCAAAGTGAACCACTGGTACTGGCTTGCGTCTGAGACATGAATGTCTCGGAACTCATGTGAACTCAGGTTTGACTTCATATGGATACAGATGGATGGCTCAAGGAGTAAATGCATGTGTGTATACGTGCGTTAGTATTCATGCACATACTTCCTAGCTCTGTCTGCTGAGAGGACTTAGAGGCTGTGACACCCCCGCAGCAGCACGCAGACCCGGCCCCCAGATCTGGACTTCTAACGCCAGCCTCCTGTGAAAGAAGCAGAGTTGCTTGGATAAACGGCCAATTCTAGGGCCCAGGCAGGGATAACAAGACAAACCTGGGACATCTTCTAGTGACAGAAAGGAAGGGGGTGCTCAAAAAACAATAGGACACGGGAGCTTCTCAAGGGGATGCAGAAGCCAACCTCAGCACGTTCACAATGGTGAAAGCTGGAGCAATTTGGGCAACAAAAATACAATAAATAAGATAGTATTGGGTCATAACTCCAAGTACAAAATAAGTACCTGCAAGTCCATACTGACAGCAATAAATGACTGAATTTTTTAATGAAGAAGAGACAAATCTCTCTTACAAGAGAATTCCAAATAACGCATGGAGATACTACCTCCTCCAGGAGGTGGAAGGTAAATCCCCCTGTCCCCAGCCCTCTGTCCCTTGAGTCTGGACTTCCCTTAGTGACTTGCTTCCAAAGAGTAAAATATGGAAAGGAGGGAAGTTACTTTACAGTGGAAAACCCTGACAAACACTCCCTCAGTCAGGTAATCAAGATAAACATCATCGGTGATAAGTCACTTTGGCAATACGTAGCCTTGATATGATGATGAGAGTGGAACTTCACTTTGGTCACCTTCTTTCCAAAAATCCATCATCTCAGGCTAACCATGAGAAAATCCCAAATTGAAGGACTTCCACAAAATACCTGAATAATATTCCTCAAAACTGTCAAGGTCACCCAAAACAAGAAAAGTCTGAGAAACTGTTACAGAAAAGAGGCTAAAAAGATGTGACAACTAAATGTAATATGGCATCCCGGATGGGATCCTGGAAAAGAAAAAGGGCCTTAGAGAAAAACTGATGAAACCTGATCAATGTCTACAGTTTAGTTAAGAGCACTACACCAATGTTGGCTTCTTAAATGCAGTAAATGTGCCACGGTAATGTAAGGTGCTAACATTAGGGGAAACTGGATGAGGGACCTGCAAATTCTCTGGGCTACCTTTGCAACTATATCCAAAACCAATCTAAAATAAAATTTAAGGGGCCCCTTGGTGGCTCAGTCAGTTAAGTGGCTACCTTTGGCTCAGGTCGTGATCTTGGGGTCCTGGGATCGAGCCCCACATCGGGCTGCTCAGTGTGGAGTCTGCTTCTCACTCTGCTCCCCTCCCCCACTTATGCTCTGTGCTCATTCTCTTTTAAACCCTTTTAAAAACAAATAATAAATTAAATAAATTTTAAAAACAAATAATAAATTAATAAAATAAAATAGAATTTAAATTGTTAAACATTAGCATGCACGCGCATGCACATACACACACACATTACCTTTTTGACCTCTCTTATTCTTCTGCTGCTGCTCACTCTGTTCCAGCCACATTACCCTCTTTGCTGTTCCTGGAACATGCCCGGCCCGTTCCCCTTAGTGCCTTTGCTCTAGCTCTTCCCTCTGTCTGGCCCTCTTCTCTCCAAGAAATCCACTCCCTCACCCCCATCAAGTCTTTGCTCCGATCTCAGCTCTGTAATACAGCAACCTGCCCCTCAAACCCTAGAACTCCCATCGCCCCCCCCCACTCCATTACTTCGTCTTTTTTGCAGAGCACTTACATCTTCTAACCTTCTAACATGCAATCCAATTTCCCTATTCATTGCATCCATACAAGGGCAGAGATCTCTGTCTGCCCTAATGCACCCTAGCACTGGGGGCAGCCCCTGGCACATAGAAGGCATACTCTAACTCTAACAGGCTAGAAATACTGGGGAAAATGAGAAACAAGTCAGAGACGGCTCCAGCCCTAGAGAAGCCTGTCTTCAACCAAGAGAGAAAAATATTACCCATTCACAACCTCATAAGGCTATCATTAAATCTCTATAGAGCGAATCACTCTCACACATCCAGATGCTAACACTCGAATGTTGACATGAAATGAGTTTTCTTCTGGTGCCCTTTGAGATATACTTTGTTCTGGGTGTATTTCGTCATTCACAAATTTTAGGAAACATGTCTAGGGGCACCTGGGTGGCTCAGTGGGTTAAAGCCTCTGCCTTCAGCTCAGGTCATGATCTTGGGGTCCTGGGATCGAGCCCCTTATCGGGCTCTCTGCTCAGCAGGGAGCCTGCTTCTCCCCACCCCAACTCTCTCTCTGCCTACCTCTGTACCTACTTGTGATCTCTGTCAAATAAAAATAAATAAAATATTAAAAAAAAAAAAGAAAAGAAAATACAGGTCTAATTTGGGCTCCAGTTAATACCCTGCATATGTCTTAGAAAAAAACATTGAGTCTATTCAAAACATTCACCTACATATAATTTGGGTCCATTGTAGTGCATCAGTTTTCTGTTGCTGCCATAACGAATTGCCACAAACTTAGCAGCTTAAAACAAAACAATTTTATTATCTCCCAGTTCTGTGGACCAGAAGTCCAGGTGGGCTGGACTAGTTCTTCTTCTCCCAGTCTTCCAAGGTCAAAGTGAAGGAACTGGCCAGCCTGGCTTCTTATCAAGAGGCTCTGAAGGGGAATGCTTGGGTGACTCGGTTGGTTAAGCATCTGCATTCAGCTTAGATCATGTTCCCAGAGTCCTGGGATTGAGTCCTACATTGGGCTTTTTTGCTCAACGGGGAGCCTGCTTCTCCCTCTGCCTGCCCCTCCCCCTGCTTGTGTGCTTTCTCTCTCTCTCCCTCTCTCTCTCTTTCTCTCTCTCTCTCTCCTCTGACAAATAAATAAAGTCTTTGAAAAAAAGAGAGACTCTGAAGGAAAACCTGCTTCCAAGCTTGTTCGGGTTCTTGATGGAACCTAATTCCTTGTGGTTCTAGGGCTGAAGTCCCACTTCCTTACTAGCTGCCAGCCAGGAGCCTCTCTCAGCCCCTTATGGCTATCTCTGTCCCATGTCACATTGTCCCTTCCATCTTCAAACCAACAACAGAGTCCTTGTCATGCTTTGAATCTCTCTGATCTCTCCTTCTGCCACAGCTCTCTTGCTTCTAGCGGCCCAGGGGACCCTGTGATTAGATTGGGCCCACTCAGTAATCCAGGGTAATTTATATTAATTATATAAGCAAAGTCCCTTTTGTCATGGAAGTAATACATTCACAGATTCCAGGAATTAAGGTGTGGACAGCTTTCAAAGACCATTTTACCAACGTATTTTGTTTTCCACCACGCAGTTTATTCCAAATCAGATCTCACAGAAGGACACTGTTCTTTATATGAAATGTCTATTAAGTACTCATTTTTCTCTCCATACCTTTTCAGAATATGATGTCCAGTCAACTATATAGTCAGTCCTAGTTCCATTAGAATATGTACTTACTCTTGAATAACTGCCCAACTAACTTAATTATGTTTCCTCAGCCTTCCAAGATGCCTACAACTTCTTTAACAAGGATAAAACTGGCTGTATTGACTTACATGGAATGATGTGCACTTTAGCTAAGCTGGGAATGAGTCTAACCAAGCATGATGTCTATAATGAATTAAGATGTGCTGATATTGATCGTGAGTACTTTAACTTGTAATTAATTTTCTCATAAAAGCTTTTTACAAATACATATTTTTTTCAATGATTATAAAAACAGAAATAAGGGGCGCCTGGGTGGCTCAGTGGGTTAAGCCTCTGCTTTTGGCTCAGGTCATGGTCTCAGGGTGCTGGGATCGAGTCCTACATCAGGCTCTCTGCTCAGCAGAGCCTGCTTTGCCCTTCTCTCTGCCTGCCTCTCCACCTACTTGTGATCTCTCTCTGTCTATCAAATAAATAAATTTAAAAAAAAAACAAATAAACTTCATTATCAAAAGTACATATATGTGTTCCTCTTTAAGGATATCAGTACGGTACATGTACAAGTTACAAAATCAATTTAATGCAAAAAAAAATCTAATGCTACCAAGTAGACTATTCTTTGAAAAATCCTATGTGGAAACTAAAAATGATTATCACATTTCAACATTAAATTCAGATTACCTATGGTGATGGACACTTTGGAGGGTGCCTTGAAATAACAGATACAAAGGCATTGACAATTTCAAAAAATGACATGTTACCAAGAAAATCCAAGCCCTTTGTTTCCATTTGAATCACGTTAGTACAAATCTTCCTTTGATTCATGGAGCTCACCTATATTGAATTTTAAACGCCACAGCATTTACGTTGTTATTTTTTAAAATTTTAGATATTTCCTTTGAATATAGGGACCTAGCGATTATAACCCGATCTGATATGGAATATATAGTCAGCAAATTATTTCCTCTTCACCTCTCCCCACCCAACGGCCAGTGCCCCATTTAATTAGCATAAGTTCCATGTGTGAATCAGTATCACCAGTTAATTAAGGTGTCACTTGTTGCCACTAACTCTGCCCAATTTTCCTGTTCTTGTCTCAAAACATGCACACCTGCCTCTAATAGTAGTATCCTAGTTATAGGAGACTGGGTACAATTTGGGGGTTTTAGAATAATAGAAATATCAGAGGTAAGAAGGGAGTGGGAAAGCAGGAGCAGATTCCTTGCAAAAATCGCAAGTCTCGCAAAAAGGTGTGAGTGGATAGGACTGCAGGGGCTGGGGGCCCTTAGTTTGGTGTTTGTACCCCACGATTGCTTCTGGCGGCTGTGGGTGACTCGCCTAACAGTGCCAAAACCACTTCAAGAAGACCAGTGCTTTCCTGAGCGCATCGGCAGCCTTAACGTGCGGTCTGACTTTAAGTATTGGACAGTCCCGTGTGTTTTCATTTTCTATTTAGTATATAATCTGATGACTAAAACGCATCTGATATCCTTGTTCTGAGCCTTTGATTTCTGTTGCAGAAGACGGGAAGGTGAATTTCTCAGACTTCATAAAAGTCCTAACAGATAAGAACCGCTTCCTGAAAGCTGTGGGTGAGTAGAGATACTGCTGAACGTGGCCCTTGTGTGGCTGCGATTCGCCGCACAGTGACCACGATTCCTCTAGGCCTCCGAGCAGGGACAAGTGAGGGAGATGTACACTGGCAGGAGCTCCAAAACAGTATTTGCCAAGCAAATGGATACAATTTTAGAATTTTAACTTAAATACATCAAGTCCTTCTGCAGGAGACACTGCTTTTTGGTCTCCAATGTGGAACACATGGAATAGTGTAGAGAGATTCGGTCCCCTCTTATAATATTCCTCACCCAGTGCATGTGCTACTCTGGGAGGTGCTCCCTTGACATACGAAAAAAAAAAAATTTTAGAAGAAAAAAATGCTCTCTCTCCTGAAAATTTGGGGAATCGATAATTCACTATTCCTAAAAAATATCTTCCTCGCCCTCAGGAAGTCTGCCCTCAGTGTGACAACAGGAGAGTCGACTGGAGGCTAGAGAGCGTGATCTCACACAAGGTCATAAGTGATATAGACGTGTCCTTGACCTACTGTTATTAGTCCTCTGATGGTTTGTTTAGGAGCTTAAAGGTCTACCTTGGAAAAACTAACCACAATTTGTATCATGTTTTTCTGGGGTAAATACATTCCAAATTCCAAATACTGTGTGTGCTTTCGAAAATACATTCATTCATAGGCTGTGAACTGTCCTTAGAAGAGACAGAAGCTACTGCTTCAAGTACTATTGTAATAACAAGGGTTTGCCTGCAAGCCTGAGGCTCGTTTATCAGCAATTCCTTTACCCAGAAGAATGGGACAATAGTCCTTAATACATTAATCACATTTATGTTAAATGTATTAACTTACAAGAGTCAATATTTACTTAGAAGTCATAGAACTAAAAGCATTTTTTAATGATTATTGTGTCTGTTCAGTAATCAAAATGACCTTTCTACCAAACAGAACAAATTTTGAATGTTTTCTATAACTCTCTAGTACCTGGCTCGGTATTAATATTGTAAATAGACTGAAAAGACTGTCAGCTTATGACTTTTTTTGACAGATTTTTATTCAGAAGCCACTTTGAATTTTTTTTTCCCCTTATAGTTCCAGAAAAGGAGAAATGTTTAGATTTAGCCGGCAACCCAGGGATCCTGTTGTTTGAAATCCTATCAAAGCTTGTAGAGACTTCAGCTTTACCCAGAAGGGCTATAATGGAAATAGTAAGGTAAGTGGCAAAGAAGGGTAAAACCGGCCTTCTCAGAAGCACTTGTGAGGGTTGGGGTTAGGGTTAGGGTTAGGGTTAGACTGACCACAGACCATCTTAGGGCCCACTGAGGGCCTAAGATAGCCAAGAAAGTTCAGACTCTTACCCTAAGCTAGAAAATCCCAGAAGAGTAAGACTTTTCCAGGGATGACTTTGGGTGGGCTTGGAAATATAGTTTGGAAGACACTCCCATTCACGCTGCAACTGCCAGGGGCTCCCAAGAGATCTTTTGACTCTGTGATGACGTAGAGCAATCTTAGACCTCCCAAAGCAGCCATGGACTGGAGAAGAGCCCAAACTGGACTTGAGACTAGAAGATGAAGAAACATTCTCACACCCAAACGTGCTTTATTCCAGCAAATACCACGAAAGATAAATTTCCTCAAACTATTTATATCATTGCATTATAGATATTGAGTATTGCTATTATTCAATATAATTGCTATTATTCAAGGATAATGTGAATATCCTTGGCTCATCTTCTTTCAAAGCATTTTGCTTCCCCCCTTTTTTTTTTAAGATTTTATTTATTTATTTGACAGAGAGAGAGATCACAAATAGGCAGAGAGACAGACAGAGAGAGAGATGAGGAGAAGCAGGCTCCCTGCTGAGCAGAGAGCCCCATGCGGGACTCGATCCCAGGCCCCTGGGATCATGACCCGAGCCGAAGGCAGAGGCTTAACCCACTGAGCCACCCAGGTGCCCCTGCTTCCCCTTTTAGACTTAAAAATACAGAATGTTTTCAGAATCCTCAGTGGATAATATCTGTGCTATCCTCTATTTGTCAGATGTGGAACCAATGGGTACACAAAATTCTATTCTTCATTCCATTTCAAAGGCATTTATTAAATGCCTGCTCTTGATACACAAATTTAACACACTGCTTAACTTCTCAGCCTTGGTTTCCTCACCTACAAAATGGGACCAAAAAATGGGAACAACAATATTAATACTTACCTTAAAATAATAATAATACCTACTTTATAGGGCACTTGTGGGGATATGTGATAATACAGGTAAAGTGGTCCAATAAATATTCCTGGAGCTCAGTAAATATTATTATTATGCAGAAGTAGCTAGCATAGTCATAGAACAAATACATTATCTGCTTTAATCCTCCTCTCCTTAATGGGCACTATTATCCTCATTTTACAGATGAAAAACCTGCAGTATAAGTAGTTAAGTAACTTGCCCAAGAAGCAATAGTGCCTAGATTTTAGCACAACAGTCTGATTCCAGAACCAATCCTCTTATCCACCCCCCTAGACTGCCTCTCGGGAAATCTTAGCCAATGTTGGTGTTTTTATTACGTTAACGATTATGTTGTTACTTTTCATATACCTGGTTTCTAAGGAGATCAAGTGTTTAATATGTAGCATTTGCATTTAAGGAAATTAAAATATAAATTGAGAGAAAAGCCATAAGTAAATATAAAATACTTAGGAAACATACAAAAGTGAAAGGACACAAAGTATATCACATAATTACTGTCCAATGAGTGGCAAAGGTCATTCATTTAGTTTCCGAGAAAGCCAATCTCGAGCTGGATATGGTAGAATTTGATAGGTATTCCCCTGGTTGACTACAGCATTTTTTGAGCATTACGTGCAGAGTTGTGTGTGTGCACTTTACATGCATTAGCTTTTTCCTGGATTACTGTCTCCTAACTGGTCTCCCTGCTTGCACCTTTTGACTCCCACCCCCATGACCTGCCCACTCCACAGTCTGTTCTCAACACTCCCTCTGCCTAGCTGAAGCCTTGACGCCCACAGCACCAGATGATCCTTTTAAAACCACCCCCGGGTCTTTGTCAAATGTTGTCATCTCAGTAGGGCCTTCTCTGGCCTTCTCCGGCCACCCTATCTAAAAGTCAGCCCTCCTACCATTCCCCGTCTCCCCCTTCTCTATTTTTCCAAACTCTCTATCACCTTCTAATGTAGTATGTAATTTACTTACTTATTTTGTTTGTAATGTGTTTTCTCATGCCAAAATATAAGCTCCAAGAGAGCAAGGATTATTTTTGTCTGTTTTATTCACTATTATATCCTTAGTGTCTAGGAAAAAAAAATACACTCAGTAACTCTCTGTTGAATGATCTTATTTAATCACTACTTCAACACTGTGAGATGGTTTCCAACATCCCCCTGACAGGCAAGGAGAACAAGGCATGGGACAGATCAGGCTGTGTACCTAGCCCAGATTCCCCTCTAGAGTTTCCATCTGCCTACTGGGTAGTCCCATAGGTACCTCAAACTCAAAATGTCAGAACCTAATTGTCCTGCTTCACCCACCTCCACTTCCACTAGTTCTTCCACTTGGGCTCCAAATCTCAGGGAGCGGTCCACCATCTCACTGTGTTTACCCAACCACCGAAGACCCAGCGTCCTCAGCTGCCGCTGCTCTGTCACTCCCCACCTCTAACTAATCATGAAATCCCGCCTATTTGACCTCCTAAACCTGCCTCGTAACCGTAACAGTGCGCTTCTCTCTACTGGAAAGAAAAAGAGGTCAACAAAGGAAACATTAGTCATCAAGAAGGGAACCAGGAGAGTGTAAAGTCAGAGAAGCCTGGGCCACAGAGAAATCCAAACCAGGACAGACGTCCCCCGGGATTAAATGCTAAAGTGAGGCCAAGGGAATTCAGGACTGAAAAGGTAGAGTTAGATTTGGTAGTTAAGATGGGAGTTAAGAAATCATAAGGGAGGGAGGCATGCCTGGTTGGCTCAGTTGGTTAAGTGTCTGCTTTCATCTCAGGTCATAATCCTGGAGTCCCAGGGATCAAGCCCCACATCGGGCTCCCTGCTCAGCCGGTAGTCAGCTTCTCCTCTTGATCCTCCCTTCCGCTCATACTCGCTGGTTCGCTTGCTCTCTCTCTCACTCTCAAATAAATAACTTTTTTAAAAGAATTAGTGTATTCGGCATATAACTTGCAACTAGAATTTTTTCTTTTTGTCCAATACTAAGACACTTTTTCAGCAGGATTATATAGCACTTTCTATTCAATCTTGGATTACTTTTTTTTTTCTTTTTTCTAGCTATTTCCGAAGAAAATTCCAGGATACCACATTGGGAATGCCGTGGAGTCCCTACACTGTGGGTTATGGGAAAAGGAGATTGAAGCCAGACATCTGCACACCTCCAGCCTCAAGCACAGCTGCCTTTGCTAATGCTGCCCGGATCTCAATAATGAAAGAAAAGGATTTACTTAAATTGCTTGAAGAGATCAAGAGTAAGAACCATTTATCCCCTCCCCATTATTGTAAAGGACTTGTTTGTATATTACTAGTCAGAAATAAATACTAGAGGCCAAGCGCTAAAGAAGCCGGACCACAGCCTACTCCGAGTGACTGGCCTCTGTCACAAAGGCATCATTTGAAAGCAAATCTACATCTTCACCTGTATCAGGAGGATATAGAAGCCTAGAAGCCTAGAGACTGGATGAAGCCTAGGATCTGTGGATGGGGAGGGGGTGAGGAGAGTGAAAAGAGGGGTCATGGCCACTCAGAAGACTAGACAAAGAGCAAAAGAGGCGCCACATGTATGTCTTTATGTGAATTTCTTCTTACATTGTTCGTAATACCATTTTTGTTTTTATCTTTTAAGGGTACAGTCCTCCTTCAGATAGCCCATATTCCAAAATACCCATCTTTCCATTGCTTCCTAATGTGGATGGGGTGGTGATGGGAAAGCCATTCAAAGACATACAGAAATTAGAAATGCTAAGGAGAAGGGAGCCTCTGGATTTCTTTGAGAACTATTTTTTCCATAAAAGAGACTGGAAGACACAGGTAAGATTTTGGCTATGTCACATTAGTTAATTTAAATACTTAGGTTTTCAAGTTCTAACTTAACGGAACTAATTTGTTTTAAAGATTTTATTTATTCATTTGAAAGACAGAAAACACAAGCAGGGAGAGAGGGAGAGGGGAAGGGAGAAACAGGCTCCCTGCTGAGCTGGGAGCCCATTGTGGGAGTCAATCATGACCTGAGCTGAAAGCAGATGTTTAACCATCTAACCCACCTGGACACCCCCAGAACTAATATTTTTTTTTTGAAGACTTTATTTATCTATTTGTCAGTGGCGGGGGTGGGGGAGAGAGAGAGAGCTCACAAGCAGAGTGGCAAGCAGAGGCAGAGAGAGAGAAGCAGGCTCCCTACTGAGCCAGGAGCCCAATGCAGGACTCGATCCCAGGACCCTGGGATCATGACCAGAGCCAAAGGCAGTGGCTTCACCGACTGAGCCACCCAGGCATCCTTTTTTTTTTTTTAAGCTTTTATTTATTTACAACTAATATTTTTTTAAAGACTTTATTTATTTGACAGACAGAGATCACAAGTAGGCAGAGAGGCAGGCAGAGGGAGAGGGAGAAGCAGGCTCCCGCTGAGGGGAGAGCCCGATGCAGGGCTCGACCCCGGGATCACGACCTGAGCCGAAGGCAGAGGCTTTAACCCACTGAGCCACCCAGGTGCCCCTAGAACTAATTTTTTTTTTAATGAAAAATATTTTCAGCCATTACATTTCAAACCAGATTCCATAGCCATGTTCCTAAATTTAAGGCCAGGTATAAATATTTCATTTAAATTCAGCAAATAGAGCACCTGGGTGGTTCAGTGGGTTGAAGCCTCTGCCTTCGGCTCAGGTTGTGATCCCAGGGTCCTGGGATCGAGCCCCGCATCGGGCTCTCTGCTCGGTGGGGAGCCTGCTTCTTCTCTCTCTGCTTCCCTCTCTGCCTACTTGTGATCTCTGTCAAATAAATAAATCTTAAAAAAAAAATTCAGCAAATAGTTAAACTTACTGAAAAATACAACCCTAGATTTGGGGTTAGAGGTGGGGAATATAAGAACAACACTACAAAGGCCCTCCCATCCTACCTACCTCTGCTCTCCCTTCAACCTATCGGCCAGAAGCTCCATTTGGGCTCCCTCAACTGGCTCTAGATTGTGGTTGGGCCACACACCATGGGATGAGAGGAACAGTTCCACAACTCAGTGGAGCGATCTGTGATGGAGTGGCCATCCTGCTCTTGGACTAGAAGCCTACTTACATTCCCGGCTACACCTTCTGGCCCCCTTCAACCTCTGAGTGTTAAGGTCTCAGGCAGCCATGCCTTGTTTTCTGGATATTCTCTGAGGAAACTCTAGCCTTATTCCTGGTTTATGAAAGGCCTCCCAGCCCAGATTTTACTGGAGGGGCACCTGAGTGGCTCAGTGGGTTAAGCATCTGCCTTCAGCTCAGGTCATGATCCCAGGATCTTGGGATCAAGCCCCGCATCGGGCTCCCTGCTCTGTGGGGAGTCTGCTTCTCCCTCAACTGCTCCCCCTACTTGTGCTCACTCTCCCTCTCTCTCTGTTTGTGTCAAATAAATAAATAAAATCATTTAAAAAATAAATAAAAGAGGGAGACAGGAGACTGACTGGAGACCACTGAGGCATCTCTGGGTTCCAGAAAACCATATAGTGTTCACATCACTATGAAACCTCTTAGAAGGCCCCCCAGGCACAGAGTTTAATAGTCCCTGGGGCTGGGAGCAGAGGGTAACGGGGAGCTGCTAATATCAACAGGCTTACAGTTTCAGTTATGCAAGATGAGTAATTCTAGAGATATGCTGTACAACACCGTGCCTGTAGTTAACAAAACGTATCGTACACCAAAAAAAATGTGTTAAAAGCATAAATCTCACCTTAAGTGTTCTTACCACAGTAAAATAAAAAATTTTTTAAGATTTTAGGGGAAAACAGGTGCTGGCAAGGATGTAGAAAAAGGGGAACCCTCTTGTACTATTGATGGGAATGCAAACTGGTACAGCCACTCTGGAGACAGTATGGAGGGTCCTTAAAAAGTTAGAAATAGAACTACACTACGACCCAGCTGTTGCACTATGAGGTATTTACCCAAAGAATACAAAAGTACTAATTCAAAGGGAGACATGCACTCCAATGTTTAGCAGCATTATCTACAATAGCCACATTATAAGAACGGCCCAAATGCCCACTGATACATGAATAGATACAGAAGAGGTAGGGGGTGTGTGTGTGAGTGTGTGTATCTTTTTTTATGACTGAACAATATTCCGTTGTGCATAAAGAATGAAATTTTGCCATTTGCAACCATGTGGACAGAGCTAGAGAATATTATGATAAGGGGAAAAAGTCAGTCAGAGAAAGACAAATCCCTTACGATTTCACTTATATGTGGAATTTAAGAAACAAAACAAACAAGGGAAGAGGAAACAAAGAGAGAGAAGCAAGAGACAGACTTAATTACAGAGAACAGATGGTAACCAGAAGCAGGCTGGGTAGGAGGTGGGTTAACTAGGTGATGGGGATTAAGGACACATTGTTGTGATGAGCACCAAGTGTTGTATGCAGGTACTGAACATCATACGTTAACTAACCAGAATTCAAATAAAAACTTAAAAAAAAAAAAAAACAAAGACTCTAGAGGAGTATCACAGTCACATATGACCTTAACTTCAGATTTTGAATTTCTCCCTCCAGATGAAGTCATACCCACAAGCAGATATCACTGACAAGTTGGAAATAAGGGGAAATTTATTCCCCTTTAAATTTTTTTCCCAGCACTAAGCCCTCCTCCACCTGTGATCTGTATGTGTTTACTGTCAGTCTCTCCAACCAGAATATAAGGTTATGTAGGATTATAAGTTACGTATATTTCTTTCACTGAGGGATCCAATCACCTAGAACAGAACCTGGCCCATAGGAGACTCAGTATGTTTTGGATGAAAGGAAATTATAATACAAAGCCTTTATTTATTAAGAGCAAGATTTTCTCTAATCATATCAGCCAGCAGAGAGGGTGTCAGTAGCATCCTGAATGGTCGGTTCTGTCTTCGTCCTCCGCAGTCTGTTCTCAACACAGCAACCAAAGTGGCTCTGCTAAAATCAGCTCAAAACTTGCCAACGGGTTTTCATATCACTCAAAGTAAAAGCCAGAATCTCTCCTGTAATACTCAGGGCTCTACACCATCTAAACCTGAGTCTTCCAATGATGGTAGCCACAGAGGCTATTTAAATTTAAATGTAAAGGTCACCTGGGTGGCCCAGGAGGTTAAGCATCCAACTCTTGATTTGGGCTCAGGTCCTGATCTCAGAGTCCTGAGATGGATCCACACACCTGGCTCCCCACTCAGCAGGGAGTCTGCTCCCTCTCCATCTGCCCCGCCCCACCCCACACTCCTGGGGGGGCGCACTCGCGCGTGCGCACACATGCTCTCTCTCTCTCAAATAAATAAATAGATCTTTTATAAAAAAAAAAAAAAGAAAAGAAGAATCACTGGTTTGAATCACTAGTCAACACGAACAAAAATACTATTTACCACTGTGACACAGGAGACGAAGAGCGTGGTACTCAGAATTAAAGCTTTCTCTATTTTGTTAAATTTATTCTTTATTTTGTTAAATTTATAATGAGTGTTAAAAGTGTGAGGATAATCATTAAAAGTAATCATGAATGATTTAATGAATAATCATTATAATGAATAACTTTCGAATAGAAGGGGGAAGAACAAGAAAAAAGGGAAAACACGAAATAATAGAAAGTGCAAAACAGAATAAGCAGAAAAATCCAAATACATCAATAACAATAAAAGATTAAAACATACTAGTTTAATTAAGAAGTATTAAGAAAAAATAGATAACAGATCATCTTTCAAGTCTAAAAGAAAGGATACTGAGACTGATTTTTAATAATTTTCAGATATCTGTTCTTTAAAGAAGATACACCTAAAATATGACACAGAAAGTTTGAAAGTAGAGAGTGGAGGGTTAGGTGAGCCCGATGATGGGTATTAAGGAGGGCACGTATTGCATGGAGCACTGCGTGTTATACACAATGAGTCATGGAACACTACATCAAAAACTAATGTATGGTGACTAATATAATTTAAAAAATAAAAATTTTTAAAGATTTTATTTATTTATTTGACAGACAACACAAGTAGGCAGAGAGGCAGGCAGAGAGAGAGGGGGAAGCAGGCTTCCCACTGAGCAGAGAGCCTGACACAGGGCTTGATCCCAGGACCCCGGGATCATGACCTGAGCTGAACGCAGAGGCTTTAACCCACTGAGCCACCCAGTCTCCCCTAAAATAAATTTTTAAAAAATAAAGTTTGAAAGTAAAAGAACAGGAAAAGAGAGAAACTGAAGACATAGTAGAGAGGCAGGACTGGTTACGTAATTTGTGGAGCCAAGGGCAAAATGGAAATATAGGGCCCTTTGTCCAAAAATTACTAAGAATTTAAAGACTGCAATAGCAGAGCAATAAAGCAAATTCAGGGCCCTTCTAAGCACATGGTCCTGTGGGACACACACCCATGAAGCCAGCAATGGAACAAAGGGAAATGGTCCAGGAAGGGAATTAATAAAGATTCAGGGGGGAGACTTTGGCCTTGGAAATCAGGAGAAACTCTCACACGGAGGAGGCAAAAAGAATTCATGTTAGCTAGTCCTGGAGAGATGATCATTAGCCAAGGGAGTGTGCAGATCCAGTTTTCCAGCAGGCACTAAGAGGACAGCTGTGAGATCTGTAACAGAATTAACAGCATTCAGTGAAAAAAAGTAGGGTCAAGCAGTACTAAGGGCCCAGATGAGACTGGGAACTACACATTTTCCAAGAAAGCAGTCCACATATTTACATGATTTCCACCAGCATTGTTCAGCAGCCCAGGAACAGGGAAAATGGACAGCTGGTTCCCCAGGGCAAGTTTGGAAGTAATACAGGTTGTACGCTGTGGAGGGCACCTTCTTCACTTTTCAGTGCTTGGTGATGGCTTGGGAAATTTGGTGAAGCTGGAGTTGGCTCCTCTCTACCCTCCATGTCCATTCCACACATAAACCGTCTTCCGGTCAGTACTTCTGAGTAGGCATCATCATTAAGAAAGAGAATGTGCTGAGTGCTCAGTTACACACGGTGCTGTACCAGGTGTCCCCAAACAACAGACAGGTGGCTTAGCAATAACCTTATAAATCACATAGAAACCCCTTCCTAGTATGACATATTTCTGTGTATTATGTCTTTGTTATATAATTTAACCCAAAATATATCACCAACCTTTGTTTTTTCAAATGTCCATAAAGGCAGCAAATATAAAGCCTTTCGACCCAGTCTCAGGCTACCCAAATGACATCCTCGCCATTGACCAACTACTCAAGAAGAAGCAGAACTGGACCGTGACCGACGCAGCCGCTATTAAACAGCATGTGAGTATTCACTGTTGCCTGCCCTCCCAGAATGCGCCGACCAGAATGTTTTCCTCTTCAATATCACAACCACCCAGACCAAAGATAATTTTTCTGCTCTGTGTCTTTAAAATAAGACAAGACCATCTCTTGTTTTTACCCATCGTAATGATGCTTCTTGCTCTATGATCAAATGGATTCAAATATTAACTGTTATCATTCATCTTGCTAATCACCCAGGGAACGACACCCAGCATCATTTCTGGGACCTTTGTTTGTGTCATGCTGGGAATAGTTAAGGCAGTAAACCAGCAGTCACAGTGAGTGTGGTGTGCTAAGAGACATATGATGCATAAAGACTGGTTATAGCAGCTAAAAAAAGGTGGAGAGTTTGAGTGCACTTCTTAGGGGCCAGGCAGAGTGCTCTAGAAGTACTCTACGGGCGCTAATTCATTTACTGATCACATCAGTCTCCTTCCTGGTAGGTGCTATTATCATTGTCATTTTATAGACAACGCACTGAGAGGTTGACTTGTCTCAAGGCAGAAGTAACAGAGGAAGTCATAGAGCCAGAATTACAAGCATGAGCAGCTTGGCTCTGGAATCCACACTTTTAGCCATAACTCCATGCCGCCTGTCTGCTTTTGTGCCCTAGCAACTTTCGTGCTTCCCAGAGACGGACCGGGGTGTGTCTATTTCGTGCTGCCTCCCTCTTGCCTTCGACACTGGTTATCAAGCTTTCTACTTCCTTGGCCTTTACAACACTGCATCTCGCCGCGCTGTGTCTCTTCCTCTCGCTTCTCTTTCCCGAATGTTCATCCCTTTAGTCTTGATGTTTCTTTGTGTTCTAGTCCCATACTACTGCTCTTCCCATTCTAGGCTTTCATCTGTTCATTTGTTTAGTAAATATTTTTATGTTATTTAGTATATATTTAGTAAATATCAGTAAATATTTAAAATAAAAAATAAAATAAAATAAATATTCACTTGGGGGTTCTTGGTGACTTCAGGTGTCGATACCACTACCTACCCTGTCAGTGAAGCTAGAAGGCCAGGAATCTTCCTAATTTATATGTTTTCCTCACTCCTTACATCCACCTGCGACCAAATGTGGCTATTCGTGTTCTCCCGAAGATTTTTCAAATTCCTCCCCTTCATCCTACCACTGCTGCCTTAACTGAGGCCCTCCCTCGGTCTCGCCTGGACAACACCCTCCGACCCCCTATCCCTGCCTCGCAGCTGCTCCCCTCTACCCCTTCTCCACACAGTGGCTAATGATCTACTGTGAAAATATAGCTACATCCCTGTCCTGCTTACAAATGAAACTTCCCCTCTCGACAACGGCAGGATTTCTTAACTATATTTTCTGCTCCACACTGAGATTTGTCTCACTCCCATCAGAAACACTGGCTTATCTGCTTTCGGCTCAGGTCATGATCTCAGAGTCCTGGGATCGAGCCCCGCATCGGGCTCTCTGCTTGGCGGGGAGCCTGCTTCTCCCTCTCTCTTTGCCCACCGCTCTGCCTACTTGTGATTTCTGTCTGTCAAATAAATTTTTAAAAAAAGAAACATTGGCTTACTACAGCATGATTTCCACCAAGGCTTTGTCAGCCTCACTGAGATCAAGTCGAAGGGCCATTACAGCAGACAATGTCTTGCCCGCCTTACCTGCATCATTCCTTCCCTCTCACTTTCAAAACTTGACACGTTAGCAATGCATGCTTGTGCCTCCCACCAACTCCAGAGGTGTATTACCTCTGTCCCTTTGTTCATGCTGTCTCCTTTCCCTGGAACACCTTCCCATCACCACTGCTCCCTCAATCTGGTCAAATCCTTGAGGAACTTCTCAGTATCTTCTTCCTCCCTGCCCTGGGCAGGATTGAGTGCCATTCTAGACACTCCTTTTATATCTAGAGACTATCTCCACACCCCCTTTCCTCCTTGGTTTAGTTTATTGTATTTTTAATATTGTCATAAAATGTCTTATCTCATTATTCCCAAATCATACATTTTGATTGTCCGTCAACTCCTAACTCCCACGTCCTTCAGAGGTTCCACCCAATGTATAAATTCAGTGTTTTTCAACTAGCCTGGGAATGTAACTCTTGGGATATCTACAATTGTGGTTCATAAATCAAAGATATGTTCATGTAACTACTGCAAATGTCTGCTCTCTCGCTGCAGGTGAAGAGGGCTACAGAGGCCTATAACTTGGGAATTGCCCTTGAGCACCGGAAAGACATGCTAAACCTCTGGCGGAAGATCCGAGGAGATCTGATTGGAATAGAGACTAAAAATGAGGCCTTTTATGACACCTTTTCTACCTATACATGGTCCTGGAATGTTTGCCAGGAATTACTTTCGCGGAAGGACTTAAGGTTATATGATGCCTACATGAATAGGAACACCTTCCACAACTCTGTATCCTCTTCTTCCTCGGATATCAGTGAATGTGACATAGAGACAGGAAGAAAAAGAAAACGGAAAGGTTCCAGAGGGTTCCGACAATGAAATTTCTACATTTTCTAAACAGCTCATTGCAAACTACTTTTTCATAGATATCAAAATTATGGTTTCTTGCTTTTGTCTAGTACATTCTTAGCAGCTGGAAATGTTGACATCTTTTGAATTCTGACCAGTAAAAAAATTTAAGTCATAATGTGGTTTCCCTTTCCTTATTCTTAACAAGTAAACAGAGGTCACGCGGTTATCTCCGCATCAAACAGCTGCGCTCTGCTGCCCCCACCTGGCTCGAAACTGCCTGGACAGAAGGAGGAAAGCAGAACGCAGGCTCTTACCTCAACACAGGGCTGCCCCTCTGAGCTCCTAAGGGCTCTCTGAGTAATAAGCATCTGAGTTTATGTGACCGTAAGTGACACTAGGTTCTTGATTATTTGTAAAAGAGGCCACAGGCAGCAGATGACAATGATCTTTCAGTTCCAGGGAACAGTATCACCATCTCCCGGGGAATCTTGATTAAATTTGGGTGTTCCTAAGGCTCCTTTGTCACATGTCATTAGGCTGATCTGGATCCCGCTAAAAATAGTTGATCTCACCCACTACCCTGGTTGCTGTCTTTCTTTAATGTATTTAGTAAAGATGCACATGTATAACTATTACAAGTTTGTACTTTTGTATTATAGAAAAATATGCTTAAAATTTACTATTTTAATCCTGTTTAGGGATTATCATCCATTACATTTTTTTTCCTGTTAGAAAAAGGAAAAGACGTGTTCGATATTGATGGAGACAGTGGCTTATAATATAAAATCATACCATGCCAGAAAAAAGCAAGAAGATAGGGGTGCCTCGGTGGCTCAGTGGGTTAAAGCCTCTGCCTTCGGCTCAGGTCATGATCCCAGGGTCCTGGGATCAAGCCCTGAATCGGGCTCTCTGCTCAGCGGGGAGCCTGCTTACCGCCCCCCCTTTGCCTGCCTCTCTGCCTACTTGTGATTTCTGTCTGTCAAATAAACAAAATATTTATTAAAAAAAAAAAAAAAAAGCAAGAAGATAGTGAAGGCTCCTGAAACTATTTCATGAAACGCACTTGAAGTAAATTTGTGTTAACCTTGAATATTCAAAACTGCCTAAACATAGTTGGCATTCTTTACAATATTATGATGTTGATAAAGAGAACCCTGGGGCATCTGGGTGGCTCAGTCAGTTAAGTGTCTGCCTTCAGCTCAGGTCGAGATCCCGGGGTTCTGGAATTGAGCTCCATGTCAGGTTCCCTGATCAGCAGGGCGTCTGCTTCTCTCTCTCCCTCTGCCCTTCCCCCTGCTCATGCTCTCTCTTGCTTGCTCTGTCTCTCTCAAATAAATAAGATCTTGAGATGCCTGGGTGACTCAGTCGGTTAAGCATCTGCCATAGGCTGATTCATGATCTCAGGGACCTGGAATCGAGTCCCAGGTAGGGCTCCTTGCTCAGCAGGAAGCCTGCTTCTCTCTCTGCCTGCCGCTCCCCCTGCTTATATTCTCTCTCTCTCCCTGTCAAATAAATAAATATTTTTAAAATAAATAAAATATTTTTTAAAGAATCTTATAAACAAGTGACCACTGTTTCCTATGCAAAAAAACAAGATTTATGGTTTCACACATTTTTTTTTTGGTATGACTATGACTGTAGTAGGAAATCTAAGAGATATAATTTGGATGACAAAATATTAAAATTCCTGAAATATTTTCTTGGATCAATGGGATAACAGGGTAGAATATTTTTAAGTCTATCTGTCCTGGAAAATCTATGATGTATAGTAATACGGTCTATCAGTCTGTCCCACACTGTGGTTGACAGTAGAAACTGGCATCTTGCGGATGAAATATAGTATAGCAACAGGCATCCAGCCATTCCTTCAACAATTATTTATTGAGTTGCATACTGTGTGCTGACCCCTGTTCTAGGACTTGGATGTATAACAGTGAATGAACAGAGAAAATGCCCTGACCTCAACAGCTGAGTAATGCAGCTAATTATAACCACTGACTCAGTACTTCCACTTCTAGAAATTATTCCTAAAGAAGTAATCATGAGGGGCGCCTGGGTGGCTCAGTGGGTTAAAGCCTCTGCCTTCGGCTCAGGACATGATCTCGGGGTCCTGGGATCGAGCCCCGCATCGGGCTCTCTGCTCAGCAGGGAGCCTGCTTCTCTTCCTCTCTCTCTGCCTACTTGTGATCTCTGTCTGTCAAATAAATAAATAAAATCTTAAAAAAAAAAAAAGAAGTAATCATGAACATACAAATGATTTTAAAATGATTTATAAAGATGATTATCATGTTGGATTTTTAATAGTATGAAACTTAATGGAGCCTGAATGTCCAGCAAATCACATACAGCTCTATAATACAATACCAAGGTCATTAAAACAATGTTAGAAAAGAACATTCAAAAAGAAAAGAACATTCAAGCAGAAGAGTGATATTCACAAACTATTATCAAGTTATAAAATAGGCTACAACTGCTCAGAGCCATGAGAAAACTTGATGGTATTTTTCTAAAACCTAATAATGGTGGTAGTTGCACAAATATAGATTTTTATGAAAAGGTATCAAACCAAACACTTAAGATAGATGAATTTAATTGTGTGTAAACTAAACCTCAATGAAGCTGTAAAAAAAAAAAAAAAAGGCATAATGCAACTCTGAAACTATTTTAACTCAAAAGTTACTTGTATAAATCAATTAGAATAAAAGACTGGAAGGATATAAATCAAAGTGTTTAATGGATTAAGGATAGAATAGGATAGTTTCTTTTTTTCTTTTGTCTAAATGTTCTATAATAAACATATTTATTTTGCAATAAGAAAAAAACCCACAAAGTCTGTTTAAAGTTGTTAAACCAGAGTATTCAATTCCCTAAAAGGGCTCCTCCTTGTTCCATGAAACTTTAAGAACAAATTAGGACACCCTTCCCCCACCTTTCAGTTCCAGAGCACATGCGTAAACGGACCAGAATTTCCACTGATTGGAACTGAAAGAAAGGCATGAAATAATTAACTACTCCTGTCCCAGGTTGACACCCAAGGCAATAATCCAGACTGAGAGCTGTTAACCTTTCCAGGCTTTGAACTCACACCTCCCGGCTAGAAGAGCTCTTGCGGCTCACCACCAGAGGGACCCATAGGTCTCCGGAAAAGTATTGCTGAAGTAGTATATAGTGTGATACCACAAAAGATGCCCACGCATGTCTTCCAAATTCTTCAGAAAAATGATCTTAGGTGCTTAAAAAGATGAAGAAAAGTGAGCTTTACAGGTCAACCAAAAACAATTGTATAAAAATTAAGTTTAGGATACTTTTATCACATTTCATCAAAAGGGCCCAAGTTGGTTGACAATTTAAATGACTAATTATTGAAATTAATATAATAAATGACTTCAAGGGAAAACAGACAGTGAGCCCCATGCAAGAAAATGTGTGGTAGGACTGCTGACTAAGAACAATAACAGTTTTTGGTGTAGGGAGAAAAAAAGCATGTGAAAGAACAAGATGCCAAGAATAAATAAAACCAACCATTCTATCAAACAACTGGCCTTGAGAAAAGATAAAAATCCTTGTACTTGTTTATTGGAAAGGAGGTTTTTGTTCAAAATGTTTCAAAAGACTAGGAGAATGGCAAACATGTTTTCAAATAAGGTACAAGTTCTTTACTATCTTATCTTTTCCATTCACTCACATATTTTTCTTTGAGATTAGGTGGGTTTAGGGCTTGTTTCCATTTCTTTTCTGAGAAAGATACACAATCTCTCATAGCTCCCTTCAGTTTTGTCTATGGAAAGAATGTGCAATTAAGTAAATGATCACTCGTTACCAGTGGGCTGTCTAGTACCGCACCACTTAAATAACTAATTAACCCTTTCCTTAACTTACTGCAAATGGTAGTCCTTACTCCCCTGGAACTCTTCTCAACTAACTTTATATCAACAGGATACTTCCTCACAGATTGTTTCCAGAATCAGTTTATCGTAATTATTGAAACAAATGCAAGGCTGAAAATTATTAGTATAACAAACTGTATTATATTACAGTCCTGATTGTGTGACCAAGCTTGGGTATGGATAATTCCAAAAAGTAGGTGGTTATAAATTATATAATTATAGGGGCCCCTGTGTGGTTCAGTCCGTTAAGAATCATGATCTCAGAGTTCTGGGATCCAGCCCCTCATTGGGCTCCCAGGGAGCCTGCCTCTCTCTCTCTCTCTCTCTCTCCCTCTGCTCCTCCCTCTTTCTCTCTCACTTTCTCTTAAATAGCCTTTTAGAAAATAGTTTAAAAATTATATAATTATATAAATTAACCTCATGTCCTCAGAATTCATTCCATATCCCCCCTTCCCCAGAAAAATAGTATTCTTTTATTCTTTTTCATAGCTTTCACAGTATGAAAAGCTGACTACAGCAGCTGGAAAACTGTCCTATTTCCTCAGCCAGCTTGCTATTTTCCTTAAATTCTTCCGCCATCCGGTCTAAATGGACCTAAGGCACCCTTGACAATGAGACACCCTTAATTGTTAAAGTGATTCAAGATAATTTCCCGTCTTAAAACTTGAGAGAAACTGGGAAACCTGCTAGAGGATCCCAGCATAGACAGGAGGCTCAAGTGCAATGCCTCCCCCACCCCTTTTTTTTTTTAGATTTTATTTATTTATTTATTAGAGACCGCGCACCAGCACAACCACGGGGGGTGGGGGTAGCAACAGGCAGAGGGAGAAGCAGGCTCCCCACTGAGCAGGGAGCCTCATGTGGGACTCAACCCCAGGACCCTGGGATCATGACCTGAGCCAAAGACAGACGCTTAGCCGACTGAGCCACCCAGGGATCCCTGTCTCCCATTTCCATACAGGCCTGCACTACCTCCAGCCCCTTTGCGGGGAAGACAGAAAGCCAGCTAAGAGAAAATCAGTGGGCGAGCGCCCCTTCCCGGGAGAGCGCCTCCCAACTCAGGGCCCGCCCCCACCGGGCGGAGCTCCAGCTCCAACCTAGACCCGGGAGTTCAGAGCTGCCCCGCCCCTCCTTGCTCTTTTCCCGCCCAGATCCCGCGACTTCCGGAGGGGGCGTGGCCCCGCAGGAAGTTTTCGCCTGTCTGAAAGACAGGCACATCCGGCTCCGGTGTCATGGCGGACTCCCACCCTGAGTGCGCTCCGGCTGCTGTCGGCGAGAAGCGGCAACAGTTTGGGAGCAGATTCCTGAGCGATCCGGCGCGCGTTTTTCACCATAATGCCTGGTAACCGCCCTGCCCCTCGTCCGATCTGCGGCTCGCCCCCTGTCCCGCATCCCCGTGTGCTCTGAAAATCCCCTGATCGCGGGCCACGAGTCCCGCTGCCCTGCTCGAGGCGCTGTCCTTCCACGGGAGAGGCGCTGCATGGCCAGAGACTTATCCTGCCCGCAGCTGGAACGTGAGGCCCCTAAACTGCGCGTTTGATTTTCCCAGGGACAATGTGGAGTGGTCAGAAGAGCAGGCCGCCGCAGCGGAGAGGAAAGTCCAGGAGAACAGTACCCCGCGGGTGTGCCAGGAGAAGCAAGGTGCGCTTAGGTGGGCCCTCAGTGGTAACAGCAGCCAGCGTACTGTTCGAGGCGCTCTCCCCGAGAGGCTAGAGATCCTAGACCGCCAAGACTGTCCCCGAAGTCGGGGGTAGAACGGGAGGGGAGAGGATGGGTGAGGACGCAAAAGAGTTTCACCCTGAAATCTTGTTAGGGCGAAGAGGGAGTTTGGGTTTTGGCTTTATTTGAGAAGGAGTAACTGTATCTTGATTTTCTACCGATTAATTTTTAGCTAGTCGACTAGACTATCCGAGCGCAACCGTGTGGTCACATGGCCAACTTAGAGGCTCTGCTTCGTCTATATGATTACACTTTTTTGGCTGAGGAAATGTGATTGAAGCTAGATTCTAGCGATCAGATTCTCAGTTTATTCGGGGAGGGAGCTAATGAGTGGTGTGATGGCTGTGAGGTTTTAGGGCTTCTGCCAAGGAAAACTGGGTGAAGAGGAGTGTAGGTAAGTGTGGCCAAAGCAAAAAGACCCTTCTGGAGAGGTGGGTGATTTCATTGCAAAATATCTCTAGATACTAAAACTAGGTCTGGCTGAGCCTATGTCCTATAAGACAATTTGCAAGTAGGAATTGAACTTGGGAGAGTAGTATCCCACAGTTCACTATAACGATTAGAAGATTCCAGTTATAAAATATTCACCTTACATAGTTTGACAGAAACTAGATAGATCAAAGTAAGTTAGAGTTGAAAGGGATTTTGAAAATCATGTAGTCCAATATCCTCTTTTTACAGTTAAAGAAACTTGGACCACAGGACATTAAGTGCCTTACCCAGAGGTAAGCAGTTAGATAGTAGTAGGAGTGGAGAAACTAAAATCCGATTTCTTAGGTTTGGGGTTTTTTTGGTTTTTTGTTTTTTTGTTTTCTTCCGTTTCTACTACTCTTGTCAAGGCCCTGTATTGCAAAGAGAAAACTGAAGTCTAGGACTTGCCAATGCCTTGATCACCTGAAGCTACAATGGAAACAGTCTACCTTTCTTAAGTCTCACCTGTCCTCTCTCATCAGAACTCTATAATCATCTGAAGATATTTTTCCCTCTTCTCAGCATTTCTCCTTTCCTTTTAACCTTGTTCCCGTTTTTAGGATCTTTTAGTAGTATTGAATTCATTTCTTAGCTCCACATTCAATAAAAACCGCAGACAGAGGAGTGTATGTAAAGAAGAGCTGTATGTGTCATTAATGCTTGAGTTCACATGGGGAATGACTGAAGAACCTGGAACATTTCGCCTGTAAAAGAGAGGATTTAGAGGGGGAAAATAACTGCCCTTAAATACAAAAGAATTGTTCTGTGTAGCCATAAGAAATAGTAGGACTTTCTGACCAGAAGGTAGATTTTTTTTTTTCTTAATTGTCAGATTTTTTTTTTTTTTTTCCTTAATGCTAGAATTTTCAAATAGCTAAGAGTCACCCAGAGATGTGGGTGAAGAATTGGTAGAAAGTTTCCTGGTAGAAGTTCCTCCCTAGAAGGACAAGACGCAGAGGGAATTCAGATAGGGTAGGTGATTAGGACTACAAGGTTTCCAGCTCTGAGATTATGGCGCCACTTGATGATGCTTTTAATATAAAATGACACTCAGTGAAGCAGAATGACATTTGACATTAAGGGTACATAAAATACCAAGGGATGGGTTTTTAAGTTCTTTCTTTAATATTTACAGTTGATTATGAAGTCAATGCCCACAAATACTGGAACGAGTTCTACAAAATCCACGAAAATGGGTTTTTCAAGGATAGACATTGGCTTTTCACTGAATTCCCAGAGTTGGCACCTAACCCAAACCACAATGACTTGAATGATTGGCTCTCAGAGAACAAGAGGAGTGAAGTACCTGAAGGTAGGAGGAAAGAGGAGGGACCTGGTTTAAAAACAGAAGAACAGCACACGTGTTCTTCAGATAGTCTTGGACATAAAACACAGATGCCTCCTTTGGAAGAAGATGTGACTCGGAAACTCAGTCACCTGGAAATCCATGCCGATGAGTTCCCTGGGTCCTCAGCCACCTACAGAATACTTGAGGTAGGGGCGCCTGGGTGGCTCAGTGGGTTAAGCCTCTGCCTTGGGCTCACATCATGATCTCAGGGTCCTGGGATCAAGCCCTGCATCAGGCTCATTGCTCAACAGGGAGCCTGCTCCTTCCCCTCCCCCCCCACCTGCTTACGATCTCTCTCTCTCTCAAATAAATAAATAAACCTTTAAAAAAACAAAAAAGAATACTTGAGGTAACCCCTCTCTGTTGTCCTGATAGTGGGGTTAGTGAGGCTGCTCTCTTGTACATGTGCTCGGCCTGGAGAGGCAGATCCCAAAAGTGATTCTTCCTGAAGACGCTGACTAGCACTGACCATTAGGTTGGCCTAGAAACACCTCCACTTTGGAACTAATGATTTGCCCTGAATTCAGTCCAGATAGCTGGGTGTTGTGGCAGACAAAGGTAAGTCACCTGAGGTGCTGTCTGGGAACGTCCTCTTCATCCGAACGTTGTATATTGCTCTACCGGCCACTGGAGGAGTCCTGCGGGGGATGGGGTCGGTTGGGATGGTGCCTGCTTCTCAGGCAGTGGACAATTCTTGTCTTCTTTTTTTTTTTTTTTTTTTTTTTTTAATTTTATTAATTTTTTATTCAATTCTTGTCTTCTTAGTGTGCATGTTGGTGCTGAGGCCAGGCTAGACCTGGAAACGTGTCTGGGTAGCGACTGTAATGCAGATTTGTAAGTGGTGACTCTGCACTCCACTGGAGGCTGATTAGCCTTGGGGTTGAGTACTCTAGCCCTAGCCCTGTTCCTAATCCCTTCTCCTCTCCAAGCAGAAGGGGTCTTCTCCCTCTCTGTCTGCCTCACAGCGGTTATGAGAATTACATATATTAAGATATTGATGTAAAATGGCTAACAATAGTGCCTGGCATGTAGTAAGGCCTTAGTAAATGGACGCTGTCTTTTTTGGATTTGGGGCTTTTTTTGTCTTTGTTTTTAAAGATTTCATTCATTTATTTTAGAAAGAGGTCATGCATGAACACGGGAGAAGCAGAGGGATAGGGAAAAGGAGATAATTTCTAGAGGACTCCGCACTGAACACAGAGCCTGATGCAGGGCTCGATCCCATGACCCCAAGATCATGACCTGAGCTGAAACCAAGGGTCAGGTACCCAATCCCAAATGGTCACTGTTATTAGGACACCCAGCACTATGTTTAGGACACTGTGACCCATGATCTCCTTTTCATGAATTTTTCTGCTAAGTCTGAGAAGCATGTTTCCAATAATGACACAGTGCCGTTCGGTAAGAAAATCTTTTATCTGCCTTCTCTGTCTTCTCCGCACCGGGAGCGGCTCTCCTGCCATAGCCCCTCATCCCCGGAAAATGTACACCTGTGCAGAGTTCGTCTCCACGCCCTCCTTGGTCAGGTGCGCCTCTCAGCTGTTGAGCCAATCACTGCAGCGGTGCTGAAAGCCCCGGAGACATTGACAGATGAGAGCCTAGCAGCTCGGCAGCCCCACGTCCCCTGACCTCTCTACTAGCTGCAGCTTCCAAACCAATGCGATTTCAACAGACATCGACACAGTAGCCAAGTTCATTGGGGCTGGGGCTGCCACGGCAGGGGGACTGGCTCTAGGGCTGGAATTGGGACTGTTTGGGAACCTCATCACTGGTCGTGCCCCCTCTCCCATGCCATTCTGGGTGTTGCCGTCTCAGAGGCCATGGGGCTCTTTGCCTGATGGTGGCCTTTCTCCTCTCCCATCATGGGGAGGAGCTGTCTCCGCCTCCCATCAGTCTTTCTGTGTCTCTTCTGCCCTGTATGTTCCTTTTCCTATACCTCTCAGGCAGCCTGGGGCAAGTGGTTGGCTCAGGATTTGACAGGCAAGACAAATAAATACTGTATCAATAAAAAAATATATATTTCATCTATAGGACCATTTGTTAAAACTCAAAAAGTAAAAGCAATCCATGCCCTTTTTTCCACATCAGCTCCCTTCTGCTATCAAGAGCCTTTGCTCTTGTCTTTTATGGCTACCTCTTTTTAAACTTCCTGAGGTCAAGGTCAGAGATTGTCATGGGTACTGTTCAACTGTGATCACTGTACCTTTCCTACTAATACAATTAGGCAAGATTATCTATGGTTGATTATTTATCTAGCGCTAGGGAATTCTTTGGAAAGTCCTGTAACTAAAAGTTCATTTCTGTCTGCAGGTTGGTTGTGGTGTGGGAAACACAGTCTTTCCGATTTTACAAACCAACAAGTAAGTGTGTTGTAAAGTTTAACTATAGGACAGCACAGAGGAGAAAGGGGTGTGTTGTTTCTCAAAACTTACTGCAACAGACTGGTAATAGTGGTTACTGGGAACCATGGGTGACAGGAGGTGTCAATTTCTAAGTTATCTTTGTCATCAGGAAAATTGGTGAGCTTTAAACCCTGTTTGACTGCTAATATCTGATGCCTTTGATATTTTAACTTTGCTACACAGGAGAGAAAACAGAAATAATTCAGTTTCTAGTCTTAACTGTTCTGTTTTTTCTGCCCATTTCAGTGATCCGGGACTCTTTGTTTACTGTTGTGATTTTTCTTCCACAGCCATAGAACTGGTGCGGGTAAGTGCAATAGTTCCTGTCTGTAACTGTCTCTGATTAAAGAGGAAAGGGTCTCTTAAAAATCAAGGTCTCTAGCAACAGCTGGGAGTAGAGGAAAGAACCAAGCGTGAACCTGGAAGGTGTCACTGGCCGCTGTGGAGCGTCAGGCAGGTGTCCTGACCTCTGTAGACGTAGGTTTTAAGTATTAAAATGAGAAGATTGTTTCTAGTCAGGGTTCTTTGAGTTACAAGTCACAGAAACACCTAGACCAACTCAGTCAATGAAAGAGAAGATCATAGCAAGGGCATAAAATGTAGCCAGGGCTGTCACTCAGCCCTGAAGAGGTGGCAGATACCAAGGCAGGTTGACTAGCTGGTGACATGTTACCATTCCCTCCTCTTCCTGTCACAGTAACTCCCTCAAGCGCATGGTTTTGTATCTGCCATAGCCCACAGCCCATTTGTCCTTTGTTCTCTTTACAGACCAGCTTTCCGTAATGGGGTTTTCACAGGATCCCGACATACCTGCCCCTTACACATCTACCCCATTCAGGCATTCTCAGAACCTCACCAGAACGGCTCGTCCTGATTCCAAAGTCCCCAGAAAGAGTCTGGTTGACCTGGCCAAGCTGGTAATCTACTTGCCCTGTTTGAATTAGCTGTGGCCAGTGAGAAGCGAAGTCACATTTTTGGAGAAGAGAGATACGGAAAGAGAAATTACCCTAAAATAAGTTGTTACAATCATGTCTACTGTTCCTAGCACAGGAGCTCCAGAGTTGGTAACTCCAGGTCTTTCTGGAGTGAGTTACTTTTATGGATCTAGACCAGTTGAATATTGAGACTTCTCTTTAGTTAATTTTATTTATTTTTATCTTTGTTAATTTTAGGACAAAATATAAAGTTAAATTTTCCATATCCAATAGGTTTTCCTGGAGAATTCTGTGATCTGTGTAATATGCTATAGTTGGGTTGGGAGTTGTTTTAAATCATGCTTTTAAATGTTTTGAAAGTGTCGGTGTGTTTTCTCTTCTGATGAGATTTTTCTTTTTCCTTGTGGCCATTTACCTCCCTGAGCACTTTGCAATCCTCAAATCTAATTTTTGTGCATCAGAGTAAGAATAAAGAATAAAAGTAAAATAGGGGCACCTGGGTGGCTCAGTCGTTAAGCATCTGCCTTCGGTTCAGGTCATGATCCCAGGCTCCCTGCTCAGTGGGAAGTCTGCTTCTCCCTCTCCTGCTCCCCCTGCTTGTGTTCGCTCTCTCACTAGGTCTCTCCCTGGCAAATAAATAAAATCTTTAAAAAAAAAAAAAAAAGGAAGGAAAAGAATAAAAGCAGAATAATCAAGAACATTCTTTTTTTTTTTTTAAAGAGACTGCAGGTGTGTGAGAGTGGGTGTGGGGGAGGCAGAAGAGAGATAGAGAATCCTCATGTGGACCCCAACACAGGGCTCCATCTCACAACCCTGAGATCATGACCTGAGTTGAGATCAAGAGTCAGATGCTTAACTAACCGAGTAACCCAGGTGCCTCCCCTCATTCATTCATTCATTCATTCATTTAGTTTTTAAAATTGAGTAAGCTATACCCTCAACATGGGCCTTGAACTCATGACCCTGAGATCAAGAGTCACATGTTCTATCAACTGAACCAGCCAGGTGCCACTAAAACATTCCATTTTAAAGTACCAGTTTTGGGGGGTGGGGGGCACCTGGGTGGCTCAGTGGGTTAAGGATCTGCCTTCAGCTCAGGTCATGATCCCAGGGTCCTGGGACTGAGCCACCACATCAGGTTCCCTGCTCAGCAGGGAGTCTGGTTTCCTTCTCCCTCTGCCCCTCTCCCCGGCTCATGCTCTCTCTCACGTGTACTCTCTCCCAAATAAATTAATAAAATCTTTTAAAAAAAAAAAAAAAAGTCCAGTTGGGAGTCTGCTTCTCCCTCTGCCTCACCCCATGCTCTCTCACTCGCTCTGCTCTCTCCCTTAATAAAATCTTTTTTTTTTTTTAAGTTTAAAAAATAAATAAATAAAATGAATGGGGCGCCTGGGTGGCCCAGTGGGTTAAAGCCTCTGCCTTCAGCTCAGGTCTTGATCCCAGTGTCTTGGGATCGAGCCCCACATCGGGCTCTCTGCTCAGCAGGAAGCCTGCTTCCCCCTCTCTCTCTGCCTGCCTCTCTGCCTACTTGTGATCTGTGTCAAATAAATAAATTTTTAAAATCTTAAAAATAAATAAATTAAATAAATAAACTGAAAATGCCACTTGGATTCCACAGGCTCCTCCCTGGAATTGTTGGGCGTTCTTAGCCTTTGAGTCAGAATGCACGCCTTCATGATTAGGGCGATAACCCTCAGCAGCCGCAGTTACACTTAAAGCAAGATAAGCTTTCCTCCGGGCTGGGGGAACATTTTCGTGTGTGTGTGTGTGTGTGTGTGTGTGTGTGTGTGTGTGTATGGTGTGTGTGTGAACATTTTCTAACCTATGGTCTTCCGTGCAGACAAATTCAGCATATGATCCTCGTCGGTGCTTTGCATTTGTTCACGATCTGTGTGATGAAGACGCGACTTACCCGGTGCCCGGGGGTAGCCTCGATGTCATCATCCTCATATTTGTTCTCTCGGCGGTCGTTCCAGACAAGTAAGTTTTGGGTCCCTTAACCAGTAGTGTAACGAAAACGAAGCTCGTGTCAGGGACCTTGATACCGGGGTTGGACCCCGAGTAAGCAGGGTGATCTGATGGGCCTGGAAAGGCCACTCTGTCAGAGCGATGCAAGTGCCTCACCCCTTTTCCTGAACCTGTATGCCTGTAAACCTCTGCCTGCTGGCGGTGTGCCACAGCTATTAGATACCATCCCCTTGTCGGCCTTTTTATTTTTCTTTAGGATGTTATTTTGAAAGGGCACCTGGGTGGCTCAGGTGGCTAAGCGTCTGCCCTAGGCTCGGGTCATGATCTCAGGGTCCTGGGAGCAAGTCTCGCAGTGGGCTCCCTGCTCAGTGCGGAGTCTGCTGCTCCCTCTGCCTCTCCCCATCCCACCCCCTCCTGTGATGTCTCGCTCATTCTCTCTCTCTCTCAAATAAATAACTAAAATCTTCAAAAAAAATAAATAAGCCTATAACATGTTATTTTTAAGTAATCTCTAAACCCAGCGTGGGACTCAAACCCACAACTCTACGATCAAGAGCCACACACTCTACGGACTAAACCAGCCGGCTTCCCCTTGTTGGGCTTTTCAGATGCTTTCAGTAAAGCAGGCTTATTAACACAATTTATAGTGAAGCCTTACTCAGGGGTCCCTTTATGTTTAAGCTCTTTGGAAAACCACAGTATAGGGGAATTCCATAAGATCAAGTTCAGGTGAAACGAAAGTCAGTTCCTAAACCCTGCAGGATAACTGTTAGAGCTTCCTGGACATGGGGGAGCCAGCTGTCCTGATGAGATACTGTCCTCAGGAAGCAGCGTCAGCCAGAGACCCAGAGGAATGAGCAGTTGTCTCTGTCCCACATTTCCTTGAGGCGAGCACTGAGTCATCTGACCTAACAGGGATATTGTGAGCGTGCAAATAGGCAGGTGCAGGACAGCCCAAAAGGCCAGGTGTGGTTCTAAATGCTCGTAACTGTAGAGGTCTCGGGGCACCTGGCTGACGCAGTCGGTAGACCACACAACTTTTGATCTCAGGGTTGTGAGTTCAAGTTGACAGTAGATTTTGATAGCTAAAATATCAGTAGAAGTTTAAATGCTACAGACTTAAAAGCTGACATGGACTGAAGCAAAACATTAAAGTTAAAACTCTTGATTCGATATTTAAGTGGGCTTTGTAGCATTGATACTTGGACGTTAGTACAGCCGAAACCAGCACTGGGCCTACGTGTGTGAATCGTGTAGTCAGAAGGTAGAGCACTCTGCCCGTGGCACCCGTTTGCCTATTGACTCACCGTGTAAATTGTGAGTGCTTGAGGTTTCACCTTCATTTAACAAATGGAAAGGTGCAGTCTGTGTCTTCGGAGCGCTCAGGCCCTGGGGGCAGACAGGTGAGTCAACTCACCAGCAATCCTCACTGCAGATTCTTAGGGCTGGGCCCTGAGAGCCCCGGAAGCACAGAGCAGGGGTAGCTTCCCCATGAGGCCATCCCAGGAGGAAAAGGAAGGGAACCAGCTGCAGAGTATGGAAGTTGGAACCCTCCAGCAGAAGCAGGTTATTCTCAGGCCTCTGCATATGGAAGGGAGTGGGTCAAAGCCATGTCCGTGAGCGGACAGCAGAAGGCACCTGAGAAGCAGAGTGTGTGCTCCCATGAGAAGCAGAGTGTGTGCTCCCATGTCGCCGAAGCGAGGAGCGGAAATGTCGGGGCTTGTGTGTGTCAGGGTTAGGAAGTCCGCTGGCTGTTCCACGCACGCTGCAAGGGAGAGGAATGTTGTTCTTGAGGAGACCTGGTCTTCATTCTCTGTTGGCCCGCAGGATGCAGAAGGCTATCGGCAGGCTGAGCAGGCTGCTGAAGCCCGGAGGGATGATGCTTCTGCGAGACTACGGCCGCTACGACATGGCGCAGCTTCGGTTTAAGAAAGGTATTTTACTGCTATAACCAAAGCAGCAGTTGTGCCATCAGACTAGACCTGTAAGTCAGTGAAATCACATAGAAACTCTAGAATTAGAGCTCCTTATATAAAACCACCTAATACATGATGAGAGTGGTATGTTTTTGAAGACTGGTGCCCTCTCCGTATTGGGAGGATCCCTTAACCAAGACAGCTACTTTCAGAATAGCCACCTTGAGGAAAAGATTTGATTACATAAGTAATTTTTAAACGTGGCGTGCCCCAAGATGCCATTCATAAATTGAAAGACAAAACATTTCCTTGTCTAGAACAGATGAAGACTTAGTTATTATCTCTGCTCTTCAAGGGCCTCTTGGCAAATTGATGAGGAGATCGGCCTCCCACCCAAAACAACAGGAAGGAAAATTTTAGAGTTGATTCACCGAAGGGCAGATTCAAGTGGCCAGAAACAAAGGTAACAAAACTTAAGAGTGAGATAACCACTTCTTAAACCTACTGCTGGCCATTTCACAGAAGGAGATGTACTTTTCTATTACTGGTAGAAATAACAAGTTGTTAAATGGTGTTTGGGTTTTGTGTTTGTTCTGTTCCGTTTTGTTTTTTTAAGCACACTGGTGTTATCTACTCAGTCTAACAGTCCTTTGGGGAATTACTCAAGAACTAGCTCGTAATGTGGGTTTAGACAAAGTCTTCGAAACAAAGTGAATGCCTCTGTGGAAGGGGGGCATCGCGCCTGCCGCGTGAGGCAGACCCCACACCAGTGGTCCTGGGGGGAGGGGGTCTCCATCCTGCCTTCCCAGACGAGAAAAGCAGAGTGCGGGGTAACTGTCTCCAACTGGCTCGCACGTACAAGAGTGGCTGGGGAGGAATGAGCAAAGCAAGTGAGATTATAGTGACGTCCCAGAGGCGTAGGATTACCTAGCAGGCTGGTAAGCTGACGTTAGGTCAGAGGCCGTGCTGGCTGAGTGGAGGGCACGTGAACCGGACCCCGGAGTGTGTGGCCGTGTGGAGAGACGTGGGGAACGGTCGTGGTGGCTCAGGTTTCCTCCCTGTCGGTCTAGCTACAGTCTGTGGCTTTGATCGATCGACTGATTTTTATTTTGTTTCACAAAGAGTCTATGGTATTTTTTGAATGCGGGAGGGGGCAAAACATTTGCGGCATGACCCGGCTCTAGACGAGAAGGCTGAGGCCCGCGGGACGGAGCACTGGGGTTTGAGCGCCTCCTGGGGCTGCCCGTGTCCACAGCACGAGCCCGCAGGTGCCCAGCGTCACTAGGAAAGTTCTCTGCCCAAGAAATCGGTGTCAGTGCTACACATGGGATTGGCCGTGAGCATCAAAGAAGCCCTGGAAAGTTTCTGATTTTTATCACCTCGCTTCGCAGGTCAGTGTCTGTCCGAAAGTTTCTATGTGAGAGGGGACGGCACCAGAGTTTACTTCTTCACACAAGGTACAAAAACGCTCCTCTTTACATGCGCCAGTGTCCCCCAGACACCAGCTTGGACATTGCTCCGTTCCCCCTCAGAGGGAAGACTGGGGGGCCCCTCCCGCCTTTGGCAGCCTTTTCTTGCCGTTCAGCCCCCTGCACTCAGCCGCCCGGGACCCGCTCCCTGCTTCCAGGAGCCTTCCGCCCTCCGCAGGGCCCTTCTGCTGTCTCCTCTTCCTCCCTGTCACTCTGCCCCAAACAGGAAAGCTGTCCCTTTTTGCGAGACTTCAGTGCAACTGGTGTCACCCTGCAGACTGAGTCGTCCTATAGGTGCCCGGAGCCAGGCCTGTGCTCCCCGGCTCCAGCTGTAGCCCAGAATGGCTCTCCTTGGCGGCCAGCCCTGCCTCCCATGCCCACTGCCATTCTGGGACCCTTTATTGTGTTGCTTGTGGAGCCCTGGGTCAAAGTGGCAGAACCTCTCCCCTTAAAAAGTGGCTTTGTTATTACATTTGTGTAGATTTTTGTATGTCCTCTTAAGGTGTCCATAAAGCCCTTCTGGAACATTCCTCCCCTGAGCTGACTTTTCAGCTCTCCCTCTGGATATCAAGCTGCCCTTCCCAGATGGTTTGGGTTCCCCCATTTAAATGCGAGCTCCTTGCTGTTACCAAGCTGCTACTGCACTTATAAATAAACAGCTCAGCTCAAGCCACTTGAAAAATATAAATAAAAATGGTCTCACAGAGCTCCATTAAACATAGGAAGTGGTAGACAATGTTTTTTCTTCAGCGGGAAGTACATAAACATCTCTTTTCCAAACCAGAGGAGCTGGACACGCTTTTCACTACCGCTGGACTGGAAAAGGTTCAGAACCTGGTGGATCGCCGATTGCAAGTGAACCGAGGGAAGCAGCTGACAATGTACCGGGTTTGGATTCAGTGCAAATACCGCAAGCCTCTTGTGTCTGGTGCTGGCCCAGAGCCACCCGTTCCTGACAGGATACTGAGTTCATCGGCGGTTTTTTAAGAAAGAACATTCACAAACGGTGTCTCGTTGATCTTATAAAGTTCAAGGATTCAGACTTGAACCTTGAACCTCGAACAAATCTTTTTTTTTTTTTTTATTCTAATAATTGCCCTTATTTGTGAAGCCCTTTACTCTATACTTTCCTCAAGGTTTTGTAGGGGGTTTTTTTCTTTTTCTTTTTTCTTTTTCTATTTTTTTAAGTAGGCTCCGTGCTTGGCATGGAGCCCATCACCGGGCTTGAACTCACGACCCTAACATTAAGACCTCAGTTGAGATCAAGAGTCGGATGCTTGACACTGAGCCACCCAGAGGCTCCCTCAGAATCTTCCTTGCCATTTTGTAATTTATCATAACTAAAATGGTCATGGAAATGATGAACTTAAAGGAATCAAGAATTTTTTATATATGAATATAATAAATCAAGACATTATTATGTATCATCAATAACACGTCACTTGACTATGAGTCCCATTAAATTATTTTAGAGTTCAGATACATAGGCTAGCCAGTTGATACATACAAAAGGTCAATAAAAGTTTCATTCAGTGAGAAGCACATCAAGAAGAACCATCTTTCTTTGGATAAAAACACTGCTTTAAAGAGCGTCAAAATGAGTCCTTGTGTATTTATTTGGTCATGGTTTCCACTTAACCTTAGTTCTGTGGAATTTTAAGCACTGTTTCCTTTATAACGTCTTTATAAGAAATTAAAAGAATCTTGACTTTTAGCAAAATTGTCTCTTTTTTTTTTTTTTTTTTTTTTTAATTGTGCTCCTAAATGTTTGACACAAAAGGCATTGAGAGAACTTTAAGGATTGAGAGAGAAAGAGAGTAGAGGTGGGAGAGTTGGGGAGGGGGCAGAATCTCAAGCCAGCTCCCCACTGAGCTCAGAGCTTGAGGTGGGGCTCGATCTCACAACCATGAGATCATCACCTGAGCCAAAATCAAGAGTTGGATGCTTAACTGAGCCACCTAAACGCCCCTGATAATTTCGAATTTAAAAGTAACCAGTTACCGGGCACCTGGGTGGCTCAGTGGGTTGGGCCGCTGCCTTCGGCTCAGGTCATGATCTCAGGGTCCTGGGATCGAGTCCCGCGTCGGGCTCTCTGCTCAGCAGGGAGCCTGCTTCCCTATCTCTCTCTCTCTGCCTGCCTCGCCATCTCTGTCAAATTAATAAATAAAAAATCTTTAAAAAAAAAAAAAAAAAGTAACCAGTTACCAAGAATATTACAAGAATAGGCCATTTTCTTCTGAATCTTTTAAGATTAAGTGGGTTGCAAGGCGATGTCCCAACACTCCTGTATATTTTAATGTGTAATTCCCATAACTGAAGATGTTCTATATCACCAAATAAATCCATCAGAAGCAAAAATAAACCTGAAAACACTACCATCCACAGATTTTCCCAATGAGCCCAATAATACCTTGTATCACCAGAAAAATGTTGCACTTAGTTGTCCTGTCTCCGTCTCCTATAGTCTGGAACAATCCACATTTGTTTCAATGACCTTGACATTTGAAGATTACAGTCTGTTTTGCAGACTGTCCCTCAGTTTGGATTTGTTGATGCTTTCTCAGGGTTTGGGTTCCAGTTACACATTTCTGGCAGGAATATCGGTGGTGCTGTGCTCCTCCTGCTACATCCTATTGAGGTAATATAATTTTGAATTACTCTGCTGGTGGTGGTAACCTTGATCACTTAATGGAGGTGGTATCTACTGGGTTTCTCTGAAAAGTTACGAAGAAGCTTCATGTGTGCTTTGAAATAGGGTAGATAACCCATTCCTCATCAAACTTTGCCCCCTAGTCTGTGTTGCAATTTCTTGGCTGAATTACCACTATAGTGGTAGCCTGTGAGTGTCTCCTAATCCTGTCATTCTTTGTATATTTATTGGTTGGCATTCTAGAAGGAAAGCTTTCTCTTTTTTTCTTTTCTTTTTTTTTTTTTTTTTTCCTGCATCAAAAAACCACATTGGGGCGCCTGGGTGGCTCAGTGGGTTAAGCCGCTGCCTTCAGCTCAGGTCATGATCTCAGGGTCCTGGGATCGAGTCCTGCATTGGGCTCTCTGCTTGGCAGGGAGCCTGCTTCCCTCTCTTTCTCTGCCTGCCTCTCTGTCTACTTGTGATCTCTCTTTCTGTCAAACAAATAAATAAAATAAAATTTAAAAACCACATTTATTCACATTTATTCAAAGAAAAAAAAAATGACAAGATGTCCATCCCTTGGCTCCCTTTCCTCCCCACTCCTGTCCCTCTTCAGTCCCCCAGACTGAACCCTGGGTAGCAGAGCAGGACAGCCCCTAAGATGAGGTCAGCAATATTGAGGGGCATCTCCTCAATGGAGGTGTTGTAGAAGGTCTCGCTGTCTCGAAGAATCCTCCTGGCTTCTGTCACCATGATGATAGCCACACCCTTATGTGCAAATAGTCTACCAGGACTGATTCTGTGGGTAATAGCTTTCCCTATTGGTAGGAATGTCCTAGTTGCTGACTAAAGAAACCTGCTGCACATCCATGCCTCTGGCCTAGCCCAGGGGAGAGGACACGTCAGCAGGAGAATGAGAAGGGGACACAGTCTGTCCAGAAGGGACTGAAGTGTGTGTAGGCAGCCAAAGGAAGGCAAAGGAAAAGAGCCATCCCCTCTCCCTCAACCTCAAGCACAGATTTTATTCCAAGTTGCTACTAGGAAAGCTTTCTTTACTCTTGGACTCAGATTTCTGTTTTATTTAATGATCATTATACATACTATCATTATTTTGGTGCTCATGTTACCTCAGATTGGGCCAGTGGGGGCCCCTTCAAAGCTTCTGTGACCTTGTGACTCCCCATTGTTCTTTGAGCACAAATTGTTCCAGGCTCATCTTCCCATTTCTCTGCCCCGGTCTCAATCTGCCATTTCGCCCAAGGAGTTCTGGTTTCTTTTAGTGCAGAAAGGTATTTAGAAACCAAGCTAAGAGTGCTCGTTGCTTTTGGGGTGTTCCTGTTCCCAACGCCCCTCAGTGGACGGAGCTCGGGGATATTTGCATATATGTGCACACACGCATACTTGCGTCTGTATTTCTGTACTTAAACATATATCCGTTCAGATCAGTGCCTTCGGTGCAGATCCAACACCACAAGCTTTCTTCTAGCTGTTATTCTTTTCTGTACTTGAAGTTTCTTTATCCAACAATCCCGAACTCCCAGGATCCTCAATACGTTGGACCAGTGCCCTCATATGTCACGTTCTCCCTTTGCCACCACTCACACATGGAGGCCGCGTCAGCTCTCGGGTTCTGACACCCCACTCCAAGTCACTATAGCCAGAGCTCCCTGCCTCTCGGAGACACTCTCCTCATCTGCCCCGGGTCCAATGCCCCCGCCCCCAAACACACCATCCTTCTACCCTTGCACTAACACACACCTTGTTTAGCTTCATTCGTGACTTTTATAGGGGGGAGGGAGGGAGCATCCCATCTCTTCCATCACACTGAATGTACTCAAAACTACGGAAGACAGAGTGACCGGGATGGTATTTCATTTATCTTTTGGAAGGAAGAACAGATCTATTAAATGATCCACTAAAACCTTCCTTTGGCATCTCTGAGGCACTTCAAAGTAACAGGAAGAGGTTTTACTCCATCTTCGGGCCACGGGGTTTGGGCTTCGGGCTTAAAGTATAAAAAAATGAGCCTCTTCCTGCCTGTTGCTCTCTTTTCTTCTCTGTCATCTGCTAAGCTCTCTTCCCTTCCTCTCTGACTTTTTAATCTGTCAAGCTACCTCAAACTCTGTAAGGGACTCGGCATAACTTTTTAGCCTCGGAATCACTAGTAATGGTCAGAGGAAAATTAACTATGGTCAGGGGAAGATGAGAGTATGGCGGGGCACGTGGGTGGTTCAGTCGTTAAGCAGCTGCCTTCGGCTCAGGTCATGATCCCAGGGTCCCAGGATCGAAGCCCACATCAGGCTCTCTGCTCAGTGGGAAGCCTGCTTCTCCCTCTCCTGCTCCCCCTGCCTGTATTCCCTCTCTCGCTGTGTCTCCTCTCTCTGTCAAATAAATAAATAAAAATCTTAAAAAAAAAAAAAAAAAGAGAGAGAGAGAAATGATTAGAGTATGACTTTGGTGCCACTCAAAAACACATAGACCGTCCAAACAATAGGTCTGACTCCCAAAAGTATCACTTGGTATTCTTTTTGTTGTTGTTGTTTAATATAGTCAACAAGCAACGTTACGTCAGTTTCACGTGTATAACATAGTGATTCAACAGCTCTACGTTATGCTGTGTGGAGCTCCAGATGTGAGCATACGACAGTCCTCTAGTCCCATTGACTCTGTTCCCAAGGCTGTGCCTTCATTCCCCCTTCTTCACTTCTGTCCTCCCCGTCTGGCAACCCCCAGTTGGTACTTTGTATTTTCAGGTCTGATCTCTTGATATTCTTGGTGCAAGAAAAATGCTGCGCTGGCTGGGAAGGCAGCTCCACGTGTGAAGCTGCTCAGGAAGTTATGTGGTTTAGATTCGGGTCGAATGGAGAAGTTTCTGAAACCTGCTGCTCTGCCTACGTAGTCGTAATTTGGCTGAGGAGATAAATTTGATGGTGTTTGGAAAATGAATAACCGTTTAATTTGAGTGATCTGGAACCAGGGGAGTAAAGCCACGTTGGTGAAGGTGGCACCCAGGGTCAGGCACCTGGAGAGTGCCAGCTCTTGCCCCGTGAACCCATTCATCGCCGGGACCTCATCTGCTCATCCGTAGGCTTCATCCTGAGCCTGGCCTCTAAGGACGTGGCCACACCTCTGCTTTGCGTTGACTCCATGACCCGCCTTCTGGTCAGTTCACTCTCTTGGGCTCCCGCAGGCAAATTAGGGCCTTGGAAACTCAATCAGGAAAAGAAAAGCTGATGTATTAAGACATTCTACTTTCTACTTTTCTCCAACTGATTCCTACCTTTACTATGTTATTTTAGTAAAAGCGGGGAGTTGTATCTGTGGCTTAAAAGATGAGCCCGGGGCAAACTGCTTCTTTCACTCTATTCACAAAGGTCTGTTCTCTGGTTTGTGGCTTCAGCTGCTATTTTCAGAGCCCAGGTGCACTGATGTGTCGCCGGCTCTTTCCTACGCTTCTGAAGCTGGCGTGCAGGTTGATGTGGGGACCTTGGGGAGGTGGTAGAAGAAGCCCTGGCAGTAAGTTTCACGGGTAAAAACACTGCAGCGGTGCGCCGTGGCCAGCTCACGTCATTTCCATAAATTTCTAGGTCCAGGATTGGACATTGTCTCACCTGTAGTCAGTGGAACCCAGTGTGTGACCAAGTCACGGAACAAATAGCCACAGTCAGATCCCGGGCCCCAGCAGCGGGGACCTGAGACACAGAAGCCAGTAGCCTCAACGAAGGCTCGAACTCCGCAGCTTCACCCCAAGGTGAGCCTCCAAATTGCATTCAGCCCTTCATTCCCCACCTTCCTTCCTCGGAGTTTGGATTTCATCATTCAAACTTAAAACACCCGGGGGCACCTGGGTGGCCCAGTCGGTTAAAAGTCCAACTCTTGATTCTGGCTCAGGGCGTGATCTCAGGGTTGTGAGATCAAGCCCCCCATTGGACTCACACGCTGGGTGTGGAGCCTACTTAAGATTCTCTCTCCTTCTCCTTCTGCCCCTCGCCCACAAAATCATAATAAAAATAAAATAACTTACATTCTTGAATTTAAGTCAGATGCTTAAATCCCTGAGCCACCCAGGGTGGTATTTTTTTTTTAAATATTTTATTTATTTATTTGACACAGAGAGAGAAAGAGGGATCACAAGTAGGCAGAGAAGCAGGCAGAGAGAAAGAGGGAAGCAGGCTCCCCGCTGAGCAGAGAACCCGATGCGGGGCTCGATCCCAGGACCCCAGGATCATGACCTGAGCTGAAGGCAGAGGCTTTAACCCACTGAGCCATGCAGGTGCCCCCAGGGTGGTATTTTTTTAAATAAATATATTTCTATATTAATTATATTATATATACATATATATTACATATATAAGTATATATATATATATATAATGAGGGACAGTTGGATGGCACAGTGGGTTAAGCATCCAACTCTTGGTTTTGGCTCAGGTCTTGACCTCAGATTCATAAGGTCGAGCCCCATGTTGGGCTCTGCACTCAGTGCAGAGTCTGCTTGGATTCTCTCGCCGTCTCCATCCGCCTCTCCCCACCCTGTGCTGTCTCTCTCTTTCTCTAAAAAATGAATACATCTTTTAAATAAATAAATACAGTGAAAATGAAAGAATCTTATAAGTTCTAGCTGGATGCCATCACTGCCCAAAGGCTCTGAACCCTAAGAAACCTAGAAACACCACAGCAAACACAGCAGTCACAGCTGTCTTGGAGCTCACATTTGGTGGCAGAAACGCCAAAGAAGCCCATGATACAGGCGGGCAGGTGCCGGGCAGAAGTGGGCCAGGTAGACCGAGGGAGAGGCGGGGAGTGGAGCGGAAAGTGCCCTTGGAGATGGGGGTCTCCTGGAGAAGGGGACTTCCCTCCTGCCTGTCTGTCCTTCTAGGCAGAAGGACTAGCCACCGCACAGGCAGGAGGACTGCAGAGGCCTCCCACGTTCCTCACCCCACAGCATCCGGAGTTGCGTTGCTTGCTCTTGTAGTAAATGTATCTGCCTTCAAACACATTTTGATGAGACTATTACCCAAGTGCACTGTGAACTAAGAAATGAGTAAGAATGATTAACTGTCTCCTCCTGACCCTCATGTCCAGGGTCTGGATTCTTCTCGGTTCATCCAGGAGCTATTAAAATTATGAAGCTTGGGTGCCTGGGTGACTCAGTGGGTTCAGCCTCTGCCTTCGGCTAGGGTCATGATCTGAGGGTTCTGGGATCGAGTCCCACATTGGGCTCTCTGCTCGGTGGGGAGCCTGCTTCCCCCTCCCTCTCTCTGCCTGCCTCTCTGCCTATTTGTGATCTCTCTCCCTCTCTCTGTCAAATAAAAAATTACGAAGCCAGCCCGACTCACAAGAACCTGGCACATAAGCCAGGATTATTGATCTTGACCTTAAGCATGACTGAAAGGCGAGGGGACTCCCCCCAGGAAAGGAAGCTACTTGAGAAACTGAAGATCAGAAGTTCATGGTTAAGAATACACTAGAGCCCAGGAGTCAGGTGGCCTCAAGGTTCCCGGCAAACCGAGGTCCTACACGCGCCCCCCCTCCATGAGCTGCTGCTGAGCGGATCTGCGGGCACGTTAACAGGCATTTGTTTAGACCTTAATACTCTTTAAAAAGCTTTTCATATGATTTAATCCTCACAGCACCCCTGTGAAATCTAAGTGTAATTATCTCTATTTTACAGATGAGGAACTCCGATGTTCGGGGGGGGGGGGGGGGGGATACATGGTTTACCGAGGTCAGACGACAAGTGTTAATTGTAAGGTAATTAGCCTAAGATTAAGGAGGGGTGTTTTGATATAAATGGTATTTGACATAGTGCCTGGGTTTAAACATTCTTGGCTCCAGCCTACTGCGCCTGTGCGCCTGTCTGGAAAATGCTCCACCTGCTCAGAGGTCAGCCCCGCAGCCTGCCATGTGCGGGCAGAGGGAGGAGAAAGGGTACCGGGCCCCCTCTACCCACCCACCCCCAAGGAAAAATAAAACAGCGCAACTCTCAGAAGGGTCCCACGATTATGGAGGGGCCACGAAATCAGCTATGGTGATTGTGTTGGTTTGACAACATGGTACAATTTGCAACATTTTCATGAAAAGAGAGAAACGTAATCCGCCACCTTGACCCTGTGCTCGGGGCCTGTCTGTGAGCCCCCTGGGGCGCAGGGAGAACCTGCGCCTTATCTTCCCGGGAGGGGGCCGGCAGCCGAGGCCGGGTCCTGTTCTGTCTCGCCAGCCAAAATCAGAGGGGCCCAGTAAGGCTCACTGCTCTCGCTGTTGCCCTCTGGAAATTCTTGGTAAGTTTTAACAAAGGGCCCTGCAAATTGCTTAGCCAGTCTTGCTGTTGCTTCCTCCTTGCTCGTTCTTCCTCCCTCTCTCTCCTTTCGTAGGAAGGAGCGGTGTTCTCTTGACTTACTTGACCCTTCCCGCCTGTCTGCGGACCCTCGGCTGCTCTGGGTGGGGCCCTCTTGGCCGGGGCAGGACCCCTTGCCCGCCCTCTGCCCTTCCTGCCTTTCTAAGCTCCTTCTCCATTCTCCTGTCAAGCAGGCTTTCCAGACAGGCCATGCCCAGACCCCTCAGGACTTGCTGCTCCTGCCCTCAGGGCCCTGCGTTTTGTCCATGACTTGTGTCTTCTCCTCACCCAGATTTCAACTCGAATGTCCCCTGACTCGTGAGAGTCCTTCCCTGCTGACACCCTTTACCAGGGTCACTACCACCCCCTAGAGCCCTCTCTCCCGGCCCTCAATCCTACCGCATCATGTGGCTTTATCTTCCTCCTGACATACAGCATCGCTCTTAATGTTTTATTATCTGCCTCCTGCCTCTCTACTATGATACGACCTCTTTGGGGTCAGGATTTTGTCTACTTTGATCACAACTGTGTCCTCAGTACCTACAATGATGTCCAGTACATAGAATGTGCTCAGTGAATATTTCTCAGGTGGGTGGGAACATTGAATGTCACCCAGGAACTGGGTCCCTAGAGCATGTCACCAAAGTGAAGAAAAGTTCGATGCTGTCATTTCATCCAGCAAGGAGTAGTGTGTCTGGAGATGGAAGCCCCGAGGCTGTGGATGGAAGGAAGGTGCCCCCTAAACTTCTCTCAGAAACCAGCCATCCCTGCGAAAGAGTAGCGAGCAAGAGCCACTAAGGGAGCAAGGCTGCCCAGCTCCCAAGACAAGGACCAGTCAGAACGGTTTAAAGGTACAGAAACAGGCACCTGGGTGGCTCACTCGGTTAAGCATCCAACTCTTGGTTAGATGCTCACGGTCCTAAGATCAAGCCCCGCGTGGGGTCCCCTACTCAGCGAGGAGTCTGCCTTAAGATTTCTCTCCCTCTCCCTCTGCTCCTCTCCCCACGCATGTGCATTGTCTCTCCTCTAAAAAATAAATAAATCTGTTTAAAAAACATAAACAGCTGTAGGGAAACTGGCCAACTGGCCCCGTGACACAGAGAAACCAGCACAGCGAATGAACAAACGAGGTGGTCCGCTTTGAATCGCCAGAGGCCACCCATACTTGGATAATTCCCTAATCTGTGTCATAAGCTAAGGCTCTCACTTGAGCCTTGAATTAGTTTATCTAAAGGCCTCCTAGACCTCTCCACTGGAAGGCCTTTGGGCACCCCTAACTCCCAAGTGTCCAGAACAACTCATGAGAGTGCAGACAGAGGGTGAGATGCTGGAGTCACTGTTGGGTCAGTTTTCTGTGCCATCTTGGCCCAGTTACTGGATTCCCCTGACTCTATCTCCGCAACTGTGACTTGGATTTAAGTGAGAGAATACACATGATCTGGCAGCCCTGGTAGCCCCATCACACAAACCAACTCCTCGCAGGGAACAGCGTCAGACGCCAGCTTCAGTGGGCTGTTCTGCTCTTAAAGACTCCTTCGTGTAAGGTACGTGTCATTCTGTGCTGCTTATTTAGTAGTCGTATCAATGCTTTGTCCCTCGGCCTGGAGAGAATAAACGTGTTGTTGTGTGAGTGTGTATGAGATGGTGGCAGGAGCACTAATCTACGTTTCTTCCCTAAGGTCCCAAAGAGCTGTGACGAAGAAGAGGTAAGACCTTCAGGCTTTTAACAAATTTGGGGTATTTGCCCTTAGTCAAGGTCAGCTTCTCCATTAGGTACAGAGCACATTCTCTAAGGCACAGTGTCTCTGGCCTGTGATACCTCGGGGGCCCTGGGAAATGTTTATTTGTTTGTTTTAAAATATTTATTTATTTATCTATTTATGAGGGGAGCGTGCATGGGAGGGGCAGAGGGACAGGGGGAGGTCTCAATCAGACCCACTACGGGGCTCGATCTCACATCCCTGAGATCAGCACCTGAGCTGAACCAAGAGTTGGACCCTTAGCAGACTGTGCCCCTTCGTTTTCATTTATTTTAAAACCAGAAAATAAAAAATTTAACACTAATGGATATACGATTGTGAATGCAGCCTTATGTTTGTTTTTGTATCAACATGTATGTGTGATACAGTTCAGAAAGTTGTTTTTCCTTTCTTTCTTTCTTTTTTTTTTTTTTTTTGGAAGGGAGGAAAGGACCCACGAAAGCAGAAATGCTCAGGACCCATGTACGTCACAATGCAATCTCGCTGGCATCAGCCCCCCAGATGCTGGGGCAGAGCTGGTAGAGCTAAACGTGGGTGACCTCTCACTCCACCTTCCCTCTCTGTCCAACTCACACTGCCTCAGGGAAACATTTGTGGAGAGAAGTGTTGGGTGAAGTATTTAGCATTTATATATGCACATGGGGGGGGGGGTCTAACTGGGCGAGATATCTGTGGGGGAGGAGCTTGGCATGGCAGCGTCCAGGGCCTGAAGTAACAAAATCTAGCCTTTTGCATTTATTCTTACAGAAGTGGTTTCTATTTATATGTTTCTTGCTATAAATGCCATTTTCCCAGAGCACAGAAAAACAGGGCTTCTCAGGGTGGATGTCACAAGCAGGTAACCCTCAGGCAGGGTCTTGGAGAGTGAAGTGTTTTTGTTTTTTAAAGATTTATTTATTTTGGAGAGAGAAAGGGCTTGGGCAAGAGCTGGGGGGAGGGGCAGAGGGAGAGGGAGAATCTCAAGCAGACTCTCCACTGAGTGGGGAGCCCGATGCGGGGCACAGTCCCAAGACCCTGAGATCATGACCTGAGCCAAGATCAAGAGTCAGCCTCTTAACTGACTGAGCCACCCAAGTGCCCTGAAGGCGAAGTTTTTCCTGGTGGATGGGGATGAGGTAATAGTGTCTGATCAAAATAATGGAATTTCACAAAGACCCTTTTACACAAAGGAGCAGCAAGAGGACAACGTTGTGGATGTCCTGCATGGGGCAGGTCTTAGAGTGTTTCCTGAGAATTACAGATGTCTTCCAGTCAGTTCCTCCCAGACAGGTTGTGGGAGCCTCAGATGCCAGGCTGATGAGTTGGGCCTTAATCCTGTGGACAGCAGAGGGCCACTGCAGAAACTGAAAGGAAGACAAAAGAATAATTGCGTGGGCATTCAAGAAAATTACCTCTGGCCCCAAATCATGGAGATGATCACAGGGGATGAAAGGGTGTGTGTGTTTCGGGGGTGGGGGGAGCAGTGATGCAGGGGCAGGGGAGACCAGCGCCAGGGAGGTCAGAAAGAAGATTCCAATAGTTCCAATAAGAGGGAATGAACCAATGCTGTGGAAGTGAGGGCAGAAAGGTTGGAATGGGGCCAGCCACATTTAACCAGTACAAAGGATAGGATTGCCGATGGGTATGAGGTAAGGGAAGTAGGGAGTGAGAGAAACTGAGAATAACCTGGAAGTTTCTGGCTCTAACCATAGGGGGGATGTTGATGCTATAATTAGGGTTTCAATCAAGAGAAAGAGGAAGAGATTTGAGGATATGGAGGGAGAGTAACAAGCCTGTAGTTTGAGCCACCCACAGGCATCTCATGGACATGCCAGGTCCAACAGACAGCTAAAAATTTGTAACTAAGAAATAGGCAGGAGAGGATTTAATGAGGGAATCATCAGCACGAAGGTGGTGGTTGAAGTCACTGCAGGGAATGAGTGAGAATTAGAAAAAATGGGGTTAAGAATCAGAACTGGGGGCAGCTAAGATGGCTCAGTTGGTTAAGCATCTGACGCTTGATTTTCAGCTCAGGTCATCATATCAGGTTGTGAGATAAAACCATGGGCTCCAAGATAGCTATGGAGATCCTCTCTGCCCCTCCCTCTCCATTAAAAAAAAAAAAAAAAGAGGCAAACTAAAATAAAAATATATGCTCTTACAACCCTTTAAAAAAAAAAAAAAGAGGAATCAGAACTAAGGGTTGCCTGGTTGGTTCAGCTGTTTAAGATCTCTTGATCTTAAACAACTGTTTAAGTTGTTTAAGGCTCTTGACCTCAGCTCAGGTCTTGATCTTAGGGTGTTGAGGTCAGGCTTTGCATTGGGGGTGGAGCCTCCTTAAAAAAATAAATAAAGAGCGGCTCCTGGGTGGCTCAGTCGGTTAAGCGTCTGCCTTCAGCTCAGGTCATCATCCCAGGGACCTGGGATTGAGCCCCACCTCCAGCTCCCTGCTCAATGGGGAGCTTGCTTCTCTCTCTCTCTCTCTCTCTCCACCTCGCTTCGGGTGCCCACTCTGTCTCTCAAATAAATAAAATCTTTAAAGAAAAAAAAAAGGGGGGACTCATAATTGCACTCTGAGGAACCTGCCAGCAGACGGGCCCTTGAGGTTGTGATTGGAGCTTGTCCAGGGAGAGGACAGCACAGCCAGAGAAGGCTACCAGTGGTTGTCATCAGCTGGTAGAGATCTGGGGTCTCTTTCCCCACAATTTTCTATATTTTTGAATTCTTTTATCAGTAACTATATACTGGTTTAAAACAACTTTTCACTAACCAAATAAAAGAGGCAGTCCCCAGTAGGTTAAGCGCTGCTGACCAGCGCAGCGTACTGAACACTGAGCAGAGACAGAGACGGTAAACCCCAGGTCATCACACAAACCCCTTCGCCAGCAAAGGCTCCCACTCCCAACCCTCCAACCCCAGAGGACTAGGGCACCATGGCTGCCGCGTTTCCGCCCAGTGACCTCTCTGGCCACAGATGATTGGACGGGGTGTGCATGTGACACTGGCTAAGCCAATCAGAGCCCTTCGCAGGACATTGCCGAGAGACGTCCGCTGAGTATGGCGGCCGGATCCGGGTGGTGTGCGCTGCGGGGCATTCGGCTGCCAGGAAGGCGGAAGGCCAGGCAGCCATTGAGATCCTGGGTGAGCGTGGCCGGCAGAGGCCAAAGAGCCATACAAACAAGAGCCCCGAGGGAGGCCAGGGTTGGGTCACCAGGAACAATGGTAGAGGAGGGTCGGAAAGTGCCAGGGCTCGTAAGACCACCAAGCACCTCGTGAACCCTGCTGATATGGGACGTTCTCTCAATACATTGAGAAGTTGTAGAAGAGTTTTAAGAGAAGGAGTGGCCCCACCTGGATTATATTTGAAAAGATTAACAGACTCAATACAATGAGAAGTTGTAGAAGAGTTTTAAGAGAGGGAGTGGCCCGACCTGGATTATATTTTAAACGATTAACAGAGCTGGAAAATGCATTGTGGGGGTGGGGCAAGGGTAGAGAGCAGTTTGGAAGCCCCTGGGGTGTCCAGGCCACTAAGGGTGGAACCAGATTTTGTGGTAGCCGACAAGGTGGAGGGAGCGTGAATGGAGACAGGACCCTGCCGGGGGGGGGGGGGGGGGGAGGCAAGGAAGGAGAGAATCAGGACCAAAAGGTAAGTAGGTGATGGTGACGCTGTTAATGAGATGGCAAAGAAGGGAAACATCGGGGCTTCCATTTGGACATAATCAGGTTGAAGGCGCTGCTGGCATGTCCGAGGGGAGAGGCTGAGAAGAAGGCAGTGGGGTACATCGGTCTGGAGTTGGGGAGAGATGGGTTATAATGGGTTGGCCCCGGATGCTGGAAATGTGGGTGGCATCAGTCGGCCGCTCGTGCTAAAGCCAGGGGCGTAGATGAGACCACCTGGGAGCTGGGGACGAGGGCCCAACACAGAGGCCTGGGGAGGACAGACAGAGGACGGGGAGAGGGGAAGGAGCAGGAACGTGGGAGGAAAGGACTATGTGTGACCTGGAGTCCAGAGGAGACTGCCCTGGCTGAACCCCCATTGAGGCCAGAGAAAGAGCCTTTAGATTTGGTGATGAAGTTACCCTGACCTTGGACAGTCTGGGTGGAGGTTTAATCTGGATGTTAAATTGGGGCAGGCCTCATCCTTCTGGAATCTGGATTAAAAAATAATTATGAAGGACATTTTCAGTGCAAATGGAGAACTGTGAGAGCGGACCTTATGTTAAATAATATGGTATTAGCATTCAATTTCTTGTAATAACGGTGTGTGGTTAAGTAAGAGTATCCTAGCTCTTAGGAGACACACATTGTAGTATTTGTTGTAGTACTGAGGGGTGAAGAAGCAGGATGCCTGCAACTTCCCAGTGATTCAACAATAGCAATAAAACTAAACATGCCCACCTACATGTATTTATATACATAATTTGTATATACTCATTTATGCATCTATTACCTATGTATAAGTTATGTACTATATATAGGTATGTTATCTATTAGAGAAAAGAAAAGCAAATGTGGCTAGGCCAAGGGTATTTTAATACTTTTCAACATTGCTGCAGGCTTATGTTTTTCCTCGGAAAAAAAAAAAATTGGGAAAAAGGCAACTTAGAAAAAGTGAGCGGCAGGTGAGGAGGAAAGGGAAACCACAGAATTCTGAAGGAGAGAAATGGTATAGGAGCTGGAGCAGAACGTGACGTCAAGGCAGGATTTTAAACACAATTTTTAAAAATGAAAAAACGTTTTTTAAATGAGAACATGTGCATATGTATGTTGAGAGAAATGATCCTATGGGAAGATAAATTGGTGAGGTCAGAACTGGATCAGAGGTGCAGGACAAGGTCTTTGGTTAGGCAGGCGGTGGACAAGGGCCACCAACACACGGAGGGCGGCCTATGGCCCGAGGGGACACTGTTCCATGCTGGGCTGGGCCACGGGGGTCACTGATGGTAGATGTTCCTGTCTGATGCCTTCCATTTTCCTCACCCAAGTAAGATCTGGGGCTGGCAGCTGGCTGACAGGACCCCGAGGGCAAGTGGGAGGTTCAAGCAGATTGGGGCATGGGGCCAAGAAAAAATTGGCAAATGTGTGGTTTTGTGTTTAAGATCTGAATGAATGTTCTTCATTGGCTTAAGGAAGGAGCCAAGAGAGGAGAGATTTAAGTCCTTTCACCTCAGTTTTTCCATCTGTAACAGGAGGGAGTCATACTGGGAGATCTCAAAGGACCCTCCACACTCCAGTGCGCTCAGGGGCCCTTTGTGACAGGCACCTGCTGGGGAGTTTTACTGAAGAGCATGTGTTCACATTGTTTAAGAATTAGAGATAGCTAGTAAAAACTGGACGCTTGCCTAAGAGATTTCTAATTGAGAGTAAAAACTAACATATACAGAGAGACCCTTGAAAGGCAGGCTGTGTAAGGCTTCGGGGCACCCCTGGGGAGTGCGGGGGTGGCCCAGAGGTCCCTGGGGTTCTGAGATGCCTTGACAAGGCACCGTTTGGGTGAACGCAGCACGAAGCCCTTTGAGAGTAAATTCTGCCCTCTCCTGGCTCTCACTGAAGTTGGCATCGCACAGCGTGAAATGAAACAGCAGATTAATGTGATTAACACTGAATAAACCTCTGTGTGCGGGCAAATATAGCATGAAGTGGGTTCGGGAATTTTAAAATATCTATTATTAAAGACAGCCCGCGGGGCCGCGGTGGCCCTGAAGACAAAGCCAGAGGCTGCGCTGGAACTTGATATCCCTGCGGTCCTTTCCCCTACAAGGTGCAGCTGCCGGCTTCTCTGTGAATGCTCTTTCCGGGGCCTCTGGAGGGATCACCACCTGCACCCCATTTTAGAGATGAAGAAACTACGAGCAGTCAACAGTCGGCTTCCAGTATCATTGAGGGCAGAGACAGGGGATGTCCTCACTGGCTCCCTGTTACCAGCTGAGCCCCAGGGGGAGGGAAGGCACCTCTCAAACACCCCCCCCACCCCCCACCTAGAGCTGGCTGGCCAGCCAAGTGCACGGGGAAGTCCATTTCTGGCGGGCTTGCTGGGCGCCGTACTCTGTGCTGAATGCTTTGTGCAGATGGTCTCACTTAGTCTTGATGACAACCCTCGGCGGTTGGTATTATTAACCCCAAGAGGAAGCCAAGGGCAGAGAGGTTAAATAACTTGCCAAAGGCCACCCGGCAGAATCAGGATTCAAGTTCAGATGTGTCTGCCCCGGAGCTTGTGCTCTCAACTGTCCGTCGGCTGCTGTCTCCAGGAGAGCATGGTGCGGACCTTGGAACTCTATAGAGCCCTTCACTCGAAAGCCCTAGCACAGCGCAGAGCTTGACAAGTATCAGTCTGGTTGGGAGAGGGACTGACAGTCTGAACGTGTGAATGAATGAGTGGAGCTGTGAGTGCCTGTCTTGTGGGGCCTTTCTCTTCAAATTGAAGATTTCCCCATAGCTTATGAATGCTCGATCTAATTAAGGCAAAGAGGCATCAGAGAATTGCGGGGCCTTTCCTTTATTAACTGTCAAGCCCAATCTGTAGGCTGTTTATGTGCCAAGGTCAGAGATCAGCCTTTAGCTGCTCTCCTTTGATTCATTCTGCAAAGCCCCAAACATAAAGTTTATTGATGCAAAACTGATTGGCAGGCTGGGGTAACGAGGTGGCAGAGCAGAAGGAGTCCCAGCCACGCTCAGGTCAGTCCTGTTCCTTTGCCATGCGGACTGCCCTTGCTCCAGGTTACTGGGTCCTCGCCGTGTGCGCTACAGTCCAGAGGGGCAGCAAATGTTGTCTGGACCTTGGGCAGTGTTCAGGGAGCCCATCGAGGGGAAGGAGTCCTGACTCCCCGTTTTGTCTAATAATTTGGAAAGGAGAGAGTGAGAGACGGGACTTAGGTGGGGATGGTGGTAAAACTTCACAGACCAAAGGAAATCCTGTGTAAGCCTCCCTGAGACAGGCCTGGGAACCGGAGAGAGGGAGGTCAATTCACATCTGCAGTTTGCAGCCAGCCCATCACTGGGATTACCCCCGTTAGCCCGATGTTCAGCTCTGTCTCTGCGGAGCTCCTGCCAATGTGTCCTCCTCAAAGGAGGTGGGGGGAAGCACGTGCCACTCCACACCTGCCTCTTGCAGAGCGTCCCAGGAGTAAAAACCAAGAGGGAGGCAGTAAGTTCCAGGAGAAGGAGGCAGATCCATGAGTTGCTGAAGCTCCTGCCACTCAAAGCATAGCAAGTTCTCTACTATCATTCCTTTTTTTTTTTTTTTTAAAGATTTTATTTATTTATCTGACAGAGAGAAATCACAAGTAGGCAGAGAGAGAGAGAGGAGGAAGCAGGCTCCCTGCTGAGCAGAGAGCCCGATGCGGGACTCGATCCCAGGACCCCGAGATCATGACCTGAGCCGAAGGCAGCGGCCCAACCCACTGAGCCACCCAGGCGCCCCATATCATTCCTTTTTATCAAGACCAAACTGGATTCTGTCTGATCTGAGCAAAAGCCGTGGCTGCAGTTCATTTTATTTTTTTTTAATATTTTATTTATTTATTTGACAGAGATCACAAGTAGGCAGAGAGGGAGGCAGAGAAAGAGGGGGAAGCAGGCTCCTTGCCGAGCAGAGAGCCTGATGTGGGGCTCCATCCCAGGACCTTGAGATCATGACCTGAGCTGAAAGCAGAGGCTTTAACCCACTGAGTCACCCAGGTGGTCCTGCAGTTCATTTTATTTTATTTTTTAAGATTTTACTTCTTCATTTAACAGAGAGAGAGAGTATGAGCAGGGAGAGCAGCAGGCAGAGTGGGAGGGAGAGCATACTCCCTGCTGAGCCAGGAGCTGGGTGTGGGACTTGATCCCAGGACCCTGGGATCAGGACCTGAGCCAAAGGCAGCCACTTAAACCGAGCCATCCAGGCGTCCCCCTGCAGTTCATTTTAAATGCTCTCTTAGTGTAACTCAGAAATGGTGGTTTTCCACAGCAAACATGCATCTGGATGGAACCCTGGCCCCCTTACAAATTGAACAGTCCATTTAGAAGCAAAATAATGATGATGATGATGATAACGAAATCAAACAAACCAGCCCCCACCCTCTCTTGTTTTATTTCCTTAGGAAACAGTTCAGGTTCAAGGTCTAGTCTGAGGAGGGAATGTCTCCTTTCTTGGCCTGTTTCTGGATAGGCAGGGAGACAAAGTCCCTTTTCCTTTCTCTGTGACAGGGCTGGGCCTAGGCCGCACAGAGTTCCAGGCAGAAATGTCCGCCAGGGAGCAGGGAGGGACCTGGGGCTTCAATGGCTGTGACCCTCCCTCGAAGTCACTAAATGATGAGCAACTGTTACCGTCAGGCATTAGGATAGAAAGGTGATTAAGGAAGGATCCCAGAGTGGCACTGGGCTAGCTCGGTCAGTAATACTCTCATTCTCACGGTCATAAGTTCATGCCCCATGTTGGGTGTAAAGCTTACTTAAAAATTAAAAAAAAAAAAGATCCTGGAGACCCCCCACACTGACCACTAACTATATAGATATATACTATATCTATATAGTATATATCTAGATATATATCTAGTATATATTCTATAGATATATAGTATATATCTAGATCTATATCTATAGTATATATACTATATATAGTATCTATATAGATATCTAGATCTATATCTAGTATCTATATAGATCTATATAGATACAATATATAGTATATATACTATAGATATAGATCTAGATATATACTATAGATATAGATATATAGATATGTATCTAGATATATATCTATATATCTATAGCATATATCTAGATATATCTATATATATGACATAATAAATGCTATATTCACAGCAGGAATAAAGTGTTAGGTGCACAAAGAAGGGGAGTGGGAATGGCTGCGGTGGTTTCTCAGAGCGGTTCCCAGACCAGCAGCACCAGCCTCACCTGGGAAATTAGAAATGCAAATGACAGGCTCCACCACAGACCCACTGAATCAGAAGCTCTGGAGGGGGGGACAGAGTGGTAAGAAGCAGCCCCCAGGTGATTCTAACATAAGCCACAGTCTGGGAATCACGTTGCAGCCAGCCTCTTATTTTTGCAAACAGAGTTTCACTGGGAATAGCCATAGTCTTCACTTACATATCATCTGTGGCTATTTTCCTGCTAGCCCGTAGAGTTAAGTAGTTGCATCAGGGACAGTAGCCTGAAATAGTTCCTGTATCTGGCCTTTTTTCAGAAAAAGTTTGCTGCCTCCCGAGGAGTGGGGGTGAGGAGAGGCTGGTCCCCTGCTCCCTCACCCCTCTCCTGTGGCTGGTGCTGCTGGGGCCTCTGGCCATCACACTTCAGGCTGATGGTGCTGGGACTCAGCTCTAGTTTAGAGACCTCCTGAAAACTGTATAAACAAAGTCAATTTTATGTATCATAAATACATATTGGTCAACACAATTAGGAAGATGGTTTTTTAAAAGTCAAATGAGCAAAAAGAAGAAGTCCTCATTCCAGGAAGCCCCATGTTACTGTCTGACTGTCTGACATCAAGCACTGTGCTTGATGCTTTAGGTATACCCTTCTGGATGGGTATTGTGCCCCCATCTTACAGATGAGGAGGTTGAGGCTCAGAAGGAAAAGTCACCAGAGAGAGTTCAGCGGCATAGAGCTTGAACAGGATCCTGGGGTCAACCTTGCTCCTGGTCAGCTTCCAAAACAATGCCCCCAGTGTCCCTCAGTGGACTAAGGGACACTCCCCAAGAATCTGTTAATGTAACCTACTTTTCATACTTTCTCTAGTGGAAGAGATAAACGAGCAGGTGCTGGAAAACCAAACCCAGGCCTACTTCCTGGGGGTGTTCTTGGGGGTGGGGTGTGCTCCAGGGAGCACAATCAGGGGAGGGAGAGGAGACGGAGGGCCCACGAGGGCACAGAACCACCTCCCCCTGCACCAGCCCCACGGGGCAGCATGCAAATTCTGCATCAGTGCCAGGTGTGAGGCCGGCCTTCAGGCAGTGTGAACACCCGAGGCCTCCCAGGGCCCTTCCCTTTCCTCAAGTATCTGTACAGCAGGCGGCAGGGCCTCTGCCCAGCTCGTGGTTGTCAATGTGGGGGTATGTATAAGGGCACCCCAGGGAAGAAGAACCTCTTGGTCAGGCAAGTCTTGTGTCCATGTGTGAGGAAAGAAGAACCTACCAGGGTGTTTCTGGCTCTGATACAGGAGTGGAATAGATGGCTGGTGAGTAAGATGCCAAGTTTGCAGTCCGACTGGGAAATCTGTTACCATGTGATATCCTGGCAACACTGATGCTAGAGACTGAACATCAGAACAAAAGTAAAATCCTGCCACCCCTTAAGCAGCCTGGGAATTGATACACCATTGTCTTGGTGGCAAAAGCAGCAACTAAGGAAGTTTTTTTTTTTTTTTTTTTTTAAGATTTTATGTATTTATTCATGAGAGACAGAAGGAGAGAAAGAAGCAGAGGGAGAAACAGCCTCCCTGTGGAGCAGGCAGCCCGACTGCAGGACCCAATTCCAGGACTCTGGGTCATGACTGAGCTGAAGACAGACACTTAACCGACTGAGCCACCCAGGTGCCTGGAAATCCCCTCTCCTGTACACAGTTATCTGTTTAGGAAGATTTTAAAAAACATTATTTTTTGTGTTTTTTCAACAAAAAACATTCTTAAACAAAAGAGCCTGGGATGTCTGGGAAAAGCTTAGAAGTTAAAATCTCTGTTTTGAGGAGACTAAAGATAAACAGCTTTCTTTCATCAAACAAATTGGTAACTGTGACCAGACATTTTTATTGTTAATAAAGTATTAAAGAAGTATTTATTTATTTGAGAGAGAGAGAAAGAGGGAGTGCTGTTATGGGATAGGGGAGGACTTCTTCCCATAACCTCAAGATCATGACTTGAGCTGAAATCGAGTCAGATGCTTAATTGACTGAGCCACCCAGGTGCCCCTGACATGCCTTTTTTTTTTTTTTTTTTTAAGATTTTATTTATTTGACAGAGATCACAAGAAGGCAGAGGCAGGCAGAGAGAGAAGAAGGGAAGCAGGCTCCCTGCCAAGCAGAGAGCCCGATGCAGGGCTCAATCCTAGGACCCTGGGATCATGATCTGAGCTGAAAGCAGAGGCTTTAACCCACTGAGCCACCCAGGCGCCCCCTGACATGCCTATTTTAAACAAGCTTCTTTGAACAAAATTAATAAGCATCTAAGCATCTTCTGAGTGTCTTCTACATACTGGCTTTATGCTAGTCTCTCTAGGTTACCACATCCCAGCCTCCCAGCAACTCCGAGGGGCCCCTTTAACAGTTGGGTGGCCAGAGCTCAGTCAGGGGAATGACATTGGACTGGGCCGCACTGACAGGGAGGCAGAGTTTTGAACCAGGTCTTATAACTCTGATTCTTGTATTGCTTTCACAGCATCACATTTACTCTGCACCAAAATCTGGATTAGGGAAAGAACAATGGGAGACCAGGCAAACAATATCTCTATAGTCTGTGGATGGCTTCAAATCAAGAGGGGACCTGGATGGCTCCCTCAGTTAAGTGTCTGACTCTTGGTTTCAGCTCAGGTCATGATATCAGGGGCCCGGGGTGAAGCCCCACATTGGGCCCCATGTTCAGTAGAGCGTCTGCTTAACAATTCTCTCTCTCTTCCTCTGCTCCTCCCCCCACTCACATGTTCTCTCTTTCTCTAAAATAAATAAATCTTTAAAAAATACCAAGATACAAAAGTGTATTTTAGGGTGGCAGTTCTTGGACCAGATGGAACCACGCTGCCATCAGTAATGGACCCCGGGCTACTGGGAAGATTGTATAGGCTGTAGATTGTGTGCAGTTTTCTGGGCCCAGTTGTGATGTCAGCTTCTCTTTCCCTGTTGCAACTATTGTTTTAGGGAGATCTTGCCTTGAAAAATTATTTCATTTTTGCATTTACATGATTTTTTTTCTTCCAAATCTCAAAAAGCTTTATTGTGTTAACAGGTTTCATCCTTAGAGCAAGCTTGGGAGGAGGACAGGTGTTAGCTGTCAGCTTGATATATAACACTTTAGGAAAGTTACTTCAATTTCCTAAAGTCTCATGCTAGTAAATGTTAAAGCAGAACCTAAAACCCGAGGCCTCACCAAGATACCTGCAAAACCCCGAGAAGAAGACTTGGAAGACTCAACAAGTGTAGGCTGAGATCAGCCACCTACAAAGAAGCAGAGTTGGCTAAAAATGGGCGATCCAAATGTCTAAGAAAACGTAAGCCTCTACATTGCTTGTGGTTTCAGAAGAGCTGTGATCTGCCCACCCAGCACCCAAGAGAGAAGTCTAAAAAGCAGGGCTTTGGTGTCATTCTATACCAGGGACAGACCAACACCCTGGCTTTTTAGAAGACAGCGTCCTGTTTCGAGGAATTGGGAACAGCAGCTGAATGTAGCTTACCATGGTGGAGCCAGGAAGTTAGCCCAGTCATCCCCCTGTCTTGTGGAGGAACCTTGTGGTGTTGGTTTGCCTTCCTGAGTAGCTTTTCTGTGAGGAAAGTCAGCTGGTCAAATGTTGCTGCTTGGCGGTCATGTTAAAGTGAATCAACATCATGGGTGTGTACCATTCTCTCCATATTTTGATTACATTCTTCCTGAGTTAGATGAGCTCTGAAGCAAGGGACCTGAAGACCAAGAACCACATTCTAGGTGATGATGAATTTGATAAGAGTCTTACTTAAATAACTACCCAGCCGTCCATGGGTAAACCTTCACAGGAAGTGAAAACTAGCTGGCAGATGGGAAAGATGGGGGAAAATAAATATGGGATCATGAAACAAGACACCAGAACGAGGTGGAGTAAAGTTAGAGTTAATTGAACTAAAGTAAAAGTGTAGGTGGAATCTGGGACAGGCCAGGAGGGGCAGAACAGAGCACTTGGGCCACGTGAAACAGCCTAGACCTAGACCCAGTGGAGCAGGGGTGTAGGGGGTAGGGCGGGGGCACTCTGGACCCAGATGTTCTCTGGGAGAATTATGATTCAGCTGCCTATGAGCTGACTGGGGACCTCATACCTCTTCTCTACTCTCTCCTTCTCATCTGTATGGTGGGCCTTCCTCAAGGTTGAAAGGATTAAATGTGATAATGAACATGATCTCATTCTGGTGCCTGCCCTTAAATGCTCAGTAAGTGCTTTCTGTTATAATCCCTATCCTTTGGGATTAGACATTATACACAGGCTCAAAACTGTTGAAATGCACTACAGCATTAAGTACCCCATTACACCAGAACTTGGCTGCAGTTGTGGCCCACCTGTGTTCTCTGCTCTGTAGCATGTGTCTATCACGCACAGTTTGGAAAGCCCAGAAACACTTTTGATGACATTGGCCTGCAAGTTCAGGGCCCAGCGCATTTTCATTCACTGTTCTCTTTCCCTGGAAGGCTCTACCCCTAGACAGTGACAGGGTTTGCACCTTCATTTCCTTTTAGGCACGTGCTCAGATGGCACTTTATGGGAGGAAAAGCTCTGCTGGATCTACCTGCCTACAGAAAGTATCATCTTAAAAAAACAAAACAAACAAACCAACAAAAAGCATCTACACTACCCCCAGGGCCTAGGGTTCTATTCATGTTTCCTACTTGTTTTCTTCTCATACACTCATTACCCTTGACATACAGTCACATGTTTATTGCGTGTTTTTCCAAGTGGCGGGCACATAAGAGCAAGCATTTGATTTGGGACTGTGCTCTTTTTACTCCTCACTTACTTCAGAAGCCTAGAATGGCTGTCCCTTGAAAGTGGTGAGAGGCTCTTTTCTATCATAGAAGGGTAGCTATTTGCCAGTTGTATCCCATTATCATATATACACAGAAGATAGGATGCACTTCATGGGATGTAAAGACCTGTGGTCAACACCAGTGGGGGTATATGATGGAGTGCATTCCAGGTAGAGGGATAGTAAGTGCAAAGGCCCTGAGGTGGGAGCAGACAGGTTGAAGTGGAGGAGCTGGGGGTAAAGGTAGAAGAGGATAATTCCAAGGTTTCTGATTTAGATAATGAAAAAATGGAATTGACATTTGCTAAAATGAGTCCACTCAGGGGAGGAGCACGCTTGGGCTTGGGGTATGTGAAGTTTTGAGATGCTTGCAGGTTAGAAGCTCCTGCCACAAATCCAGTGGCTTTATATACTTTATCTCCACTGCACAGGTAGGAAAATGGAGGCACTGGAACTTGCGTGTCCTTAGGTTTTAGAACATGTTAGAAGGGCTAGGATTTGAACCTGGATGTTTCTCCAAGGGTCAGTTGCTCTGAGAAGTGTTGGTCCCTGAAGGAAAAGCTGAGAGAGGAGACTTGCCTCAAATTGGAAAAATCAAGAATAATTTGGATGGCTCAGTCAGTTAAGCAGCTGTCTTCAGCTCCTATCATGATCCCATGGTCCTAGGATCGAGTCCCACATTAGGCTCCCTGCTCAGTGGAGAGTCTGCTGCTTCTGCCTCCTCTTCTCCCTCGTCCTTATGTTCTTTCTCTCCCTCTCTCAAATAAAATCATTTTTTTTTTTCCTTTAAGAATAAGTTGGATAAGGAGGGCGCCTGGGTGGCTCAGTGGGTTAAGCCGCTGCCTTCGGCTCAGGTCATGATCTTGGGGTCCCTGGATTGAGCCCCGCATCGGGCTCTCTGCTCAGCAGGGAGCCTGCTTCCCTCTCTCTCTCTCTCTGCCTGCCTCTCTGCCTACTTGTGATCTCTCTCTGTCAAATAAATAAATAAAATCTTTAAAATAAAAAAAAAAGAATAAGTTGGTTAAGGTGAACTCAGAAGGGTCTTTCTGGAGCCAGAATGGTAAGTTTACGGCAAATACAAGGGAGCCTCACATCCCAGGAATGTTGGGGCTGCAATCCCTTTGGCCCTAGCAAGGTTGCCAGTAAGTCCATTTCCACGGCCATCAGGTCATCATTACATGATGCCAAAATAGGGATGAAACTTGGAAAATCTGTTTGAGGTTATTATCCTGGGTTACACTCCCAAAAGTTTTCATATTTTCTAAGATTGGCTTATGTAGAAATCATTCACAAAAATTAACATAAACGGACAAGACTTTCAAGGCCATGATATTCAATATGGTCTGCAGACTAGTAGCAAGAGCATCACCTGGGAGCTGCTGGATGTGCAGAGTCTCAGGCTCCATCCCAGACTTTTAAAGCCAGAACCTGCATTTAGCAAGATGCCCAGGGGTTATATATGTTCCTTACAATTTGAGAAGTCCTTGGCCCAGAGCCGAGGTGGACTGACTTTCTGTAAAGGACCAGATGGAAAGATTTCAGGTTTTACTGGCCTGTCACAATTATTGTTTTATATCTGTGGTGCAAAAGCAGCCACAGACATGTAAAGGATGAGTATGGCTGTGTTCTAATGGAACTTTATTTATGGATGTCAAAATTAGAATTTTATGTAATTTTCATGTGCCATCCTATTCCTCCTCCTATTTTCTTTCAACAGTTTAAAATTGTAAAGCTCATTCTTAGCTCAGAGGCTGTACAGAAAAGGGCTCATCTTCTGACTTGCCTTTAGGGGCTGGCCATTCCCAAGCCTCCTGCACCGCGCTGGGTGATCCTTGTTTCCTCTCGATGGGCCTGGGGCTCCGGCTCCCTTTCCCTCATGACCTGTGTCCCTGTGTCAGAAGGTTGATGACTTAAACCTAATATAAAAAGCCAACATTAGGCCACCTGGCTGGCTCAGTCAGGGGAGCACCTAACTCTTGATCTTGGGGTTGAGTTCCGGCCCCACATAGGGTACAGAGGTTACTAAAAAATTATAAACTTTGAAGACCTATTTTTTTTTAAAACCCAACAGAACTGAGACTTTAAAAATATACGTTTGCCACTTTCCACAAATACCATGTTTGCTGTTCTTTCCAACTTGAAGTTTTCTTCCTGAGCACCACCGATAGGGGGGTTTTAGTAGCTAAGGGAAGAAGGGTCTTGTTACATTGAAGTCCACTTACTCTCTTTTGTTCTATGTTGCATTTCAGCTGCTGAGAAGAAGGAACACACAATGCAGGGAAAAGACATTTATTAAAAAAATAACTTTCAGGGAGGGAGTTGGAAGAGGACATTAGAAATGGGAGGTACTCTCCAGGAGAAGAAGATTGCTCCCCGCTGCCCGTCAGCGCGCTGTGGGGAAGAATGCATGACTTGATAAATAAAGCAATCGGTGTCAAGGGCACTTGCTCAAGAGAAGTTTGTGAAGCAAGTTGGGCGGGAGGAGGCCACGACAAACACAGAGACAGGAGAATGACTGGCAGATTTTGACAAAGGCTGGGATCTGGATTTTAAAAACTTGTCGTGCAGGATCACGGATACCAACCACTTTCTCCTTTTGTTAGGAATGGGGAGAAGAGAGAAAACGTCGACTCAACGCCTACTGTAGGTCAGGCATGGCGACAAGCCATTTCCCATCACTGTTTTCGGTTTTCATTAAAGCAACTCATGGAATTAGGTGTGCTGGCGTTTTCAGACGGGGAACCTGAGAGGTGGAGTCAGGATTGGAAACTTAAGTCTGTCCAGTCACAAATACTTTAGGATTCTACACTGTCCCATCTAGTGCAATTTATAGTGGAAATATTGCCTTCAAGCAATTTCTTATTTATTCATATGATGAGAAACCCACAATTCTTGGGTGTGGGGGAAGAACAGCATAGAGACTGGGCAGGTGACCTGTTTTTCTCTACTCCCCACACCCATCACCCCCCCCCCCCCAACAAATGTAATGCTTTCATTAAGAAGATATCAAGTCATTTTCCTTTTATTTTATCCTGTTTCTGTTATGAGACAAAACATCTAAACAGCTCAGTACACTGGCAGCTGGGCTCCCAAAGTTAAACTGTGTGTCCTTAGACCAGTCTAATGACAAATGTACAGAAATCCTTTGCAGAAATGTGGAGTTTGGGGACCATTCGGGATCTCATTTAATCTGCCAACAGTCCTGGGAGATTTTAACACCATTTTGTGGATAAAGAAACTTGAGGCACAGAGAACTTAAATACCTTGCTTAAGGCTACACAGCTGATAAGGGGCAGAATGGATTAAAATCAAGGATGCTGCCTAGTTAGTTTGTCATCTTAAGCCACCACATTGCAGGCTCCTTTTAGAAAAGGTGCAGTCAGGGGCACCTGGGTGGCTCAGTGGGTTAAAGCCTCTGCCTTTGGCTCAGGTCATGATCCCAGGGTCCTGGGATCAAGCCCTGCATCGAGTACCGCATCAGGCTCTCTGCTCAGCGGGGAGCCTCCTTCTCCCTCTCCCTCTGCCTGCCCCTCTGCCTACTTGTGATCTGTCAAATAAATAAATAAAATCTTAAAAAAAGAAAAGAAAAAGAAAAGGTGCAATCACACTAAGACTGTCAACCTGCTCAGTATCACATGCCAGGATCTTTTTGCTTGCAGATGGTGGATATTATGAAACATTCAAGGAGATGCTGGACAATCATTAGTGTGGTACAGGTCAAAAAGCAAAAGGAGGTTAAACCAGTTTCCCCCAGTGTCTCAGAACACCTTTTCCATGACTACACTCAACCAACCAACCAACCAGCCAACCAATCAAAACCAGAGTGGTGGTTCCAAAATTAAATGGAAAAGTACTGAAAACCTCCATCACCCCTCCCCAACCCAACTGCCATATGCCTATTACATGTTTTGGGCAAGTAGTACTGAATAACAGATTCCACTTCACTTTAACCAAGAGTTTCCCAAGGACCAATGTGTGGCTACTCCCTTGAAAGCATATTAACCTATCAAAGCTTCCAGAGCACACCTTGGGGAACACCAGGACTAGACTAAGGCATGTCCAGCGAGCTCTCCATGGTCTTCCCTGTGACTATGAAAATGAACTTGGAGGAGCTGTCATACGTTCCCCTGGAGACAAGAAGGAGCAGATCATCAACATGCACAACTTCTAGTTGGATCTGTGTTTGAGCCTTCCACAGCTAATGGGAATTGGGGCCTTGCATGGGGCATGTCACCATTTGCCAGTCTATGACAAGCTGTGTCTGACGTAGTTGCCATGTGAGCAAACACATTTTAAACAAACTGATTCATGAACCCAAGGTTCAATCACATTGTGAGAGGAACCATCTGACAAGAGAATTTATTTTGAAATTACCCATCTTTCTCTGGGAAAGGGTAAGGTTCTTTTCCCTTGTTCCCGACACTTGATATCTTCATTTCTACAATGCATATAAATAGAAGCACCCAATCTTTGTGGTAAGCAAATTCATTAAATTCCTACAAGCAATTCCTACTAGGACGAGTGTTAAATCTAGAGTGGGGCTGTGAATAGACCTATGACAATGTAAGTTCTTTGACACAGAGAAAAAACACACTAGGAAAACTGAAACTAAAAATATAACTTTTCCCCGTATTCCACTGATTATTTGAGACAATTACCTCGTAAAATGGAATCATAACCTTTTAGACCTGGAAAGGACTTTGTAAATCTAGTCCAAACCCTTCCTTCGTAGATGAGGTTGGCAAAGCTTGAGAAGGTTGGGTAATAGGTCAATGCAGCTTGTCTGTGGAGCGGCTGGACTGGAACTCAGCTCTGACTCTCTGTCCAGTGCTCCTTCTCTTAAAGTCTTTTCCCTCGGCATTCTGGTGTCTCTTTAAGGGGTTGCTTTCTTTTCATTTCTTTTTTTTCCAAAGATTTTATTTTATTTATTTGACAGAGATCACAAGTAGGCAGAGAGGCAGGCAGAGAGAGGAGGAAGCAGGCTCCCCGCTTGAGCAGAGAGCCTGATTCGGGGCTGGAACCCAGGACCCTGAGACCATGACCTGAGCCCCAGGCAGAGGCTTAACCACTGAGCCACTCAGGTGCCCCAAGGAGTTGCTTTCTTGATCATTCACAGTAACCCAAGAGCTTGCCTCATTTGCTGGTCTTTTGTGTTGGAGGGGAAGGCAAGTCCTGTGTATTCTATCTGCTCCTCAGTTCTCTGGCTCTCCTGACAGCCCTCCACCTTGGCCTTTTTCCTTACTCTCTACCCCCAGTTGGCTCTTCCCCTCCCCCTTGAAACACTGTTATCTTTGGAAATATGTGTGTGCATTTTCCAACCTGGCTGGGATCTGGGGCAAGGTGACTCTTGGTTTAATGGATTTTTTTTTTTTTTTTTCCTACAGTGCCTGAATTGGTCCAAGGGTGTGGAAGGTCGAGTAATGAACAAAAAGTAAACTGCCATCCTCTGCCCTTTTGGCAAGTCTGTGTTCTGTTAATATAACATGAATTAAGAAAAAATAAGAGAAAAGGGCAGAAACTCCATTTGAAGTACTGGCCTACCTCCTGGAAAAGTTCAAGGCTGTTGTTCATTGTCTGAATTTTCCCCTTGTGAATTACTTGTATTCCTTAAATCATCTTCACACACCTGATCAAGGAAGAGATACAGCAAAATACAAAGTTGAGTATTTGCATTGAAGTCAAGTGTTCTGGCTCCTAGAGGTCGGTGGAGAATGTGCTTTTTTTCCTTTTTTTTTCCATTTGGTGCTGGGTGATCAGAGTGGGAGCTTCTCCTATGCAGGAGGCCCTCCTTGCTGCAGGGGTTACCGCGCACAAGAGCTCACCCCTTCCTATTTCTCATTCCTCAGCAGACATTCTGTGAAGGGCAGGCCCGTATTTTCCATTCTAGTACTTACCCGCAGGTCCCGCTAAGTACCCAAGAGGGCCGTGGTTTTGGTGTTTTTTTTTTTGTTTTGTTTTTTTTTTTTTCTTGTCAGAGGTTGAAATAGAACCTCCCCTTTGGGTGCCCGGGTGTCCCTTTGGGGTAGCGCCCCCCCCTTCCAGAGGGCAGCATCCCGGCGGGGGTGGGGGCTCAGCCTTGATCCCAGGGCACCTTTTGTCCCTAGAGGCGCCCTCTGCCAGCCAGGTATGTGGAGGGAAAGTGGCTGTCCGCTTTCCAGGGCGGCTGGTGTGGGTTTGGGGAGCCGGACGGTCCCTTTGGAGAGTGGCGGGGCGTGCGAGAAGCCAACGCGGTGGGCACAGCGAACTCACTAACTGGGCGTCTCCGAGGAAGTTCGGGCGGGGTCCGCCGGCTCACGGGCTTTCTTCCTCTAAGATCAATCCCCGGGTAGAGCGAGCCCCGTTCTCACCCAAACTCGTGGAGACGTGGGACTAGACGGGAGCGGGGTTCGGCGAGGCGGATCTGGGAGCGCCCGGCCCAGGCGGCGAGGCCCCTCCAGCCGGTCCGCGGCCCAGGACGCCGGCTCAACCGCCTCGGCCGGGCCGGTCCCGCGAGCGGGGGCCGGTAGCCCACGGAAGGCGGCGGGGGCTCCCGGACTCCGGCCCTGGTCGGGCTCCGAGCGGCCGGTCGCCGGCGCCGCCCGTGCGTCCGCCCTCAGCCGCCCGGCGAGGCGGCGGCCTCCTCCGCCGACGCGGGGTCCCCTGGTTAACCCCTGCCCGCCAGCCTGGCCGCTGATTGGAGGAGGCGGGGCGCCGGGGCAGCGGGGACCCCCCCACCTTCCTCGTCCCCTCCCCCTCCTCCCCCACTGTCGGCTCTTCCCCCACCCCCCCCAGGACCCCCCCCCCGCCTCCCAGCCGTGCAAATCTCGCGAGGAAACACGCGGTTTCACTAGTGTGTTTACACCGATCACTACTAATCCGGACCGAACCGATCCGGATTAAGGGGCCGGAGGCGGGTCCCGGGCACCAGCGGTTCTGACCCCCCCCCGCCCTCCGCGCCGCACCCGAGTGGCCCCCAGCCGAGCGGGCCCCCACCTCCCGGCCCGGCCTGGGCCCTCCTGCGCCTCCCTTGGCCTTTGTCCGGCGCCAGGAGGCCGGTCCCGCGCCCCCCGCGGCCGCCCGGGCCCGGGCCCGCGTCAGGCGCCTGGCTCTGTACGCGAGCCCGGGGATCTGCGGCCTCCGCGGCCCCCCTCCCCCGCCCGCCCTCTCGTGGAGCCCGGCGCCGGCGGCGGCTGCCCGGGCGGGGGGTTGCGGCGCTCAGGAGAGGCCCCGGCTCCGCCCCGGGCCTGCCCAGGGGGAGAGCAGAGCGGTCCGCGGCCGGGTCGGGTCGGGGCCCCTCCCAGGAGGAGCGTGGAGCGGCGGCGGCGGCAGGTGAGAGGCTGAGCCCCGGGCGGGGGTGGGCGCCGGGCCTGGGGCATTAACCGTCCGGGGGACCCCCTCAGCTGAGAAGGCTGCGGCCCGGGCCCACCCGGGGGCTGGCGCCGGGCCGCAGCTCCTCGGCGCTGAGGCGGGAGGGGCTCCCCGAGGGCTGCGGGTCGCCGAGGGGCCGGGCTGAAGATGGGGGAGGCCCAAGCGGCCCCGGCCTGGGAGTGGGGCCGGCGGCCGCCAGGGCGAAGGGGACGCCCCGGCAGCTGCAGGCCCCGGCAGCCTCCCGGGCGCCCCCGAGAGCCGGCCCGCCCTCCCTCCGTGACAGGTGGGCCTGGAGTTGGGGAAAGTTTGGAGCCGGCGGGAGGCGAGGGGCGCCGGGATCAGGCCCCATCGGTTCTGCTTCCCGGCTGTAGGGAGGGCTGCAGGGAGGATCCCAGTCCAAGGCCCCGCTGGAATGAGACAGAGTGGAGATTTCCTTAACATGAGTTGACATTAAATGGAATAACCGCTGGGGCGTCATTTTCCGGGCCAGGCCTGGGGATGGAGGTTTAGGAAATGTTCCGAGAGACCCTAGGGTTTGAGGGAAGCTGCAACCTCTGCCATTCCGGCCTTGATTAGGGCAGGGCCAGACGCGAGGAAGGCCACTTAGGGGGAAAAGACTCTCTCCCAATCCCCCTTTTCCTTTCTTTCTTTCTTTTTTTTTTTTTTTTAAAGATGCCTTTCTGCCTTTTTCGAGAATTTCTTTATTCCCTCGCTAACCTGCACTTGTTTGTGAGGGTGAAACTTTAATTTGTCACTCTTTCATTCCCCTTTGCCCCAGGCTCTCAATCCAGGAAGGGAAATGAAACTGGAGGACTGGTAGGGGTTGTTACAGTTAATGTGGAGTTGTTAGATTGCAGAGGGGAATGTTTAATTCAGGTTCCCAGTGAACTTTTAAATCATGCCAATCGTTCCGATCGCTGTTTAGTAATATGTTCAAAGGGGGTCTGTGTAATGGTGTATGCTCCTATTCCACTTTTAATACTAGAGAGGTTTCCAGTGGGTTCTGCAAGAGTTCATCTCTTGCAGTGGATGGACATATTTGCTGAAAGTAGCCTGTGCATTTATTGGTCGTGGAAGGAGTTTAAAAATGGTGTCCTTCTGCCCTTCCCTGCTTGGAAGGAGTGCTAAAAGCAGATGTCTGGGGAAACCTACTGCTCCAGGGAGTGGTCAGAAAAAGATTTTCTAAAGGGATGGTTATGGAGCTCTACTAATTTCCTGAGTGAATGCTGGTTGATGGTTTGACCATGGGTTCTCTATTAAATTTAAAATAATTAATTCCTTTTTTCATGAGCTCCTGTGAGCTCTTCAGAGAAAGGACCTATATAATATAATAGGGTTATTTGAAGTTATTTGTAGCTTCTGATTCATGCTACATTATTTTAAAATTATTATAGCGATTCATATTTTTAGTTTAAGAACTAGTTCCTTTGGGTTTGGGAAACAAATATCCAGAAGTACTTAGTTAAATTCAAAGCTTGGTAGGAGGAATTTTTTTTGTTGTTACTTTGCAAGTTAGTCCTTGCTCAACTTTTATGGAGAGTATATGAAGGGTTTGAGGTTTTTTTCTGTTAAAATCAGATCAGAACTAGACAAGGATAAGTAGCCCTTGGAAGAGGACTTCTGAGCCATTTTGAACTTTAAATGTATTGTTCTTTGTATTGCTGTATTTACTTGAGGCTTGCCTGTGTGTGAACATTCAGTGAAATAATTACTGCATTTTATTGTATTTAAAAATTGGTATCTCATGTTTTAGTGTTTATGGTCTTACAACTTACTTTGTCTTTTTCAGTAGAAATGATGGAAGAATTGCATAGCCTGGACCCTCGAAGGCAGGAATTATTAGAGGCCAGGTTTACAGGAGTTGGTGTTAGTAAGGTGAGTAAAATCTGATCATGAACACTGTTCATAGTCTAACTGAAACACATTTAGATATCAGTTAGAGATGAGTTTGGGTGGGCCATATGGATAGATTTGCAGGGGAGATCAGCTCATGGTTCCAGTGAACTTTTCTTAGATCCTACCAGTCATTCCACTAACCTAACAGTGTTGAAGGGATTTTAAGTGAGGGTATATGCTTCTCTTTCCCCTCTATTATGGGAGAGGTTTCCCATGGGTCTTGATATACAACTGATGGGGTTGTATATCTGGATTTTGTGCCATATTTTGCCAAAACTCAGTCATTCAAAAAAAAAAAAAAAAAAAAAGCTGTTAATGGAAAGAAACTGGCATAGATTCATTACAGGTTTTTGTTTTTGTTTTTGGATAGTTATATGCTAGAGTTTTGAAAAATCTGCTTCTGTTAAGTTTGTCAGTTCTCCCAATCTGCAGTTCAACAGACTCTTGGCTGCACCCGCTAGACTGCCTTCTCCTTCCTCCTATTTTTCCTTCTACTTGCTCATTTTTGTACTGGGAGCATAAAGTAAGATCAAGGCCCCATTAATGGGTGGTTAAATTAAGCAGCGTAATGGCTTCCTATGCGTCCTCATGTAGTTCACCCCTCTGCTTTCATAAGATGGTTTTAGTGCAATATATTTATGATTTTAATACAACATGTAACATATATTTGTTATGTTTTATTTAAAAGCTTCACCAGTCCGAGGTTGTTGCATTATTTGGCCTTGAGACTTGGGAATTTTTGATCTTTGCCTTAATGCGATAGATTTCTGTCTGTGCTTTGCAGCAAATCTTACTTCTTATGGGTGACCTAAATGTTAGTCTCAGGCTTTGGTGAGCAGCTTCTTAAAGGAGAAGGTGTTGGCAAGGTTTAGTTGGAAAAACTGGCTGCTTTGAGGGTCTCATAGTTTTAGTGAGCTGGAATAGCTTGGTAATTTTTTTATTCATTCAATAGCTATTGAGTGCCTGCTGTATACTAGGCATTGTGCAGGGTTTCAGAAACGATAGATAGCTCAGTGCCTCCAATCCTCTGATGTGGTGAAAGTGAGAGGGAAATGATACTTTGGTGAGATTTGTATTAGAGCTGTGATAAGGTGCTGTGGGAACACAGGATTTGTTACACATTTGTAGTTATTATTATTTTTAAAGATTTTATTCATCCATTTGATAGAGAGCGAGATCACAAGTAGGCAGAGAGGCAGGCAGAGAGAGGGGAAGCAGGTTCCCCGCTGAGCAGAGAGCCCGATGTGGGGCTCGATCCCAGCAACTTGAGATCATGACCCGAACCAAAGGCAGAGGCGTAACCCACTGAGCCACCCAGGCACCCCACATTTCGTAGTTCTTGGTTTCTTTGGCCACTTTTATTAAATAATTGACTTGTGGTACTTTGCAGTGGCTGTAGTGACTGTTGTTGTATATTAAAGATACATGTATAAACGTGAGTTCTCTGATCTAGGAGAAGTAGCTTTAGCTGGAAGTGAGCAGTATATTTGAGTATAAAATTGATCTCTGATTCAGTTGATTATCTAATAATGACTTTTGATGTGTCTTTTAATTTGGGAATTCAGCAGAAAGTTCATATCCAAATCTGTCTGTTCAAGTGATCACCTATGGAATAAAAGTAAGTTTGTATTCAAATTGTATGTTGTTTAAATTCATTGGGTTTTGTCATTAGTATGCCTTTCTTTTCTTCAGTTTTTAAGGTCATGATAGCTATATGTAGGTATACTTTTTGATGGAGTAGGGCATAAGTGATGGGGATAATGGACATTGTGAATCTTGCTGCCCAGGCCCACGTTAAAGTCATGTAATTAAGGTGTCAGGAAACTTAATCTGCCTGTTTAAAGGAAGTTTTTCCTCTTATAAAAGAAATTTATTTATATCCCACATGTTTTAATGCCCCTGATTGCATGTTATATCGATATTTTTAGTCATAGTAAGTATATTGATGACAGTAAATGTACAAGGACCAAGATTGATTTTTTTTTTTTTTTCCATAGCAAAGAATCTCCAGGGGGTGGGGGGAGCAAGTAAATTTTTCTGTAGCTTGAAGTTAAGAAGAAGAAAAAGAAATCTCCATTTTGTGAGACTTCCTTTGCCTATAAGACATGGTATCAGACCACTGATTTGAAATAGGACTGGGGAGGAGGAGGCCATGCTACTGGGAGAAAAGGTGCTTTGAGAGAAAACTCCTCCTAGTTTTGAATTCCTCATTATGGGTCATAATTTCCCAACGAGGATGTCATTGAATTAATAGTTTTCAGTTTCGCAAAGATCAAGAGAGCTTTTAGCCCTTGCTCTAAATGGGAGAACCGAGTGACTGTCCTGTGATAGTGCCATCTAGTGGGACTGCTGTAGCCCTCAGGGGCTGTCTCTTGAGTTTCTCCTAACTATTCAAACCATTTTCAGGACTTTTTGATGTCCATAGAAGGAAGAAAGTTAGTGCCACTGTGGATTCTTTCCTAATGGACAAGAGTGTTTTAAGTAGCTGTGGTGTTTGAACTTCTGGTTGCTAATAGATCTTCCATCATGTCGCTTCAAGTTTTTTTACACCTGCAAACTAGATCTGCATCACAAAACTCAGGTGAAAACAAAATGGTAAAGCCACCACATTTATCATTTATGTTGCAGTCGCTCTTCACTGATGTCTAGGATTTTAATCCACAAATTAAAAATTTTTTTTGCATATTGCATTTATATGCATTCAGTTTCTGTTAGCGTTTTTAATTCATAATCGGTAAACCAAAAGATTTGTTTTGTGCCTTGGGGTGCACTGCATGGATTTTTTTTTTAAGAGATTGGTGTTTTCTGTCATTAGTGGGAGGAAATTAGCCTAATTAATATCTCCTGAGAAAATACAGCTGGCTTTCCTTCTCTATCTAGTGCCACTTTTTAGGAGGACATGTAACCATCTTCTTAGCATTTTTGAGGTGATGAGGTTAAATTGGGCTGTGAACCTACTTTTTCATTTCTTATTGACCTGGTATATGAGCTAGCCTACTTCTTTCTTTAAGATCTCCTCCCTTAAGTACTGGATAATCCACGTGTAGTTATGTGAAACTGTCTGCCTTGTATTCATGTGTTTTCAGTGAGGACCTATTGCAGTTTCTCTTCCCTACTCTGCTGTTTCTCTCGCTTTTTTAACATTTTATTTTATTTTTTTAAAAGATTTTATTTATTTATTTGACAGAGAGAGATTGCAAATAGGCGGAGAGACAGGCAGAGAGAGGAGGAAGCAAGCTCCCCGCTGAGCAGAGAGCCCGAAGCGGGCCTCAATCCCAGGACCCTGAGACCATGACCCGAGCTGAAGGCAGAGGCTCAACCCACTGAGCCACCCAGGCGCCCTAACATTTTATTTTTTAAAGTAATCTCTCTAATCAACATGGGGCTCGAAGTCACAACCCCAGGATCAAGAGTCGCATGCTCCACTGACTGAGCCAGCCAGGAGCCCCATTTTGACAAAGTACAGGTCATCTCTGTGACTCCAGGGGCTGTGTAAAGTAGGTAGAATTACACCATTGCATGGACTTTGTAGCTAGTTTAGTTTAGTGGATTTTGTTGTTGTTGTTTTTAGGATTTATTTGTTTGTTTAAAGAGCATGTGAGAGTTGGGAATGGGTTGAGGGAGAGAATCTTCAAGCAGACTCCATGCTGTGCGTAGAAACTGATGCGGGTCTGGTTCTCAAGACCCTGAGATCATGACCTGAGCTGAAATCAAGAGTTGGACACTTACTGACAGCCATCCAGGCCCCTGTAGTTTGTTTGTTTAAGTTTGTTTGTTTATTTAAATCTCTACTCAATGTGGAGCTCAAACTCATGACCTTGAGATCAAGAGTCACATCTCTTCTATTGAGCCAGCCAGGCACCCCTGTAGCTAGTTAAGTTTTAATGCTAATATAGTAGCAAATACTTAAGTAGTACTTACTGTGTGCCAGGTATTGTTCCAAGTACAGTAAGAGCAATAAGAAGTGAATTTAAATCTTTTGTAACAGGGATGCTAGTCTTAATAAATTGTGTTGTCTTTTTGTAAGACATACCGATGCCCACTGGTTGAATTACAGACTTAGAAAGGGTTGCATTATGACAACTTGCACTTGCATTATAATTATATAATTTAATGTAAAATTTCCTAACCCTAAGAAATGTAACTGTAAAATATGAGAATTCTTAATTCTCTGAAAACTAAGTTAACTGCCTTGGAAAGACTGTAAGAGGTGAGCCAACAAGGAGATACCTTTAAATGTTTACATATATTTTTTTAATTTTGTAAGCTGGGAGAATTCTTCATTTAGATCCTTGACAAGCATCTTTTAAGTCTTGCTTCACTTTTAAAGAAATTGAAACTAGAAATTTGGACAATGCATTTTGGGTGTGGTTTGTGTGGGACTGGAGCTGTAGTCAGTGGATCTATAACTCAGAAGGCCTGCATCCAAAGACTGGCAACAGAATATACATTTATAGGTTTGAAGTTCAAAGAAAATGTTTAAGGTGTATTTTTTTAGATTCCCCATTGCAGTCTGCTGTTTCGATTGTTATTAGTTTCATTTGTATTGAATAAAAAAGATTAGGTAGTATGTGATGGTATTGAAAAGAACAAAATGAGAAGCCATGAAAGTGGGACAGTCTCTTTTGGCACAATAAAAATCTTCACTTTATAGAGCCTGAAGTAAGACCAAATACTTCTAGTATCACATAGTAGATTTTTGATGTCTTAAAGAAAAATGATCTATTTTTCTACCTTCTGCAAATTTGTGTTAAATGACCACTTTTTTTTTTTTTTTAAGATTTTATTTATTTATTTGACAGAGAGAGATCACAAGCAGGCAGAGAGGCAGGCAGAGAGAGAGGAGGAAGCAGGCTCCCTGCTGAGCAGAGAGCCCGATGCCGGGCTCGATCCCAGGACCCTGGGATCATGACCTGAGCCGAAGGCAGCGGCTTAACCCACTGAGCCACCCAGGCTCCCCCACTTTTTTTTTTTAAATAAAGATTTTCCCTATTTATTTTCAGAGAGAGTGTGCACATGTGAGCAGCGGGAGGGGCTGAGGCAGAGGGAGAGAATCTCAAGCAGAACCCACGCTGAGCAGAGAGCCCCAAATGGGGCTTAATCTCATGACCCCGAGATCGTGACCTGAGCTGAAATCATGCATCATATGTTTAACCAACTGGCCACCCAGGCACCTCATGATCACTTTATTTAAAATTTTTATTTTTATTTTTTCTGATACGTGATCATTTTAAACGATCAAATTTGACTTCTGAAAAGATGTTTAACCAACTTACACTTTTTCTCCTGTCCTTTAGTTAATTGGATCAATTATAAGGTATTATTTATAGGGGCTTCTGGGTGGCTCAGTTAAGTCCCTGATTCTTAATTTCAGCTGAGGTCATGATCTCAGGGTCATGAGATTGAACCCCACATTACGCTCTGCACTAGGTGTGGAGCCTGCTTAAGATTCTCCCTCTCAGGCACCTGGGTGGCTCAGTCAGCTAATAAGCATCTGCCTTCAGCTCAGGTCATGATCCCAGGGTCCTCTGCTAAGAGGGGAATCTGCTTCTCTCTCTCCATCTACCCTGCTCCAACCCCCCCCCCCCCCGCCATGTTTGTGGGCCCTCCTCTCTCTTTAAAAAAAAAAAAAGATTCTCCCTCTGCCCAACTCTTAAAAAAAACGGTGTTAGTTATGGATATCTAGTGTTAGCTATTATACATACCAATCCAGTAATTTAAAAAAATACACGTTTTGGTGTTTTATATTTAATTCATAGTTAGACAGTGCTCAATAAGCATAAATTCTAAGAGATAGTCTGCACTTAACACCATTGAATTTTAAGGCACTGTTAAATTTATTATTATGTTTGGCTTTATGTTGTCTTCACCCTTTCATTAACTTAGTATTTGTTTAATTTTCCTCTCATTTTCACATGTAGTCAAATATCAACTCATGTCTCTACTTTCTCTGAAATTTCTCAAGCAGTTGTCTGTCCTGACTGCTACTTTCTCAGTCCTTCCTCATTCACACTCCTATCCTATATATCTCTCTGTAAACTGTTCCCAGTTAGATTTCTAAAAATAGGGGTGCCTGGGTGGCTTAGTAGGTTAAGTTTCTAACTCTTGGTTTTGGCTCAGGTCATGGTCTCAGGGGTGGTGGGATTGAGCCTCCCCTGGAGCTCTGCACTCAGCTGGGAGTGTGCTTGAGGATTCTCTCCCTTTACGCCTCCCCCCACCCATTCATGCACTCTCTCTAAAATTAAAAAAAAAAAATTAAAAAAAAAAGATTTTTAAAAGTACCAGCATTATTGTTTTACTCTCTTGGTTTAAAGGCTCCCGTTGCCCTGTTGGATAGAACTAAAACTCCTACCCTAATTTTTCAACTTCATTGGTTGTCTTCTCTCCCTCTTCTGTGCTCTGTTCCCATAAACCGTGACTGATCTCCTAACCTGTAATGTTAGCAGACAGGCTCATACTTTCTCCTTTACCTTTCCTCTTTTATTTGCCTGATGAACTTTCAGCTTTTTCTTCAAAGCATAATCTAGATATGTCATCTTTATAGCTTTTCTAGATACCTGCACTATTCTAGTTGCATTATTTTATTGGTACTTGATAACCTCCTTTTATTGTAACATACTATTTGTTTCCCTTATTAGTCTCCTTGGGAACATGTATGATATCTTTATCTCTGTTGAAGTGCTTAACACGTTGTGTACATTGAATAAGTTTTTGTTGAATGGAAAAGAGTATTGAGAAGATGAAAGTAGAGTTAGTTGTCATCCATGTCGGCATGATCTGTTCTGGCTGCTCTAGCTTATCCTTTTACTCCAGTCTAAAAATTTTTGTCCTTCAGTTAGAAGGTTTGGTTCATTTACATTTAATGCAATGACATATTTAGGCTTAAATCTTACTGGTGTCTTTTTATAAGTCTTTCTGAAGCTTTTTTTGTTTTTATTTTGTTTTTGTTTTTTGACAGAGAGATCACAAGTAGGCAGAGAGGCAGGCAGAGAGAAAGGGGGAAGCAGGCTCCCCACCAAGCAGAGAGCCCAATGTGGGGCTCGATCCCAGGATCCTAAGATCATAACCTGAGCCGAAGGCAGAGGCTTATTAACCCACTGAGCCACCCAGGCACCTCTTTTTAAACCTTAAGCCTTTTTTACCTTCTTTTGAAATGATTTTTTTTTTCATTTTTTGATTAGCTTTCTACTGTGAGAGGTAAAGAAATAAGCCCTTAATACTTTTTCTTTCCCTGCTTTCAGATTTTTGTCAGTTATCCTATTATTTATTTTTAACATTCCATTTTTCCATCTTCTGCTTTGAAAGTTTTACTCTTTTACTGGTTACCACAGAAATTACAATATATTATCTGTTGTCAAAGATTAATGTTAATCAGCACCTTTGACCTATTCTTTTTTTTTTTTTTTTTAAAGATTTTATTTATTTATTTGACACAGAGAAAGATCACAAGTAGGCAGAGAGGCAGGCAGAGAGAAATGGAGGAAGCAGGCTCCCTGCTGCTTGGCTCGATCCCAGGACCCTGGGATCCCGAAGGCAGAGGCTTTAACCCACTGAACCACCCAGTCCTATTCTTTGTCAGTACAAGGGGCTTGAAGATTTAATTCCATTATTTCTCTTCCAACTCACATGCTATTGCATATTTAATGACACACATATTTTTAGTTAATAAACTTTATTTTTTAGAACAGTTTTAGGTTCATAGAAAATTGAGCAGATAGTACCAAGTTCTCATATACTTCCTCCCTGCCTCTCTAGATTCTGCCCACTATTTTATTTATTTATTTTTTAAAGTAATCCATACCCACCATGGGCTTGAACTCATAACCCAGAGATTGATTAAAAGTTAATGCTCTATGGCCTGAGCCAGACAGGCATCCCTACTTTTCCCCATTATTAAATCTTACATTAGTGTGGTAGATTTGTTACAACTGATGAACCAATATTGTTATGCTACTATTAACCAAAGTCTATAGTTTAACATTAGGGTTTATACTTTGTGTTGCACAATTCTATGGGTTTTGATAAATTCAAGAAATGTCATGTACCCACTCTTTGTATGTATATTTTTAAGATTCACATTATTATTGACTCTGTTTATGTACTCTGTTATTTTAACCTAATTTACATAGGTAAATCTGTGTTTACCATTTTGTTCTTCATTCCTTTTTGTGTCTCTGACCTTTAATCTGGAACCCTTTTTCTTCTAAGATATTATAAATATATTCCTAACGTATGTCCTTTGAAATTCCTCTAGTGTGGTTCTACCAATGATGTCTGCCCGTTTCATCTGCTTTAAAATAGCTGGTTTTTTTGCTTTATTCTTTTCTTTAAGGTGGGGAGGGGCAGAGGGAGAGGGAGGAAGAGAGAGAGGGCACCATAAGCAAGCTCCACTCTGAGCGGGAAGTACAACCTGGGGCTCCACCTCACAACGCTGAGTTCATGACCTGAGTTGAAATCAAGAGTAGGGCACTTAACCGCCCGAGCCACCCAGGTGCCTCTTTGCTTTATTCTTTAATGGTATTTTTGTTAAGTTGAAAATTTTGGGTTGGCTGTTAACTTTCTTTCAGTACACTGTTCACTGTTGTCTGCTGGCTTCCAGTATATCCTTTTTATTTTTAGTTCCATTGCCGTTCTGTTGAAGGTAATCTGTCTTTGCCCATTTTTGAGATTCTCTGTTTGTCTTTGAATTTTCTGTATTATAAAGTGGGAATGGGTGATATGTCTATGTTGGATTACTTTTTTGCCTTTATTACTTTTCTGTGCTTTATTTACATTTGAATATTATGGGGGGAACCTGAGCATTCACTTAAAAAAATAGATTTTAGGGCACCTGGGTGGCTCAGTGGGTTGAACCTCTGCCTTTGGCTCAGGTCATGATCTCAGGGTCCTGGGATCGATCGAGCCAAGCATCGGGTTCTGTGCTCAGCAGGGAGCCTGCTCCCCCCCCCCCCCCCGCCTGCTTCTCTGCCTACTTGTGATCTCTCTCTGTCAAATAAATAAATAAAATCTTTAAAAAAATAGATTTTAGTTTTTAGAGAGATTTTAGGCTCAGGACAAAATTGGGGGGAATGTGCCTAGATTTCCAATAAACTCTTTGACCCACATATGCATCACCTCCCACAGTGTCAACATCTCCCACGAGAGTGGTACATTTGTCAGAATTGATGAATCTGTTGACACGTCATTATCACTCAGAGTCCGTAGTTTACATTAGGATTCAGTCTTGGTGTGGTACATTCTATGGGTTTCGTCAAATAAGGATCTTACTCTATTAGAGTATCATATACAGTAGTTCTGTTGCCTTAGGAATCCTCTGTGCTCCAGCTGTTTTTTTTTTTTTAAAGATTTTATTTATTTATCAGAGGGGGGTGGGGAGAGCGAGCACAGGCAGACAGAATGGGCAGAGGCAGAGGGAGAAGCAGGCTCCCCGCCGAGCAAGGAGCCCGATGTGGGACTCGATCCCAGGACGCTGGGATCATGACCTGAGCCGAAGGTAGCTGCTCAACCAACTGAGCCACCCAGGCGTCCCTGTGCTCCAGCTGTTTATCCCTCCTTCCCCTAAGTCTTGCCAACTACTGATCTTTTTACTGTCACCACAGTTTTATGGTTTATGGAATGTCATATAGTCAGAATCACACAGTATGTAGCCTTGCAGACTGGCCTCTTTCACTTTGTAATATTTAAGTGTTCTCCATGGCTTTTCATAACTTGGTAGCCCATTTCTTTTTAGCACTGAATAATATTCCATTGTCCAGATGTACCACAGTTTATTATCCAGCCAGCTACTGAGGGATATCTTGGTTGTGTTTAAGTTTTAGCAGTTATGAAGAAACCTCTGTAAACATCCATGTGTAGATTTTTGTGAATGGTTGAAGTTTACTTATTCTGTTGGGATTCTTAAATCTGTGGGTTGCTGGTTTTATTCGGTTCTAGAATATTCTTAGCCATTGTCACCAGCCATTGCTTCTGCCTTATTCTGTCTTCTCCCTCTTGCACTCTGTCTAAACATACTAGACCTTCTTACTGTATTTTCTCTGCCTCCTACTCTGTTTTCTGGATTGCTGGTCTTTATTTCCCAAAGCTAATGCTGGGTAGTTTCTTCTGGCCTACCTTCCCCTTCTTTATTTTTTTTAAATTTGTCTAATCTGCGTAAACCTATCCATTGAGTTTCCATGAAGGCTGGTTTGTTTCTGGGTCACTCTTGTCCTGTAAAGGTAGCTGGACTCCCTTCTTTTAAAATATGGGGTGGATTTCCTAGATTCCGTTCATTGGGAAGGACCTGGGCTTTGACTTCATTCTCTTCCCATCCCTCTAGGCCTCCTACTAAAGTACAGCTCAGTTTTGCAGTTTTACTTTGGAATTAAATCAGCTAATGCCCTCAAATAGAAATAATTTTTTTTTTTTTTTTGAGTGCTGAGCTTACCTTTCTGAGTTTTGTCCTCATGGATTTTGGTACAGTAATTCCTCATTTCACTTTTTTATATGGTCAGTAAAACAAACCTGTTTAACACTTATAAAGTGTGCATTGAAAATGTATGTGCATATAAAGTGCCATAGCGGGTAAGAATCCATACCTAGATTTCTCCCTTGTGAGTTTACACCTCTCATCTGCTTCCTTACTTCCTGTATGTGGTGTTGTCATTGTCATCCCTCCTGGCTATTAGTCACTTGTGCTATTTCTTATTCTCTGTTTACTTTTAGTTAAAAATAAAGACTGAATTGAAATATTCCCTAAAGCTCTTTTTAAGGAGGTAAGGAAAAGGGGAATTTATATTATTAGTGATTTTGTATTTCAGCCCTGAGTCTAGGGATGATTTGGCTTGGTCAGTCTTGTTCTTGTCTACTTTGCCTGGTTCTCAAATTGCTAGGTCCTTCTTGGTGGTAGGTTTCACTTGGCCTTCACTACTACTAGATACGGTAAGGTTGGATAAGCGTAGAATCTGCTTCCTACTGCGTTAGCCATGTTAAATGCTTCTTGGGCTTTTCTCTTTGACTTTTTTTACAGTGCAATTGCCCAGTTTCCCTAACCTAGAAAGAAGCTTTACTTTTTCTAGTCCGAAATATTCCTTCCTTAGACTTTAGACGTACTAAAAATAAAAGCATTCCTGGGTGTTTGGTGACTTTGCCCTACCAGAGGGGTTCACCTTCCCATCTCTCTGTTCTCTTTGGTTCATTTAAGGGTAGTCTTTTGACTTAGTGTGGGGCCATAGAGTTTCTCTCATAGGGTTATTTGTCTTAGCGCCTGCCTGCTCCCCAGTCAGCTTTTTTGCCCTTAAGACTTTCATAAAAAATATTGTTTCATAATTTGGACTGTTCTCTTTTTTTAGTTTTTGGTTTGAGCATAGTTAATAGTGTTATATTAGTTTCAGGTGTATAATACTGCCATTCAACGATTCTCCACATTACTCAGTGCTCATCATGGTTAAGTGTACTTCTTTTTTTCTTTTTAAAGTAAACTCTGCCCCCAACGTAGGGCTCAGACTCCTGACCCCAAAGTCAAGAGTCCAGTGCTGTACCAACTGAGCGAGCCAGGTGGCCCATGATAAGTGTATTCTTCATGGTCTGTTCTTGCTTTCTACCCAAGGAACACTCCTCTGCAGATTAAAGCAGCCTAGAGGATCCGAGGTACCAGTGGGAGCTCTTCTCCCTTTGGTTTATGAGTTTTGCCTGTTTTCCAAGGTTCTTAGCCTTTTTGCTTTCCTAAATTTCTTGGTCATTAAAGTTTACTGTTTTTCTTATTGTGGTAAATGCACAGGGGATTTACCGTTCTCATTATTCTTGAACGTACAGTAAGCCAAGTCTGTGCCCTTTGCTGTGCAGCGCCATTGCCATCTCTCTCAGGAACCTTTCATCTTGCAAAAATGAAACTGTACTTATTGAATATTAACTCTCCAGTTAGCCCTCCCTTCAGTCCCTGGCAACTACTGTTCTGTTTTCTGTTTCTATGAATTTGACTATTTTTTTTTTCTTAAGATTTTATTTATTTATTTGCGATGGATATGGTAAGCATGAGGGGTGGCGGGCTGTGATGGGGGCAGGGGTAGATGGAGAGAGAGAAGAAGACTCCCCGCTGAGCAGAGAGCCTGACACTGGCTGGATCCCAGGACCCTGAAATCATGACCTGAGCCAAGGCAGGCACTTAACCCACTGAGCCACCCAGGCGCCCCTAAATTTAACTACTTCAGAAATCTCATCTAAACAGATTCATATAGTATTTGTGTTTTTGTGGTTGGCTTATTACACAATCACAAAAACATAATCAGCATCGTATCCTCAGGGCTCATCCACGTTGTAGCATATGTCAGAATTTCCTTTTTAAAGCTAAATAGTACTCCATTATATGTACCACATTTTATTTATCCATTTGTCTGTTTTTGGACACTTGGTTGCTTCTTCCTTTTGGCTGCTGTGAATACTTCTGCTGAGAACAAGGGTGCACAGATGTCTGACTGCCTGCTTTCATTTCTTCTGGGTACATAGGCAGAAGTGGAATGGCCGGATCATGTTAAACTTCATTATTTTGTCAGTAATGAGTTTGACCCCCTCAGTCCTTTTAATCAACAAAGAACAGCCAAAAATAGTGATTCTTTTTCTTTCAGTTCACATCCAGCAAAAGCCTTCAAAGTCTTAGCAATTTCATTAACATCTGTAGAAGAGCTAATAATAATACTCAAACTGCAGTTTGTGCAAATGGTACTATTAGTCTGGTAAGTGGAAGAACTAAGTCATGTCGTGTAATTTGGTGAGTTGTATAGGATAGCCTTTTATATTAACTAACTTTATTTTATTTAAAGATTTTATTTTATTTGTCAGCGAGATAGCACAAGCAGAGGGAGTGGCAGGCAGAGGGAGAGGGAGAAGCAGGCTCTCCGCTGAGCAGGGAGCCCGACGTGGGACTCGATCCCAGGACCCTGGGATCATGACCTGAGCCAAAGGCAAACACTTAACTGGCTGAGCCACCCAGGCATCGCTATTTTAACTATTTTAGAACAATAATAGCAAGCTGTCCAAATTTGGTGTCCTAGATTTTATTTTAACCAGTGTTGCTTTAAATATTAAGTCCTATGAAGACTGTTAATGTTGCCCCCGTAAAGATAACAAGATGTTGGTGTCTGTTCTAGTGGACACGACCCATATGCTGATAACTGCTTCTATGAAGAGTAAATATGTGACTTATCACCTAAACTGCTGCCAGAGTTGGTGTTAATTTAGTTCTGTTTTGCCTGACTTCAGAGGAATACTGCGGTTTAATTGTGGAATTAAAATGTAATTTGAAGGGCTGTTGATCTCGGGACATGGTGCCTCCAGTTCAGGATATCTTCTATTAATTAACTCTAATAGATTTAATGTTCAAATTTAGCAGAAGCTACTAGCATCAAACCAAAACTAACTTATCCAGTCTGCATTACATTACCAAGTGACCAGCTAGAACCAAGACACAAAATATTCCGTTAATATTATGGACTGTTTGACCTGCTTGTAGGCTAATCTGGATAAGATGAAGGAGAAGAGACATAATAGCTATATTGAAATTTTAATATTCAAATTTTTCAGCAATTGAGTTCAACCAATTTTTACTCAGTTTGTACTATGTCTAGGCGTTACTGAGGATTTAAAAAAAAAAAAAGTCAGCAAGATGCACTGTATACTCTGGAGGCACTTACAATCAGGCAGACATGAACCCAGATGTGTAGGATGGATATAGAGATGCGAAAGTACTGTGAGCCTAGAAGAAGGGAGTGTAATTTTCTTAGGAGTCAGATTGTGTTGGGAGAAGATGAGACTTTTTCTATGTTGCTCAGAAAGATCATGTAAGATACACTGTAAGCAAACGACTTAAGAAATGTTCTGATAAAATATTATTAGAGAATAAGTCACAGAATGATGATACAGAACTACTTGGTTTTGAAGTTTAACAGAACTGCTTAGGGTCTAGGATAGAGGTTCTTTTTTGAAGAATTAATTACGATTAGGCGATATATTTAATTAATACAAAATTGAAAAGATTTCAGAAATACACCGTGAAACATCTCTTTGACCATGTCCATCTTGTCTCCCTCCCTGAAGACAGCTATTACTAGCAGTTTCTTTTATTTAATATGATATATGTGATACAAATCATATATATTTGATGTATATGTGTGTGTGTGTATACGCACACAAATACTTTGCTATATTAGCCCCCTCCATTTTTAAAAAACACAGTGACAAGTGTATTATATATAGTATTGTATGTTTTGCTTTTTGTGCTTAAAATCTTAGAAATTGTCTTACAGTAAGATATAGAGAGCTTCCTTGTCCTTTTTTCCTAAGGCTGCTTAATATTCCGTTGTGCTGCTGAACCATAATTTAACCAGTTTCCTGTTGATGGACACCTAAATGGAAAACAGGATTTTGTTGATAGAGCAGTGATGTAGTGAATAACCTTATGCATAATGACATTTGAACATGTTCATATGTGTTTACAGGATAACATCCCTAGAAGTGGAATTGCTGGGTCAGAGGATATGAGCATTTGTAATTTTGGTAGTTATAAGCACATTACTCTCCACAGAGAAAAGGAATATATTTTTGTATCTATCCATCAGTCATCAATCCATGTATCAGTGAATGAAAACGTTGGTTTCTTAATGGTTAGTTATGATAAGGGAGTCCATGGACAGGTGTTAGGGTTCTTGATTCTCATAAAATGGTAGGTAAAATTTGTATATACTTATGGATGTATCATAGGTAAAATTTATGTGTATTTATGGGTGTATCTTTTTTGGGAGGTAGGAGTTTCCTGTGGTTTTCATACATACTTAAAAAGTTTTGTGACTCATGATAGGGTTAGAAAATACTATCTAGTAGTTAGTTACCTCCAATTAGAACACATAATTTGTCTTTTACAGAAAGTGTTTGAGCATGTGAGTAGTTATTAAGAGATGTTGTATGGGGAGGTTACTGTGCAGGAGACTTGCCTCTAATTCCCAACCTTTTATTATTCTTCTTCGCTTTACCCCCAGGGAGACCTTGTTTTAAAAGGTATTTTTTTTCCTTTTAAATTGAATTTATTAAGCAATACTTTGTTTCCTTAATTTTATTAATCAGTACTTTTGAAAAGTAAGAGTTTTACTGTAAGGATTTTTTTTTTTTTTTTAAAGATTTTATTTATCTATTTGACAGACAGAGATCACAAGCAGGCAGAGAGACAGGCAGAGAGAGAGGAGGAAGCAGGCTCCCTGCTGAGCAGAGAGCCCGATATGGGACTCGATCCCAAAACCCTGAGATCATGACCTGAGCCAAAGGCAGCAGCTTAACCCACTGAGCCACCCAGGCACCCCTACTGTAAGGATTTTAAGTTCATCTGTATGGAGTTGATAAAATTTTAGCTAATGTCGAGTCAATTTGACATTTCATTTATTTAATAGAGAGTATTTAGTAATGATTTTATTTATTTAACAGAGTGCACATGAGCATGAGGGGAGGGAGATGTGGATTCCCCCCGCCACCCCTAGTAAAGGGCCCCCCGATGCAGGTTGGTCCCAGGACCCTGAAATCATGACTTGAGCTGATGTCAGATGCTCAACTGATTGAGCCACCCAGGCGTCCCTCAGTTAGGCATTTTATTCTTTTATTATTTTTTTATTTAATTAAATTTATTTATGAGAGAGGGAGAGACAGCGAACATAAGTAGGGAGAGGGAGAAGGAGGCTCCCCGCTAAGCAGTGAGCCCGACAAGGGACTCGATCCCAGAACCCTGGGATCATGACCTGAGCCGAAGGCAAACGCTTAACCAGCTGAGCCACCCAGGTGCCCCAGTTTGGCATTTTAAATAAACTGTAGGTAGACAGTTTAGAGACCCTATTGTTTAAGACTTACTGGGGAATCTAAGAAACAGTCCTCTACCAGCTAACTTCCAAGGCTCTTTTGAGTTCTGTGTGTATATGTGTCAATAATATATATTGTGTGGTTTATTTTTATTTTTAAAGATTTTATTTATTTATCTGACAGAGAAGGCACAAGAAGAGGGAGAGGGAGTATGAGAAACAGGCTTCTTGTTCAGGGATCCCAGTGCAGGGCTCCATCCCAGGGTTCTAGGATCATAACCTGAGCAGAAGGCAGACACTTAACCAACTGAGCCACCCAGGCGCACCTGTTCTGTGGCTTAGATGAGGACCCATATTAATTTCTGCTAAAGGACTATTACATATAAACTCTCAGCCATAACAGATTCTGTAGTGCTTTCATGGGTTGGGATAATGGAATTAATTGGTATATACATAGTATTGCAAGTCATAATTCTGTACATCCTAGAGAGAAAACAGCAGCTCCACATAATGAATTAGAAAGTTAAGAGATTTATGGGGCACCTGGGTGGCTCAGTGGGTTAAGCCGCTGCCTTTGGCTCAGGTCATGATCTCAGGGTCCTGGGATTGAGTCCCACATCGGGCTCTCTGCTCAGCAGGGAGCCTGCTTCCCGCTCTCTCTCTCTCTCTCTCTGCCAGTCTCTCTACCTATCTGTGATCTCTCTCTGTCAAATAAATAAATAAAATCTTTAAAAAAAAAAAAAAAGAAAGAAAGTTAAGAGATTTTATTTATTTTTAAGTAGGCTCCATGCCCAATGTAGAATTTATTTATGTATTTACTTTAATGTGGGCTCCATACCCAGTAAGTAGGGCTAGAACTCATGACCCTGAGATCAAGAGTTGGATGCTTTACGAAGTGAGCCACCCATGTGCCCTGAGATTTAATTTATTTAGAGATAGTTGATGGTGTTGTATAAAACTCTCTTTCTTAATACTGTATTGTTATTTGGTGGCTTATTTTGAAAGAGGATTTTTCTTGAGATGATTTGGAATATTTTATGTGGGGAAAAATGAGGTAAACATGTATTTCGTGCTGGATACTGGAGCAAAAATAAAAGAACTTAGCTGTTAATAGAATTCAGGAAAATTTTTAAAAATTGTGACATGTTCTGAAACAGAACTGGTGGAGCATTTGTTATATGGAATTATTTGTGGTAAATAACTTATTTTTATTTTTTAAAAAGATTAATTTATTTGGGAGAGAGCAGGGTAGGAGTGGGGGTGGGGAGCGGAGGAAGGGGAACAAGCAGACTCTGTGCTGAGAACGGATCTGGAGCAGCTCTGGGGGCTTGAGCCGGTGACCCTGAGATCCTGGCCTGAGCTGAAACCAGAGTCAAGTGCTCAACCGACTGAACCACTCAGATGTGTGGTAGATAACTTATTTTAACTAGTTCTCCAAAGTTTTATTTATTTCTGAAACAGAAGCTTAGGAGAAAATTCCTATTATGGTATATATTTGTAGAACTTTTTTTTATTTATTTAAGTAATCTCTGCACCCAGCATAGGGCTCAGACTCACAACCCCGAGATCAAGAGTCACACACTTTTCCAACTGAGCCAGCCAAGTGCTCCCTAGAACTTTTTATAGTGACATTTGCTGTAATGGGATTCTGCTTTTACTACCAAACCTTCGATTGCAATGAGTTAGTTCCTTTTTTCCCTCCTCCTTCCTGCCTGCCTTCCTTTCTTTTTCTTAAACTTTTTATTTATTTGAGAG